>NC_060149.1:880901225-881577846 GCF_021461385.2 Schistocerca piceifrons
AGTGCCTACCAGGCTGTGCTTCCTCACCTGAGAGCAGTGTCATAAACCTGCCTTTCAGAACCGTTTGCTTAATATCAACATTGCCAGTACCCACTACCTGATGTGTCCATTGCTCCCTTAACTTTTACCTTGTGGCCATAGCTACGCAAAATTTTCAAGAATTCCCCAAAATCCATACTTATACTTATTTGTAGGGCAGCACATCCCACAACCCTGTGATGTGTTCCCTTGTTCTATTCTCTATAGTATTATTCTCCTCAGAGGCCATTCTTTCTCTTCTTTCCTCCGTTTTCTCATTGCCTTCCCAACCGCTTATGCTCTGATTTTCGAGCCACACTGTCACCTGTCTCATCCATGCACAACACATGGTGACATAACCACGCTGATTGTTGATGCAGCATTTCGTGCCCTAAATTCTTCCCACCAATAATTTTAACTGTTCCTAGTGATCACATTTCCTCTCACATCCTCGCGTATTTTTGCGTCTATGTTGTACACCCACCTGTGACGCATGAAATTGTAAACCTCGACCTAACCAATATTCCATCTCCCCTTACTCTTTCCTTATCACAACATGTGCATATTCCCATGCTATCGGGGTGTTACAAAAGGTACGGCCAAACTTTCAGGAAACATTCCTCACACACAAAAAAAGAAAATATGTTATGTGGACATGTGTCCGGAAACGCTTACTTTTCATTTTAGAGCTCATTTTATTACTTCTCTTCAAACCACATTAATCATGGAATGGAAACACACAGCAACAGAACGTACCAGCGTGACTTCAAACACTTTGTTACAGGAAATGTTCAAAATGTCCTCTGTTAGCGAGGATACATGCATCCACCCTCCGTCGCTTGGAATCCCTGATGCGCTGATGCAGCCCTGGAGAATGGCGTATTGTATCACAGCCGTCCACAATACGAGCACGAAGAGTCTCTACATTTGGTACCGGGGTTGCGTAGACAAGAGCTTTCAAATGCCCCCATAAATGAAAGTCAAGAGGGTTGAGGTCAGGAGAGCGTGGAGGCCATGGAATTGGTCCGCCTCTACCAATCCATCGGTCACCGAATCTGTTGTTGTGAAGCGTACGAACACTTCGACTGAAATGTGCAGGAGCTCCATCATGCATGAACCACATGTTGTGTCGTACTTGTAAAGGCACATGTTCTAGCAGCACAGGTAGAGTATCCCGTATGAAATCATGATAACGTGCTCCATTGAGCGTAGGTGGAAGAACATGGGGCCCAATCAAGACATCACCAACAATGCCTACCCAAACGTTCACAGAAAATCTGTGTTGATGGCGTGATTGCACAACTGCGTGCAGATTCTCGTCAGCCCACACATGTTGATTGTGAAAATTTACAATTTGATCACGTTGGAATGAAGCCTCATCCGTAAAGAGAACATTCGCACTGAAATGAGGATTGACACATTGTTGTATGAACCATTCGCAGAAGTGTACCCGTGGAGGCCAATCAGCTGCTGATAGTGCCTGCACACGCTGTACATGATACGGAAACAACTGGTTCTCCCGTAGCACTCTCCATACAGTGACGTGGTCAACGTTACCTTGTACAGCAGCAACTTCTCTGACGCTGACATTAGAGTTATCGTCAACTGCACGAAGAATTGCCTCGTCCATTGCAGGTGTCCTCGTCGTTCTAGGTCTTCCCCAGTCGCGAGTCATAGGCTGGAATGTTCCGTGCTCCCTAAGACGCCGATCAATTGCTTCGAACGTCTTCCTGTCGGGACACCTTCGTTCTGGAAATCTGTCTCGATGCTAACGCACCGCGCCACGGCTATTGCCCCGTGCTAATCCATACATCAAATGGGCATCTGCCAACTCCGCATTTGTAAACATTGCACTGACTGCAAAACCACGTTCGTGATGAACACTAACCTGTTGATGCTACGTACTGATGTGCTTGATGCTAGTACTGTAGAGCAATGAGTCGCATGTCAACACAAGCACCGAAGTCAACATTACCTTCCTTCAATTGGGCCAACTGGCGGTGAATCGAGGAAGTACAGTACATACTGACGAAACTAAAATGAGCTCTAACATGGAAATTAAGCGTTTCCGGATACATGTCCACATAACATCTTTTCTTTATTTGTGTGTGAGGAATGTTTCTGAAAGTTTGGTCGTACCTTTTTGTAACACCCTGTATGCGTTCCGTCCTTTTTTCCACGCTTTAGAAAGTTTTTTACGTATTTCTTTGTGCATATTGTCATGCATTTTCGTGTATTTTTTCGTATTTTTACGTATTTCTTCGTGTTTACAAGTATTTTCCGTATCTGTATGTATTTTTCGTGTTTGTACGTATTTTTACGCATAATTTTCTGTTAACCATCTCCCCTCACAACTACTGAACGTCCTCATTTGCCCAGTTCGCTCGTAGTTTCCTGTTTCACCAAAGCCATCCCTGCTACAATAGTCCCCTGCTCCATTTTCCTGCACTAATTCAGAAAAGTATCCCTTTCCATGGTTAAACTCAGTCTTACCTCCCATTCCTTAAATGCTGCCTAAACTATGGAATATCCTCCCCTCACCCAATGGCCTAACCATAAAAATTCCTTTCTCTGGTCTCACCATTCATTCACAAAGACCTTCAGCTTTTCAGATTCTATCAGTCACTGTCCCTCACAAAGCTGGTGCTGCAAAGATACATCTCCTTGGCACAGACATCCCAGAACCACCTCTGCTCCCTCCACAATCCCTATTACATACGTCACATCTCTGAATTAAAGCTCTTCATTCCATCACTTGGGAGAGCACTTGACAAACCACCTCCATAAATCATCCACCCTGTTGACATCCTACTCCCGTCTTGGGGCGTCACTATCCAACCACTATACTAGCCACAAAGTTCCTTCTTGTGTACCTATCATCATACCTAGCTGACTTCTTTGACTTGCGCATCCCCCAAAATTCCCTTCAAGCACTCTACAAGATCCAGGGCCAAAACAATCGCAGAAAACCGTTGTTAACTTTTCCACCAAAATCATCAGCCCAGCTCAAGTTACAGTCCTACACCAAAGTTTAAATACGTTGGACTTCTCAAGGATCTACTGCCCTTCTCCCAATCACTAAAATGTAAAAACTTCTTCATCACAAATTACTCCAACCAAAGCCGACATAATACTAACACTGAACACTGTCTTTCCCAGATCATACCACCATCCAATAGTGATCCTTCCCACCATTCATATAACCATCCCCTGGTCACCTTTCAGGAATTCCTTACCTCCAACATGGCCTCACCGGCCTTTTTCAAGTCCCATTGTAACACCAACATTACAGCATAAGAGAGGTCAGCCATACAGCCTCAAAACAGATCCTGACCTAACTATCCAACCAGCAGGCAAAGGTTCCACCACAGTCGTCATGAGTAGCAGTGACTACTTGGGAGAAGGCTTCCACCAGTTGTCTGTTTCCTCTACCCATAAACTCTGCCAGAGTGATCCCAACTCACAAGTCCAACATAACCTCCAATCCCAGCTTAAATCCTTAGGGCCTCCACTTAACCTACCCAAAATTCATACCCCTACAGATCTGGATGCCCCATTTAACTGGTTATTGTGCGCCCACTGAAACAATTTCTACCCTCATTGACCAACACCTCCAATCTGTTGACCAAAATCTAGCCTCTCACATCAAAGATACTATGTACTTTCTTCACTGACTCTCCACCATTCTCACCTCTTTACTTTGTGAATCTCTACTTGTGAATGTTGATGCCACTACCCTATACACCAACATCCTTCATGTCAATGGTCTTGCTGCTATTGAACACTACCTCTCCCAATGTCCTTCAGACTCTAGATCCACTACCTCATTCCTCATACACCTTATTAACTATATCCTAACTCACAATTACTTCTCCTTTGAATGGAAGGTATACAGATAGATACATGGCACAGCCATAGGCACCCACATGGCACTCTCCTATGCCAACATGTTTATGGGCCATGTAGAAGAAACCTTCTACCTTCCCAAAACCTGAACCTCCTGATCTGGTTCAGGTTCATTGATGATATCTTCATGACCTGGACTCTGGGCCAGAAAATCCTGTCTTCATTCCTTCACAATGTCAACATCTTTTCTCCCATCCACCTCACTTGGTCCTTCTCAACCCTGCATGCTACTTCTTGGCCACTGACCTCCTCCTCTCTGAGGGCTACATCCACACCTCTGTCCACATTAAACCAACCAGACACCAACAGTACCAGCATTTTGACAATTGCCATCCCTTCCACACCAAGAAATCCCTCCCATACAACCTAGACATCTGGGGGAGGCGATCTGCAGTGATGGCAGCTCCCTTGCCCAGTATGCTGAAGGTCTCATAAGGACCTTCACAAATATGCACTATCCCCTAAACCTAGTCTGCAAACAGATTTCCCATGCTATATCCCCAAACATCCCAAATCTTCCCACCATCCCCAAGCACCAGCTACAAAGGAGTAACACACCCTCATCACCCAATATCACCCTGGACTGGAGTAACCGAACCACATCATTCATCAGGGCTTTGATTATTTATCATCATGCCCTGACATGAGGGAGATCCTAGCCAAGACCCTTCCCACCCCTCCTAAAGTGGTATTCCATCACCCTAACCCCCAAAACCTCCACAACATCCTAGCCCATCCCTATGCCACTTCCATTCCCAACCTCTTGCCACAGCGATCATATCCCCGTGGAACATCCATTTGTTGTGCCAGTCTGTAACTTAATGTGTCATTATTGAGTAGCAATGTGACCTTTCCTGAATAGTTGATATGCCAACGTGGACATTTCATTGTTTCATTTTGCCTAACAGCATTTCTTCCATCACACAACCCTGTAATGTTTTCCTTTGAACTATTCTCTGAAGTATTAGTCTCTTCAGTGACCGTTCTTTCTCTTCTTCCTTGTGTTCTTTCATCACCTTCCAAACTGTAAACGCTCTGACTTCTGAGCCACACTGTATCAACGGCTACATGACCGTGCGGATAGCTGGTGCAGCATCTGATGCCCTAAATTCTTCCCACCGAAAGTCATATATACTATTTTTGAATGGTGTTTTTTGTTGGTACAGCATATCTCCTGTATTAAATTAATTAGTGAGACATTATTTTCAAGCTTTCCTTCACCATTAATTACGAAAGTACATAGATAGTTTAAAGTTAATGTTTTCTTTAAGGGCGGGCCGAAGTGGCCGTGAGGTTAAAGGCGCTGCAGTCTGGAACCGCAAGACCGCTACGGTCGCAGGTTCGAATCCTGCCTCGGGCATGGATGTTTGTGATGTCCTTAGGTTAGTTAGGTTTAACTAGTTCTAAGTTCTAGGGGGCTAATGACCTCAGCAGTTGAGTCCCATAGTGCTCAGAGCCATTTGAGCCATTTTCTTTAAGGAAATTTATTTTGAAGTCAATTTCATAAATGCAGAAGGTGCCATCTGTTGACAGTTTCTTTAACTAACATGCACGATAGCTGTTGCAGTTGCTTCAGTTCTTCATGCAAGTTGTAATCTACAGCGCGATTCCGGTCGTGTGTGTGAAATCTTATGTGTGTGAAATCTTATGGGACTTAACTGCTAAGGTCATCAGTCCCTAAGCTTATACACTACTTAGCCTAAATTATCCTAATGACAAACACACACACCCATGCACGAGGGAGGACTCGAACCTCCGCCGGGACCAGCCGCACAGTCCATGACTGCAGCCCCCTAGACCGCTCGGCTAATCGCGCGTGGCTCGATTTCGGTCATACACGTCGATGTAAACAATGTAGACGGCACTGTCTATTGACAGTCTAATTTTACTATTATGAACAACAGGAGTTGGAGTTGTTTACTTTCTTTAACCAAGTGTTATATACTATGCGAATAAATTGAATTCATCAACGTTCACCATCACAGGTAAACAGCATTTACTTTTATAACGTAATTTATTTAGCTTTTATTTCGTAATGTTAAGTTTCAATTCGTTATGTTATACTTCTCCTAACCTCAATACCATTAATCTACATCACGAACAAAGTACACTGAAGCGCCAAAAAAACTGATACAGGCATGCATATTCAAATACAGAGGTATGTAAACACGTAGAATACGGCGCTGTGGTCGGCAACGCCTATATAAGATAACAAGTGTCTGGCGCAGTTGTCAGATCTGTTAATGCTGCTACAAACGCAGGTCATCAAGATTTAAGTGAGTTTGAACGTGTTATAGTCGGCGCACGAACGATGGGACACAGCATCGCCGAGATAGCGATGAAGTGGGAATTTTCCCGTACTACCATTCCACGAGTGTACCGTGAATACCAGGAATCCGGTAAAACATCAAATCTTCGACCGAGCGAGGTGGCGCAGTGGTTAGCACACTGGAGTCGCATTCGGGAGGACGACGGTTCAATCCCGTCTCCAGCCATCCTGATTTAGGTTTTCCGTGATTTCCCTAAATCGCTTCAGGCAAATGCCGGGATGGTTCGATTGAAAGGGCACGGCCGATTTCCTTCCCCATCCTTCCCTCACCCGAGCTTGCGCTCCGTCTCTAATGACCTCGTTGTCGACGGGACGTTAAACACTAATATCCTCCTCCTCCTCCTCCTCCTCCAAATCTTCGACGTGGCTGCGGCCGGAAAAAGATCCTGCAAGAACGGAACCAACGACGACTGAAGAGCATCGTTCAACGTGACAGAATGCAACCCTTCCGCAAACTGCAGCGTCCGAATCATTCAACGATACATCATTCATACGGGTTTTCGGAGCCGAAGGCCCACTCGTGTACCCTTGATGAATGGACGACTCAAAGCTTTACATCTCGTCTGGGCCCGCCAACATCGACATTGGACTGTCGATAACTGCAAACGTGTTGCCTGGTCGGGCGAGCCTGGTTTAAAATTGTATCGAGCGGATGGACGTGTACAGGTATAAAATTGTATCGAGCGGATGGACGTGTAAAGGTATGGAGACAACCTCATGAATCCATGCACCCTGCATGTCAGCAGGGGACTGTTCAAGCTGGTGGAAGCTGTGTAATGGTGTGGGGTGTGTACAATTGGAGTGATATGGGACCCCTGATACGTCTAGATACAGGTGACACAAACGTAAGCATACTGTCTGATCACCTGCATCCATTCATGTCCAATGTGCTTTCCGACGGATGTGGGCAATTCCAGCAGTACAGTGCAACACTCCACACGTCCAGAATTGCTACAGAGTGGCTCCAGGAACTCTCTTCTGAGATTAAACAGTTCCGCTGGCCACCAAACTCCCCAGGCATAAACATTATTGAGCATATCTGGGATGCTTCGTAACGTGCTGTTCAGAAGAGATCTCCACCCTCTCGTACTCTTACGGATTTGTGCACAGCCCTGCAAGGTTGGGTCCTACATGATATTATGCAGGTGTACCAGTTTCTTTGGTTATTTGGTGTAAAACAAATGTTTACTAATTTTTCTTAACAAATGAGTAATTACAAAAACCAAAAACTGTAAAATATGATCTATCACTTTTCTTCTGTGTTTCATGTTTCCACGATATCATGGGACACAGCATGCAAACTTAAGAGAGAAGCCT
This sequence comes from Schistocerca piceifrons, assembly GCF_021461385.2. Lineage (NCBI taxonomy): Eukaryota > Metazoa > Arthropoda > Insecta > Orthoptera > Acrididae > Schistocerca > Schistocerca piceifrons. The sequence goes on from NC_060149.1 coordinate 880,908,796, forward strand.
CCAGCCAGAGAGCGTTCCACACCACTGGAACGTATCACAGACTGCAGAAGAATTGCCACACAAACAGTGGCAGGGATTGGCCAGGGTGGACCATGCCCCCCCCCCCCCAAAAAAAAAAAAAAAAAAAAAGACGGACGAATATCAGAATCAAAGTCTAAAGTCAAACTTAATTTTATAAAATTAATAAAACTTGTATACAGTTGTAGACATACGGCAAACCACTCTGTTACTTTGTTCAATAATTGAACAATTTTTAATTGCCCTGTGTTAAAGCCATGAGATAAAACAAATGCATTCGTAATGGATTTTATGATGACGAAGTTAACATCGACATATCCGTTGAGCCGTACCTGTTGACCGACGAGTGAACAAACTCGATCGATCTATCGAACGAACGGTTCTTCCCCACTGCCTGTTTTGTTTCTGCGCGTGTATTCTATAGTTTAAACTACCGGTAAACAATAGAAACATGTTCGTTGTCAATGTTTTGATTTTGCGCATGCAGTCTATAGTTTGAATTAACAGTAAATAATAAAACATCAGATTTCGTCACTCGGTAACAAGAAGTAACTAAACCAAACGATGACATTACAACGTCTCCTGTAATTGCAGAGACTATTCTCCACGATCCAGGAAGTGACTTAGAAAAAATTGTGTTTGATGATGATGAAGAAAAGCAGGAAAAGAGTTGAAAGACTTCGAATATGATAAACTCAGTGAAAATAAAGTTAAAAATTTATTTTCTATTCCTAACCAGCAGTGTTAACACGTGTGCTTCAGTTTGTGATACATCAACGAAATTCACGGACAAACCTAAACAGCTTCTATTAAGGCATTTTCCTTTTCGCTTGTTTGGGGACAGAAAAAGACATTTCCAGCCAGGTTGGTACAAAATTCACCGATGGCTAGAATACAGCGTCGTACACGACGCTGCAAATCGTTTTGTCTGTCAATTTTTCTGTTCCTAAGCTCAAGGTACAAAAAAGGCGAATTGCTTAATTTTGTAAGTGAGGGTTTCTCTAATTGGAAGACAGTAACAGAGCCTAATTTTAGCTTTAAATAGCATGAGAATAGCTTCAAACGCAAAAACTCTGGTGTTTGGGAATCTTTCAAAAATTAAAAAGTACGTTTGGAGAGAGCGCATCAGTTGCTGCTTTGATACATGAAACGTGTGCTCTACAAGTTCAAGAAAACAGAAAATACATAGGAACGATTGCTGAAGTACTTCGATACACAGTGCTTCAAGGAATAGCTCAAAGAGGTCCTAATGAATAGAAACATATTGCAAATAAGTGAAATTTTTAGAGTTAATGGACCTTGTACGGAAAAAGACATGAGTGTTAGCAAAAAACTTGCACGTAAAAGGGAAAAATATATTAATCATGATATACAAAACGAAATTCTTAGCACCATGAGCAACATAGAGCTAGAACATACCTCAGATGAAGTGAAAAAAGCCTAGTATTTTGTTCAAATGATAGATGAGTCAAAAGACTTAAAAAACCGAGCAACCATCAATTGTCATTCGGTGCTATTTAGATGGTCACAATACGAAAGGTTTCTAGGCTTTGAACTTGCAAAAAACTTTAGTACTTCTTCTTTGTTAGTCTACATAAAAAACTAGCAAACTCTGGAATTAATGTAAATGACTGACAAACATACGATGGAGCTGCAGTTATGAGTGGTTCTTGTGCAGGTGTTCATGCTCATTTTAAGTAGGGAAGTTCCAAAGGCATCTACACACACCGCATGAACCATTAGAATCTCGTCATAATAGCAACATGCGGAGCGATGAAGTCAGCTACAGATTTTTTTATGACACTCCAGGGACTCTTATGTTTCTATGAGTGGGTCAGCAGTGCATCAAATGTTTTTCGATACACAAAAAAAATTAAGATTAGAAAAATGGAGCCGGCTGGGGTGGCCGAGTGGTTCTAGGCGCTACAGTCTGGAACCGCGCGACCGCTACGATCGCAGGTTCGAATCCTGCGTTGGGCATGGATGTGTGTGATGTCCTTAGGTTAGTTAGGTTTAAGTAGTTCTAAGTTCTAGGGGATTGATAACTTCAGAAGTTAAGTCCCATAGTGCTCAGAGCCATTTGAACCATTTGGAAAAAAGGAACTAAAAAAGTAAAGTGTCACTAGATGGGCCTGTCAATATGTTTCACGTCTGACTGTGAAGAAGACAATCGAAGCTGTTGTTGTAACCCTAGAAAACATTCAGGTGGAAAATTCAGAACGAGCTGCAGAATCATCAGGATTTAGTGCAAAGTTAATTTTTCCTTTTGTTTTTATTTATGCCTGTTCACATGTTTGCTAGAAAAGTGCAAGTCACTATGTGATTTCATTCAGGGCAAAGACTTTGGTATTGTTGCTGCAGTCAACTTAATAGAAGCTCCAAGGGATCAGTTCAATTAAATGCATGAATCAGACTCAGGTTTCACTTACGTGTGGAAAGAAAGTGTAGATGTGGCAACAAAAATCAGTGCCGATTTTAGCACAGATTCCTCTTTTGGCAGTAGAATTCAGAAACTGGCAAAACATCATCGGATATATGTCTGTGGTCTGTCGAATAAATACAGCATGGAACCTATACAACCAACTGATTTCAAATCTTTAGTATTTGATAAAATTTTACATGTAATTGACACTGAACTTGAGAGATGTTTTATTTCAAACTCTGGAATAATTAAAGAAATCACTTGTCTAAACCCAAAAAGTGAAAATTTTATGGATAAACAAACGTTACGGCCGTAGGCACAATGTTATTCATGCAATACTGAATCGGAGTTAGAATTTCAGATATTAAAAAAAACCTTATTACTAGACATTAACAGCATACCAGAGTAAAGACTGACAGTTTACTTGCATTGTTCAAGCTATTAAAGCAGTATAAACTTGCGTTACATGATTTGTACAAATCAAGTCAAATTACGGTGACAATTCCAGCTTCCTCTGCATCAAATGAAAGAACATTTTCGTGTATGGGACGTGTAAATAGTTATTTAAGGAATGTAGTGTCTGAAGAACGCCTGTGTTCTTTGTCATTTCTTTTGACAGAAAGGACTGTGACAAAGACCATTGATGTGCTAGGTGTGGTTGATTATTTAGTTACCAGTCACTACAGAAGGCGTAATCTGTTTTAGAAGTAAGTAAACGCCTGTTTGTTATTTCGTATTTCACAGTATTGCGATTTTTCTCAGTGGTACGATTTTTTTTTTTGTTTTCCGGCTGAACATAAAATGAACCTATTTTCGAAAATGCTTGCTTTGAGGCACAATTTGTTTTTGTGGTATGGCATGTCGAGAAACGAGTGTCGTTATCGGAGTATGTTATATGCAGACACTATACCGTGGCAGTTTTAGGTAGAGGGTGTTTTGGTTTATGATTCCTTAAGCTACGGGCAGAAGTCGGGCCCGAACTACGCGTTTACGATACTGCCAGTCTCAGCAAACAATTGTTCTGTAGCCGTTAGCGAATGTCTTGTGTACTCTTTCTTTGTGTTGTGCGTTGATCGTTGGGTTCTCACTTTGAAATGAGTGAAGAGAATAAATATGGTCCATGGCGGGGTTCAAGTACGAGCTCCACAAGACTAGACGGGATTGGCGACCTCTTACGGGCGTTACTTTAGATCTGTGCTTTCGCAGGAGCACAGAGCACAGGCGTAAGCTACCAGTCGCGAGAGAGGGAGGCGGGGCTTGTTTCCCCGCTCCGCTCCTCACCCTCGGGCCCACCATGTCCTCGTTTGTTGATGCAGCAGCCGACTGTCACAATATAGTGTCCGAATATACCTCTCAGGACTTTGCTGTTAAAGGCCTATACGTCTATCGAAAAATATGGCTTATTTATACACTGCTGGCCATTAAAATTGCTACACCAAGAAGAAATTCAGATGAACGGTCACAGGTTCGAATCCTGCCTCGAGCATGGCTGTGTGTGATGTTCTTAGATTAGTTAGGTTTAATTAGTTCTAAGTTCTAGGAGACTGATGACCTCAGATGTTAAGTCCCATAGTGCTCAGAGCCATTTGAACCATTTTTGAACAGGCTCGTTTCCCCCTTGGTACAACCGCGCTACTGTTTCTGGTCCAGACTTGCCTGCTTGCTTGCGTTTCCACAGACATCTCCAGACTTGGTGATTACAAGAACACAAGTATTTCCACATCATATTATAGCATTATCGCGGTACTTCTCGGTATCAAGCACACAGCAGTAGCCTCCCAATCGCTCACGCAACATAATTCCGAAGATATAGACTGGAAATTATTTCTCCACAATCCCGAAAGTTTAGCTAGGTGGATCGTGCTCTAGACCACTGAGTAACTAGAAACAAACACATGAAAAATGATATTTCCACCCGTGAATACCGATGTCGCTAATTTAAAAAATCATCCCTATAATTTACAAGCAAACTAAGATCTTTAACTTGTCTAGCTTTCTTTCTACAGACGTGACATTCAGTCTGGTACCGCGCGCCGCGGAATTTGAATCCGCACCAGACGTCATGGACGATCCATGGAAGATCCATAGAGGTCTCTGCACCATCGCGCCTTAAGCTTTGGCCCGCGCCTCCTGGCCCGCTTTTAATGTGTGGGCGCCACAGTGGAACACGTGGTCCCAGCGGCCAATAGCGGCGCCCCCGAGAGCGTACTTAAGCGCCGGCCACTCGCTCAGCCAGTCAGTATTTATAGTTTATACCCATTACTAAAGGGTAATGGATTGACCACCAAAGCTAAATTACTTATATGGAAGATGGTGGTTCTTCCTTCATTACTGTATGGTTGTGAGGTTTGGGGTATGGCAGCAGACACCCCACTTAAAAAAGATTCAGATCCTGCAGAACAAGGCTCTCAGGTTCGCCTCAAACAGTCATCCACCATAACACAAACATGCCCACCATAACACAACTCATACAACAAAAAACTAAGTCATTCTACGCATCTTCCGAAGCCTCGCCCCACCTACTCATCTCTACCCTGGGCTCTGACCCAGTACACGTAAATTACAAACATCCCAAGAACACTCTAACTCGCCATTTCAGAGTATAACCACATGCACATAACAACAAATACACATCACACGTAACATAACACAAGGACTACCAACATCACTTCAAAACACCCTAGCTCAGATAGAAGGCATAATGGGAAAGTCCACTGACCCTTCAAAAATTACATGGGCAGTTGCCCACCATGTTAACGGCAACAGCCAGTCAGTCTAATCTCGCTTACGTCGGGTTACACCTCACTTTGCGCTGGACTGCTTACTTCCTGGTTCGTGTACGAGTTTGTTTCCTTGTGACTCTGTTGTTCGGTCTTGTTGTATTCGTTCAGTCCTACATTGATCGTGTCCGTCCTCTTCCGTTGTGTTGTTGTTCGCGGGCCTCTCCGCGGGTCCCACCGCGCCTTACGTCTTCGCTACACTGCGACCGTCCTGGTCGCAGTTACAACATTCAGCGCCACACAAAATCATCCCTTTTACATTAGAGCACCCTCAGCGGACCGAAGTCGATGTCAGAACTCTTCTGTAAATTCGAGATCCTTTCCCCTCGGCACAAACGCGCTACTGTTACTGCTCCGAACCTGCTCTCTTTTCTACAGACATCTCCAGACTCGGCAATTACAAGAAAACAAGAATTTTCGCATGGTTCGCCATAATATTATACCATTTTCGCGGTACTTCTCGATATCAAGCACTAGGCAGCATCCTACCGATCGCTAGCGCAACATAATTCCCAAGGTATAGACTGGAAATTATTTCTCTACAAACACCAAACTTTAGGGAGGTGCAGCGTGCTGTAACCACTGGGTAACTACACTACTGGCCATTAAAATTACTACACCAAGAAGAAATGCAGATGACAAACGGGTATTCATTGGACAAATATATTATACTAGAACTGACATGTGATTACATTTTCACGCAATTTGGGTGCATATATCCTGAGAAATCCTTACCCAGAACAACCACCTCTGGCTGTAATAACGGCCTTGATACACCTGGGCACTGAGTCAAACAGAGCTTGGATGGCGTGCACAGGTACAGCTGCCCATGCAGCTTCAACACGATACCACAGTTCATCAAGTGTAGTGACTGGCGTATTGTGACGAGCCAGTTGCTCGGCAGCCATTGACCAGACGTTTTCAATTGGTGAGAGATCTGGAGAATGTGCTGGTCAGGGCAGCAGTCGAACATTTTCTGTATCCAGAAAGGCCCGTACAGGACCTACAACATGCAGTTGTGCATTATCCTGCTGAAATGTAGGGTTTCGCAGGGATCGAATGAAGGGTAGAGCCACGGGTCGTAACACATCTGAAATGTAACGTCCACTGTTCAAAGTGCCGTCAATGCGAACAAGAGGTGACCAAGTCGTGTAAGCAATAGCACCCAATACCATCACGCCAGATGATACGCCAGTATGGTGATGACGAATACAAGCTTACACTGTGCGTTCACCGCGATGTCGCCAAACACGGATGCGACCATCATGATGCTGTAAACAGAACCTGGATTCATCTGAAAAAATGACGTTTTGCCATTCGTGCACCCAGGCACGTCATTGAGTACACCACCGCAGGCGCTCCTGTCTGTGATGCAGCGTCAAGGGTAACCACAGCCATGGTCTCCGAGCTGATAGTCCATGCTGCTGCAAATGTCGTCGAACTGTTCGTGCACATGGTTGTTGTCTTGCAAACGTCCTCATCTATTGGCTCAGGGATCGAGATGTGGCTCCACGATCCGTTACAGTCATGCGGATAAGATGCCTGTTATCTGGACTGCTAGTGATACGAGGCCATTGGGATCCAGCACGGCGTTCCGTATTACCCTCTTGAACCCACCGATTCCATATTCTGCTAACAGTCATTGGATCTCGACCAACGCGAGCAGCAATGTCGCGATACGATAAACCGCAATCGCGATAAGCTACCATCCGACCTTTATCAAAGTCGGAAACGTGGTGGTACGCATTTCTTCTCCTTCCATGAGGCATCACAACAACGTTTCACCAGGCAACGCTGGTCAACTGCTGTTTGTGTATGAGAAATCGGTTGGAAACTTTTCTCATGTCAGCACGTTGTAGGTGTCGCCACCGGCGCCAAACTTGTGTGAATGCTCTGAAAAGCTAATCATTTGCATATCACAGCATCTTCTTCCTGTCGGTTAAATTTCGCGTCTGTAGCACGTCATCTTCGTGGTGCAGCAGTTTCAATGGCCAGTAGTGTAGAAACAAATAGATGAAAGTGTTATTTCTACTCTCGAATACGGATGTAGGTGATGTAACAGATTCCAAATCATCCCTATCATTTACAAGCCAGCTAAGGTCTAGATAACAGGCGACCATGTCTTCCACATGCCAGGTGCACACACCACAATCGATCTTCTCTCAACTAAATAAAGGCACGAAACGTGCAGAAGCAGTGAACCGAGCAATTTACATGGGAGGGAATAACGGTCCAGCGCAAACACACCTCCATACACAGTCTTATCAAATATCCACTTGATCACGATAGCCGCCCATCTTACGATCGCGGTCTCAATTGAACGTCATTCGGCAATGAGCCAAGTATCAGAAATACACCATGCTGTCGGCAGTGACTCTGGAAATATAAATATCAATACCTTTCTTATGAGTTGACTCCAAGTCAAATCCATACCCTCCTTACGACTGGACATAGTCATTTCCGTTCCACAAACACATACTTTATAAACCTGATGCTGAAATGCAAACGTATCACTCATCCCCTACTACTAAGTATAATACTTTGTCAATAGATCATTGCCTATGATACGAAATAATACTGACCGAAAATCAACGATGCGTGGACATTCTCTTATGTTTTTCTTGCAAGTGCTACCACTGCGTCTTAGAAAGACACACGTAATCGCCAAGATGTTGAAGAAAAACCTGATCACAACAACTACTGCATGTTACTGTGACAAGCGATCTTGGTTCTATAGGTGTACACAAGTATCCAGGTTAAAAGCTATACCCCCTTTACGAATCCAGATACGACATTACCTCTCAATGAGGTTTTTTCCAGACAAATACCGTGACGGTGATCGTAGGAGCGTGTAAGCCCATGATGCACCTTTGGGATGAAATTACCGCATATTGAAAGTGATTCGGCTAAGGAACGTAGTATGTAAACGGTATCTGCGACTCCCTCACACCGCCCCAACTAGATAATTCTATAGTATTTCTAGTGCATTCTGTCTCGAGACCATATCAGAGGTTCATAGATATATCCACTGAGTTGTAGGCGATGACTGATTGAGAAGGAACACAACCAGTAGTAGTGGTAGATGATATGAAGATTGATGTATGAAATGTACACTAGCTTTTTCAGATCACTAGTTTTACGCTATCCGCTAGAAATGATGTCCATGATTTCGAATCAGGTCTTTCCATTAAGGCACATACCTGCGTTGGATCCTATTGACAATTCCGTTAATCATTACAACCACTGCTCAGTCATATTTCTGGCACTTCCATATCTCGAAACGAGTCACATTTCCTGAACCTAGCTGCTGCAGTAAAATTCCAATGTGGTTTTAGTCACCCTCTACGCATCTCGCAACTGCTTCAATTTCTACAGCTTTCCCCTCGTGATCGTTCCAATTTAAGTCAGAACTGAGCAGAAGTCAGAGAAAGACATATCCACCACCTTCTGCAACCCATGTAGAAACAGAACGACCTGAGTTAGTGCAACAGGACTGTGTTTTGACCATTCAGTGGAAATGCGGGCAATATTGTGTCTCCAAACTACATACAAGTACTACATATCCACGTCCATTCAAATCAGTCAGCCCAGCATGCTATCATCGTTATTCACTACCCCCCAACAGAGAAAAATTACGAACTATAAAAGCTTATCCGATTTAGAAGTCAGCTAGGCACCGATGCTGGCGTAATGAAGTATAGCTGTGGTGTGGTCCAGCGCAGAGAAAGAGATTTCACAATGCTCCCCAGAATATTTAGCGTGCAGCCATCCAAGCATTCCTAACGGTATACACAGGCCCTCCCAGAATGTAAACCCCAAACTGCTGCTGCTACTGCCTCCTGTGTGTTACGAGGGATACCATAACACGCCACACATCGGCTAATTTTAAATAAAAGACACTTACATCATGGTAAACTGTAAGAGTCTGCTCGCTTTGTGCAGAGTCCCCAAAATACAATCCGAAGGTCATTCACGAGCTCTACATGTAGACTTGTCTCTCACACCGACGGAACAGCTGATAACTGTACGTTCAGTTCCGAGTGATTCTTCATATTGCAGTTATGTACATGAGCTAGCAGCCCTCAGAAGGTGTCACCCATCCACAAAACTCATTCCCCAACTCAGACAAGCGCTATCAGTCAGTCACTATGTGGTAAGCGACAGCGCGCCAATTCACGGATGGAAAAGACACCGTCTATTTACTGTAATAATAAGCATCACAGTTGACAGTACGAACAATTTTAGCAATTTTACAGTAACTTCACCACCGGCCAATAATGTGACAGCATGTCTCCCCAATTTCAGTATCATAACAAAACCAACCCTTCTCCACTCTGCGTGTATTATTGTGAATGTAGATAGATGACTGCTCAGTACGTCCACTCAGTGTTAATTCTCGAACACATGAATCATCAAAGTATACCAGACACCGCTCTACATATTTCTAACACTTCGAGCATAGTGATTAATTTATGATCTATCTCTATGCGTATGGGAGTCACAGAGCATTTTCGCTGTCTTGGGGTAAAAGACCCTCCCCACACTGTCATTGACCAACCCGCCCTGCAGCACCATTACCGAATTAATATACAACCAACCAGAAGAAGACCGTTACACTCCACCTCTCGTGAATGAATGGAGCTTTCCGAGTCCTCACCCATATCGAGACGCGTCCATGTCGAGGAGCTTAGCACTCCTTATCGATGTATAGTAACAGATTTCAAAGTGCCATGATGTTAAAGCAGACAGTTAAGAACAACAATAAACCATTGATTTTTATGAGTGATGGAGATCGAGTCGGATGGAGCTCGACGCTTTTTTACGTAAATCAACCAAACTATCAACTCTAAAGTACTGTTCTAGAGTCTAGGATCGGTACCTGTAAGGTAACATAAAAACATGCACTCCTAAGGCTACAACATTCTGCACTTAAAATGGCCCTATAATGTTAGATCACCTGCGTTTCCGACCTATCAGACGTATGGAATGTAGCCTTGTTAGTATTCCTTTGTGAGAAATATATTTCAAGCGCATGGTTTCTCTACGAAAAACTATGTAAAACACTTGCTCTGCGTGATACGAGCACAATATAGCTTTCCAGAGAAGTATAGTGTCCACTGTGCACATCTGAACAGCGTTCAAAAATTATACGATGCCTGCATCTGGCCTATACAAAATGATCCTTAGTATCAGGGGATACATCCTACAAGGAAACATATAAACGCATAGCAGCAGCGTCCGACATGTCAAAATTAAAAGTCATTTCATCACTAAGTCTGTAAACAGCACATCTGTCAGGAAAATGTGTGCACGGGGTTTGCAACACCTCACAAGCTCTTATCGCTAACTTAGTTATTACGCTGAAGTCTACACCCAAGATGCGACAGGGGCGATCGCATAAATCAAAGTTCGTTTAGACGATGTGTCAAGGTTCATGACACATGAGATGTAAGTCCTCTGATGACCGACATGCTTATTGTTAACGATCGCAAGTAGACAGTGATTTAAACCGAGTACAGAACACGTGGCTGTATACGAGTAGAATGCAGGCTATGTCATGCGACTGTTGCATCCGGACAGAACACTGGAAAAAAATTGACCTGCAGCAACTTCTCCTTCTCTAGAATGAATCAGTCAACCGTTAAATGGTACTTCGTTACAGCTCTATCTCAATCGATCTCTGTTATCCTTTAACGCAGATGCAAGTAAGTTTAGAGGTGAATCGTTCTCTTTCCTCCTGAAAAGCATCAGATACAGTAGTCAACTCGCGTGTATCATTAGTACCTCAACAGACATACAGTATAATACTGCCTCGACGGAAAAAAATTGACTACCTCCCTGATTCCCTTCGTTTTGATGTCGATGTTTTCCCCGATTCCTTCTGTTACCGCAAACTTTTTCCCATGTACAAATTCTTCAGCCCGAACCAGAAGATAAGCAAGCACTTCCTCAATTTCACAGCATTTCTGTGTATATTGTGTCAATTTATACCTATTCCCTCATCGTTTTCCGCAATCAGTCTATTTTACGTCAGATCTTTCCATGCGATCACGACGTAACATTTCGTTCTGTGTTCTAAAATTGCCTGTAAATGTAGCACAGCTGCCAACACCTAGCCCAAATGCACTGATGGGGAGGCGTAATATAGCACTGTACTCTGCTGTATCCAGTCACTTCCACATTCGAAGAGCGTTTGCCGTTTTCTGTATGTCTGTGTATATGCTCTGCATCCTCGGCAGAGATAGGATTTGGAATTTAGTGAGCAGCCCCTTCCGTTTAGCGCGTCGTCTATCTGCAAGTGTGTCCCACTTCAAACTTCCAACGAGATATGTAACGCTCTCGCGATGGTTACATGTACCAGTCACGAGTGGGTGACGTGGAGCAGAACAGCAGGTTAAGTGCAGAACACTAAGTTAATTTGCATAATTTTTATGTAAAACGGAGTACAAAAGTTTAAGGGGGTGGGGGTGACATGGAAAACCACTTAACAGAACAATAAGTTAAGCCGACATAGGGCCAAACATTAGGTTAAGACACCCAGAGTACAGTGCCGAACATTAGGTTATGCAACATGTTTGCCCCATTTAACTGCTTCTTACAAGACCTAGACGTTTCCAAACAGCAGAGAACGATGAGCAAGAGAAATCCAACCTCCACAAACTGTTTTTTTATAAACAAACAATATACCATTTCCATATATTCCATACATTGTCTAAATTGTTTAAACAATATTCCACACAGAGCAATCGAATTCCCTCCAAATGATCGATCAACTAGGTCTTTTTCCCACCAATTCCTAGGAGAAGGTAGCGATTGGATGACTTAGGTTAGTGGAGGTGCCCTTTTTCCCCCACCATTTTCTTAGGTTAGTAGAGGTTGCATTGTCAGATGGAATTTGAACTGCCAGCCAGGGTAGTGTGGCACTTGCATCATCAACTGATGTCATGGCCTCCATCTTGGGTCTGGTCATGTTCTGTGCACTTTAGTACACGTTAATGCATGTTAGTACACGTTAGTACATGTTAGTACATGTTAGCCCCCAACATGGGTTGGTAAGGGGACATGGCGGTCGGTTGAGGATCGTGGTGAAGACTTTAACTATTTCAGCCCAAGTCCAGGTGGGCGTGTCACTCGCAAAAATCTGACAAAATTTGAATTTCCCACCTGGGAGGGGGCGTGGTATGGGGGACATGGCACTTCCCCACCAGAGATGTTCATTAATTGATCAATTTAAGTAGTCAATGTGACCTATCTTCCCGCCATTTTTTCTTAGATTAGTAGAGGTTGCATTGTCCTGATGGAATTTGAACTTCCTGCCAGGGGGTGTTACACTTTCCCATCAGAGAGGGTAAATAATTGATCAGTTTAATTAAGTAGTCAATCAATCTGATAAGAGTGAGAGGGGGCCCTATTCCAATAACTCAGACCTAAAAGTGTACCTGTAGCAATGAGGAGGGGAGAGGGGGTTAAGGGAGGGGATAGGGAAGGGGGGCAATAGGTTAAGTGCCTGTCAATCAAAAGGAAATGGGGGTGACATGGAAAAGCACTTAACAGAACAATAGGTTAATTCAGACCTGAAAGTGTACCTGTAGCAGAGAGGGGGGAGAGGGTTGGGGGAGGGGCAGGGGGTGGGGGGGGGGGCAATAGGTTAACTGCAGTGACATGGAAAACCACTTAGCAGAACAATAGGTTAAGTACCTGTCAATCAAAGGAGAACAATAGGATGATATGGAAAAGCACTTAACATGTTTGCCCCTGAGTGCATACCTGCCCCTGATGTAGGCAACCCACACTAACAAAATGTGCCACAACGAACGTTGTCCCACTACTCTTGTGGACTCTGGAGCATTATATTCAGTCATTTCAGAGAAGTACCGTCACCAGTTTCATAAAACCATATTCGTCGACAACAAAACATCTCTGCTGAAGGTGGCTATTGGGAAATACGTAAAACCTACAGGAAGATGTACCATTCATGTGGGTATAAGTGGCCATACATAGCCCTTAGAATTCATCATCTTACAAGAGTGTAGTCATGACGTCATTCTCAGATGGGACTTTCTGAAAGCCTCTCAGGCAATTATAGATTGTGGTCGCTCGAAGATTATGCTAGATGAGATGGCATACTGTGGATAGGAAGATGCGCATCCGAGTGTGTGGAGATTATATGTGCTGGATGAAGTGATCATTTCTGCAGTCAGCGCTAGAAAGGTAACTGTCACGTGTCATGCCAAGCATCAGCCCATGGATCTTGTAGTGGAATGTAAGAGAAGCATACCACTGAAGAATAACTTGGTCAGCACAGTCTCTGTTGTCTCGTTTAAGAACGGATTCGGTGAACTGTGGATAGTTAATTGTTGCTGAGAACCGCAGATCCTTCCACGACGCATGTGCGTAGCAAATGCCGAGTCATTAATTGGAGGACAGCTGAGCGTCATAGAAACCTCTCATACTGAGTCTGTGGGCGAAATTAGCGCTATCACTACGATACAAGGTCTTCTACCTCGACTATCACCAGATCTCACTAGGGAACAACAGAAGAAGCTACTTACCATTCTTCAAGAGTTCGCTGAATGCTTCAATCCACAGGTGAAGAGCAAATTAGACAAAGCGATGGTGAAGCACCGGATTAGCACTGGAGACCATCAACCAATGAGCCAGTGAACACACCATGTGTCAGCAACATAACGTCGAATAATTCGCGATGAGGTAGAGAAAATGATGAAGAATGACATCATTCAGCCTTTGCAGAGTCCATGGTCGTCACCAGTGGTCCTCGTCAGGAAGAAGGATGGCAGCTGGCGCTTTTGTGTTGATTACAGGAAGCTTAATACGATAACTAAAACGGACGTTTACCCTCTTCCACGAATTGACGATACACTAAATTGTTTGAAGGGGGCTAAGTTCTTCCCAACCACAGACATGTACTCGGGATACTGGCAAATCGAAGTAGATGAGGCTGATCGTGAGAAAACTTCATTCATCGCCCCTGAGGGCCTATATGAGTTTAAGATAATGCCATTTGGTTTGTGTAATGCACTAGCAACTTTTGAACGGATGATGGATAATCTTCTAAGGCACCTGAAGTGGACGATGTGTTTTTGTTATTTAGATGACATTATAGTGTTCTCAGAGACATTTGATGAACATATAAAGACTGAGGGCAGTTCTTAAGTGTCTCCAAAAGGCCGGACTGAAACTTAATCCAAGAAAGTATCTCTTTGGAGCAAAAGAAATCAAAATACTTGGACACCTTGTGTCAAACGAAGGTGTGCGGCCAGACCCAGAAAAGGCGAATTCTATAACGGAATTTCCTATTCCTAAAAGTACTATCGATGTGAGAAGCTTCCTCAGATTATGTTCTTATTACCGTCGTTTTATCAAAGACTTTTGTATCAAAGGGAGGCCACCCCAAGAGTTGTAAAAGCTGATGCAAAATTTATCTGGGGTGGTGTTCAACAAGATTCTTTCGATGTGCTGCGAAAAGCTCTGACAACTGACCCTGTACTTGGACTGTATAATGAGAGAGCACCTACAGAACTACACACAGATACCAGTGAGTATGGGATCGGTGCTGTTCTGGTGCAGATTTCGGATGGATAAGAGAATGTTATAGCCTATGCTTCTAGGACACTTACAAAAACCGAGAGAAACTACTCAACTACAGAAAGAGAATGTCTTGCTTTGATCTGGGCCATGTGAAAATTTCGACAGTATCTCTATAGAAGGCCATTCACATTTGTTACAGACCATCATTCTCTTTGTTTGTTGACAAGTCTTAAGGATACAACAGGACGACTCGCCGGGTGGGCACTATGTCTTCAAGACTATGACATTACCATGGTGTACAAAAGTGGAAGAAAGCAACAAGAAGCCGACTGTCTCTCAAGAAACCCTGCGCAAGTCCATCAAGACTTTGATGAAGATAGTGACTGTCTTGCTGCACTCCAGGATCTCTCCGCTGAGCACAAGAAGGACTCCAAAATATCTCAAATTATTCTTTCCTTAAATAGGTCAGAGGATGTGAATGGACAATTTAAGTTAGTTAATGCATTACTTTGCAAGAAAAACTTTGATCTGTTTGAAAAGAGGTGGCTACCAGTGATTCCTAAATACATGTGCTTAGATGTTCTACAGAAATTCCATGACACACCTGAGGCGGGACATTTAGGATTTATTAAGACATACGATAGAATCCGCAATAGATTTTTCTGGCCAGGCTTATTTAGGAATGTTCGTCACTAAGTGTCGCACTGTCGAGAGTGCCAGAGGAGAAAGGCAGTTCCTCAGAAACCACCTGGCCGACTCATACAAATTCCACCAGCCGAAACGCCTTTCCAGCATGTTGAGATTGACCTCCTCGTACGATTTCCAACGTCTGCTAGTGGCAATAGATGGATTATTGTTTGCACTGATTATCTGACACGCTATGCCATAACAAAAGCCGTGAAAACTGTTGAAGCATGCGAGGTAGCCAAATTCATCATGGAACACATTGTATTAAAACACGGTGCTCCAAGGTCTTTAATTTCGGATCGAGGGAAAGTTTTTCAATCGAATCTTGTGACAGAGAGAAACCGTCGGTGCAAAATTACTCATCACATGACGACTGCTTTCCAACTAATGAGCTTACTGAACGCGTTAATAAGACCTTGGCCAACATGCTATCAATGTTCGTCAACGTTGAGCAGAGCAACTGGGATGAGGTGCTACCGTTCGTGACGTTTACCTACAACACCACCAAACAAGACACTACAGGATTTTCGGCATTTTTCCTGGTGCATGGGCGTGAGACGACTACGAAGATGGACAGTGTGTTTCCATTATATCCTGATGACGTGGACGACGACTACATCGGCCAGGTGGTTAACCTGAGCGGAGGAAGCTCGGCAGTTAGCTCGACTCTGCACGCTGCAGGCTCAAGACAACGATCGCCGACGGTATAAAGGCCGGTTCCCACTAGAGCGCGGCAGCGCGTCGTGCGGCAACGGCAGCGGCAAGCGTTTTCCGCTTTGACGCGGAGGCTCGCGGAATTGGCGTTCCCATCTGGAAGCGGCAGACGCTAGCGGTAGCCAATGACGGACAGCTACTGAGGTACGGGTCGGGACCCACTGAAACTCCCGGTGCGTTTGAAAAACTATATCTTACACCTACATGGAGGAAAGAGGAAGTTGGGTGAAGACATACCAATTTTTCATTTTCTGTACAATGTACTCTTTCACATATTCCATTATGCATGTTTTCTCATTTCACCATAAACAGATTTCATGACTACCGTTCATCATTGTTCACTATCTAGCACATTGCTTAAGAATCATGAAAGAATAATACATATTTGGAACAAAGTTTTCGAAACCAGATTTTAAATTATAAGACATTTCCCGGTGCAGACGCTAACCTACAATACTTTATTAGTTACGAGCTGCAGTTTACAACTAAAGAGACAGTAAATGGTAGCAAATGAAGGAAATGAAACTTGAATAAGTCAAGACCCACAGTTTTTCGATAATCTTAAAGTTAGCGTAATGCAACGACTGACTGAAACAGAGGAAGGAATCCGCTAGAATACGAATGGATATCTTTGAGAGAAGAAGTGGTGAATGCAGCAGAGTATGAGAACGGGAAGAAGGCACAGTAGAAATCGTTAGATAAAACGTGAAATATTGAATCTGACAAGACGGAAAAATACAAAAATGCAGCAAATAAAGTAGGCCATTGGAAATAGAAATATCTAAACATGACGTTGACAGAAAGTCCAAAATTGCAACGTCATTTTGCACTTGGAAAACATAAGGGAATGAAAATGAGAAAGAACAAAGAAAACTTTGCTCAAAGGAGAAGCAACTGTCAAGAACTCATTTGGCAAGCCAGAACTAAGCAAATAAGAGAAGGCTAGATAGTGGAAGGAATATGTAGACAGGAGAGGGGGAGGGGTTGTACAAACTAACATAAGTACAATGTTAGATTCCTGTGAGATGTCTGAACACGCAAGGCAATACTGATCCTACCACTTAACTAAGTAGACACACTGAAGAACAGCGAAACTGTGTTTATAGCATTTGCATGTTTAGAGAAAGGTTTTGACAATCTTAATTAAAACATTCTTTGAAGCTCTGGAGATGTCTTCGATAAAACACAGGGACACAAGATTATCTACAACTTGTACAGAAACCAAACTGCATTTCTAAGACTTCAATGATTTGAAAGGGAAGCAGTAATTGAGAAGGCAGAAGTAGAGAGGATATAAAATGAAGACTGTGAATAGCAAGAAAAGCGTTCTGAAAAAGAAAATTTGTTCACATGGAATATAAATTGTAATGATTGGGTACTGTTTTACGAAGGTATTTGTGTGGAGTGCAGCCTTGTAAGTGAAACGTGGGCGATGAACAGTTCTGTCGAGAAGACAATGGACGCTTTCAAAACGTGGTGATCAATAAGAATGCTGAAGATTAGATATGAGGATCGTGTAACTAAAGAAGAGGTACGGAATTAAATAGAGTAGGAAGAGGAAATTACGGCACAACTTTGACTACAAGAGGGGTAAGTTGACAGGACATATTATGAGGCATCAAAGAGTGAGGACAAAGGGGTTGCGTGATAGTAATCTGATAATAATCATTTGTTCAAATGCTATTCTACTATTTTATCTGTTAATGTAAGCAGTGAATTTAGTCTTCCATGCACTCCCCCACAAAACATTTAAACCAAAACTGAAATCAGCTGAATACCAAACCCTTCAACCACTGTCTGACAACTACTGCATTCATTTTCAACTTTCTATAACTATCACTGGCTAGCCCCACACATATACAGATATAAGGAGATCAGAAATAAACAAACAATTTCAGCATATAATTCTTTAAGTTGGCAACATGTACATAAACAAACCAAACAGGAAGGGGCATGAGGTGAACACACTGTAGTTACGACTTCAAATCAGTGTTTTCGGTAAAATGCCTACAGCTAGTGACAGAAGAAAAAAGAGCGAACATGAAAATATGCCTATGTTCCATAATCTAAGTTTTAGTTCAACCTCCAGCATGTGACCAGGTGAGGGGAAACGTATATGTCCGCCAAAAACTCGATTCACTGTAAGTAATCAGTTATGCATTTAAAACAAAACTGAATCATTCCAGATTCCACTGAAAATGCCTTAAAGTAAAAGGCGAAACGCGTCTTGAACCAATAAAGTACACTCGATAAAGAAAAAAAAACGTTTGTTACTTACCAAAGGAAATAATCAATAGCTGTAGATACTTAGCAAATTACATCTTAGGACATACCAGCAAATTAGTTTCTGTTTAACTTCTCATTCCACACGCTATTAAATGCTGTTTAAAAAAAATCATCTATCCCTTCTGAAAAACTGTAGTTTCTTTCGTATCTCGGTAGATAAACAGATTTTGGATATTTATCATGCGACGAAATACATGACTTTTTACAAGTTATCGTTTGCAAAAAAACGCTTTTAGATTTCTTGAACCGTTTACGAAATTTGCAGTTGATACAACCACATGGTTTACAACGAGCAGGACGAAAGTATCTGTCGCGTCGCGAGCGACCGCGCGCGGTCACCGCACAGCCCGTCCGCCGACATATCATTCCATATCTCGAGAACGGTGATAGCTATCGTTCTGCTCTCAGCTTTAAAAGCAATTTCGATATGTTGACTAAATTTCATATGCAATAATGTATTACCTAAAATGAACTGTACGCAAAGTCCACGCAATGCGTTTTTACCTCTGCACACTCATTAAAATTTCGTGTAAAGGTTTACGAAAATGCGATACAGCAAGTAACCACGACGAATATCGAAAAGAAATTCGGCCCTTTATCGAGAGAAGATATCAGGCTGTAACATGCCCAAGAATCAAAATTTTCTACCGAATAGTTTCCTTGGAATCGGATGATAAGTATTTCATAGCTGCCGCCGCGTCCGCGCCAGCGGTTCGGGGAAAGTTCTTGTGGCCCGGGGTTGCGTACCTGACGTCACGCTCAGCGTGTTCTGTGATTGGCGGCGCGCACCTGGGGCGCGTCACGCGGCAGCGGAAGTGGTTCGACATGGTCAAACCGCGACGCAGAGCACGCCGCGCCGTGCCGCTGACGCCGTTTCCATGGCAACCACGCCGCTGACGCGCGGTTTTGACGCGCGGCAGCCCTAGTGGGAACCGGCCTTAACGCGAGCCACCGCCCTGTTGTCTACCAGCCTGGTGACCTTGTTTGGATCATCACTCCTGTTTGGAAGGTTGGTCTCTCTGAGAAACTCCTCAGGCGCTACTTTGGATCTTATAAGATTGTAAGACAGTTGCCTGATGTTACTTATGAAGTTGAAGATTTCGACCCCGACACAAGACGACAAAAGATCAGAGAAACGGTCCACGTCCTTCGAATGAAGTCCTATAAGGATTCTGCAACCCAGGGTAAATTCGAACGTCCAGCGACAGGCAAAAAGTAGAAAGGTGACGAAGAGCGTAGCGGCAAAAGAAGTTCTTAGAAGATCACTGCCAGGGCGAGCATCAGTCATCGGGAGTCGGAGTATGCAGGACCGATGACTCGTTCCCGAACTAGGACGACGTAACACTGAGACGCTGTTCTCTTAAGGACGGAGCAATGTCACAGCAAAAACTGAGTAGCAGTGTGGTGTAGTGGATATGATACTAAACTGTTGCATGGAGGGTCGTGAGTTCAAAACTCACCTGCACTGTACAATTTTAATTTCTATACTCAGTTTGAGTACATTCTAGAACTATCCACAAACGTCAAGAATCATTGTACTGGAATGTTCTGTAGCTGTATATATACTGTATGTGTTCTGGCCGGAGGCAGTTCGCTCCACGCTCTTGTATGTGCAAGTGCCGGATAAACCTTCGTTAAGTGAAGTTAGTGCTCGTCATTCATCTAATTACACCTTCTTCTACGTGACAATATGAATCACAGGAAGAAGTAATTCAAGAAGACATATTTCTTTCAGGAAAAGTGGAATAGCTAAATAGAGGGAAGCTGAATAACTTACCATTGTTAGAACAGGATCTTGTAATATTATTACACTTTTACCTGGACCCAGAAATGAAGCTTGCATGACAAAGACAGAAACAGATATTACGAAGTTAGTTTTGAATGAAACTATAATACTCATTATTGTCACATGTAGTTCGTGGTAAATTTTCTAGGGAAAGGAATGTTAAAGAAACAGATGATACAGAGGTCAGAGCTTTCACAGATTTGTAATTTCTGTGGGTCTCCGAGACGTTCTAGATAGAGTTTCTCAGAGTTGTGGGATAACTTTAAAGGCAGTGGACTTGAATCATGCTACTTATGCAAGTCTGAAGACAGTTTCAGCTGGCACTTAAGATGTCTGAGGTTTGATAGTAACCTTGATAGAGATATCCACAGAGAGAATAATAAGTTGCCTGCTGTCAGAGAGTTATTGGAGCTATTTCCGAACAGTTGCCAAAACTGTTTATCACCTAGTGTATACCTTCTGTATTTGTATATTAAGTGTGTTATATTTAGATTTAACTCCTAAAATCATTCATATGCACCATTCGACGTTTCCAAATTCACAGTTTACGTTGGGGATGACACCTGTCATCCGCACGTGGGACCGTAATAGGAATTATTGTGCGAGTAATGGAGGATTAACCTGCTACCCTCACAACCACCAAACGCTTTTATTTACTCATTTCCCACGTCATTTCTCTTTTCCCCAATGCCATCATTGCCGCGATGGACCAAGCTCCATCTTTATGCAGCAGTTCAGATAAGTATCCCATTCCCTGGCTAAAACCCAATCCCACATCCTGTTTCTTAAATGCTGCCAAGATTATAGAATGCCCCCAACGACTTAACTATAAAAATTCCTTTCTCTGGCTCCCACACCTTCTTTTGCAGTGACCTTCACCTTTTCAGATTCCAACACTCCTTGTGCCTCACAAACCTGGCACTGCAAAAACACATCTCCATGGCACATACACCCTCAAACAACCTCTGCTCCCTCCACAAGACATTGCTACTGTGCAATCTGTACTGCATACATCATATCTCTGAAATTGAGCCCTTCACACTCCAGCACCTGGAAGAACACTCGAGACACCATCTCCATAAGTTATCCAGCTTGCTGACGTCCTACTGCCACCTTGGGGCACCACTGTCCAACCCCTATCTTAGCCACAGTGTTCCTCCTCATCAACCCCCTCATAGTACACAAATGCTGCCTACCTTGTCTTGTCAACTTGCCATATGCCCAAAGATCCCTTCCAACACTCCACTAAATCTGGAGCCAAAACAAGCCCAGAACACTGTTGTTAACTTTTACACCAAAATCATCAGCCCAACTCAAGTTACAGTTCTATTCAAAGGCCTCAACTTCGCCCTACACCCAAGTTTAAATATGTTGGACTTGTCAAAGACTCACTGTGCTTCGACCAATCAGTG
Organism: Schistocerca piceifrons; assembly: GCF_021461385.2. Classification (NCBI taxonomy): domain Eukaryota; kingdom Metazoa; phylum Arthropoda; class Insecta; order Orthoptera; family Acrididae; genus Schistocerca; species Schistocerca piceifrons. Next base: position 880,930,450 of record NC_060149.1, read on the forward strand.
CAATGGATACACTTCTTTGTCACCAGTCACTAAAACCAAAGCCAACCCAATCCCAGCAATAAACAACAAACCCTGTCTCTCCCAGTTCACACCACCATCCAACTGTGATCCTCCCACCTTCCACCTAACCAACCCCTTGTCACATTACAGGATTTTCTTACCTCCATCTTGGCCTCATCATCCCTCCCCAGGTCCCTCCTGAGAACAACCTTTCAGCAAAAGAGAGGACAGCCATACAAAGCCTCAAAACAGATCCTGACCTAATGATCCTTCCTGCAGGCAAAGGTTCCACCACTGTCATTATGAATTACAGTGACTAACTGACAGAAGGCCTTTGTCAGTTGTCTAACTCCTCCACCTATAAAGTCTACCATGTGATTCCAATCCAGAACACCAACATAACTTCCATTCCCAATGATCAAAGCCTAATGCCCTAACCAGAAGCTCTCACTTGACTCCATTTCACTCCTCACCCCTATCACACTCTGTACACCCATCTTCTACATACTTCCCAAAATACATAACCCAACAATCCTGGATGCCCCACTGTAGCTGGTTATTGAACGCCCATTGAAAGAATTGTGGCCCTCATTGACCAACACCTCCAACCAAAATCTAGCTTCTCACATCAAAGATACTAACTACTTTCTTCACCGACTCTCCACTGTCCCTAACCCAATAATTCATAGATCCCTAATTGGTACTGTTGATGCCACTTCTGTATACACCAGCATCCCTCATGGGCATGGTCTTGCCACTATTGAACACTTCCTCTTCAAATGTCCTGCTGAATCCAAACCCTCTACCCCATGCAAACAAATCTGTGGCACAGCAATGAGCATCTACATGGCACCCTCCTACGCCAACATGTTTATGGGCTATCTAGAGGAAGCTTTCCTAGCCTCCCAAAACCCAAACTGCATAATATGACTCAGGTTTATGGATTATATTTTCATGATTTGGTCTCTGGGCCAGGACACAGTATACTCTTTCCTTGAAAACCTCAACATCTTCGCTCCCCTGCACTTCACTTGGTCCTTCTCAACCCATCGTGCCACCTTCCTGGCCAATGACCTCCTTCTCTCTGAGACCTCCATCCACACCTCTGTCCACATTAAACTCACTAACCACAAACAGTACCCACATTTTGATAGACCCCAAATCCTCGCACCACCTACAAGATCCAGCTATAAAGTAGTGACCCCCTCATCACCCAATGCCACTCCTAATGAAATAACTGAACCACATTTTTCATCAGGTCTTTGATTATCTATCATCATGCCCTGATATGAGGTATATCCTATCCAAGATCCTTGTAACCCCTCTTAAAGTGGTGTTCCATTGTCCACCCAACCTCCGTGACATCCTAGCCCATCCCTGTGACTCTGCCAATCCCCACCCCTAACACAGGGATTGTATTCCTGTGAAAGACTCGGGTGCAAGAGCTGTCCAATACACCTCCCAGCACTGTCTATTCAAGTCCTGTCACAGGCTTATCCTACCTCATCAGAGGCCATGCCACCTGTGACTGTAGACATGTTGTTGTGTACCAGCTCAGCTGCAATCATTACTCAGCTTTTTATATCGGTATGACTTCCAACCAGCTATCCACCAGAATGAAAGGTCAATGCCAAACTGTTACCAAAAATAAAGTGGACCACCCTGTTACACAATGCACAGCTGAACACAATATGCTTGATTTCAATGATTGATTCACTACCTGGGCTATCTGAATCCTCCCATCCAGCAAAAGCTTTTATGAACTACACAGATTGGAGTTATCCTCACAACACATTCTCTTCTACTGAAATCACCCCAGCCTCACCCTATGGTAACCTACTGTACCCACACCCTCCACCCAACAGTTTCCACCCCCTCTGTCCTGCCATCTCCTCCCAACTCACATCCCCTCACCATCATTATGCACTGATTTCTGGCAATGCATCTGATGATCTTTTTCCCCTTCTCTGTTCTTCTCTTTTCTGCTCCCTTTATTTCTCTTCCCTCTTCCCCCACAGCCTCCTGCTGCTGCACCAGGTAGCTTTGTCTGCTACCTATAGATCCTGCGTATTCTGCCAGGCAGCATTGTTTCCCCTCCCCCACCTATACTCTGCTATCAGTTCCCTTCATGCTCCTCTACAGATTGTTACTCACTTTCAGTCTGGCCTGAACAGCCAGAGATAGTGTCATGTGCATGTGGAGGTGTGCTTCCATGTGTAAATGTGTGTGTGTTTTTCTTTTCCAATGAAGGCTTTATCTGAAAGCATAATGTGTAACAATCGTTTCATTGTGCCTGTCTGCAACTCAACATTTCATCTTTATGGTGAGTAGAAATCTATCTTTCCATAATTGTTGATATCCCAACCTGGACTTTCCATTGCTTCATTCAAATACCTCTATTAGCTCCTGAAGCATTCATTACCTACCTGTACGAAAAATATTTCTGCTGCTCACCCACATAAAAAAGCTGAAGTATCATATTAAAACTATCTACAAAGAATCATTGTTTCATAATGTGCTTTTGAGGTGATGAGACTAGTTTCTTTGCCAGGTTTCGTGTCCACTGCAAAAAAAAACATACACTTAGGAGTATCCATAAAAAGGAAGGAAAAATGACCAAAAACGCCTTACCAGGCTCATGTTAGCATCTTTATAGATATAAACCTAAGTGCACATTTATCTCGCAGTTAAATATGAGTGTCCAGCTCATTGTAGTTACAGACAGGTAGAATTAAAGCTGTGAATGTATCATCAACAAAAAATTTTATAACTAAAGCTATAAAATACAATGGAATTAGCAGACATGATTCTGTGTACATACAAGCAATGGGAAATAACGGAAAACTGACAATTTGTATCAGTCCAAGGAGCCACATCAAACATTTGACAATCACCATGCTTCCAAGAATGTTCCCACAGGTAAGGAAAACAGTGCAATTGGTACCACAACAACAAAATGCCTGGAGAAGACAAAGAACTGTACAAACTCCCAACTTGGAAGAAGTTGTGCTTGCTCATGTGTACAAGTAGCCTTCACTTAGAAGCTGAACAGTTGTATATGAAATGGGTGTTGCATGAAAATATTGTACAGGAAGTAATTTGAGAACAACAGCATTCTACAATTCCTGTTGCCTTTGAACTTCCCACTGTGTTGAGGCAATGTATGTTGCAGTACTGTATGGTTGATTCTCACTACCCTGCATATGTACATTTCTTGGATCAAGCCCATTTCACCAGAAATGGAACACAGTAGCCACATAAGGGTGACTGGGAATGTCCACACTACAGTTGCAAAGAACCATCAGCACATATTTGCAGTGGAGTTATGGGCAGGCATAGTCAGTGACTGTTTGTTGTTGTTCTTGTAGTCTTCAGTCTGAAGTCAGGTTTGATGCATCTCTTCTCAGTACTCTATCCTGTGTAAACCTCTTCATCTCCAAATAGCTACTGCAATCCACATCCATTTTAACCTGCTTACAGTACTCAACTTTTGGTCTCCCTCCACAGTTTTTACTGACCACACTTCCCTCCAGTACTAAACTGATGATTTCTTCATGCCTCAGCATGTGTCCTATCAATCAATCCCTTCTTTTAGTCAGATTATGCCACAGATTTCTTTTCTCCCTAATCCTGTTCAGTACCTCCTTATTAGTTATATGATCTACCCATCTAATCTTCAGCATTCTACTGTAGTATTATTCTATTCTCTTCTACTGTGTATTGCTTATTGTCCAAGTTTAAGTTGCATACAAGGCTACTCTCCAGACAGGTGCCTTCAGAAAAGACTTCCTAACATTAAATATATAAAAAATGAAATGAAATGATCATGTGGCATTGATGGCCACAACACCCCATTCACGGAAGTTTGGGTGCCAAGTCACAAGTCTTGTTTCAGTCGAAGCCACATTAGGCAACTTGTGTTCCAGTAATTATGATGAAATGATGATGAGGACAACACAACACGCAGTTGACAAGTGGAGAAAATCTCCAACCCGGCCGGGAATCAAACTCGGGTCCGCTGCACAATAGGCAAACATGTTACAACTCAGCTATGCAGGCTGACACTTAAATCTATATTCAATACTAACAAATTTCTCATCTTCAGAAACACTTTTCTTGCCATTGTCAGTTTACATTTTATATCCTCCCTACTTTGGCCACCATCAGCTATTTCACTGCCCATATAGCAAAAATCATTTACTACTTTTAATGTCTAATTTCCTACTCTAATTTACTCAGCATCACCTGATTTAATTCAACTCCATTCCATTACCCTTGTTCATCTTATATCCTCCTTTCAAGACACTGTTCATACCATTCAACTGCACTTCCATGTACTTTGCTGTCTCTTACAGAATTACAATGTCATCAGCAAACCTCAAAGGCTTTATTTCTTCTCCATGAACTTTTAATTCCTTCTCAAAATTTTTCTTTGGCTTGCTTTACTGGTTGCTCAATGTAGAGATTGAATAACATCAGCGATAGGCTACAGCCTTGTCTCAATCCTTTCTCAACCACTGCTTCCCTTTCATTCCCTTCAATTCTTATGACTGCCATCTGGTTTCTGTGCAAGTTATATATAACCCTTTGTTCACTTATTTCACTCCTGATACCTTCAGAATTTCAAAGAGTATGTTCCAGTAAAGAGTGTCAAAAGCTTTCTCTGTGCCTACATTACCTATAAACATAGGTTTGTCTTTCTTAAATGAATCTTCTAAGATAAGTCACAGTATCAGTATTGTCTCACATATTCCAACATTTCTCTGGGACCCAAACTCCTCTTCCCAGAGGTCGGCTTCTAACAGGTTGTCCATACTTCTGTAAATAACTGTATCAGTATTTTGCAGTGATTATTTACTAAACTGTGAGCACTTCTTTGGAATTGGAATGATTACATTCTTCTTGAAGTCTGAGGTGAGAAATGTATGCATGAAGATAAATCCAGGTGCTAGTCAAGCATGCAGATCAGGTCACACTGTTGTATTCGACTACAAATGTCAACTGTGCAATGTCCTCAACATGCTTCAAGTGTCAGCCACAGTCTGAACAGCATTACATGTAGTTGTGAGTGAATTGTGTTGGAGCTAAGTGAATTTCAATGTGGGCAAACTGATTGGCGCTCGTATGGTGGGTGTTTCTGTAACCGAGGGAGACAAAGTGTTCGGTGTTTCCAGAGGTGTCATATTGAAGATTTATATACAAGGTATCCCCACCAGTGAACATCGTGATGGAGGCACGGTTATTACGGTACAACAGTGTGAACAGCTGTTTTTGGGGGTGCACGTCAGACTTGCCGACAAAAGTGTTGACCTGCTGGCAGCAGTATGCTTGTCAGAGCAGTTCTAATGTAATGCTGAGTTCAACCACTGTGAACCTCACCCTGCACCGCATGTTGTCTGCCATCTCTGTGTGCTTAGCCATCAGCTTAGCCATCAACTGCCAATGCATTCTGGGTGTCGTGTTTATCCCTGTGCACATCTCTGTGCTGTTCAGTGTTTCCACTTCCCCGTAGATTGACTTGCAAAACCAAGTTTTCAGGCTCCGGCCAACAATGTTGTTTAGTGGCATTTTCATGCCTGAGCATATATTGAAAAGAGGATTGTGACAAAAAATGCATTATCACATCTGAGCATAAATTGAAAAGAAGATTGTGACAAAAAAAAAAGAGGACAACAACTGCAAAAGTCCACAGTTACTCTGCAAGGTTGCATTAGTGACAAGGGTTATGTGGCCACTTTGGCAGGTCAGGTCCATCCCATGGTTCAATATTTCTTCCCCGGATGTGATGCTGTGTTCCAAGATGACAGAACCCATGTTCATGCAGCACAAGTATGAATTGTTACATCTCCCATGCCCACCACAGTCACCGTATTTCAAGATTAATGAGCCTTTGTGCTGTAACTTGGAGAGCCCTATTTTGCAGGAAGAATGGTGTAAGATTTCCTTGAAAACCATACAGGACCTGTATTTATCCATTCTGAAAGGACTGAAAACTGTTTTGAAAGCTAATGGGTTTCCACATTATATTAGGCATGGTGATGTGTTGTGTTTCTTGGTGTTTCCATGTTTTTGTCTAACTCCTCTATATCTTTCATACCAGGTGGGATAGTTTTGTCATTATGTAGCGGGTCAGGGTTTAGTGACACTAGATACTGAGCGTCAGTGACAGAGGGGAGCGAAGGTCATTATTTTATCAGGGACATTTGGAGGGAAAGCGACACTTTGTGGGTGCTGGAGTGGGCTCTTTCCTTGGCTCAGTGGGTGAGGTGTGAGTGAAAGACTGATGGTTCCACTAACAGTTAGTTATTGAGACATAAAACCCTTTGTATAAACAGAGTGATAAAATGTGTTATAACTCGCTCAGTTCCTCGTGGCTGCAAAGCGGTGGAGATGTAGCGCTCAGATTCGAGTGACAGCTGATGCGGTGACTGCTCGTGTTGCAGTGGCGTGCCGACGGCATAGTCTTCCCTCAATACCGTGCCCATCTCTCTCTGCGGTAGCACTGCCTTCTGCTTGTGATTTCACTCATTGCATTATTAACAAGCAGCTACGGTGTGGCGCAGAGTGCTCCATCCTCAGAACTAAACCAGTGACCGTCAGGTTTGGCATCTTCTGGCAGAGTTCATCAGTCTCTAAGTTCACAGGTGACCCTTTTGGTGAGGCCGTCATCACCAGCCACCCGGGTAAGCACCGCTCAAACTTTTGGTAACATCTGGGATGGCATCTCCTGCGTTGACCTATTGTCGTGGTACCGACTTCTTGTACTGTGGAGCAGCTTAGTGGTTAAGTTGTTGCAGCAAAGTATGACATTCACTGACTAACCATTGGTCTGCCCATCCAGGCAATGTTTATTGGTGTCTTCTTTCTCCCCTTGAAGGGCCTCCTAAAGGACCACTTCGCGTCAGTTTGTCAGAGGTATTTATTCGGTGTTTTTGCCAATGTCACGAAGTTCCTAGGGTGGTGACTGATTCTTCAGTCATTGATCTATGCTGCTCATGTTGGGCAGAAATGTGACCAATGTCAACAAACATGCTGGCTTTCCATGCTGGCGTGGTCAGACATTGCCCAGTCGTCGTCCTCCGGATCGCCAGATACATCATGCACGTGAGTTCAGTATGCTGACAGTTCCTGGAGCATTGACCACTGATGTGCGAACTGCACTGGTTGTTGTTCTCTTTGGAAGCATTGCCTCTCTGCTCGGTCGTTGATCTGTCAAAGTGCTGACTGCTGCTGTGCAAATTCCACTGGTCATCAGCTTTCTCACGCTGGGCACCAACGTAACCAATGTCAACACACATGTCTGCTTCCCTTGTTCGACTGCTGCCGTTTCCAAATATTGTGGCTTAATGTGTCAAAGTCTCTAAAGTGTTCACTTAACCTATAATAAGTCTTTATGTATTTTTCTGCTTTGAACAACGATAAATAACACACAATTACTATAAACCCTACAATGTCTATGTCTCCCAAGGATATCAGCAATTCTGTGGGAATGCTATTTACTCCAGGGGCTTTGTTTTTGTTTAGGCCTTTCAGTGCTGTGTCAAATTTTTTTCGCAATATCTCATCTCCCATTCATCTTCATCTACTGCCTCGTCCCTTTCTATAATATTGCCTTTAAATTCATTTCCCTCATATAGCCCCTTATATGTTCCTTTCATCTTCCAGCTTTCCCTTCTTTCTGGTTTTCCATCTCAACTCCTGATATTCGTACAGCTGCTTCTCTTTCCCCCAAAAGCCTTTTTAATTCTCCTGTGGGTGATATGTATCTTTCTCCTAGTGGTACACACTTCTGTAAACTTACATTTGTCCTCTAGTCAATGCTGCTTATCCATTCTGCACTTTGTCAATATCACGTTTTAGACATTTGTATTCTCTGCTTATTAAGTCCATATTTTTATCAACTGTACCAGGGTACACTGTAGTTCTAAGGGACACTCTCTCCACATTGTTGAAATATGTCTTGCTTAATCTTTGTGCATGATAGTGATTCCAATTTGATGGAGCCTCAGGTCACTTGCACAATTTGGTCATGAATATTTGTGTAAGATACTTCCTGTAAGCTTATAAAAAGAGGAGGTTCTGTATTCATCTTGGTATTGCAGCTCACTCTTGTGTCCGTGTATGCTCACAAGTAATTTTGATTTTGGATATATTCCACCTTGAGCAAACACAATTTTTTCTTCTTTTCACCCAGACATGATTTGCTGATGTTACAGCATCATCAGTAGAATTTTTTATTTTTATTATAAAAAGAAAAGAAAAAAAATCCACTGATGATGCTGTAACTTCAGCAAAACAGGTCTGGGTAAAAACAAGAAAGAATTGTGTTTACTCAAGGAGGCACATATCCAAAAACAAATTTAGAAGGTCCTATTTTGTGGAAAACTCTTTCATCTGATTCAATTTGACATGAATTCTTCTTGTGAAATCATATGAACATTGTTCCGTATAAGAGACGTGTAAAGACTAAAGAGAATAACCTGTAAGAAGTTTCACTGCCTGTTGTTTGAACACCACTGGGGTTGTTAGAAATGGTACAATGGACCTTCATTGTGCAATAGAATACCAACACGGTAATTAGGGCAACTCTTGATAAACCTCTTCCAAATGTGGCATTTTTTGCAGACAAGTAAAACTATCATAAAAACTGTGTCCACTTGGATTTTTCACATCACCAGCAGTCTGACAGTACATTTGAAATAATCTCTACTTATGGCTTTGTTGTTTCAGGACAGGGTTTCCTACCAATCCTCCCTGAAATTCTGTGCCATTATCACAGAAATATTCTATACAGTCTATGGTAATAAAAGCTATAATGCCACGCAGTGTCATCTGTATACTCAATCACATACAGGGCACATCCATCACTTGTAGCTACTGATCGTTCTTTCTGGTCACTATCTTTGCCAGCTACCTTTCCATTAGCCTTTTTGTAATGATTTATCAATTTCATGTGTTCTGACCACTTCATCTAGTTTTGTGCAAAGTGCATAACAATTACAGCCAAGCACATGCATTTCTGAAAGTGTTTCTTACTTAACATGTATACTTATCTCATTTATCACGTATTTCACTTTGAAAATGTTTGTGTTATTTCAGACCACTGAATGTGCCTGTTAGCCCATAACTCACAGACATGTTTCCACTGTAAAAGTTATAGTCTGCAGACACCTGCCAATGATTAACAATGAATATATCAATTAAGCATCAAATATAATTCATCCAACATTCTTATGAGTAGACACCACCTCCTCCTACATGACTTTTACCTTCTTTTAACATATCGAGATTGATTTCATAATATCCAGCCATTTTGTACCAGAAATGAAGTTTCATTTGCATTCTATATGATATTCATCATCTTCAAATTATAAACAAATCAGTTCATCCTTTGTTAGCTTTAATATGTGAAAATACATGCAAAAATGTGACAGTCTGTTGGATTTTGTGAGAACATGAGTTATATTAACACCGAAGACAAAATTACACTTTTTATCCTCATAATGAACAAATCTGGAAGTGTTAAGTTTCAGTGTGTTTTTGTTAACAGTAAGATTACTGTATTCAGTAACTCACGTAGACACACAGATTCCAATTATTGCTGGTGTTATCCTACATATACATGCTGTTCTGTATTAATGTTGGCACTATTTGTGAAATGCTGCTGACCTCATGATATCTGAAGGAAACCCTACGTTTAACTAAATTATAATTTTGTAACCACAGTGTGGGCTAACACTCCAAAAACTGGCAATGACATCAAAAGACATTATTGAAGGAGAATGCTGTTAACAAAAGAAGATAGGGGGAAAAAGTCAGAACATTATATAAGTTTTTGTAAGATGGACCAGATTAACAAGGATGAAGCTGTTGTTGCATTAATTTTGCCAGCAGTTGATAAAAAAGTTGTTTATGGTATGGAGATTAGAAATGTTCTTGTCAAATATGAACCTAATTATAAGCTTGAACAATAAGAAGCTATTCTGAAAAATCTGATTAAATATCTATTTTGTGCTACAGCATGCTGAGTCTAGAAGAATTATGTGCCAGTTCAAGATTATGAATTACTAAATTTCAAATGTTTTCTAGGCTACTCTAACATTGATTGTAAACACACACAATTCCACAGTCCAAAGAATGTTGTTGGAGGCTTCCTCCATTTTACAATGCTTTTACATTGTTTATTGTAAAGTCAGACAGTTCCGCAGTTTTACACTATGCCACAAAAGATCATACACATGACCATCATCAGAGGCAATATTATCTCAAAGGAATAGCACCTTCGACTGATAACCTCAGAAGTTAAGTCCCATAGTGCTCAGAGCCATTTTTTTTAATAGCAGCTTCACTCATATATGTTCTGAACCATTTAACATTCCTCAGTTTTAAGTGAGAATTTTAAAATAGATCTCTAAATGCCTCTGAGAATGAAGAACACCAGATGTCAAAACATTTGAACTGACTTCTGGGCTGTTTTAATATGTGAATAGTCTTATTTATCAAAAACATTACAGTTGTCTTGCTTAACTGCTCCTTGCGAGAAATACAAGACTGGTGTGCAGAGGCAGTATACATGTTGACACGTAACACTTCATATCTTGTAATCCTGCATATGCGATAGAATTCAGACAGGTGTCATAATGTCTATGGATGGTTTTCGGGATAAAACATATTCAAATCAGTCTTGTGCTTGTTTTGAGCCACATGCATCTACTATCATGTGTAACCTCCCTATGACATTTGGGAATAATTTACCTAATTCAGAATAAATGTCTGATGCTGTAGCATAGTAATCACTTCAATGAAACAACCAAATATATTACAGTGATGTGGCTCTCTAAAATTGAACCTAGCCCTTCATATTCCATGGCAAACCCATCTGAGCTGCCTTTGAAATGTACAGGTTTGGGGGGTCTAATTCTGTTTTGGCACACAGTTCTAATATGTCAGGAGGCTTCAGGTCACTCACAAGCTCTGTACTCTCCGCTTCTACCCCTTAAGCATAAACACTAGGTTCCATACGCGTTCCCATCCTTGGAAACAGTCTGAGCTTGTGCTCCATCTCTAATGACCTCAAGGTCAACAGGACATTAAACCCTCCTCTTCCTTCCTTGAGGTTCATGAAATTTTGAACTTATGTTTAATGGTTTATGGGACCACTCATAATTCATTTAACAGCTTTCCTGTTGTCCCCTTTGCTAGGTAATTTTCCTCAATTTTGATATCCCGCTTTCCATTTCTCATAATAAAATGGCTATCGTATTTATGTTTTGACAGGCAATTGACACAATTATTTTGGTTCACAGGGAGCAGGAGGAGGAGGAGGAGATTAATGTTTAACGTCCAATCAACAACAAGATCATTAGACACACAACACAAGTTCAGAATAGGGAAGGGTGGCAAAGGAAAGCCGCCATGCCCTTTCAAAGGGGCCATCCCAGAATTTGTCTTAAGTGATTTAGGGTAATCACAGAAAACCTAAATCAGGATGGCTGGCTGCAGGTTTGAATCATCGCCATCCAAAAGTAGAAACTATGTAGCTGATCCAGTGCTATCAGTTTTTCTATCTCAAACGACTGTACTCACAATTGCACTGTAACGTTTTCTATGTAAGGTGACTTAGTCTTTTCATCTGCCAAGTTTGTGGTTTTCCAAGCTTAACATGTGAAAATTTCACAGTATCTCTTACAGTAATCAGACAACTATTGTGACATGCTACTCTCCATCTCTCTTTGCTTTGTCTTTCTCTTTTTTTTCATGGCTTTTGCTTCCATATAAGCTTAATTTTAGTATTTTCTCCATTAATTAGGCTCCAACTTCTTAATTAAAACTTTTTGCTGTTTATTGCACAGCACGTCTCTCACACCTGTTGCTGAAAAGCAGCAATTTGTGTCAGTACATTCACGCTTGTCTTTCTTGCAATCTGTGGAAGGAAACTGGAAACAATAATGCCATATTTATTTCTTGCATGTATCAACATTCAAGTGCAAGCTATTCTTTCAGTTGCAATTATGAGTTACATGCACATCAAAATAATGGGATGGAATATTAAAACACATCAGGAATTTTTGGAACACGTACAACAAATAAATACTGAACTACAGATAAAAGTTCATGTCCCTTCACAGTATATATGTACTACATGTCAGATCCAAAAATAAGGATCTAGTTGTCCACATATGGATTGCAATTTATATTTTTGGTCCATGTCCTCCTGAGACTATAAAAGTGGGTAGAAGTTAAAACTGAACTTATTTCAGAATTGATTTTGAACTGGTGTGTCTCCTGTGGCTCATCAGGCACATTTCCTCTGGCAATCTGTCAGATATTTGCAATTTCATCTTTGCAATATATAGGCAGAGTCAACCAAGACAAATACTGCTCATGATTTCTTTCACACAAGCACAGCAATGGAAAGTGTTGGTTTGTTTTCCATTACAAACAGAATGGTTTTTAAAGTGGAATTTTACATGTCCATTTGAAAGAGGTCCCAAATTAGTATAGTGCCATATTTGTTTTCAGAACAGTAAACATGAAGAGTAATCAGTACTCCAGCAATGATTGAGCAGCGCTTCTGCATGACTGGCAGCAGTCAGCATGGGCCAAAATGATGCTGTAGCTGTTGGAATACTGGTTATTCTTCATGTTTTACTGTCTTTGTTGGTACATATCAATAAAACAAATATCACACTAGACTAATCTGGGATCACTCTGTCAAATGGGCACGTAAAATTCCACTGTAAAAGTAATTTTGTTTGAAAGTGAAACAAACCAGTGTTCTCTGCCAATGCTGGGCGTCATATGACAGATGTGATGAGCAGTATTTGTTTGGGTTGACTTCAGCTACATGTCGTAAAAACAAAACTGCAAATATCTGCTGAAACATCAGGGACACCCTGTATATAAAAATTCAACCTTTAACTTCTGTGCACTTTCATAGCATCAGGATGCAGTGGCTGAAAAATGTGAACCACAATCCATGAATGTTTGTAAGGGTAACAAGTGCTTTATCTTTGGGTCTGACATCTAGTACTTATGTACTGTGAGGTAACATGACCGTGTATTTGTAGGTCTGTATTTTTTGTTGTTGTACGTGTTCCAAAAAACCTTGCTGTTTTTTTACTATGATAGCATCCCATTATTTTGATGTATGTGTAACTCATAATTGCAAATATAATATTCACACATGAATGTTGGAACAAGCAAGAAATAAATATGGCACTATTATTTCTAGTTTTCTTCTAGAGACTACAAGATACGCAAGAATGAATGTACTGATGCAAAGGTAGCATTTTTCAACAGCAGGAATGAGAGAACTGTTATGCAATGAACAGCAAAAAAGTTTTATTTAAAACATGCTGGAGCCTAATGAATGAAGCAAAAGAGTAAAATTAAGTTTATATGAAAGGGGGGGGGGGGAACATAGTGACAAAAAGATAAAGCAAAGAGAGATGGAGAACAGCATGTTACAAAGGTTGGATGATTTCCACAAGAGATTCTCTGAACTTTTTAAAAGTGTCATGTTTGGAAAACCACAACTTTGGTAGATGATGAGACTAAGTCACCTTACATCGAATGTATTATGGTACAATTAGGAGTACACTCCTTTCGGATAGAAAAACTAATAGCATTCGATTAGCTAAATAGTTTCTACTTTTGGAATTCCCTGTGAACCAAATAGCATCAGTTGCCTTTCAAAGAATAAATGCAGTTCGTGATGGGCATGCAGGACATTTTATTATGAGACATGAGGAACAGATACAATAAGAGGAAGACCAAAATCGAGGAACATTACCTAGCAAAGGAATGCAGCAGACTACAGAAAAGCTACTAAATGAATAAGAATGGTCCTGCGAACCATAAAATGTGAGTTCAACATTTCAGGAATGTCAAGGAAGATAAGGGTTTAATATCCTGTTGACAAGAAGTTATTGGAAACAGAGCACAAGCTCAAATTGTTCTCAAGAACAGGGAAGGAAATCAGCTATGCCCCTTCAAAGGAACTATCCTGACATTTTCTTGGTAGACATCAAGGTCATTAAGCAGTATCTCAGCTGAAGGAGAATTGGGGTGACAGTCATGGCCCTACTCATGGAACTGGCCCAGCATTTTCCTGATGTTGTTTAACCTGAACAAATCTAAATCAGGCTGGATTAACAGGGATTTGAAGCCTTCCCCTTCAAATTAAAAGTCCAGTTTCTTAAGCAGTGTGACAGATACCTGTATATCATTATATTCAGCACCCAGAAATAGAAATAATGCAAATTGTAGTTTCCTAGAGTAATGTGGAATTTCTTACTGTCTTAATCAAAAGGTAAGACTACTTTGACCTTACGATGATTACATTGGATGTGATTTTTCAGTTGCCTCCCACATTCATTCTGACAAATGATGCTGCAACAGTGTTCCATTTTCACCTTGGATTCATGACACACAAACATATACCATCAACATCTACCAAACGATTTTGATATGAGTCAGACAAATTATTGTGTTGCATTAACTGAAGTCTACCACAGTGACTGGAAATGCAGGAAAAACTGTGCATGTAAAGAGAATTCAAACTGGTTTACCTCATTCATGCTTTCTAATTTGAGCTGACCCAAATGACACCTGCCATAATATTAAGCTTTGTAAAATTAAGTAAATCCTGTTGCTGGATGTTTCTTATTTTCATATTACTGATATGTTCCTTTAATGAATTCTGGATATGTACTTGCACATTTTGTTTGTGTGTGTGTGTGTGTGTGTGTGTGTGTGTGTGTGTGTGTGTGTGTGATTGACAGAGGTCTCACTGAATACAACAATAAGATGCACTTTTACTTGTACAAATCTAATGTTTCCCCTCAGGGATGCATAATGACAGTAGCCTAGAGAACTTGTATGCTGTTCAGTCATACTTCACGTACTGCTGGAAGTATCTCAACAATTTATAATTAAGTATGAGAGCTAGCCAGAAAATAACCACAGTTCTTATGTATCATGGGTAGCAGCAGGAGGGACAGAACCACTGCCCCATGTAGTAGGTTAGTGTACATAGAGCTCTGCTAGCAAAAAAGGCACATTGCTTAACATTTGCCTACTGTTACCGTTCAGAATGAGTGTTGCAACTGAAACTCCCATTGAATGTGTTACTTAAGCTGTAATAAAGTGTTTTGTGTCACAATTTCATTGAGAGGTGTGTATTGTACATGAACCGAAGGTGATGACTGGAGATGTTACGTGACAATTGTAATGGTGATGGTGATGGTGATGGTGATGATGATGATGATGTTTGGTTTGTGGGGTGTTCAACTGCACGGTCATCAGTGCCCATACAAAGTCCCAATTTTTTCAAAGTCCAATTTTGTTCACAGTCCATTCTAACCACTGTCACGAATGGTGAGGATCATGATTGATGAGGACAACACAAACACCCAGTCCCTGGGCAGAGAAAATCCCCAACCCGGCTGGAAATCGAACCCAGGACCCTGTGATCCAGAGGTAGAATGCTAGCCACTAGACCACGAGCTGCAGACAACTATTGTAGTGTTTGTTTAAGACTATAAGGACTTATCCTCATGATGATAATAGAAGTGGCTGTCCATCTGTAATCAGCATTGAACTAGTACAGAAAACTGACAAAGAGATTCATGAAAACTGATGCTTCACATTATCTCAACGTCAAACAATTTTCTGCTGGCTTCTCGGTAAGTTTTCAATCAGACCATAACCAAACAATTAGGTTAAAACCAACTGTGCAAACATTGGGTTGTAAAAGTTGCAGAGGCTGAATTTTATGTTGAGGGAATTTGTCAAATCATCAAAATATGATAAATTCTTAAATCTTTATGATGATTATGTAGAGAAGTAACACAAAGGTGTATTTTTAAAATTTTTCTTTTAAATTCCCATTGCCTCTTCTATTAGACTTACAACACAATGGAGGATACCTTCAGGATAGCAGCCTTTAGGAATGGGGGGGGGGGGGGGGGGGGGAAGGGGGTGGGGGGTGCGGGAGGCCGCATGCACACTCGCACACAAGAAGTACTGTAGCTCAAAAAAGGATTCGTCCAAAAACTACATACATGATAGTTCTGGCAGAATGTAAATAATTTATGCATAAAGATAACAGATCACCAAATAGTAGAGGGGTTGAGTCATTGACAGGCAATAAACAATGCTGAAAACTTCACTAGTTTTTCGATGAATCCTCTTTTGAACTACAGTACACGTTCTCATCTTACTGCTACATTGTGTTGGTTGAATGCAAAAGAATTAAGAGTTGATTCTCAACAATTAAGTTCTAGATAATAACCTCATCTTGTTGCATGGAGAACTATTTTTCATTTCAGACACAGTACCATATCATTTTACAAGTTTCAGTCTCTTCCAACAGGGATATATTATAACATCAGAATTCCCACGTATACTACAATTCGGCCAACAGTCTTCATTTCTGTTTAAATTCTGGAAGCACTTTACTGATAACATAATGGAAATACAGGTTTAATGGTACTGGGCACTACTGAATAACAGAAAGCAGTCATTACTTACACTCAAACAGTTTATTGTAAAAATGAAGTAGCTATTTTATATCAGGTACTTGAGAAAGTGTAATTACAAGATTAAAAAAAACATCTTGTAGAAAAAATACAGTTCATTTCCTCCACATAATTCTGTTGTTCTGAAATCTTTATGTATATCAAATACAATGATTTATAAATTGGAGAATGCTTAGATTTATATACATGCAATATATACAATTATGACTACAAATAAATATTTTATTGGTGTATATATAAAAACAACAAAGGAATATTTCATTTACATTTATACAAAGATGTAAACATATGACTCATTACTTTATTTACATTGTAAATTCAGTAGAAATAACAGTTAAATAATGGAATAAAGTATCCCAAAAAAATGCACAATCAATATGATTACTGTCCAATATTGTCCAACAATTTTCAAACACGTCTCCTCGTTTCTAATATTTTGCCTTTCGTTATGTCCAATCCAAGATTAAACCTAGATCATTTAAAACAAATGCAACCAATTAAAGATCAATTAACATAAAACCACACATCACAAATGGAAAGCAAATGTATATATATATCTCAGGAAGTATCATTGCTTTTAAAAAAAAAAAAGAATCACTTCACACAGTTAAATACCTCATATCAAAACCACGAACTTTCAAAAATTACAAATTACGCTAATAATTTCTGTTGGGAAAGATTTCAGAAAAGCATAGCATAACACCCTAAGAAATACTCCATAAATTACATAGAATACACTGGTGTGTATTCATATTCTTTACTAATCATAGGAAAAAAAACAGCAAAATTTGGAATAAGTTGTGAATACAGTCTTTGACAGAAGAAAGAAGCACACATGGAAAAACATCCCCCATAACTGGATCTGGTATGTGTATCTGCAACAAAGGGAAAGACTACAATCATAAAATGTTGGTAGATACATTCAGAAAGTCCAGTGGATCCAATCTGTATGAGCTGGTGTTCCTTTAGCTTGGAAACAAGTAGTCACAATTTTCAAACATAAGGAGTTTGATCAGGAAAAGATTGTGATGATGATGTTTGGTTTGTGGGGCACTCAACTGCGCGGTCATCAGCGCCCGTACAAAGTCTCAATTTTTTACACAATCCATTCGAGCTACTGTCACAAATGATGATGAACTGATGAGAACAACACAAACATCCAGTCCACAGGCAAAGAAAATCCCCAACCCAGCCAGGAATCGAACCCGGGACCCCATGGGAAAGATTGTGGAATAACTATCCTACACACAGAAACATAAAACAACTAAAAAGTAGTCTTACAACAACTGTATTGCGTACAGTCATGCAGTAACCTACTGATAAAATACCCTCCAGATGTTGAACCATTTATCAAAACAGAACAGCTCAACTGAAAACTGACAGTATGTGAGTAATGAGAATGAAAGACACTAATCCACTGTGCAAATGACAAAACTATTGTCACAATTGTATCTGCTCTGTGTTGTGATTTATCCTTTTCTCATGACTGGATCTGGTCTTAGGTCAGTCTTATGTAGTACATGCAAAATTTGCATATGTTCTATTAATATTAGCAACATGATTTCCATGACACGAAAATACAGCACAGGCAGGAAAGTGCCACTGTAGTTGTATTTGAGTGAAAAATGTACAAGTTATGCACCACATACAGCAGATGAACTCAGAGAGCCATTTGATCAACAATATAAACTGTAAAGCGAGGCTATTTTGAACAGCAACTTAGCGTCTTTTTAATGTAAACTCTGCCCTCTAATGTGTAAATATGGAACTAAGTTCAGAATCATTAAATATCGCCAATAATCGATACTTTCAGAAGGTATGACAGTCAATATGAAATAACATTGTATACTGATGCCAGAAAGTAAAATAATTTTCTGGAAACATACGTTCCTTCATAATCGCAACAACATTTGTCTATTATCAGAAGCATTTTTTAGTTTAGAATTTGAAATGAGTTTTTATGGGCAAGGTTAACACTTAAATGAACATTTACAGAAAGCATAAAATGTTATATTTATTCTTTATACGTGAAGACTCGTCTTTCAAGGGGTGACATTGAACAGTGCCTTCCGTATTCTTTGACACATCAGTTGGTCAGTGCTGGCTAATGGATGTTGTGTGTGTTGCTTGTGTTGTTTTAATCTTATTTGGAATATATCAGGTAGGTGTTATTGATAATATTTATGTAAATTTTTCTGTGTGTACTTAGTGGAAGAAAATATCCCAAAATTAGGCCAAAATTAACTTTGTTTGGTTTTTAGTTTGCTGATACAGTCAGGAACTACAAACGATCTCCCAGTTCTCGAAGCTATGGGAACTGTGCAAAAAGTAATACTGACGAAGCCATAATGTTAATTCAAGATAAGAAGATGTCACTAAACGAAGTCTCCCAAATATTCAAATTACCTAAAGGGACCCTTTGCCATAAAATAAAAAACACACATTCAGAGAAACCTGGAGGACAAACTGTTTCTACTGCAGATGAAGAAAAGTAACTTTGTGATTGTGTGATTCAAATGGGTGCCTGGGGATATCCATTCGATTTGTTTGATCTAAGGATGATCACTAAAATGTTGTTGGACAAAACGAGATGAAAGGTAGATAAGTATGGGCCTACCAATCTCCCTGGCTTAGATCGGACTAAGCCTTTTCTAGGCAGACACAAAACATTATCAATGAGGCAGTGTAGTAATATTGCTCCAAACAGAGCAGCTCTGAGTGAAGAGGTGGTTGAGAAATATTTGAAAACCTCAAAACCTCATTACATGGTGTACCACCAGAAAATATTTCAAACTTTGATGAGACAAACTTCTCAGATGATGCAGGGTGCAAGAATGATGTGATCACACATGGCTACAAGAATCCTGAGAGGATAATGGCACATTCTAAAACTGGAGTTTCAGTCATGTTTTGTGGTATGGCATCTGGCGTTTTGCAACTGGTGTATGTCGTATATAAAGCTGAGAACATGTGGAGTACCTGGTGCTGTGGTGGACCTTCAAGAGCCCATTACAACAACACAAAAAGTGGATGGTTTGATGGATGTGCCTTTCAAGATTCGTTTTTCACTATTTATTTATCTCATGCTAACCAGC
Source organism: Schistocerca piceifrons (assembly GCF_021461385.2). NCBI lineage: Eukaryota > Metazoa > Arthropoda > Insecta > Orthoptera > Acrididae > Schistocerca > Schistocerca piceifrons. The sequence continues at coordinate 880,950,089 of NC_060149.1, forward strand.
TACATGGTCCAAAGGTGGTTATTGGAGACAATCTGTCCAGCCATTTTTCACTTGAGGATGTTCGGGCTGCTAAGGACAATAATATTAGGTTTACTTGCCTGCCACCTAACTGCACTCACTTGATGCAGCCACTTGATGTGGCGTTCTTTAGCCCTTTAAAGGCTCAATGGAGAAAGTCTTTAACAAAATGGAGAGAAGAGTGTGGGATAAAGAGCAATCTGCCAAAAGATGTGTTTCCTTCTGTTGTGACTCACCGATCTTTCAAAGTGCCGCCGCCGCACAGTTATGCGCGTCCTCTACATGCGGTGCTGTCTGCCAGCCATGCAGCAGCAGTGCCACCTAAGCGGCCAGCCAGCCAGCAGCCGCTAGACTTGGATTCAGTTCTGATTTGACTGTTAAAGCATACACACATCTTGCTTTGTTTACTTGATCTGTGACTTACATGTATTGTGTCGTCCTTGACATATATTTGTTCAACTTGAAGTTATAACACCTCCTCTATTGAAATCCACACTAACAAACATTGATGCCACTTCTGTTGCCAATTTGATATCTGGATTCAGGGCTACTGGCATCCATCCACTGAATAAGCATGAAGTCCTACAGAAACTTCCTGAATGCCATGTCTTTACTGACCAGAAAGTTAAATGAATCCATGTTGGCAATGTTGCAGAATCAGAGGAAGAAACTGACATCCAACTGAAGAAGAAAAGTAGCAGCTGAGGCTGGAAAGTGTTTGTGTAGATGATTTCTATGAACATGCGAAACCTTCCACAAGTCAAGGTGAGACAGTTTTGAGCTGGAAAAGTGGGGTCATCCATCTAAACAGCTGCCAGTTTCTTCTGAAGAAGGAAAAAGAAGAAAGAAAAATCAAATTTCAGAGTCAAATGATGATGAGCTGAATGATGATAAATTGTTGAAAAACCTAAGTGGAAGTGATGTCAGTGAAGGAGGAGACAGTTGCAGGCAGAGCATTGCTACTTAAAGAGTATGAAGCTGAAGAGCACACTTACAAGGCTTTAGATTCTGCAAATTACAGTGGAGTGCTCCATGGAAAATATGTTTTAGTGAAGTTTCCTTAAAAAAAAGTGTAAAATATTTTGGACATGTTATCCCTGACAATGAAATTACATTCCTGAGGAAATGGCATTCCAAGGTGGAATCAGATGAAGCTTTTTTTGTATGGCCGTAAGTTCCCAATATGTGAGGTTTTGAGAAAGATAGCATTTGTAGTGTTCTACCTGATTCTAAGGTAGATAGAAGGGGAAGGCTTCATTTTGAGTTTAAATTTGATGTCTGTGACATCTCCTAGAGTGGGCACACCTTCCTGACAACTTCCTTTCCTGTAGAGTGTTTACAGATGTATTTCTATAAAATGTGATAACTTTTTTCATTACCTTTATTAAAGTTATACAGACTTTTTTGAAAAGATGTGTTTTTAAATAATTTTCTTATTTCATAAGTAGCTCAAGCACCCATTTCCATTATTACCAGATCAAGCCAGAATCATATGAAATGTTTCAGGTGATTAAAGGAAACTCATAAAAAATACTCAATTTTTTTCTAAATAAGTTACTTTCAAAACTACATTTATACACAAAATATCATGCTATTTCATATGACAGGGGTGTCATTTAACAGTAATTGACATGACTCCCACAGAATAGGCAAATGTTTCCATGTTCAAATTGAACCTCACCCATGGGGCGAAACTGAAGAGTGGAGGGGGCAGGAAAAATAGACGCCTCTTGCAACTTGTCAAAAAGATTCATGCCAATATCTTGAGAAGTTTCTGTTTAATTTACAAAAATGAATTTAAAATGTTGAAAGTCATCCTGCTTTTACAGAGAAATTTTCATCTTATGCATATGTGTAAAAATGGCGTTGTCATTTCCACAACATACAGCATCAGCAAAACCAAGTATGAACAAAATATTTATGTGTACCACAAAACACTAACAAATTGGCTTCCGATGAGAATCTTAGCTTAGTGAATGGAGAATCTTAGCTTAGTGAATGTATTTTATATACTACGTGTGCTACAAATCTGAAAAGATTCACATTCCAATGTATGGTTATTGAACACACCAGACAGTGTCAAGGTTGGATGTTTCTTTCCATGTGCTTCCATCTTTTTCTATCAATGAATGTTTGCAAGCTTGCAAATATATCCCACATTTTCAATGCATTCATTAACATACAGCATATACAGAAGTATACAGCAGGTAAAAAATTTTACAACTGATGTTAAGACTTGTCTAAGATAACAGCCTATACAGGATTATACCCACATATATACACTGCAGTATTCTCATCATAAATTCTTACCAAACTTGAGTACAAAAAAGGACCTGTAGAAAAAAAAATATTAACCTTTTGGATAACAATGTTACTCAGTGCAGAAATAACAACAACATGGGACAAATGAGCAGTAATACTTCTTGAATGAGTCACACAGCTCCCTCCACATGTAACCTAAGCTGCCAGTGAAGAAGCTGTACAACATCTGGTTTGTAGTTATATATATAATAACTGTTCATTTAAGCAGTTTAATTTCTTTCATATTTACAAAGCAATTGGAAATTTTTCCTTAACAAATCTCGGCAACATACTGTTATGGATTTTGAAATTTTCTTTGTAATTTATCATCCATTTCAGATTACTTTCTCAAGAATTATGAATGCCAACTTCACATCAGATATGAGTAATAACTGCATCAAATACAAATATTGCAACATTATATTTTATCAGACTACAAAGGTGCAAATATGAGTTCAGACTTTCCTAGAGACACAAATACATGGCATGGTTCATTCATAATCTCAAAGAAGGCCAAAAGTTACCTATGAACATGTTAAATCTATATAATATAAAATTAGAAATACAGAAGGGCATTAAACACATGAAAATGGGACTTGTGGTAATTTACTTGTAAAGTGTTCTGTCACGGTAGAATCTCACCACAAATACCAGTGCAAGAATACTGGTACGTATGTGTGCATATAATAAAACTACTTCCAAAGGGAGAAAAGTTGCTTAGCCACTTTACAGACAGATATTACAGAATACAAGCTATACTGAAAAAAATGAAGCTAGACACACTCACTCACCAGTATCAGATAACTGAATGGTTTATATGTTCTCGGTCTCATATCTGTCAGTATTGTTCGTAACATATGAAGAGATCTATGTCTCACCAATGAGAAATAGCGCAAAGGTATGAGAGGAAAATCTGAATCATGTATCACCAACTTTCTTTCTCATTACATGAATGTATACTTGACACAAGCAAACAGAGAAATTAAGTACTCATATACACATTATTCAACTGTGCAGTATAACTCATAGTTCCCACCATTCATCAAAATTATGTTAACAACACACCACAATAAATTTAAATTCCTTTTTGCACACCTCATAATAAATAATGTAACTAATATATAGTCAATTTATTACATTTTATCAGCACTAATTGGTAGCATTTAACCCCAACTAGACTTAATGAACAGTGAAAGAACTTGAATGTTACCAATTATTACTACCAAATGATGAAACATTTAATTGGTATCAAAGTTATATATTGTTGCAGTAACCACAGCTACATATGCTGTGGCCCTTTCACCAGTCCAAGAAGATGCTTATAACTCGGTGACAGACAAAATTAAATACTATGCATTTTCAATCAAAGGTTCAGTGTTATTAAGTTGGAAACAGGATTTGAAACGTATTAGAGAAGTGATGGATCATGTTTAATGTAGTATTGGAAATGACTGAATAATAGGAGTAAATACAAGCCAGTCCAGCTCAAAAATTAAGGTAACACAACTATGAGACGGTAATGCAAATGTAAATAAGGAAATGTGAAGCTTGTAATGCCCTAAAGGAAGATTACGGTTAATGCCCTGTTGGCGATAGGGTCATTAGTAATGGAGCACAAACTTGGAAAGGGTAAGGAAATCAGCTAAGCCCTTTTCAAAAGAACTAACTCATTAGCATTTCATTGACTAAAAATTATTTTGGATTAAATAGCAGCCTAGATCACATAAGAAACACATTGACTGAACACTTGATACAGTAGTCAACCCACATCAGGACAACCACCAGTTGGCGACAATGTGACACCCTTACTCGTGACACCAACCACAAGATGGCACTCCTTTCAGTGAAATTTGTGCAACCTTGCCAGACAGCAAGCAGCCCCAAGTTGCTTTCCATTGGTTGGCAGCTGCAAAGTAGAGCTGTTTCTGAGATAGCACCACTAGTGGATTGAGTCATCTTGCCATGTGGCTACAAGTGGAGGTACTAGATGGACATGTGCTGGACTAAAAATATTCAATTATCCTCTCAAAGGTAAAGAAAGGTTCCAGAAATGCATTTTCAATCTTATGAATAAATATATTAGTTATGAATAAGAACTAATGAAGAGCTCTGAGCACTCAATACCCTCTGAATTTTGTCAATCTTACATGTTGATATAATGGGGCAACTGAACTTCCTGCACAGAAACTACCATATGTTTGTACCTCAGAACATGTAGTCACAACAGAAAAATGAACAAGTATAGCGTGCCAACTCTACCAACACTGTGTTTTTTTTAATAATTCTAACATAGGTTTCACCTGATAATGGCACAAGTTATAGCTAAGCTATAAATCTTTGCTACTGAGATACACTATGTGATCAAAAGTGTCCGGACACCTGGCTGAAAATGACTTACATGTTCATGGTACCCTTCATGGGTAATGCTGGAATTCAGTGTGGTGTTGGCCTACCCTTAGCCTTGATGACAGCTTCCACTCTTGCAGGCTGGGAGGTTTCTTGGGGAATGGAAGCCCATTCTTCATGGAGTGCTACACTGAGGAGAGGCATCAATGTCAGTCGGTGAGGCCTGGCACGAAGTCGGCATTCCAAAACATCATGAAGGTGTTCTATAGGGTTCAGGTCCAGACTCTGTGCAGGCCAGTCCATTCCACGGATGTTATTGTTGTGTAATCTCTCCACCACAGGCAGTGCATTTTGAACTTGTGCTCAATCATGTTGAAAGATGCAATCACCACCCCCGAATTGCTCTTCAACAGTGGGAAGCAATAAGGTGCTTAAAACATCAATGTAGGCCTGTGCTGTGATAGTGCCACACAAAACAATAATGGTGCAAGCCCCCTCCATGAAAAGCACGATCACACCATAACACCGACGCCTCCGAATTTTACTGTTGGCACTGCACACGCTGGCAGATGATGTTCCCCAGGCATTCGCCATACACACACCCTGCGATTAGATCACCACATTGTGTACCACGGTTTGTCACTCCACACAACATTTTCCCACTGTTCAGTCACCCAATGTTTACACTCCTTACACCAAGCGAGGTGTCGTTTGGCATTTACCGATGTGATGTGTGGCTTATGAGCATCCACTCGACCATGAAATCCAAGTTTTCTCACCTCCCGCCTAACTGCCATAGTACCTGCAGTGGGTCCTGATGTAGTTTGGAATTCCTGTGTGATGGTCTGGTTAGGTGTCCGCCTATTACACATTACAACCCTCTTAAACTGTCGGCGATCTCTATCAGTCAACAGACGAGATCGGCCTGTATGCTTTTGTGTTGTACATGTCCCTTCACGTTTCCACTTCACTATCACATCAGAAATAGTGGACCTAGGGATGTTTAGGAGTGTGGAAGTCTCGCGTACAGATGTATGACGCAAGTGATGCCCAATCACTTGATCACGTTCGAAGTCTGTGAGTTCCACAGAGCACCCCATTCTGCTCTTTCACTTTGTCTAATGACTACTGAGGTCACTGATATAGAGTACCTGGCAGCACAATGCACCTAATATGAAAAACGTATGTTTTGGGGGGTGTTCAGATACTTTTGATCACATAGTGTAGGATTACTATGCCTACTGTTTTTGACAAAGAAAACAAACAGGAGTAGGAAAATAGCTATTAGGTGTCTGAATTTTTACATAATCATGAAATGCACTGAGGTAATGCAATTAAAGCTGAACTGCAGCTCCAGCCTTCTTTAGCATTACTTCAAAACTTCTCACATTTGTCAGTTGATGCCTTTCACTGGCTTCTCATTAGACTTGGGAAGGAAATTTAAAAGCAGAGCAATTAATTACTGATGATCACAATAAATCTGTTCATATACAAAACACTGGAAGATGCTTGCACCGAAGCAAAGTAGACAGAAGCTTCCTTTGACTGACAGCAAGCTAAACACAAGCAAATGCCAGCGAGTACATACCAAACACAATAGAATGTTTTCTCGTGCTTTGAACAATTTGTTAGTGCTTTCTGCCATTTTTTGTTTGTTTGTTGGTGTCTTTTCATGAGCATTTATATGGTAGTGAATGGAAGAGAACACAGCATAACAAGAACTTCATCACACAGATGCTTATAAACATTGAAATTATGCATTTGGTAGTAAGTTGTTTTTCACTACGAAAAAGCTAAGCAGTAGAGGGAATGCATCATTATAGACAGGATTTGTTTCACTTACAAAGTAAATAATGTAACATGAAAGAAGATATTAGAAATCACATGTTTCTGAATGTTTTAAAAAACATCAGAGGCACGTTGGATAGCGAGTGAACTATGAACCAAGCATGGCTGAATGTCACTGCTCACACCTGCCTAGTGTTCGCACATGAGAGAATGCACTCATGTTCATTCACTCAGTGTTAATCAGGATTAAGGTGTCCTTGGAGTAGAGACAACATTCCCAGAATTTAAGGACTGAAATGTAATGCAGAACAGCCTCTTGAACACTCATTAAATTATGTAATGATCTGGAAATCAAAGCATCTAAATTAGTCCAAGAAATCTTTAAAATAAGGAGCTCTGTCAGCAAATACTTGATTAAAGATTTCTTTTTATGAAACTAACAGTGCTTGCATCACCAAACTTATAAATGAAATATCAATATATTTTTGCATTTTTCTGAGAGACAGTTATGTGGGTGGTTTAGTAAACCTGGTAAATTTCCATGAAACAATGAAACATTTTTGCTGCACCTTCATAGTTAATAAGCTTGATTATTCCAAGGACTGTATAAAGAATTTCAGCAATGTACAGTTCATTGTTGACAGCCATCTGAATTGGTCAGTGTGTTGACTGTGATTGAAAATTGAGAAGACCAAGTTTCATGCAATCATTAAACAATGTCATTTGAAGAATTGGATGCAGTTTACGTGGATGCTGAACCATCATTGAACACCAATTACTTTTGTATTAATGAATTTAAATGTTGCTGGACATGCACTGAAGTAGTAGTGTGGCCAATTGACAAAATCCGTGATAAAAATTTTGTGAGAGTGCTGGGACGTAGGCATCTCAACTGAGTGAGTGCACAATATCCTGCACAGAAAATTGGCTATGAAGAAGCTGTGTGCAAGGTGGGTGCCACAATTTCTCGCATTTGAGCAAAAGTGCATCTGGCACAACAGTTCAACATAATGTTTGGCAATGTTTAATTGCAATCCACAAGACTTTTTGTGTCGATTTGAGACTGTTGATGAAACCTCGATCCATCATTACACACTAGTCAAAATGGCTGTCCTATCAGAACAGTGGACACAGGCTAGTGAAAGTGCATCAAAGGCAAAGACCATTTTGTCAGCTGGGAAGACGATGGCCACTGGACTGTTTTATGGGATTCCCAAGGAATAATCCTCATAAGATTACTTGAAAAAAGGGAGAAAAATAGCTAGATCCAATTATGCTTCATTGCTGGATTGTTTGAAACTTGCATTGGCTGAAAGACCAATGTTGGTACGCAAAAAAGTGCTCTTTCACTATGATAATGCACCATTTCACACATCAGAGATAACATTGGCAAAAGTGCACGAATTGGGCTTTGAATTGGTTCCTCATCCACCCTATTCACCAGACTTAGCTCCAAGTGACTTCTTTCTGTTCCCTAACTTGAGACATTGGATTGCTGGGAATAAATTTTCATGAAATGAAGATTTTAAATCACCTCGCTAAATGTAACTTACATTATAGTTGCAGAACTATGTTCGAAGACAAGTTTTGTAAAACTCTATCAAAACTTAAGGCACTGAAAAATATGTAGTTTATTTATATTGTGTTGAAGTGACAAATAAAAATTCTGTACACTGCACTAGTCAATTTTGTTGTCTCGCCTTCATCGCACTGCACCATTTAACTCACAGTGCACAAATTGATTTCACTGTCTTTCCTTCATCGCACTGCCTCATTTAACTCACAGGAGGTAACATGTTCAACCTGAGTAGTATATGTGCTGACAGTATGTTGAAGATGTTTACAGTCTCAAAGTAATTTTAATTTTTTAATTAGTATTCTTGAAGATACAGTTGTTCAGTGCACAGATGAAATGACATTCATTTACAGCTAGTTGTAATCAAATGTAAAATGTAGTCGTGCTTAATAATGGCTACAGAAATATTTACAAAAGAAACCTAAACTCTGTCTTAAGCTTTTTTGCTGTCTCAGTGGGAAAAAGGTATTGTCATTATAATTCAGCTAATCCATATACATATAGTATGCAATGGGCTTATGCCCATGGTGGTAGGACATGATACCCAATGGTACCCAAGTTACATTTGCTACTGGAACTGTGCTCAAACCATTTACTTGATTGGGAGTTGCAATGAGCCTTCTACACCTGTTATTCATCAGATAAATTTTTATTTGGTGCAGTGAAGTCATTGCGTTTTATTCTACATGTTCATTTTAATGCCAGGCAGGAGCACTGGGATGGAAAAAAAATCACAGTAAATAGGACAGTAGTGGGTGCCTGTATACCTGGGCCATCCACAATTACTGTGTAGCACTGCAGCTCAAAGATGATTGCTTATATTCAGATAAATTTATTTTTACTACTGATGACATCTGACAATCAGAAATCAGAGAGAATCGCTACAATCATATTGACAAGTGATTAAGAACAGTGAAGAGCAAAGTAGGAAACAAATTACTGAGACAGCTGTAATTGATTTTTTTACCCCCATAATCCATATCAAACAACCTACAGAACAGAGAGCATAGTTGGTGACAAGTGTGTAAACTATGCGATCGCATACAGCTGACAGTTTATCAGAAAGCTTTTATGGCAATACAGCCTGTGTCCAAACACTAAATTGTGAGAAATGTTTATAAGTGTCACTTTTATTTATTTCATCTATTATTCAGCGTATAATTGTAAGAAGCATCCCCGAAACAGAAATAACTTTCAGCTGTAGAATTACAGGAGCTTATCTGTGATCTTCAACTCCAATCGGCTATGGGGTGAAGGCACTTGACATGCAGCACACTATCCTTCTGCTTAATGCCAGCAAACCCACCCTCAGACACTTCACCTTAGAAACAGTGTTGCCAATTCCATGACATGCATAGATCAACAAGTAGCACAGTGTCGCTATTTACACGGTTGCCTGTTTGATGTAAGGACAGTCAATCTGTTTAATCTGTGATCTGAGGTAATAGTATAAACTTATCAGATACAGTATGGAACTCGCAGTGCTCAATAACAACAGAAAAAAGCAATCTGAGCTGTTTGCAAAATTGCTCAACAAAGAGGGTGGTGGTGACGTAAGGAGCGAGTGTGGCACTAGAGGTTATCCACATGCAAGATATTGCATCTCAATGTTTTACAGGTACTTACAATGTCCAACTTTTGCTAGTGAACTGGAACTTTACATAACACATCATTGGGACTCTAAGAATGACATCCATACATTGATGATCATAAAAAAATCTAATATAACTTCAAATCTAGCCAAATAGAAACAGAGTGCAATCTGGATACTGGCCCAAAACAATAATGCTTCCAATGTTTTTAATTTGTCAAGAGAGACACCACTCCAATTCTAGTAGGGAGTCCATAAGATTTTTTAGACTTTTTTATATTAACTGAGTACATTGCAAAGTTAGTCAAAGGAAAATTCAGTTAAAAAGTCCTAACAAACTGTTTAAGGTCTGACTGAGGCAACTGGAACAGTTTGTGGCCTGTTATCTTTATGTGAGGAATAATGCTTCCTAGATCATATTTCTATTGGTAAAAGAAGATAAAAATGATTACAGTGCAGGGCATGGACCTTCCTCTCTCTTTTTCAGATAAAGTTGATGTGTTCTGGCAACATGATTGGGGGTCTGGCCACAGAAAAAACATAAATGTAGATCGAACATGAGTGAGTGTCATATAAGGGTCCCAAACATTTGGTATAATCCAAAAGACAAATGAATGAACGCTTAACTTCAAAAATAACTTAAATAATCTCTTTAAGTATTGTGTTCTCCAGTAAAGGAGAAGTAACATGAGACTTATAAACTTGTTAAAAATTAACAGTTCATTGGAGGCGCTTTTCTACACACCAATAGATGTTGGGACGTACCTTTATGGAGATTTGTAATTTTGTCGATTAAAAGCTCAGCACAATAAACAAGATACAGCAGAAGTAGCTACTAAATTCCAAAAAGCAATAAAACCACAAAACTAAGTATGCAAAAATTACATTACTTTTAACTTTTGTCAACAAATTATTAAAGGAAATATTGCTCAAGTGCTGCAGATACTCCTCAGTTATCTGATATTTTTGCACACTGGTATTGACATTGACTGGTCCATCATAACACCTAATTTGAATATATGAGAATATCTCCTTTCCCATCGTGGGATACCTTAACCCAATGGCCTGCACTTATTTCTGTGCAACCACTGACAAACTGAAGAGAGTAATAAGACAAGAAATCAACACAATTTCATTTTCAGTGAACTATAAGACAATGGAAAACTTCTTTGAATGGCTTCAAAAGTGTAACAACAATAACAGTCACCATTTGAGAAATCCCACAAAAAAGAAAGAACACCATCTTAACAGGCTTTGAAGGCCCCACAGTATGAAAGGACTGCTGTGTCACGCTCAGCCCATATATGTCATGAGATGTGGATACGGAGGGGCTGTGGTCAGTGCACCACTCTCCTGGTCGTTGACAGTTTTCATGACTGGTGTTACTATTTCTCAGTCACATAGCTCCTCAACTGGCCTCACAAGGGCTGAGTGCATCCCACTTACCAACAGCAATCAGCGGACCCTGACGGTACTCCATTCAAGTGCTATCCAAGACCAACAGTGCTTAACTTCGGTCATCTCAGAGAAACCAATGTTACCACCGCGGCAAGGCCATTGGCATAAATGTAATAAATTTGTGTTTTTTATGTTCTGTGTCTTTTACATTCTCAGCAACTCTCCCCCTACCCCTCCCCCTTTTACAAGTGTTATCCCAGTACATTCACAATGCTACATAGAAAATTACAAGGTACTAAAATATGAATAGTCTGACTGACTATTGTACCCTCAAAAGCCAAGCAATGCTTGCGTGTTCCACTGAAGAATCATGGTTAAGCACTTGTAGTCACTCTGTTTACATCATTAACTCATAGTTTTATGTAGTTATTGTTAAGACTTGTATCGAAAGTGATGGACATTAAATGAAAGAATAAAACAAATTTTACACAGATGACATAACAATTGTCAGCATACCACATAACTACAGAAAATAATGCAGTGGCTTGATGAAAACAACACAGTGGATAGGTGACTTAAATGTCTCATTGGCTGACAAAAACTGATTGAAAAGAAAGGCCAATGACATTCTATCAGTATTACTATGACCAGAGAAAGGTAGTTTCACGAAATACTTCATTCAAGAAATACTGAAACATCATTTGAAGTTTTTCGAGAACATATTGTCGCAGAAGAAGCTGAGTAGCACCGTGGTGTAGTGGTTATGATGCTAAACTGCTGCATGGAGGGTCGTGAGTTCAAAACTCACCTGGACTGTACAATTTTAATTTCTATATTCGGCTGAAGTACATTCTAGAAGTATCCACAAATATCAAGAATCATTGTAATGAAATGTTCTGTAGCTGTATATATATTGTATGTGTTCTGGCCGGAGGCATTTCACTCCGCGCTCTTGTATGTGCAAGTGCTGAATAAACCTTCGTTAAGTGAAGTTAGTGTTCGTCATTCATCTAATTACACCTTCTTCTACGTGACAATATTTTAATAAGATGATGTAGAATGTTGGCCTACTGGCAACATTTACTGGCTTGTAAGAACCAGTGCAGGCCTAATCATAGCATGGAAATAATAATCCAATGTTTCTGTCTGCATGTGTTCAGCACACAAAAATAAAACAGCAGCTGGTGCTCCAAAGGATTAATTGCAGAAAGAGGACACATGCTTAAGCAACAGTATTTGCATATTTCTTAATAATGGGTAAGTGAAAGCTGAAGTACTGCCATCTGCCAAGTTCATGAGACTTGTGACAATTAACAACTCAACAGATGATGGATCTTGTTTTAAAAAAAAAATCATTCAACTCAGAATTAATTATATCCAGCATATGGATTATAGCTTTGTGAGTCACATTATGGATAAATCTAGACAATATTGAAGAAATAATATATTATGTTCAATTAAAAAAAAGTGAGCTAACCCTCAGATAAAATTATGTATCTGTTAATCCCATATCAAATACGAAAGTATTCATTTTCTTACTGTTTTCATTTGATTTTGTATTGGTGATATAGTTAACTAATTTAACATGAGATATACCTCATTCATCATAAGAATAAACCTCGTGCAAACAAACACAAACACAATGATTAGTCAGCAGTCATAGCACATGTGCACTGGTGTTGTCATGGTCTTGGAAGTACATCCAACTTATATATTAGATCTCTTATTAGCAAGCTACTGCAAGTGAAATTTTAAGGTATTCTAAAACATTAACAGTCATCAATGTTTTTCTTAATCATACTTCTGCTGTGTAGTTTTCATTTCAAAAGTCATGTACAGTTGCAGTCTCTGTAAACATTGGTTGTGTTCCGATTGTCATGCTGTTAATAAGTACTATGAAACGGGCTGACACTACTTCCTGCTTTGAACTTTTTTAAAAAACTGTTTACTAAATGTATGGCATTCACAGATTATAGATGAGTGGCTTAATCAGTAGCGAAAGAGTCTGCCAATCGTGAATTCTGTAGGTCGCTGGTTTGAATCTCGCTGTGGCCTTTTTATTCTTTTCTTTGCTCAGTTCAAATATCTATATCATTTAAATATGAAATTAATCCAATATATGCTAGTGAACACATACCTAATAACCATTTTAAAGAAAAATGCACATCTTCATGTTTCTAATTAAATGTTGCATGCAGAATTCCAGTTAATACTGCAAATATAAATTCTTAATGATTGATATTTTATAATAAAGATTACACAATTAAATTTTTGGGAGAAAAATTAAAAGTCAAATACTAAAGAGTATTTGATTTTTAATTTTTCCATTGTTTTATACCACATATGTGGTCTCACATGAGCCAGAGTGATAAGTATCATGAAACACAGAAAAAAAACCACTTTTAATGGCATCGAGCACATTGTACAAATGATGAATTTTTTCAATTGTCACCATACCACTGCAATCAGAACCGATTAGGTTTAATCTCGAGCCAAGGTGAAGGATTTGTCATTAGAAATAACAAGAAATTTAAGCCGACTGATGTACTGGAACTAATGCACACAGCTTTTTCCCATATTACTGCAGAATGCTGGGGAAATGCTAACAGCATGCCATAGAAGATGAGGAGAAAATGTGGGTTTTTGGGTGGCTTCATGGATTCTGTTGTTGATTGTCTCCTTATCAACATAGCAGTACTGAAATGTATTCCTCAGATTTGGATACAGAAGCAGTTTAGAGATTACTGCTCTGTTAAGTACTGAAAGACTGACTAAGTAATACCTTCAGTGGCTTCAATACTTAACTGAATGCTGAAATCCCTGCAGTATGCTAATATAGCTCACACAGAAAAATTATGCTGTGTTTGAGTTAGGAATTTTCATCACTCTTGTTTTTAATATAATACTGTGTTAGCTACGAATGAGAGCATGTTACGTTTTCCATATGGTCACTTAAGAAATGTATTGCTAAAGCCTTGCCATATATTATTTCATTCTGTTTAAAAATTAAATGACATCTAAGCTATATTGTTTCTTGATAGTCTCTTTTTACACCTTAACTGCACCTATTCACATCACCGCAGGTTAGTTGGACCACTTAGCTGGCCAGTGCTGTCCCAGTTAAATATGCTGATAAAGCTGTTGCCCCGTATCATCACTGAGTCAATGTGTGTGTAACGCACAGCATAAAACCTGACTATACTCGAGACAGCTTGGCTTCTGTTCCACATGAAATGAAATCCAATGAGGTTCAAATAAATGTGGCAGACTACACAGTAATGTTTACATCACGTTTATTCTTATGATGAAAGCAGTTTAGTAAATCCATGAAACAAAATTCATATGTCTTATTTTTTTTGCAGTTACATAATGCAAAGATATTTAGGACATTATGGCTCCTTGAAAGACTGACAATATTGTTTCTCAATTTTGATCACCACAGTCACTGCTTATCACACTAAATCATCCAAAAATTTGCCACAAAACTCCATACTCACACTTCTAGAGGCATCTAAACTGTGGTATACACATAACAAATGCACAGTGTAAATGAGAAGACTTTATATTGATATATTGACTGTTAATGTTTGAGAAACAGCTGTACCTCACAATATTAAAACCCTGAAATCCACACAGCAAAGATGCTCAACTCATACGATTGACTGTGAAAGATAAGGGAATCTACACAGTGTCTCTTAAATTTTGGTCCTCCTTGTTTCTTCAGTAACAGTAATACAGGTAATATACTATATTTACCCAATTATACGATGAAGTTTTTTCCCAAATTTGTCATTTGAAAAATACAGAACCATCTTATATTCACACATTAAGCCATTGCTGCTGAGGTCAACATTTCTATGTTGTTTAGTAGAGCATATGGGAGACAATGGCTGTTCGCGTCCATAGCATACCATAAGCTACACGTCTCCCAGGTGGTGCTAAAGAACATTCACTTTGAGGTGGCCAAACAATCATTGATCTTGATCACTGATCTTCTGGCTAATATCCATCGTATATCGCAGATATGAGTCAAATCATTATGACTGGCCATAGAAAAGGCTCCTCTCAGAGTCAACAGACGAGGGCCCTTGGACCTATCTTCAAGATTTGCCATGTCAATATAGGAGGAGTATGCTGGGCTAAACGCCAAGTACTAAGTAAGATTTTATGTGATGACAACATTGATCTCGTTGCAGTTCAGGAAACTCAGGTTGAAGACGAAGACCAACTTAAACGGAGAGGTATGATTCCAGTTACCCCAATGTTTCATCATGCATATGGAGTAGCTACATAAGTGTGATCATCAATTGGAGATGTCCACTTGTGCTCAGCAACAGTGCATGACGACATACATGAAGTAGTTGTCAAAACAGGAATCCGTCAGTGAGCAGTGTGTACAAACCACCAACCATTCCCTGGCCTCAAGATGTCCTACCATACCTGCGATATACATGGGGGATTTTAATAGCCACCACCCTCGGTGGAAATATAGAACAGGTGATGTAAATGGCGAGGCTCTTACTAACTGGGCAGAGGGTTAACAACCTGTTCTTAGTTTTCAACCCAAAGGACCAAGGAACATTTCGGTCTGCAGCTTGGAGAAAGGGATATAATCCAGACTTATGCTTTGTGATGACTGGCAATATCCACACACCACTAAGAACTACAAGATGTGTATTAATAGACTTCCCTCACAGTCAACACCGCCCAGTCTTGATTGAAATTGGAATCAACATCCCACTCATAACAACCGTACAATGCCCAAGGTGGAATTTCAGAAAGGCAAAGAGGGATATCTACATGTAAAAATTGGATAAGTGCTTGGGATGGATTCACCCAACAGCTAGTATTTAGGACAGACTCATAAGTACAGTTAAAAGTGCAGCGAAAGCTGCTGTCCCGAGGGGGTTCCATAAATGATATGCACCAAGATGGGACAAAGAGTGTGAAAATAAGTATCAGAGATTTCTTGAGAGTGGAGACCCTGAGATTGCAGATGACCTGTTGCACAGCCTACACAATGCATGGCGAGAGAAATGGATTGAAACCGTTTAGTAGTTTGATTTCCAGACATCTAGTAGGCAGACCTGGTGTCTCCTCCGAAAACTAGGTGGAGTTAACAAACTACATCATAACTCAACAGATATTTCTGCAAATAGGATTTCAGCTCACATACAGGCAACATCTAGAGTGCCAAAGGACAAAAAACACACAAGAATTGTACACTGTGAGCTTAGCGTTCTTAAGAAAAACAGCACACCTTTGGACCAGTATTCCTTGAAATTTACCACCAATGAAGTCAGAGAAGCACTGAAGAGTGTCAAGACAGGAAAGGCATCTGGATTGGATGGAATATACCCAGAATTCCTTCTCCACTGTGGGGAATGCGCCAAAAAAATGGCTTGCAGAATTTTACTCAAATATAATGGCAACAGGGAACATACCACAGAAAGTGAAGAACTCAAAGATCATTACACTGCTTAAACCAGGAAAACAAAGCGATCAGCCGAAGAGTTACAGGCCAATCGCATTGCTCAGTGTCATATACAAGCTGCTCGAGAGACTCCTGTATAACAGACTGAGCCCAAAATTACTGGAATTAATTACAGACGAACGATCAGGATTTCAACCACATAGAAGCTGCACTGATCAAGTACTTTCCCTGACAACACACATAGAGGCAGGCTACCAGGGGGAAAAAAACACATATCAGTTGCATCCATAGACCTGAGATGAAGCCTACGACACGGTCTGGAGACAAGGCCTGCTGTACGAACTCATACAAATAATCCCATGCAGCAATATCATCAGACTCATCGATAACATGCTGGCTGGGAGAGGTTTTCAAGTGATTACTGGAGAACAAATGAGCTCTACCAAAATTCTCAACAATGGGCTACCATAAGGCTCAGTCCTTGCTCCATTGTTCTTCAATCTTTACACTTCTGACATCCCAAACACAAAATCTAGGAAGTTTGGCTATGCACACAATTGGACTATAGCTACGCAACATGAATCATTAGAGGTTACTGAAGACAAATCTTTAACATGATGCAGTGCTTCAGCAACCGTAAATTGTTCAGACAATAAGAAATTCAGCCTTCAGTTGCAAGGTAAAAATTTTTAAGTTTACTTAGGTTTCAATGTCAATAATGGTATCTTCTTCAGAACAAAAATTAAATTATTTTGAGGGCCAAACATTGGCCATGTCACAGAATAAAACTAATACAGAATAAAGATGCATAATCATAAGATTATGTCTATCAACACTAAAAATAATAAGAAAAATGTAGATGGAGCTACACCGAGCCAGAAATAAGGCTCACATGCATGAATAATCATTGCAGTTTAATACTGTTTAGTAGTAGTAATGCAAAGCACGATAACTGTTTTCAATCCTGTCAAAAAGATTTGTAAGAAAAATAAAATTGTTACAGCGACCACTGAAGATGCTTTGAAATAAAGCAAAATGAGTTTGTTCTGAGTGACGCGATCACAAAAGTTGGAATGTAACCTACATTACTTTTTGAAAATAAGTCTGTATATGTTTCATAAAATCCAGAAAACGGTCACCAAGATCAGTAAGTATATTTATTTGCACCACTTCAAAATAACATCTGAAACAGCAGAAATGATGGCTGGAAGTCAAAAAACCAACTTTGCGCCCTTCTCTCTCTACTCACAAACAAATGCAAAGAGGAACAGCCATTGTGTCATCAACAACTATATTATTATCAATGTGTAAGATTTACTACCAAGAGCAAAAGAAATGACACTTGCACAGAGATTAATAAATATAATGAAGAAGGTACAAATGTTAAAATTTACGAAAACACAGTCTGAACAGCACTGCTTTTAACTTTTCAAGTATGAGGAAGTTCATGTAATCTGAGGGAACGAAAAAAGTTTGACAATGAGATAAGAAGGATGTGTACTGAACAATAGATGAAACCAATACTTTCAGAAGAAACCAACTAATAAAGTCAAAATGTCTGTTTAGTGTATGCATTTATCATTACTTCCCTTACAACACAGTAAATATGCTGTGGCCAGGAAACTTCACAGGACAAGAAAAACCAGTCCTAAATGCAATGTCACAAAAACCAGTTCTCATAACAGAACATTTGCATATAAGAAACATGCACATAAGCGTTTTCCACCTATCTAAAGCCTTCTATGGCTCTTTAAGTACTGTGTTGACTTCTGTCCACTGAATATAACCCCCCCCCCCCCTTTTTTTAAAGTGATCTTACACACACACACACACACACACACACACACGAATAAAAAGGTGCTACAAATTCACATTTTCCACTGTCTCCATATATAGATACTCTATGTGCCACTTTACAATGCACAGCAAAGAGAATTCGGTACTACTACTAGCCACAACTTTTTCTACAATTTTATCTCAGCACATTTCATAACATTTTATCCACTATGGATAGAATAATAAATAACTCCTCTTATCCTGGTAATAGGCTGACAGTAAAATTAATTTACAAGCAATTATGAGTAGCGATTCCCACATCTAACAAACAAATTTTCACAAGAGTAGTAGTCTGTCTTCTATTGGTTCCAAATTAAACATTTCAGTAATTCTATAACAGCTTCGCACTGAGTTGGTCAATTACAGCCAAGCAGCATATTTATGAATTCTCTCATTGCAGCAAACACATTCTGTCAAATCTCATTAATTCTAAAAAATGTTTCCAAACATTTTCACTTCCTGCATCCAGGAAAATTTTCATAATGTTCCCAAAATTTACTAACAGGTTATGTAAAATGTGTCACAGATTTCAGTGATAATAGTCTGTACTGTCTGGCATAAAACAGACAGGAAAACAATTATAACCAGATATACAAGGACAGTCATGTATAACTGTCTGCAATAGGGAGTTGCTTTCCACAGAAGCTAATGAACAATCAACAAGTCCTCTACAATAAGATTTGCAAATGTTCACATAATACACATACAAATAAGTAAAAAGAAAAAAGCTGAATCAAATTATTCAAAGATAGATATGCAGTATGAAACCACTATTAACTATAGTGTGGAGCTTATATTTAGAAAGAAAATGCCCTTTTCAGACTTCAAATACAGTTGTACTATGTTTCATTCTCTTTACAACAAAAATTAGCATTTAGAGAATAAGGTTCACATACAAGGAGATATAGTGTCATACTATCAATCAATAGTGTGCACTACAGCGACACAGCACATTTGCGGGAATTATTTTCAGTAACCTTCAAAAAGGAACTAATTAATATTTGCTTTGGTTGGAATGGTAGGCAGAGAAATCTCGTAGCAATTAAGCAACAAAATAAATCCATGTACCACCACACAGAAGTCCACAATTGTATCATTCCATCAGTGTATGAGGCAGCTTCCTGATAATATGGACACTGCGGTATGAGGGAGATTTTCTTGTCTACAAATAAAAAACACATTTGTGTTTTATGCCACAGATTACACTATTTAACAAAATCGGAAACTTTATAAAATGATGTGCAGCAGGAACATGCCAACAACAATTAACATCCCTCTGGCAATGTCACATGTAGTTTACGAATACTTCGCACTTAGAAGTGTCAGGCATATGTCATATACAGCAAAGTGAACAAATTTTGTAAGGGTTTTTTTTTGTTACATATTCAGCATTTGAGTGTAAAATAAAGTACTTTTTCTGTACAAAAAATTGCTGATAATTTAAGAGCCGTTATTCACACAAATCAAAAAATTACTGACAGCTGAAAGCAATGTACAGAAATACAATTATATTTTGTAATAGCAGTACACTACAAACTCCAAAGCTAGCAGTGCACAACTGTGTTGAACAGCATGTTCACAAAAGAGGTATTGTTACCTAAACATCTATTTGAAGAATGTTATTGGTTGTACAAAGTTATGATTCCTTGGACATCTGTTTATACAATATATGTATATGAAAAAAAGTTTACTGCGCAGTACATTGCACTAATTTAAAAATATCTCACAACTCTCTAACAAAAAAAAGAGCATAACAGTGGTAACAAATTATGCAACAAAAATCTGCATTTTATAATGCCTCTATAATTTTAGTTTATGAGAGTTACAACAATTTCAGTATTTAAAATACAAAAAGAATGAGTACTATGGCTTATTTAAACACAAGCTCATTTTCAAAGCTTCAAATTCACAACATGCCATTCACTTTCTGTGTTGTCAGCGACATAGTTGTTATTTACAGCTTTGTGCTTTAATGTGTAAAGCATAATATTCATATTGTCCCTGAACATGCAGACATACCCATTGAAATTTTGGCTGATTAGCCGAACACCCCTTTCAGCTAGCTGTGTATCCATACATCACTATATTTCCCTATCAAGAACACTGTATACAACCTTGCACTCTCTGGAACTATACACACTTACTTTATTCACATCAATAAAAATAAACTGTGCATAATAAGCTTAAGTTATATGAAGAAAATCTTACTCCTTAAGGAATGAGAATGTAACAAACATAAAGAATTGAAAGAATGGGAAAAATAGCAGCAATGTTTATGAAGGCTATACAGGGTTATTTTGGGAATGAAAAAATTTTAAACAGTAGAAAAAAAGAGGAAATAAAAAACAATTTATCTTTGCATTAAGGCTGTAAAGAAGAATCTACCTTGATGCTTTCCACTTTTTTCATTGTTTTTAATTTATGTCACTGTTGTGTGGAACTTTGCATGTTATAGTGAACTGTTATGATTTAATTTGCGAATCCTTGAATGAAATGTGGCAAAATTTTTATAATACTGCAGAAATGTTCACCTACTAAAACACTAAACAGATACAATAAAGTTACCTTAAATGGGCTGTTGTTTGTGACCTACATCAAAATTTTGGTAGATGGTACAAAAACAGTAAGACAAGGTCTTTTCTACAACTATACGCAAAATGCTTCTCCACAGAGAACTGATATTCTTCAATTTTTTGAAGAACTCTGTATCCTTTCCAAAGAAAATACCTGTTACTGGCATGAAGGAGACGACTGCTTCAGATGCAATTCAACATACATTTAAGGAATAAAATAGACATATTCTGATGAAATGAATGAGGTCATCAATGGTCACACTTACCACAGTCACCTCAATGCATACTGAAATCTACGCTTCATGATATTTTTACCTCTAACAGCTCAATGGAAACCTTTGGACATCTGAGCCAAATGCCATGTAAATTGTTAAATTTTCAGAAAGTCACCCAATGGAAACTTTCTCTTATTGCATTTAAGCACCTGTTTGCTCTCAGAGATTGCAACAATACACTGTCATGTTATCGAGAAATCTGCAATCCAGAAACACACAACCATTTGGGTACTTTAATTAAATCTTTAACTCTATCTACACTACAAATATTCTTCCATTTCATAACTGGCACCAACTGGACGGATTACTATACCCCTGAAATACATAATGCTAGCCTAACCTATACCTGCTCACTTACTTTTTTCACCTGAATTTTACTATCAGCAAAGCCATCCTGGTATAGGCAATACTTTTCATGGAATCTTATTTATAGTGGAATTTGATTGATTCGAACTGTATCCAGTTTACAGACCCAAAAGTGCTACATGCTCACCCATCAAAAATTACTGCAATTTTGTTTTCCTAATATATCACTCATCAGCTAGCAACATGATCATCAACTATTGATGCACTGGAAACGCAAAGAACGAAGTGACAACTACTCACATCTGAAAGTAACAGGTCCCTGCATAAATTAAGGAGGTCCAATATATCAAATACAGGCTCTTATGAAATATTATATGAGACTTAGAACTTAGTGGTCGGATGACTACAACAGGGACAGAAAGTAGCTACTAAATAAGTTACAGAGTGTCTGGAGAATTCGCAACAGACATCCCTTCCAAGATGAAGATAATCTACAAATAAGTTATAATATGTATAATATGGAAAAAGGACTACTGTGAGAATATACTGTGGCAAAGTGCATAATTTAGAAAAATTAACTGAACAGAAATTTTAAAATAATAGAATACAGAAGAAATGAATGGGATGGTAGGATATGGAGATGCAAGTAAAACAAAAATTGACTTGCTTTAAATTTGTTAGTCATGACAAAGCTGTCATTTGTGGTTTCTCAGTTCACATTTTATGAAGCTATAACACTGTTTAAAATTTACAAATCCTTTGGTCTGAAACAGGTTGAGAAATGCGTATTCCTTATTGTTACTAATAAATACATGCATTTTCAACATAATTTTTTTTACCATGAAGAGAATTTGTTAAACAATTTGATAAAAATATATAAGTTAACAATGGATAAAACATTTCAACATTCATAGTGTTGTGACAACTTTTAACTTCTTTTTTTTAATGGAATGCTTGTATGTGTTTGTTTTTATACATACTGTGGCAGACTGACATTTCTTGCTTATGTAACTCCTGTACTTTTCTGACAAAGAACAATGAAATAACAAGAAAAAAAGAGTAAAATTAAAATAACAATTTACAATGACTAGAACACAGACTAAGAACATTGTCTTGTAAGATTTACTCTACTCAGTCTTAACATCAGTGCAAAGAAGAAACTTATTTGAAAAGAGTTTTCTTCTGAAACTTAGCAGGTAACATGTTGTATTTGAGCCAAAACAAAAAAACATTTTGTAGCTTCCACATATCTGCCAACTAATTGTAACTTAAAAATGTATGTACATCCCTTTATTTATGTAACAAAGAGAGAAAAAATAATTAAGTTGGACTTATGTTGTTTGAAGTATGACACTCAGCACCAATCTGAATGGAAAAACTAATCTCTGCATCAGAGTATATCAATTTAATTTTGTTTGCTGAGTCAAATGTAGTTATATTGTTATCTATGTAAATCAATGCATGAGGCAACAATGTATGTTCTGAAAGACAAATTTTCTAAATTTATTTTAACTTTTATCCACACACTGCATAACTAAGCAACAATAGTGCATGCTATCCAATCAATGCATGAGGCAACAATGTATGATCTGAAAGACAAATTATCTAAATTTATTTTAACCTCTATCCACAGACTATATAACTAAGCAACCTTAATTCATGCTATGCATGTCCACACATAAGCATTCTACTCTCACTCTCAGACTCATTCAACATTCAGAAAGACAAAAATTATGCAGTTATTGAGTTAAACTGTATGGACTATCTCATTATTATTATTATTATTATTATTATTATTATTATTATTATTATTATTACTACTACTATTTCCAAGTGGTTCTGTGCAGTAACCCATTTTACATGCAAGCATTTCTCAATAGCAACTTCAGCTTACATTCTCCATCCTTGTTCTTTCATTAAAAATATTAATAATAGTAGGGCTCAATTTCTCAAATTTTTGCTGTTAGCACCTTGATCAAAGCAATGCCGGATTTATGCTACATCAATGATAATATATGAAGAAACCTTTTGTATAATTCAGATCTGAAATTAATTCAATATTAATAATATACCTGAACAACATTTTTCTCATCAGAATCCTAAAGCACTTTTCAAACAATGAAGCTTGAGCCAAGCAGTTACTGGAGCAAATGTTCAATATTTGCATATATGCTCAGTCCTTGCATGGTAAGGATACAGAAGCTACTGTTTAATGTCACTGTTGGTACTATCTTTTCTGTAGCTGAACTCGACAATCTAGTCATAAATTTATTACTATTAAGCAACCAAATGCATGCCCAACAGTGAAATCAGATTATGTTAAGAAAACAATGTGACTGATCAGGTAATGTCATGGAGAATAAAAATATTCAGCACTCAGTTCTCAAATGTACTAGCAGATAAAAAAATTCATGATAAAATATATAGGGCAAATGCAACATGAGCAGCTCATTAAGACCTGCATCACACGAAATCAAATTACAATCTCATTTTAATCTGAATGTGTAAAGCATTTCAAAGAAGATTCTTTTACAGTCCAATCAAGGACAGTAAACATGTCCTATGTACACTTTTAAATCGAGCATTTTCTTTATGAAACAACAGACATACAAGAAAAATTAAATCTCCTGCTGCACTTTGGTTCAATGTATCTCATAATGATGATTGCTTTTAAGATGAACATTTTTACAGCTGTGGCAGGCTACTGCACAGGAATTAATTAAGTGATAAACATCTAAATTAATAAAACTTAAATGTTCAACAGGTGGAATGCGCAATATTATCAACAAAACAGAGTAAAAAGTGTAGCTGTGAATAGTTCAATGCATCAGTTTACATTTATGCAGCAGGTGATGAAAAATAATTGTAACCATACTCATATAGGCAACTGCTCCGTTGTATACTGAAAAACTTTACCTTATGACCTTTCTCAGATGAAACAATCACACTGCGTTTAAGCTTCACCTTACGATAACCTCTTCGTCTTGAATGGGAATTCTGTGTGTCCCAGCTACTACTAGGAAGGCCAAGGCGTAAGTGAACAGGTACTTTTGATGGAGAGTGTTTATCCTTTTTATCTGTAAACAAAGGGTGCTTTGTAAGTTCATATTATGTGCTTAAGAAAATAAGATTCCACAGCTTGTCATTCACAAATAAATGTAAAAATATTCAGGTATCTTTACCCTACATCATCATCATCATCATCATCATCATCATCACCACCACCATCACCTCCTAATTACATTAGGTCATTCCAATCTATTCTTAAAGTTTATATTTAAAGCCCCACACTCACATTCCTAAACAATGTAAAAACTACTGTTAATATCATTTAAAATATTTCTTAAAATCTGGTGTCAGTTTTTGTCTATGGGAGATTAAAGAATGCATATGTACAAATATATATATGTATGAAATGGTAGTGTGGTGGGAAGCAAGACAGACATGAAATAAATGGAAACACTTGCAACTGAAGTAAGAAGTGTGAGATAAATATTAAACAAGACCATATACATCACCTCTTCTCTTAATGTGTGTGTGTGTGTGTGTGTGTGTGTGTGTGTGTGTGTGTGTGTGTGTGGGTGGGTGGATGGGTGGGTGGGTGGGTATATGAATGAGAGGTAGGGCAGGAGGAGGAAGATGAGGGAGAGTGAGGTATGAACCCATGCTATTTTGGACAGAGATAAATGTCAACTAGAGAACACAAACAGGGAAGGAGCAATCCCTAAGATGGATTTGCACTAATACAAAAATACAAGTGACATTTTGTGTGAGATGGTGCTGTAAGACAGGAAAGAACAATAAGAAACTTGGCAAGAGAAGGAAATGAAAAGGAGGATAAAGGACTGTCAAAATAAACCCATCGCAAAAAAAAGTGGCTGTGTGAGTAGCATGAGGTATGTAATAGTGCATCCACAGAATACACACTTTGACTGACTGAAAGTCAAAGAAGTTCAGACACTGCTACAAACGTGGTACATTGGTTGGTTGGTTTGGGAGAGGAGATCAGACAGTGAGGTCATCGGTCTCATTGGATTAGGGAAGGAAGTCGGCCATCGGCCATACCCTTCCAAAGGAACCATCCTAGCATTTGCCAGGAGCAATTTAGGGAAATCAGGAAAACCTAAATCACGATGGCCAGACACGGGATTGAACCGTCTTCCTCCCAAACGTGGTAGGCACTGACTATCAGGGCCACTAGATACTGATTTGCAGGCAATTATACAACTTTTCCCAAGAGAGGATGAGGAGGAGATTAGTGTTTAACATCTCATTGACATCAAGGTCATTAGAGATTGAATACAAGCTCAGATTAGGGAAGGAGGAGAAGGAAACTGGCCATGTCCTTTCAAAGGAATCATCCTGGCATTTGCCTTAAGCAATTTAGGGAAATCACGGAAAACCTAAATCTGGATGGCCAGACGCAGGTTTGAACTGTCATCCTCCTGAGTTTGAATGATGTAGCCATTGGGTCACAGGTTTTCTATCCCTAGAGCCATACAGTTACAAACATTTAATACCTTCAAGAAACATACAGCAGACTGTTAACTGATAATTTTCAAAAATAAACAGGCCTTATAATTCAACATAGAATTAAGACTTTCATTTTACACCTTTTGCACCCTGTTATTCATCTTCGACCAACAGACATTTTTTCTCTTTCATGTTGCTATAATGGATTTAAGAGTATTCAGAAAATAATAAAAACCTGCTGGAACTTCGTTAAAACATATGCCAGGCATGAGAATTCTAACAAGTGTCAAGATCATTCCCCAGATCACTTATTTGCAGCACACAACCTACTTTAAACAGCAAACTATAGTGCTAACAAAATTTAGAATTTCATGTCAACCTACACACCAGAAGTACACAGAAGAAAATGAAACACTATGTTAAGCACTAAGCAGCTGCATTTTAAAAATAAAGCTTTTCTGTGCATTGCACTAAAGAATCACACTGTAACTGAACAAATATACGATAAAATGAATGTAGCTACTGGTTTCTTACAATACCCAAAACTGGGCACCAACTCACCTGAATGGTGAAACATTCATGATAACAGGGGGGGGGAACACACATTACGACAATCACTTGTGCTACATGTCTGCGAGACTTTGGAGTTTCAAAAATAATTTAATTAAGGTCACATAAAAATGCAAGGAATCAAACTAGTGTGTTTATGATGCAGAGCAAGTTGCACTTGGTAATGGACAGTCCTTGGTGAAATAAAAAATATGGAAGGATAAAACGTAACAAAACACTGTGTATTGAGGCACTGAGAGATCAATGGGCACATAAACAAAGGTGTAAACTTTGCTAAGCTTTTGGATGATTTTCTCCTACACAGCTAACTATACAATACACACACAAACACATGCATGGCAACATTGCCCAGTCAAACTACTACTGCTGAAATACATACACTAGATTCATAGCTGAAGAGAAAAATAAATTAACTGCCAAGGCCTTAAGAGAAAGGCATCACTGTTAAACCTGGTCCACTACTAGATATCCTGCACACTCTCTTCCCACACACCCAATATTCCAACTTAAGCTGCACACTACCTTTCATCTTACCCTGAAATAAAGAATTTTACTCCCCAAAACCTTTTCCACATCTTTCACAGTAGAATACCTCTGACCATCCAACCTAAAAGACATTCTTGTCTCTTCTTATGCCATTCTTACATCCAAACCCTTACCACATGCTTACATCTGTGTGAAAGATCTAAGTCGAAGACCTGTTACATGCACCCACCAAATACTCCTGTCACAGGTATATCCTACCCCGTAGGAGGCAGGGTCACCTGTGAATCCAGTCATCGTATACCAACTCTGTAGCAATTTTTCCACAGGTTTTCACCAAACTGGTGCCAAAGGCTACATTTTATACCCAGTGGTAGAGCATGCCATTGAGAACAACACAGCCATCTTTAATGGCAGCTCAACAATAACAATCCAAATCATGTGTCCCTCCCCCACAGTAGCACAATCACTGATTGTATATCAGACCATTGTGTACTTTGTAACAAAGATCAGACATAATCTACCACAGACTGGTTTCTCTTACACATAAGCAATGCTCACTTTGAGTCATTTGTCTCTAAATACTTTTTTCTTGCCCTAGAAGTGTACGTTCTTTTCTTTCCTCTGTAATGCTCTTCAACATATTCATATGTTGGTTGCAGGTCAGACTGTCAAGTTCTGCATTTAGGTTGCAAAATCTTGGGCAACCCTGAATATTGTAATAAATGTCCATTTTCTAGAGATAATGAATGTTAAACATGTTTATCAACTACATATAAATAGTTACCAAGTGTCACATCATGTAACTGAAATATATACCAAACCCCAACAACAGTTCTAACCTTCACAAATAATGAAACGAGTAAAGCTAATAACTCATCATACAACTCAGGCACTGAGTGGCTGATCCATGCATAAACGAAACTGAAAATTTTGCTATCTTTTAATGTACTCCCTGTGTGTGTGTGTGTGTGTGTGTGTGTGTGTGTGTGTGTGTGTGTGTGTGTGTGTGTGTGTTTTCAAAATTAGTTTGGAACTGACACTCAGGCAGGCACATGTGGAGGTGTGGAACAGATTTGCCACATCCAGTACAGAACAAATGTGTAATCTTACATTTCATTCAACTTGGTCAAGTTGGCAAATTATTTAATGTACAAAGATGGAACGTGCATTAATTTGTTCTTGAAGAGATGCACTACATTTCCAATTAAGTTTCATTTATGACAGTAAATTTTTAAGATGAAACATGTAAAATTTATAAAAATGTATTCTTATATTGCTGATGACATTACTAAATTTCTGATATGCAAAATTTTTTTTGTTATTGAAGATAGGTGAACACATTATGCAAACAAAATCTCATGAAAAAAATCATATTTTCAATCCCTCCACACTAGAATTCTGTAAATGATGTGTAACATGAAATAATTTGGATTAAAGATTATGCATGATGCGCCACTTGCAAGAGCTAATTTGGCATATTTTTTTGTTTCATTACTAGAAAAAGATTGCTAGATTTGTAATTAATATGTTACCATCACGTGACAAACAACAGGAGCAACAAATAACAACTCCAACAGCTGTAAGAAATGAAAATAAACAAAATCACACAAGACAGCAAGCAGCCTGAAAATGAAGCATTTGAGTAATGCAAGTGGGGAGTGTTGTTGTGATAGGAGTGAAAATTTGGCAACCACAGGTCGTTGCTGTGGCTAAAGGTCTCTTGAGATCAGCCAAATGTGTGCCATGGCCCCTCAAGTGCTTCACACCAGTACTTCCTTAGTAAAAGTCAGTTATAAAGTAATTATGAATAGAGTATAGGTATGTAGTTAGCTCTGAAGGAGAACATCATCCCAAAGCTTATCATGTTTTCAGTCGTGTTATATTGACCACTCAACTCTTCAGCTATAGAGTGAATTACAACTTTTACTCCTTTCATTATTTACATTCCAGAACTCCCCATTAATATCTTTAATCCTCATGTATTGAACGAACTTTTGATTTGACTAAGTTGAGGGAGATGAAGGGCGTAATGGTAACATGTGTAATGTGATATCAGTAACACACCAACAGGTAGATTTCTCAAACTTAATAGGAAAAACTGATTGCTGCAAGATAAATTCTGACAAAAATAATGTAAATGGAAAATGAAAGCAAGGAAACTAGCAGACATCTGTATATGCACACTGAATCAAAATGGTACCCAATGCTCGTTACTTCCCTTTAAAATTCTACAATAATAATATCAATATGTAACATACTGTCTAGCAGTAAGGAAGTTAGCAGCTCACTTAGGAATACTATGGGATAACCTAAATACTGCTGGCATAATAAAATTCATTACCCTTTGGTATGGTGACACTGAGGCTCACAACATCCTGATCTTCAGAAGGGGGTGACTTCAGAACCATAACTCTTCGTCCATCTGTTTTGTCTTTTGGTAAGAAGACATTTATTAGACAAACACCATGTATTCTTTATCTGTTTTTCTTTATGAAAAAGAAATTGTTACACACTGAGTTTCTTACCTCTTTTCTGCAGCTCTCTGTCACATGATTTGCGTTCACTGGCCTCTTTCTTGGCAGTTTTGCTAAAATTTAAACAAAACATGCATGATTGTGATACCACCTTAAAATATAGTAGGTTCAATCTATCACTATCCCCAACACTATATCAAGACAAATAATTTTGTTTTAAAAGTTTCACTTATATTTCTCAATGATGCTTCAATGATAAGTTGTTACAAGTTCCTTACAGATATTAATTAAAAACAGACTGTCACCCACCTTACCCATTCCATTAAATTTTTGGAGTGCATGAACTCTTATTATTATTATTATTATTATTATTATTATCATTATTATTTCTTCAGAGTGAGCCAACAGATTGAATCTACAGTACTTGTTCAGTTGTTTTAAACCACAGGTACACGAGCAGCACACATGTTGGTCAGTGGCAAAGAGTACGCATAAATTGAAACTGTTGTTATGTGGCCGATCCATGATGGGATATCAATGTGCCAATATTAGCTGCACTGTAGAAACAGTTTCTTATAGAAAGTGCTGGATTCCACGATTTGTCCAAGTGAGAATAGCTAATTAAATTCTTCACCAAATGAATTTCAACTTCATTTGCCAAAGAATTTAATTAACATAGACAGCTGTTGCACCCTGGACAAATCATGGAATCTGCCATTTTCTTTAATAAAGTTGTAAATATGTTGCTGTAGTGCAGCTACTAATGATGCACTGATATTCCAGCATGGATCAACCATGTAGCCACAGATTCAATTTATGCATACTCTTTGCCAATCACTGTCTCTGGCACTTGTATATATGTGGTTTAAAATTACAGTACGATTATTTAGTTCCAATCTGGACAAAAGGTATATGACCAAAATACCAGAAGAAGAAGAATTCATGTGGATGCACTCCCGAAATTTGATGGATCAGTTAGTCTCTCATGAAAACATCAAGATGTGCATTCAGCTACTTGTTAGCTGCCTCTACATAATTATGATGGATTTAAAGGCAAAACAAAAATAAACCTTGATATATCTTTACTTTTCCATCTCAATTGCATTGCAATAAATATGAACAGGTGCCAATTGTTTCAGCAAGAGTGCAGTTCTGTGTCGAAGTACTTCCTGCTGTGGGAGAAATATATACTAGGAATCTCTCCTAAGTGTCATCAGGTGCATTTTATCTGGTGTTTTGAGATGTTTTCAATTCCTTTTTTTCAATGGGTAGCTGGAGTGAGCCCAAAAAAATACTGCTCAACATGTCTTTTGCACGACACTCAGTGTTGACAGAAAGTGTCAGTTTGTTTCTCGTTACAAACGAAATGATTTTTAAACTGAAATTTTATGTGCCCATTCAATAAGGCATCTCAAATTACAAGGGTCACTCCAAAAGAAATGCACACTATTTTTTTTTTAAATCCATCTTTTGTTCTACATGTTTAAAGTTTTACAGTGTGTAGATACATCCTTTAGGAACAATATTTTCATTTCTCCACATAATTTCCATCCCTCTCAACTGCCTTATCCCATCTTGGAACCAGCACCTGTATACCCGAACAGTAAAATTCTGGACCAACCTGTTGGAGCCACTGTTTGGCAGCATGCACAAGGGAGTCATCATCTTCAAACCTTGTTCCACGAAGAGAGTCTTTCAGTTTCCCAAAGAGATGATAGTCACATGGAGCCACATCAGGACTGTAAGGCGGGCCTTTCAGTGTTGTCCATCAGAGTTTTGTGATCGCTTCCATGGTTTTTTGACTGACATGTGGCAGTGCACTGTCATGCAACAGCAAAACATACTGCTTTTTCTGATGTGGTTGACCACGACTCAGTCGAGCTTGAAGTTTCTTCAGTGTCATCACATAAGCATCAGAATTTATGGTGGTTCCACTTGGCATGATGTCCACAAGCAAGAGTCCTTTGGAATCAAAAAACACTGTAGCCATAACTTTTGCAGCAGAAGGTGTGGTTTTGAATTTTTTCTTTTTTTCTTGGGTGAATTTTCATGATGCCACTCCATTGATTGCCTCTTCGTCTCTGGTGAAAAATGATGGAGCCATGTTTCATCACCTGTCACAATTCTTCCAAGAAATTCATCTCCACCATTCTCGTACTGTTCCAAAAGTTCGCTGCATACCGTTTTTCTTGTTTCTTTGTGAGCCACTGTCAACATCCTGGGAACTCACCTGGCACAAACCTTTTTTAACGCCAATACTTTCAGTATTCTGCAAACACTTCCTTCCTGTATCCCAGCGCAGCTTGACAATTCGTTCACTGTGATGCGTCTGTCAGCAGTCACCAATTCGTTAACTCTTTGCAAATTGTCTGGAGTGTGTGCAGTATGAGGCCTGCTGCTGTGAGGACAATCCTCAATATTGCCGTGCTCCCTTTCATCATGTAACCTGCTTGCCCACCAACTAACTGTACTGTGATCGGCAGCAGCATCTCCATAATCTTTTTCAACCTCTTGTGGATGTTTCCACTGTCTCGTTTTCACAGCACAGGAATTCTATGACAGCAAGTTGCTTCTGATGAATGTCAAGTGTAGCAGCCATCTTGAAGACATACTGTGACGGTGCCACTCACGGGAACAGGTTGAACTAAGTTTAAAAACAAGTGGGAAGGATGTATCTACACACTGTTAAACCTTCACACATGCAGAATGAAAACTGTATTTTTACAAAAATTGTGTGCATTTCTTTTAGAGTGACCCTTGTAGTTTAGTGCAATATTCATGTTATCGATATGGTAAACCATCAAGAATAACAAATATTCCAGCAGTGACTGAGCAGTGCTGCTGCATGGCTGTAGTGGTTGGCTTGGACCTAGGCAGTGCTGTCGCTGCTGGAGAATTGGGTGTTGTTCATGTTTTACTGTCCCTGTTAGTACCTATTGATAAAACAAATATCACACTAGACTTCTTGACGACTGCTCTATTGAATACACACAAACAATTATGCTTTAAAAATAATTTTGTTTGCAATGGGAAACAAGCAAATACTTTCCATTGACAGTGAGTGTTGAAAGAAAGATGTGTTGTGCAGTATTTGTCTGGGCTGACTCCAGCTACACATTGCACAACTAAACTGGAAATCTCTGTCTAAACACCAAAGGAAGTGCTCCTGATTACTATTAGAAGAGGAAAAATAAAGAACAACCACTTTCAGTCACAATCATAATTTTATTTCAACACACGATCCATTTTGAACCCTAGGGGCTCACCTTCAGGTGCTACAACAGTCTACATCAATTTTTTTTCGGTATGATAATGACAGAAGCTGAACACAAACTGAAGACGTGAATTGAGGTTTATGCTAGGGAAGGCAATGGACTAGTCTAGTCCAAGCAGCAGTGTTACTTATACTGCTATGATGGTGTAATGGCTAACACCTATGCCTAGTAAGCAGGAGACCTGGGTTCAAGTCCTGGCCGTGGCACAAATTTTTATTCATTACTTGCACTTCTATCATAATCGTGGATAAAGATGAGATTCATACGTCTCAATGAAAATTTAATTATCCATTTTTTTTCAGATTTAGGTTAATTCTGGTCCTGGTAAGATTACAACAGTATATTACAAATTGGCACATTGTGAATATAAATTAACAAAACTAAAACATATCAAAAAATAACTTACTGTTTCCAGTAGTGGATACATGTTTTTGAAGCACAGTGTGGGTAAACATATATATATAATAGAGGGAAACATTCCACATGGGAAAAATATATCTAAAAACAAAGATGATGTGACTTACCAAACGAAAGCGCTGGCAGGTCGATAGACAAACGGTTGTTGCGAAAGCTAGAATTTTGTGTGTATGTTTGTGTTTGTTTGTGTGTCTATCGACCTGCCAGCGCTTTCGTTCGGTAAGTCACATCATCTTTGTTTTTTTATATATATATATATATATATATATATATATATATATATATATATATATATATATATATATATATATATATATGCGCTTCGTCAGGAAAGAGGGACATATGTCTGCTTGTGCCTGTATATGTGTGGATGGATATGTGTGTGTGTGTGTGCGCGAGTGTATACCCGTCCTTTTTTCCCCCTAAGGTAAGTCTTTCCACTCCCGGGATTGGAATGACTCCTTACCCTCTCCCTTAAAACCCAAATCCTTTCGTCTTTCCCTCTCCTTCCCTCTTTCCTGATGAAGCAACCGTTGGTTGCAAAAGCTAGTATTTTGTGTGTATGTTTGTGTGTCTATCGACGTGCCAGCGCTTTCGTTTGGTAAGTCACATCATCTTTGTTTGTTTATATATATATATATATATATATATATATATATATATATATATATATATATGTGTGTGTGTGTGTGTGTGTGTGTGTGTGTGTGTGTGTGTGTGTGTGTGTGTGTGTGTGTGTACTTTCCGTTCTACAGCAAATTTGTGAACACAATTTAAAACAAGTCAAAGAATTTCAAATGTAAAGCTGCAAAGCAATTAAAGTATTAATTATACAGAAATATTATTCGTACAACAAACATTTGTCAATATATCAAATGTGGCTGTACATTATCAAATGGCTGCACTATTAAATATTTGTTTCTTTAGGGAAAAATAAACTTCTAATTACTGAAGAAACTGTAGCTGATAAACTTCATCTGTTCATTCACCATGTTTTCAGAAGATCTTTCCTTGTGTGACATTATTTCGAATTGTTCTAGCAGATCAAGTTTTGATCATGGTTTACTGTGTGGAGTACAGTTAGCTGTTGTGCATCTCACTTCATCTGTGTCTGTTAAGGTGCATATGGTTACCTATTGTGGTTTTGTCAAATTGGTTGAGTCTAAAAGCATCAATGGGTTCTTTGTAGCATGTATGGAATGTTTTTCCTGTTTTGTCTTTGTAAAATGCAGGGCAACTGCTACATTGTAATTTATATATTCCACTGTGTTCTGTTATAGGAGTGTTTCTGTTTACTGTGTGACATAAGTGGTGTCCAAATGTGTTGATTTTGGATGAGGACATTTTTATACTGGTTTTTCTAAATAAGTTGGCAATATTTTTGTGATACTGTATCTAAATAGGTGTGTGAAGATACGCATTGTGGCAGTTGTTATTGCTGTGCTGCTTCTATTACTGATGTTGGCCTGTAGTTTTTGGAAAGTTTGTCAATAGATTTTTCTGAATACCCCATTATTTACTGCAATTGCTTTAATCGTGTCAGTTTCTTGTGTTAATGTTTTGGGTATCACGTTCAACAAGTTTCTAAAGGCACCATACTCATTTGGGTGTTTGGATGGTGTGATGATTTGTGTATCGTAATATCAGTGTAGGTTGGTCTCCTGTAAATATAAAAATTATGTTCTTGCTGTTCATTAACAGTAGTGATGTCTAAGACATTTATGGATTGCTCTGTTTTTGGTTCAACTGTGAACTTCATTTTATTGTGGAGTGAACTGAATAATGTAACAAGTTCAACTTTTGTGTCATCAGACATAAGTAGTGGTTCATACACAGATTTTATGTAATAGACAATTTTTTCAGCAAGTTTAATTTTCCCTTCAAAACATTTATTTTTTTAACTGGTTGATGAATATGTCAGCCAGGAGTCTTGACATGCTGTCACCCATAGCTAAACCTTCTTGCTATTGGTAGATTTTATCATCAAATGAGAAGTAGTTAAGTGATAGTACTAGTTCAAGCAGGTAAAGTCCACAATTGAACATTAAACAAATCAACATAATAGAAAGTAAAACAGATCAGTTAGTAATGAATCTAAATGATACTGTATATGAAACGCAACCTGTTATATTATGCTTCACTGAACACCATGCCACTAGTGGAATTCACATATTGTGCATTGGTAGATTCTGTTTAACATCTCGTTTTTGCAGACCACTC
This sequence comes from Schistocerca piceifrons, assembly GCF_021461385.2. Classification (NCBI taxonomy): domain Eukaryota; kingdom Metazoa; phylum Arthropoda; class Insecta; order Orthoptera; family Acrididae; genus Schistocerca; species Schistocerca piceifrons. Next base: position 880,985,446 of record NC_060149.1, read on the forward strand.
ATGGAGAAAGGCAGGGTAGCAACTTATGCTAGAAATAATGTATTGTTTAGAGCCCTAGACTTGAGTAGTTTTTGTGTTGAGCGATATTTTGAAGTGTGTGGCACAGAACTGACAGCAAATAATACATTAGTTGCCATATTATCAATTAACAGGGCACCTGTATGGAATCTTTCTCAAACACTGTGAAGTAGTTTTGTCAAAATTGTACAAAAAATCTCAATACTATTATTAGGTGACTTTAATGTAACTTTCTTGGCTGAAACTAGTAACAGAGCAATTGATGAGTTCTTAATATTTAGCGCAAGAAGTAGATGTTCCCACTAAGGTGACTGACCATTCTAGTACTTTAACTGATATTGTTTTTGTTGATAAGTCTAGGCACAACAGCTTGACAGTTTGTCAGGTCTTAAATGAACAATCAGATCTTGATACTGTAATTCTTACTGTCCTTCAGTTCAGTCTTAATTTAAAATCAAAACCTGCCTGGAAAACATTGAGGTTAATAAACAAAGAGACAATGGAGACATACAGACAGAAAATACAACTAATAGACTGGTCTGAAGAATATAATGCAGCAGATGTTAACTCAAAAGTTTGGTGGATTTATTAATCAATCTAAAAGTCTTTCTGAAGAAATGTTTTCAAAGAAAAACAGTTAGTTGTAACAATAAACTTACACCATGGATTATTCTGGCCATAAAAATCTCATATAAAACAAAAAGGCAATTGTATGCACCAGCTAGATTGTAACACAATTCTGAAATGATGAGGCAATATAAAGTGTACTCTAAGATATTAAGGTATGAAATACAAAAACCCAAAACGATGTACTTAAAAGAGGAAACTGATAAATCTAATAACAAAATGAAGACAATATTGAAATATGTGAAAAATGAGGCAGGGAATAGTTCAGCTGCAAAAGAAATGATTGGTCTAAGAAATGATTGCAGTAAAGTAGATTACCCTGAAATGGAGGCTAATATTTTCTACTATTACTTCATAACTATTACAAATCCAGCAGCGTGCTTGGGTTCTGTAAATAAAGCTATAAAATTCTTACTTACACTTGAACTAGCAAAAGAGATGAGATGCATTTTTGGAAAATGACAGTGAAGGAAATAGAAAAAATAACTGTCTTTAAAAAGTAAAAATTTTGCTGCTACAGAGAAATAAGTACAGTCCTCTGCCATATTTTAATATGTCACTTGAGGAAGAAGTAGTCCATGACAAATTAAAATATGGACTTATAAAGCCAGTTTATTAGAAGTGAGAAAAGGCAGATGCTACAAACTATCGACCAATTTCAGTACTCTCATTTTTTATAAGGTATTGGAGAAACTGATGCACAGCAGAATCATTGAGCATCTTATAAGGGAAACTCTGCATCACACCCCCCTCAGATTTAGTGGTAAGAGGGCCCAGTGGACAGTCCATCAAATACTGAACAGAGATCAAGCATGAAAACAGGAAGAAGGTATACTGAACTGTGAAAAAAAAGCAAAATAGGAACAGTGAGTGGTCCAAGCCCAAGAAGCGCAATAAAGAGCAGCCTGACAGAGCAATGGCATCGTGGTTATGTGGTCATGGTGTTGGACTGCCAAGTGGGAGAGTTGTGTTCAAACCTCCCTCAGCCAATCTCCCCCCCCCCCCCCCCCCCCCTGCTGTTTGCTGTATTCAAATTTGTGTCTGTGTCATGGTGTAATATCCATTTGCAACAGCAAGGTGTAAGGAAGGGACCCATAATGACTGCTGATTATGCACAACTACTCTATTAGTAGCCGAAAGGAAGTGGCTCTCAAACGGGAATTGCAAATGTTTGATGACAAGGTGACAAGTCAATCGAATCCTCCACACAGCATTAGTGACAGTACATGTGTCATACGATAGGGATTTCTCACCGACACACCTAATTTGTATGCCTGGTAAGTGAGTGAGACATACCTCCTTGCCCAGTTTAGAGGAATGTGAATGTGATCACTCCCAAAGAAATGATGAAAACATTTGTTACATAAGCTGCAACAAATGAACACAAAAGTTTCACGAGCACACAGTTTCTCTGTGCTCTGTCAAAACATGTTTTTTAATGTTTTTGAAGTTGCGTTCTGTTTTGGAAATTTTTACTCTTGAATTCCTTTTTGTAACATAGTTCACAATCATTTATTTGTTGTTTTCATTTATATGAGACGTCTATGTGGTATCTCACCTGCTCTCACCATTTATCACATTCACTTGTTACGGTAACATGTTCTTACCACGTGACTCATATCCTACAACCAATGTATACTATGACAGCTGCTAAGGCTACAAGAAGAGAACAAATATTTCAATGACCAGACGTACAGTTCATGATAATGTGAAAAAAATAAATAAATAAATAAAAATAAATGGTGTGAAGGAGTTTGAACACGGCTCTGCCAATTTACAGTCCAACACTATGACCACTTAACCACGATTCCACAGCTGTTTGTCTTCCCTCTATACGGCACCTGTTAAGCTTCAAGAATTCACTGTTTTTATTTTGCTTCTTTTTCACAGTTGAGCATACCTTCTTCCCATTTTCACGCTCAATGTGCGTCCAGTTTTTGATGGGCTATCCACTGGGCCCTTCTTATCACTAAATCTGAGGGGGAGGGGGAGACTGACGGTGAGTTTCCCTTGTTAGTAAATACACTCCTGGAAATGGAAAAAAGAACACATTGACACCGGTGTGTCAGACCCACCATACTTGCTCCGGACACTGCGAGAGGGCTGTACAAGCAATGATCACACGCACGGCACAGCGGACACACCAGGAACCGCGATGTTGGCCGTCGAATGGCGCTAGCTGTGCAGCATTTGTGCACCGCTGCCGTCAGTGTCAGCCAGTTTGCCGTGGCATACGGAGCTCCATCGCAGTCTTTAACACTGGTAGCATGCTGCGACAGCGTGGACGTGAACTGTATGTGCAGTTGACGGACTTTGAGCGAGGGCGTATAGTGGGCATGCGGGAGGCCGGGTGGACGTACCGCCGAATTGCTCAACACGTGGGGCGTGAGGTCTCCACAGTACATCGATGTTGTCGCCAGTGGTCGGCGGAAGGTGCACGTGCCCGTTGACCTGGGACCGGACCGCAGCGACGCACGGATGCACGCCAAGACCGTAGGATCCTACGCAGTGCCGTAGGGGACCGCACCGCCACTTCCCAGCAAATTAGGGACACTGTTGCTCCTGGGGTATCGGCGAGGACCATTCGCAACCGTCTCCATGAAGCTGGGCTACGGTCCCGCACACCGTTAGGCCGTCTTCCGCTCACGCCCCAACATCGTGCAGCCCGCCTCCAGTGGTGTCGCGACAGGCGTGAATGGAGGGACGAATGGAGACGTGTCATCTTCAGCGATGAGAGTCGCTTCTGCCTTGGTGCCAATGATGGTCGTATGCGTGTTTGGCGCCGTGCAGGTGAGCGCCACAATCAGGACTGCATACGACCGAGGCACACAGGGCCAACACCCGGCATCATGGTGTGGGGAGCGATCTCCTACACTGGCCGTACACCACTGGTGATCGTCGAGGGGACACTGAATAGTGCACGGTACATCCAAACCGTCATCGAACCCATCGTTCTACCATTCCTAGACCGGCAAGGGAACTTGCTGTTCCAACAGGACAATGCACGTCCGCATGTATCCCGTGCCACCCAACATGCTCTAGATGGTGTAAGTCAACTACCCTGGCCAGCAAGATCTCCGGATCTGTCCCCCATTGAGCATGTTTGGGACTGGATGAAGCATCGTCTCACGCGGTCTGCACGTCCAGCACGAACGCTGGTCCAACTGAGGCGCCAGGTGGAAATGGCATGGCAAGCCGTTCCACAGGACTACATCCAGCATCTCTATGATCGTCTCCATGGGAGAATAGCAGCCTGCATTGCTGCGAAAGGTGGATATACACTGTACTAGTGCCGACATTGTGCATGCTCTGTTGCCTGTGTCTATGTGCCTGTGGTTCTGTCAGTGTGATCATGTGATGTATCTGACCCCAGGAATGTGTCAATAAAGTTTCCCCTTCCTGGGACAATGAATTCACGGTGTTCTTATTTCAATTTCCAGGAGTGTATGACATCCTCAGCAATAGCCAGTTTTGTTTTTAGATAGGAGTATTAACAGAGGATGAAATACACACATTTGTTGACAATGTTTTGGAATTCATAAATGACAATGTGATGACAGTTGGAATATTTTGTGACCTGTCAAAAGCTTTTGACAGTGTTAGGTACAGTATTCTCCAGAATAAAGCCAAAACCTTAGGAATGAATGGAACAGTAGCCAAATGGCTCGAATCTTTCCTGCATAGTAGAAATCAGAAGGTAATCATGGAAGGAATTCACTCTGGCAATGTATCTTCAGACTGGGCCTCCACTGCCATTGGGGTGCCCCAGGGCTCAGTATGGGGTCACCACTCTATCTAAGATTTATAAATGATTTCCCACTACGTGCAGAACATGGAAAGGTCACAATATTTGCTCATGACACCAATATATTAGTTAGTAACCCTTCAGGAAACATGTTAAGTGAGGTAGTAAGGAAGACACCTGCATATGTGGTAAATGGATTTTAAATTAATGGTCTTTCAATCAACCTAAAAAAATACAAATTATGTTCATTTCTCCTCTAATACTAATGTTGCAGAAAAAATAAATCTAAAAATGGATCAGCCCAAGACTCAAAGGTTGAGTCCTCCAGGATTTTGGGTGTGGATATAGACAGCAAACTGAAGTGACACTTCCATTTCCACAACCTGTGTGTAAGATTAAGCAAAGCAATATTTGCCTTAAGAATTATATCTGACAGTAGGGAGCTCATACTTTGGTTATTGTCATTACTTATAACATATGGCATAGTATTCTTGGGGAAAAAAACAAACATTAGCAAAAAAAGTGTGTTCTATGTACAGAAGCGAGCTATAAGAATTACGAGTGGAGTCTATCCTAGGCACTCATTCAGAAATCTGTTTAGAAATCTTCAAAATTTTGCAACAGCTGTGCAATCTATTTTTCCCCTGATATGCTTTGCTACTAAGAACAGTGACTTGCTCAAAACCAATAGTTCCTTCCATAACTACAACACCCAGAGGAAACTTGATAGCCACTTTAAAAAAAAAAAAAAAAAATCAGAGTATGGCACAGAATAGGTTTTGTACAGTGGTGTGAAGATTTTTAATCCCCTACAATCACAGGTTAAAGATCTGGTTGGAAACACAACCAAGTTTAAAGAAAATCTAAGGCAGTTACTTCCAAATGGATATTATTATAGGATAGATAAATTTCTTAGTCACAATGCACAATATGATCCCTTGTCTATGTTCAGCATAATTTAATGTGTGTGTGTGTGTGTGTGTGTGTGTGTGTGTGTGTGTGTGTGTGTGTGTGTGTATTTCTAACAAAGAGTGAATGGTAACCCTATGTTAAACTTCTCAAATTTTCTGTTACTCATTTATATTTTTTATCTTTCGTGTCATAAATTCAATGTAATCATTTGCTAAACAATAATTTGAAAAACTTGATTATTTCTATATCCTGTGAATTCTTTACACGTGGATCCATGGAACTCTAAAAAAATACAAACTTACCTCACACAGAAAACACACACACCAATAAGAAAACACAGTAGAAGTTAGTATTACGATGTAGGTGTTGCCCTGCATTTTACATATACAAAACAGGAAACACATTCCATACATGCTACAAAGAACATACTGATGCTTTTAGACTTAACCACAATAGCAAACCATATGTACCTTAACAGATACAGACAAAGTGACATCCCCAACAGCAAACTCTACTCCACACACAAAACCATGTTAAAAAAACTTCATCTGCTAGAACAATTAGAAATAATGTTACACAAGGAAAAATCTTCTGAAAACATCTTGAATGAACAGACAGAGTTCAGCAGCCACAGTTTTTTCAGTAATTTTAAAAGTATTTTTCCTGAAAGGTACACACATTTAACAGGGCAACTATTTGATAACAAACAGCCACACTTGACATACTCACAAACACTTGATTTACAAACAATATCTCTATATAATTAATAATGTAATAAATGTAATAGATTTGTATCTTCTTTGAAATAATAGTGTCTGTTTATTTATAGAAATGCAGCATCTTTACATTTGAAATTCTTTGATCTGTTCAACTCATGTTTACAAATGTGCTGTAAAATGGAAAGTGTGTATACCTACATAAACATGTTTACTTATACTGTGCTTCAAAAACATGTATCCACTACTGGAAACAGTAAGTTAACAATGTGCTAATTTATAACATATAATTGCAATTTTACTAGGACCAGACATAACTTAAATTTGGAAAAAAAAGGTGTAGGCTGTCAAGCACCTGAAGATGAGCCCCCAGAGTTCAAAATGGATCACGCATTGGATTAAAATTACAATTTGTGATTGAAGGCAGTTTTTCTTTATTTTATGAAAGTGATACACTCACAGAAGAAACACTTTGCAGCATGCAAAGGACAAATATATTTTTTTAAGAATGTAATTATGATGAAGTGTGTGCAAGTAAAATCAGAAAATTAATTTTCTTATAGCTATTACTGAAAAATGCTAATATGAAAATGATCAAGATGAGATTAAATGCAATAACCAAATAACAAGTTCAATTCATAAACATATATTATGTTGTTTAGTGACAGCCATGAACACATGGGAAATGGTCATAGGCTCATTTGATATAGATAATTTTTTACGGTTGGTTTACTTTTAAAAACAACAGCTACCAGTGTATGTTTAGGAAACTGATGAACAGCACATGCACGGCAATCAGTAATGCTCTTTGAAATGTGTTAATGTTCTCCATAAATTTATTCTGCTTATCAATTAGTTGCCAGAGAAAATTACACTATAAGCATTTATCAAAAATTAGAACTTCCTGGAGAAGTGCACATGTATGAGTCTCACACCCAAGTAAATATGCAACACATTTTTGTTATAAAGCACACTTTCATTGAAATCTGAAATCACCAAATTTTTAACACTCTGATATCCAGTAATTTTATAGATATTGACCAGGAGATATATCTTAGAAACAATTTCCACAATTGTCTCCAAATGTGAAAGCAGGTTCACAATTTTCCTGGCAGAGAATGAATAGATTTACTCACCCGCTACCAAGTCCCCGAAATGCAGATTGCAGTAACCGTGTAGGGAGTGCAGTATGTAATGATCCTGCCTGAAACATTCAGTGGACTTCAGTGAAAAATAAATGCTGTGATTTAAATACAATGTTAATATAACTGTTTACAATGCTGAAACTTCCTAAAAGATTAAAATTGTGTGCCGGACCAAGACTCGAACTCGGGACCTTTGCCTTTTGCGGGCAAGTGCTCTACCATCTGAGTTACCCAAGCACGACTCACGCCCTGTCCTCACAGCTTTACTTCTGCCAGTGCCTTGTCCCCTACCTTCCAAACATTACCGAAGCTCTCCTGGAAACCTTGCACAACTAGCACTCCCAAAAGAAAGGATATTGCGGAGACATGGCTTAGCCACAGCCTGGGGATGTTTCCAGAATGAGATTTTCACTGTCATTCTGGAAACATCCCCAAGACTGTGGCTAAGCCATGTCTCCACAATATCCTTTCTTTCAGGAGTGCTAGTTGTGCAAGGTTTGCAGGAGAGCTTCTGCAATGTTTGGAAAGTAGGAGACAAGGTACTGGCAGAAGTAAAGCTGTGAGGACGGGGCGTGAGTCATGCTTGGGTAGCTCAGATGGTAGAGCACTTGCCCGCAAAAGACAAAGGTCTCGAGTTCGAGTCTCGATCCTGCACACAGTTTTAATCTGCCAGGAATTTTCATATCAGCACACACTCCGCTGCAGAGTGAAAATCTCATTCTGTTTACAATGATAACTGTATATCTCAAAAAATATGTATACATGCTATTGTGTGTTAATGTAATACCAGTTGTGTTTGCTTTACATTATCCATCATCAATACTACAATGGCTTAACACCACCAACATAACTACATTAACATGAAATTCAATGTTAAGTGTTTTTATGTGCACCTCAAATCGCACATTATAGACGGATGTGGCAGAATGATATCGGCTGAGGCATCCCATGGAACACTGCTCGTTGGCACTGTACATTTCCCTGCTACCTGCCTTCTTACCTAGACATCACTCTAGCAGTTGTACTTTGGTAATACATATAAGTTCTAGCACATGGAAAAAATATATTTTTGTCTACAAGGATGTCTGATTTTAAATAAAACAGAGGCAAATATTGTAATAGAAAGTAGAAAGAGTAACTCCTATAACTACTGAGAAAATGAAATCTGTAATTTTATATTATTAAAATCTCTTGGATAACTTGAAATGCTACTGCAATAAATTTTGCTAGGAACAGCAGCATGTTACATCACTCATGAAACACTCTCAAACAATTATTACACAAACTGTAAGTCCACAAAAATAATAATAATAATAATAATAACCACACAACACACACACACACACACACACACACACACACACACACACACACACACACAGTAGACAAAGTATGTCAAAAAGTATGCATAGTGATATTGACTGACAGTGCAACATCTGCACAAAACCACACAGCACAAAAAAACCATTACAGTAAAAGTTCTTTTTATCAATCTCTTTGGGCCAACACATTTTTTCTTCAATGGGACTTTAGCTGATTAGCTTTCCTCTACCTAAGGAGTAATCTTGAACTACAATGTGAATGGTTTTAGGCCATATGCATATTCATTTATCACGAACTCACCCTGTTCTGGAACCTAAAATATAGCTTAACATAAAAATAACTTCTTGTTGGCAAATTCAGAAATATATGTTAGTACTATACATTTTTCATGAAACTGATATGGATTTTACTTGCAAGTAATATGCAAAATCTCAAACTGAAGTGTTGAAGGAAGCATTCTTGAAGAACAATTTTTAACAAAATAATTAAAAAAAAGAAGAAAATAAATGACATGGTGGTGGTAGTGGTTTATTTCTTTACTTGAGTGTAGTGTACTGACAGAAGTTATCCCTCAGGGAGGTTACCGCTGGCCAGAAGTGGCTCATCCACACTGAATGATAAAATATAGTTCCCAGGACCAAAGGCTTGTGCATGAGAAAGATGAAACACAACATTAATGTTCCTGAGAAATAAGGTTACGTTTGGATGTGGAATGCATCAGTCAGTAGTAAGTACAATCTTTCTTCCTGCAACATCTGTTTAGGGTTCTTACATTCTATTAAAAACACCATAAGGTCCATTGAGACATTACTCATCAGCAGTGTGTTTTTATGTTTTTGAAAAAAAAAAAAATAAAAAACTGGGAATTTTTAACTTCACAGTTATCAATCTCTGCAACTTTCCGCTTCTGTCTCTATTAACATACTGCAGTGCCATCATTCTTTCTTAGCTGCTTTGCCTCTGTGAGATTTTTACTTTTAACAGCATATGATTTTCAGGTAAATCAATTGTAAATGACCCCAATTTCACCTGTACTAAATGTATATTTTTAGTAAGCACAGCAAAGCATTTTCCTTCTACTATTCCACATTTTACATATCCACAGCCACACCTTCCCCTCTGAAAATTACATACAAGATACTAAAAGGTCCTTCAAACTGATTCATTCAGTCAATCAATTCAGCAAGCAAATCAGTCCCGGGCATCAGCCTGATTTCTTGGGTTCTCTCTTTCTGTAGAACCACTGAAATGTTTCAATATCTCATTCCACAAAATTATTTTAGGGGTTCTATAATCTACCCACAAACCAAAAGAATTACTTGAAAATTACTGCTGTTTACTCTATCACTAATTCATCATCACTTTAAAGAAATGAAAAAAAGGAAGAAAAAGTCACAAACCATCTGGCAAACTTTGTTTGTGAAAGCAGATTTAATTTTGCAGAACATTTCATAGTCAGTCCTCAAAAGCAAACTTTTCTTAAAGCACGGTTTATTAAACACGAGTTTCTGTAATACTGTTCTTATGGTAGTTTCACTAGTATCAATGGAAATATCAATTAAAAACAGGTTCATTAATACAGGTTTTACTTTACACAGCAAACATCAATCTTACCAGCACAGTAGAATAGGAAATCAGACTTTAACACAAATGATGCACAATAACTTACAACAAGAACTGTAAATACCGAAGAAATAAGGCCTGTAGGTAGACACACTATAGGTAAGACAATAAAGGAAAAAATGTATAAATACAATACTGTCAAATCCAGAGCACATGGGTCAACTACTCAGAAATTAATCAAATCAAGCACTTACTAGTTAATATGCAGTTCTCATCAGTCTGCCTATACATAACCAGATTACTGAAAATTTAAAGTGAGATGCTGATGATTCTCTGAGCACTAATGAGCAGCATGTCTCATACCCCAGAAAACAAAGGTGAATATCAACTGAATTCTGACTGCGTAGTGAGAATAAAACTACTAGCTTTTAAAACTGGTGCACCTAATGAGTTGTATACATCTTACACAGAAATAGTTTAATCTGACATTTCAGAGCTTACCCAGATATGCATCACATAGGAAGAATACACTGAATCAAATGCATTGTCGAAAATATAGCTGTTGCACACATTTCAAAAAATTTTGAAGCTTTTAATTTGTGCCACACAAGGAAACACTTATAAAAGTGATTTGTACAGTCCTTTCTGCCTAATGCACAAATTACTGAATGAGCAGTTGCATCTATCACAAGAGAGAGTAGTGCCACATAGCACAAAAATGCAGGGCATACACACATGAATTTTAAACACATAAACAATACTATACATGTCACACATTATTAATTAAATGCTGGTAATAGCAACAGCAAAACTGTTGCATATGTAGTTTTTACAAAGGTGACTAGCAAAGGAGAAAAATCAAGACAGTGTTTGATGTTATATTACAGACTACTTTTATAAATTGGGAGATTAATTTGTTGAAATGAAATACTTATTACAGAGACACCATTTTAAAACAGTCCCTCTGCACAGTTCATCTGATTATTTCTGAATAATGTATATTTGACAAGCTATAAAACAGATCCTTGTCTAATCTCTACAACTGACACAAAAATGTGAAGTTCCTATTGAATGATGAAAACAAATATTCTCCTTACAGCAGGTGTCCATGAGAAAAGAAAAATTAATGCATTCAGGCACTTCACAGTAATTACTAGCTTTATTTAAACAGAGTTGAGATGGGGAAGAAATGGGCCCAGCCATTGTTCTGTATACTGTACTTCATACCAGTAGTGATGGGAGAACTACTTAGTTTTGATTAGCAGTTGGCCATTTGACCATTTTTGTTCAATCATCTTTTTCATTTTAATGAAATCACTTAATGAAACTAGTCTCTGTAATCAGATTAGCTACACGAATGTTTTCCACTCAGTGATTTCACTTGGTTGCTTTTTCAGCCCTCCTGATTATACATGATCCATGACTAGGGTTGCTAACTTATACTAGATGCATATATATTTGTACAAATGACATAGTTTCGAAATGTATACATTTACTTAAGTATAACAATTTTTTTTGTATTTGTGGCATTAAATATGGATTTTTGGTTGGTTTTAAATACATGGATAATATTTCTATTTAAATGTATTGAAGCTCTCTCTCTCTCTCTCTCTCTCTCTCTCTCTCTCTCTCTCTCTCTCTCTCTCCCTGGCCCATCACAGATAATTCTCTTTAATTAAATGCTGAGGTGACATGAACAGAAAGCACATGAGATACAACATTTTTAAAATTGTTTGGTGACTTAAATCACTTGCTTTTTAAGTATGTAGTGTCACGTGTCTGAAGTATTTTTTTCCATGAGAAATCTTTAACGTCATTCACTAATTTACTTTTAATTTCTTTAATTACTGTGGATTTGGAATATAAATCATCCTTGCAGATACTGTATATCACATTCAAATCTTGAGGATTCCTTTGTACCCAGTCATATTTCTTCCATTACCACACAGCTGAGCGTTTCAGCATTGATACCCAAAGTATCTCAATAGAAACTAAATATTGGAGAGACAATAACAGTGATGACACACAATAACAGAGTCCAGTGAAGAATAATGGTTTAACAATGCCAAAATGACCAAATGTTTCTGCTCAGAACTGAATGCACTATGGACTCCAATTGTCACTCCTAGCAGTCCAGAAGGGTGCATAAGCAGTTACAGCCTGTTTACAGTGACAGCTAGAGAGAGGCTTAACTGTGAAGTTGAAGCACCCATGTATACATGTAAACACTACTACTTCACACCCATGAAATACTACCTGCTACTTTTCAAAGGCAGTAAAATTGAAACAGGTTTGCGTGCACAGGTATGGTTTGTATGTTTGTACAAGGTGACATAATATTCTGCATATGAATGGCTGAATACGTGTTTAACGGCTAGATTCAAATAATTTTTAATTAGTGACGTCATCACACTTTTTCAGTAAAATGTAATTTAAACCATCACTACAATTTGGCAATGTTCCTTTCTTCTTCAACTGATTTGGAGGGAACTTTTATGCTCAACTTTGTATTCCCAACAACACATCCGCTTAATTAGTTGTGTGTTAATTGCATCTGGAACAACTTAACCCACAGCAATATATTAATCAGTTTTAAATAGTGAAAAGAAGTACATATTTAAATGAACATGTATAATGCTTATTTTAAATTTGGTGTAACCCCAGAGATGTCTTCACATATCTCCTGGGAACCCTTCCGGGATATGTGTATCCCAATTGTATACCACTGTTTTAGCTGAACTAATGAAAGTGCTACGGACTGGTTTCACTCACAATAACGAATGGATAGCTTAGTCAATTAAAACATTCCATTTGCAAACAAAACCAGAATTTTGAACAAATGTAACTTCCTGCAGTGAAAACATTGCCTGCAATGTTAAGCTTTACAAAATGGACAACTCTTGACATATTTAGGAAAAAAATATGAATTTTGTAATGTTAAAAGCAAGAAGTATGCAACTTCCTCACCTTAAGTAATCTTTCTGCTCGTCTTCGACTTAGCTCTGCCCTGAGGTCACAGTCTGTTATATCAGTATGCTCCATGCTTTCATCTGCTGATTCTGTTTTTGATGGGCTACACTGCTCTCCCAACTGCTGCACTTTAATTCTGTTTTCTCTGCGGCTGGACTTTCTAGACGAATTTTTCCGAGAGTCTGATCTTTTCTTCCTCTTGCCCGATCCACCTGATGTAACTTTTATCACCTTACTTTCTTCACCAGGTGAATCTAGAAAAATTTACCAGACACATTTAGTGTTACTCTTATTTATTATTATTATTAATATTTTTTCACCATACTATATGTATCACAGAAATTAGAATAGACAGGACTATAATTCCAAATCCATTACTCAAGAAATGTATTACAAACCCCCCCCCCCCCCAACTCCCTCCCTTTCCCAAGACCAGCATTAACACTAAAGAGCCCCAAGTACTGAAACAGCTCATGCAGCAAAACTTCGAGTGTCCCATGCACTAATGTGTGCCTTTGCTGCCTCCATCAAGCTCAAAGCTTTAAATTTATGTTTTGGATAAACAGTATACTTATTTAACTTGCTGTATTTCAAGGATTTTCTTACAGCATCTCAATGGTAATGTACTATAATATTCAGACACTTAGAAACACTGCAATAATACCTAGCAGCATCTGGTGGTTGATCATTTTATGAAAATTTAAATAATGCTTCTACGCAGCTCTCGAAGCAAATGTGTTCCATGTTTTTTTTTTTTTTTTTGTTTTGTTTTTTTTTTTTTTTTTAAAAAAAACTTCATATCAAATTTTTGCATTCTGTGAAGAGATATATATATAAAAGGGGCAGCATTGATGATGTAAGGCTTTGTGGTGCATAAGAAGTGCACAATTACCAATAAATTGGAAAATGTTTGAAATGTTCACTGTAAGTACAGGTAGGCAAACTCATTTGGCTTCATATTACCATAAGACTTGGACAGAAAGTGCAAACTTTCGGTGCTGCAGATTTTGTTTCACACTGTTTAAAGACCAGCAAAATCAAATAGCAGTAAAATTATTTTGTTTGGTTTGAGAATGATACACACAGTTATTGTACAGTACACAGCTCCATTTGACCAAGCCCTTGTACTTGTCAACACAGAGAACTATCACACTATTTGGAATTTTTTGGCTGCTGAAGCTCCAGGAGACACTTGGAATGCATATTCTACTGGCAAGCAAGTTAAATGAAAGAGACTTGACTGTACACTTCAGATTAAATTTAGCACATACTGTAGTACTGTACCTATGAGGAGGTGAGAGGTCAGATAATATACAGTAGCAATAGACAGAGTAGCACATGACACACAAAGCAAACAGCATCATTCTGTCACATCCATCTGCAGTGTGTGCAAATAGGACAAGTTAAATGTTTAACAGTTAGTTTCATGTCAGCACTAAGAAATTGGCAAATGTTTGAAATGTTCACTGGAGGCATAGCTGATGAAAACTGTACATAATACTTCATGTATCACTTAAACTGTATGTCAACATGAATAGTGAAGCTAAGTATGACATGCAGTATACTATTCATCAAATTCTATACAAACATTCAGCTCTAACCCACGATAAGGATAGCTATTTTCAGATATATTTATCATTACAGAAATTACTTAGGGATCATGAGGACAAGATTACATCAATTACAGCATACACACAGAGGCAGTTAAAGAATTGTTCTTCCCATGCTCCATATGGCTGGCCCTTTTGCCATTGCGGTGTTGATTATTGGTGGTATAAAACAAACATAACAAATATTACATTAATAAATGATAGTGTTTCACATACATAAATGTTTGGAAAGAGCTGGAAGTAGCAACAATATTCCCTGTGACAAATATCCAAGCATTGTCAGTGTCCGGATACAAAACAGCCAGAGGTGTGTTGCATGTGACTGAGACAGCACACTGGCATCACCGCAAAGTATTCTGTCTTTGTGCAGAACTTTACATGTAGCTATCTTCATATGTACACAACACTCTAGCCGAGTCAGAAGCCCTTCTACTAGACCAAATCCCATTCCTCATAATCATTACAAGAATTCAAACGCAGGAACTTTTTATGGACTTAGAAAAGGTGAAAGCATATAAAGATGACAAATCTCAAACTTTTGAAAGTATTAATTTCTTTTGATTTTAAAGTGATAATTGAAAACAGAAGTTACAGAAATGTGGCATTGAATATACAGATCATCATTGAATCACTATGGATGTATAGGAAAGTGGCAAATCGATGGTTAAGGAAGAAGCGAACTTGTTCGTGAGATAAGAGGCAAAATCCAATCCCAAAGAGGCTACTGACTTTGCTAAAGGTTATAGAAACTAACGAAGATAAGTACGGCGTAATAAAGAGAGAAATGAGAGGCAATAGATGCAAATAAGCAAGTACAACATGTAAACAATCAAAAAAGTCAGACATAAATAAGACAAAGAATAATTAAAATGATGAATGGGTGAATAGTCTTAAGAAAATAATGTTATTCCAAATTAAATGTGTAAACACATACTTGGCTTGGCACCCCTACAATGAGATCAAAGCGATATCTAGAGACCATTGACAACTGTTTCATTAGTACAGATATGTACTAGTGAAGATCAACAACAACTAGTAGAGTGCAAAATACCACACATCTACGTTAAGTGATTTGACAAACTACTATCATCAATAGAACATCCAAATTCACAATTTGTTAATTTGTTCAATCAAAGAAAAATAAAGTTATTGAAAAATCAGCATTAACTCTTTGGTACTTATTCTTAATAGGTTTACTGTTTCCACATGATAAAACACAATGGCCTAACACAATAACCAATGAAATTATGCTCAGTTTTATGATAGGTAGCTTACTCTAATTTTCAAACTTAGAGAGAATATGGTTCAGTGTGTAACATAGCTGGTGAATTATGTTTTGGCAATTTACAATGCATACACAGGGTTAACTACTGATTTTCACAGGATCAAATTTATGACTTCTTCATGGCTTTTTCATTACCTCTTTAGTTAAATTCATGATCTCTTGAAAATGTCCATGGCACAGTGACAAAAATATGTTTTAATGAACCTGAAAGCTGGTTGAAATGACAGCTGAGTGTAGTAATAATTCCTATATCCCTTAAACTCAATGTAAATGTGACTATGTATGACTTGCAATATATCATTCATCAAATGCTATAAAAACATTCACCTATCACCTAGGATGGGGTATGGTTACTTTCACATATATTTTATTGTTACATAATTAAAAATACAAATTGTTTTAACACGGTCTTATAGTGAAAACTTCTAATTTTCCTTATGACAATACAACAATTATAAAAGAATAAAATTTATGTCAAATGTTAAGTTTCACAGTAAAATATTCAGTGTTTAAGTTTCTTAACTAAACTTGAAATTACAATACCTAAAAATTGAGCTTCTTTCTTTGTCTTTTCTGTAATTATTGTTTTTTCTTTGAGCTCTTTTATTTCTAAGAATGTTTGCTTCATTTGCATCAGATTCCTTCTTTCTTAAGGCTTGTACCCTTTTTGATGAACCATTTTTCACAGCTAGTATCATCGATTTTGAGACGTCCACATTCAGTTGTTTCTCACAATTAACTAAACTGCCTAACTATTGTATCGCATTGTAAACACTTCTTTCTGAAACTATTGCATCTTGTTGTTGGTTTTCCAGTAAAACTTATCTGTTAATATAAATGTCTCTTTCAACTGCAGCATGTCCATGAAACATGCATAACAGCTTCTATATAAACTTGATGAAGTTCATGGTTCAAACTTTGAAGTTAATTCATCAGAAAGTGATCAAGTCTGTCCTTCTTAGGATCGAATTGTTTCAGTTGCTTTTCACAATATTCACAACAACTTCCAGTGCAATTGTCACTGAAGAATTTCTCAAACTGGAGCTCGGCATAATTTCAGACGATGAACATGAGCTGAGCTCGGCATAATTTCAGGTGATGAACAGGAGCCACCTTTGACAATCTTTAATTTCAAAGGACTCTTCTCAGCAATTTTTTGACACAGACTTTCCAAAATACCTGTGCACTTATTTCTCAAAATAAGGGTATCCTTTTCTGTGTAGTTCTTACTAGCAACAGTGACACCCAATCCAGTATCTACACAAAAAGTTGTTTAACAATTACACGCTTTGTTAGCATCAATGGCTAGCATTTGTTGCCATTTCCATAAGTTTTCTTTATGAATGCTATACATTCAATTGAACAAATCTGAGCCATGCATGGACACTCATATTGATTCTTTCAATCTTGAAGGTTCTTTTGGATCCATTGCCTAGCTATGGCTTCTCTGGCATCCCAGCATGTGGCGGCCTGGCTGCACCTTGGGTGGGATTTAAGTGGTGGTCTGCTGGAGGTTGACTGTCGGTGAAGCAGTCTCTCTCCATTGTGGCCTGAACTTCTTAGCCATGCAGGTCCACTCACCGTGTTTAGATGGCAGACGTTGGGGAATTTGCCTATGTTTATTGGAGAGTCGCTACTTCCCTCTGCTATTGTGGTAGCAGGTTATACTTTGGAGCTCAACTGGGCCTGTTTCTTGCTCCCTTGGTTGGTGGGCATGGCCACATACACCATTCTTAATTCACCCTGGCCTGACACTGGAATAAATGGCGAGTTCCAGGTTTGTGTGCAATAGAGTGCCCATTGCAGTTCATGAAAATCACTGTACTATTGTTACTGAGTTTTGTTTGGTGTTCTTACCATTAAGATGGCCTTGCTTATACTACTGCCACTATTTTGGCCAATGTCCTCAACATGGATTAGCATCCTGGAAATAAGGATGTGTCCACATTTTACATTGATTCAATTGTAAAAAAGAGATTTCCTTTTTTTCTGTGCCACTTGTGCATGTATTTTGTAGGTTTAGGTATCTTTAATATTTTTCACTGCTTGTAAACTTTAAGTACCTGTGCATCAAACAGGCTACGTTATTTTCTTTGGGTTCCTCAGTCAGAAGTAAAAGGCTCGTGCATATTGTAACTTATTTTGTTATGTAAATTTTATTCTGTTAACCAAAGTTCTTGCAGGCCGAACAGACTCAGTTGTTTGCACAGATTTTCTCTGTTATGGTTGGAAGCACATGTTCTGTTTACCCTTTGTCTTTTATGTAAATTTAATGTATACTCTAAGTGTCTGTTTTAGAATCTTTACTGAATCAAGCAATCATTTGGGATGGGGGTGTAGCTCAAGACGTGTTGGCTAATCAATGTATTTCAGCCCCTTTATTTTGCTTTGAATTTGTCCCTGGTTTCTCTTGTGGACAACTGCTTGCACTTGTTGATTTTTGCCATTGCTCCCTTTCAGATTATTTAGACAATGTGGACATTATATAGTGTGTATATAAAGTTTCTTTTTAAAAGCTTGAAGTTTTATTCATATTGTGGTCACTGTAATATTGATTTTCAAGTAGCCAAAGTAATTGTTAAATGCACTTAGTGCACCTGGGGTGATTTTCTAATGTTTACTAAGTGACAGAGACTTTGCTTTGTCATAAATTTAAAAAAAGGAGTTCTCTGAATCATCCAAAGGATAGTAATTTAAGATTTTGGTGACTTACTGTGGTGTTCCCTCAAGCTTAATTTTTTAACATTGTGTTAAATTTAGCCTGTGTGACTAATAAATATTGTTCATCTTAAATCTGCCCATGGCAAAAAAAGTGTTGAAAATGAGTATCTTTTTAACGCTCAGCACCTTACCACTCACAGATCCAAGCTCCCTGCCATTTCAGCATCTTGGTACAAAAAGGGGAGAAGAGTCATTTAGCTAATACTTAGTTAAAAACTTCTCGAGTTGCATGAAGTAGTTGGTCTTCTAAATGATGTTTATTTTTTTCAAAGTTTCTAGTTTCTGGTGGTCTTTCATATATGAGGGTGTTTCAGACACTAACAGAATTTTTTCTTTACTGATTAATTATTTAGACAACTGACACCTTCAATTTTTTTCTACATAGCTTCTGACATGCTCTGCATATTTTTGCCAGTGATTTGGAAGCTTGAATATTCCTTGTTCATAAAAAGCATGAGGGTGCAACATAAGCTAATTACACACATGGAGGGGGGGGGGGGGGGGGGGAGCTGGACTGTAGAGAGGCTGGTTGAGGATTTCTCAGTTCATGTCCTCCAATTTGTCCCTTGTCAAATTTGCTTGCTGAGGCTTAGCATTTTCATGGAAAGGATGACGTCTCTGATGTACATTCCTGATCTTTTGTTTTGGTAGGTGGCTTTAATGACTGGCAGTAGTAAGTTGTAACGAAGAAAGTTATTGACTAACACTCCTCTGTTGTCAAAACACACAGTCTCAATAACTTTTCAGCTGAGAGGTAAGTTTTGGTCTTCACTGGGCAGGCTTCATCCTTTCTTCACCACTCCTCCTTGCCATTTTGGATTCTGGAGTTTAATGATGGACCCACGTCTCATCCCATGTGACAATGTGCTTAAGAAAATCCTCCCCTTCTTACCAGAATCAATTCATAAGTCTCTCAGAGATCTTCAACCTGACCTGTTTTTGCTGTTCCATTAACACTTTGGAGACCAAGCACAAGCATAGCTTGGGCCACAACTTTGTGTTAGAAACACCACACCCAAATACAGGCAAGCCATGATTTTCTCAACATGTGAGTCACCTATCACTCAAAAATTGGACTGATTTCATACGAGAACATTGTACAGACGTCTCACTACTGGTCCCTTGACTTGTGTTACCCTCTGTTGTCATTTACTAGAATTATTTTTAAAAAAATCAGCAAATGTAACAGCTGCTGTTGTGAATGGCTGACCCAATATGATCACACTGATGTAATTTCCTTGGTTTCACAGTTTGCTCTAATTCTGCTACAACTATGTTATGTTTGTTGAGTGAGCAAAATATTTTGGAAGCTCAAGATGGATAAATTGCTCAGTGACTTGCCTCACACTATTTTCTCAAGAGGATAGCTACACTTTCTGTTGTCATTATTTTAAAATTTGTAATCTGTCAAAGAACTAAATATGAAAAATAAATCTTGAAGGTTGGTCCTTTTTCAGTATGTATAATTCTTCAGGATACATCAATTACATATGTGCCAGTAACGCTTTAAATAACAGCATAAACGGCCACTTTCTAGGCTTGATATTCTTCTAAATGGCTGGTCTCCAAAGTGTTATCAACTCTGGAACCCATCAAGCACTAATTTTTCTAAAGCCGAGTTGTTCACTGATAATTGTACAAGCACTCCTAATGCTGATATCCACTTCTGCTGCAATTTCTTCAACAGTACACCGGCGATCACCTTCACTAAGCTCTCAAACAGCATAGATGACTGAGTGAGGTGGCGCATTCGGAGGACAATGGTTCAAACCTGTATCTGGCCATCCTGATTTAGGTTTTCCGTGGTTTCCCAAAATAGCTTCAGGCAAATGCTGGGATGGTTCCTTTGACAGGGCATGGCCAACTTCTTTCCCTGTCCTTACCCAATACGATGGGACCAATGACCTCCCTGTTTGGTCCCCTCCCCCAAATCAACCAACCAACCAGCTCAGAAGATGTCATCTGAAAGACTTAACCTTGGACATCAAGCATGACCTTCATTTTCTACACTTTCTCAGCCACCCTTATATTGTCTGGCCCAAATAAACACTCAGTTTAAACAAGTTAAAATCTCCAAGAGTTTAACCCCTTCATGGGTTAAAAACTTTATGATAAAACATTGCACAACACATGAAGGAATCTCTTGTTCACTCATAGCTGTATTGAGGCCAGAACAGAGTGCAGCAGCAAACCAAGCTGGTTCCCACTCCCTTACACACTGACCTTCAGATCCCCACACCACCATCTCGTTTGGAACTGCTTGCACAGTACAATAGCACAATTACCTTTTATATTTGAATCTCCCTCATACTTGAGCAAAATAATTCTTCAAATGTGGAATAAATTCAAGAGGTCTTTTCATGACTTTAATATTTCCAACACAGCTTATACATGAAAATTTGAAAGGAAACTTGTAAAAAGTCAGTGATGTTTGAGAAGGTTGCCCTCCTTGGAGGAAAATCCTTCATAAAGTATCAGGTAACCCTAAGTAACTCATGAATAT
Source organism: Schistocerca piceifrons (assembly GCF_021461385.2). Classification (NCBI taxonomy): domain Eukaryota; kingdom Metazoa; phylum Arthropoda; class Insecta; order Orthoptera; family Acrididae; genus Schistocerca; species Schistocerca piceifrons. Next base: position 881,006,584 of record NC_060149.1, read on the forward strand.
TACAACTACTTTTATTAGGAGCAGTTCTCAATGTTTTATTTTGGCTGTTGTTCACTCTATGATGTAAAGAAATGCCACAATAAAACATTCATGGTTGACTATCTTCTCCATTGATTAGAAATTCTTGCAAACTGTGAAACATCTCAAAAGTTCACATTTGGCCCATCTATTGAAACTTGAAGTTACATTCTCAGGTGAAAAATACAAACCATACAGAATTTTATGTAAATCAGAAGATGTTGCAGAATTGTCAGAAATATAGATGTTAAGTATCTTGTAGACACTGGCAGAATCTATTCCATCTCAGAAACATAACCATGAAATCCATTTATCCCTTTTCAACAACTTTGTTTAAACTCTCATCATATGACACACACTTCCCTGACATTGTTAGTTAAGTGATGCTGGAAACAAGGGGGCAAGTTCATAAGTAATTAAACATAACATCTTATTCTTGTGTAACTCCATTTTTTTAGCAATCCTAATGCCAGGGAATATAATTTGGAATATGAATGTTTTGTTTCCAGAAGTTAGTACTGTAGAATGAGACATGACTTTATTCATAACCCATATAATTTCAGATTTTATTACCTCATCAGTAACTAAAAAATGTTTTAATGAGTTTGTTTTGGAATCTTTATCATCTGAAGTTCTGGAAGTAGTAGCAGGGGCCAGTTATGGTAATTCATTACTGTTATTAAAATTCGTTTCAGAAGAAACTTGTGATTGTGCTGGCAATGCTTTTTTTGCAGCAAAATGCAACTTACACTGTTGCTCTGAAGCTAAGGAATGAAAGAGCATTATATGTCTCTTTCCTATTTCGTGTGTTTTTACACATGAAATTCCGCTGGCACTAACGTCAAAGTAAATTAATATTCTTATGTTATTTGTATTGTGTAATACACTAAAATCTCATTTGGCATAAGGAAATCAAACTCTAAAAAGCTCAAACAACAGATACAACTGCTTTTACTCTGACAGTCCATACCACATTTAAAACAAGATTAATAATGCAATAGTTTTAAATTCTATTATTAAGAACCTTTAAAGAAATGCCTTTCTAAAAATGACACAGATTAAGAGATTTAAACAGATGAGGGGCTGAATAGAATTAAAGAAATAGCTGTTCAGACTGATAGTCATCAAGGAACACATTAGATGGCAGCACTGTCTTGGGTGGGGCTATAATTTACATGTCATTTCCATTAGGTGTATACACCTCATATAGCTTTATGTTAACAAAGCCACACCTGCTAATTTCTCCCTGAACATCTGCCCCTCAAGGTTCCAAACTGCAGCAGCAAAGGCTGTGCTAACATGGCTTGCACAGATGGACATAAAAAGCTACAGATAAAAAAGACTTTTTAAGAGTTCTGGTGATCTAATTATATAAATATTACTAAATTTCATAACTTTCATGATCAGTAGACACCCGGATATATGGACTTTTTTGGGTTTGTTTTCTGTTTCTACAGGAATAAGAAAATTAGAAATACATGACAAAACACTAATTTTGTTTCGTTTTGAAAGCAACCTTTCATTTGTTTAGTAAGCCAGTCAATAAGGCTCCAGATCTCAACTGATATACAAGTACAGAGTAGCAAGTTAAGTGTTTATTCTTTTCTGTGTTTTCCACACAGTATATTTATTAAATTTCGTGTGTATTTTTCTGTTTAAGAGGTTTAATCTTGCACTTCTGTAAGTGTAAAGTCATTCGGTCTGTAGCACAGTAGTTGCTCACTGATCAACCAGCTACATAGCCCATTAATGCACCAGCATTTATTAGTGACACATCAGGAGGGTAGCAAGTTGCATATAAAGAATTCTGTCTGCTTTTATAGTTTACTACTTCTGTTAGTGTTGCTAGGATGGTTAGGATGTGTGCATGCGGTGTGCGGATGCAGGAGGAGCTGCATGCAGTTCGCAAACTGCTAAATGTGCTTTTGGCAATGGTCAGTCAACTTCAGGATACCACCTCAGGATGTAGCAGTGGCAGAGAATCTGGCAAGTTGTATGAGACACCTCAGGTGTCCCTTGTTTTGCCCACCAGTTCTGCTTCCAAAGCACCTCCTAGTGCACCTGACACACTGGATCTGCACTCACAGGAGGGTGAGTGGCGGGTGGTAATGCATCCACATCACTCGAGGTGGAGGGCCAATGTGGAGACTGGCTGCCTGGCCTTGCCCATTCACCATGTCAGTGGACAGGCGGCCACTCACTCAGAAGGGTCTGAGCAGGCACACAGGTGTGGGGGTTTACTAGTAACTGGGAGTACCTATGTTAGGCGCATTATGGAACCCCTTAGGCAGATAGCATTCAGGGCTGGAAAGAAAACCAATGTGCACTCGATGTGGCTGCCAGCGTGGCCTCAGAGAAGATGTGGAGGCAGTCTTGCCTGTGACTATCGAGCATGCAGGATGCTGTCGTCTGCAAGTTGTGTCCCACATCAGCACCAACGACGCCTATCGCATGGGTTCTGAGGTGATCCTCAGTTCATACAGGTGGCTGGCAGAAATAGTTAAGACTGCTGGCCTCACATGCAGAGTGCAAGCACAGCTTGCAATTTGCAGTGTTGTTCCCAGAGTTGATCAGGGTCCTTTGATTTGGAACCAAGTGGAGGATGTCAACCAAAGGCTTCGTCAAATCTGTGACAGTCTTGGCTGAAAATTTCTAGACCTGTGTTATCATGTGGGAATTTGTAGGACTCCACCTGATACATCAGGGGTGCACTACACAAAGGAAGCAGCTACTCGGGTAGCAGAGTACTTGTTGAGTGCAAATCAGGGTTTTTTAGGCTGGGCAATTGTTTGAGGTGCTCTGATGAACACTCGCCAATCAATATGCAGCAAGGGAAGTCAAACAGTGCTCAGAATAAAGACATTTTGACTGTCATAATTTTATGTATCTGTAATAAAGTTCCTGAATTTACTGCCCTCCAGGAAATTTCTCATGCTCAAATTGTTCTTGGGACCAAGAGCTGGCTGAAACCCGAAGTGGGAAGCTCTGGGATATTTAGCGAGTTGTGGAAAATTTATTGAAGAGACAAATTAGAGGCCATTGGAGGGGGAGTGTTCATTGCAGCTGACAAAAGCACTGTCTCTAGTGAGATCAAAGTTGAGTGTGACAGTGAAATTATCTGGTCGCGTATAACAGGTGTAGTGAAAACTAAGTTAAGTGTTGGATGTTTATAACAGCCAGCCAATTCTGCTGTGACAATTCTAGAGTCGTTCAAGGAAAGTCTAGGGTCAATAGTGTGTAAATATCCAGATCATGCAATACTTGTTGGAGGTGACTTTAACCTACCTAGTATAGATTGGGATGTCTATGGATTCATTGCAGGGGGATACAGACAGACAGTCATGCAAAATACTTGAACGTTTTATGGAAATGTCTTGAGCAGCTAGCTCGGCACTCCACACGAAATGGAAATATCTTAGACCTAGTAGCTACAAATAGGCCGGATCTTATCAACAATGTCAGTATAGAAACAGGGATTAGCGATCATAATGTCATTATAACAACTGTAATTACAAAAGTTAATAAATCAGTCGAGAAGGCTAGGAGAGTGTTCTGCTATCTGCTAGATAGAGCAGATAAGTAGTTATTAGCATCTCACTTAAGAAAGTAAATTGACACCAATTAGTTGCAATAAGATGGATGTAGAGGAATTATGGACAAAGATTAAGCAGATTGTAAATCTTGTCTGGAGAGTTGTGTGCCTAGTAAGTGGAATAAGATGAAAAAGGCTCGCCATGTGTTATAACAAAATTCAAGGGATGCTGAGGAAGCAGAGGGTGTTGCACTCTTGGTTCAAACGGGAACACACACATGTCGACAAGTGAAGGTGTCTGTGAAAAGAGCTATGCGTGAAGTGTACAACAACTACCACCGTGACCTGGCAGAGAACCAGAGGAAATTCTGGTCTTATGTAAAATCACTAAGTGGGACTAAGGCTTCCATTTGGTTCCTTGTTGATGAGTCTGGTGTGGCAGTTGAAGATCCTGTAGCCAAGGTAGACACGAAGCCCACACCTACCACAGTAGACCAAGTTTATATGCCAACTAGCTCTGTAGATGATGTGATTGAAGAACTGTATGATGAGATAAAAGAAATTATTCGGATAGTTAAGGGAGATGAAAATTTAATAGTCATGGGGGACTGTAATTCGGTAGTAGGAAAAGGAAGAGAAGGTAAAGTAGTAGCTGAATATGGACTAGGGCTAAGGAATGAAAGAGGAAGCTGCCTGGTAGAATTTTGTATTGAGCATACCTTAATCATCGCTGACACTTTGTTTACGAATCATGAGAGAAAGTTGTATACGTGGAATAGACCTGGAAACACCAGAAAGTTTAAAATTGATTATATAATGGTAAGACCGAGATTTAGGAACCAGGTTTTAGATTTTAAGACATTTCCAGGGGCAGATGTGGACTCTGACCACAATTTACTGGTTATGAATGGTAGATTAAAACTGAAGAAACTGCAAAAAGGTAGGAATTTCAGGATATGGGACCTGGGTAACCTGAAAGAACCAGAGGTTGTAGAGAGTTTCAAAGGGAGCATTAGGGTATGATTGACAAGAACAGGAGGAACGAATACAGTAGAAGAAGAGTTGGTAGCTTTGAGAGATGAAATAGTGAAGGCAGTAGAGGATCAAGTAGGTAAAAAATTGAAGGCTAGTAGAAATCCTAGGGTAACACAAGAGAGACTGAATTTAATTGATGAAAGGAGAAAGTATAAAAATGCAGTAAATAAAGCAGGAAAAGGAATACAAACATCTCAAAAAATGAGATCGATAGGAAGTGCAAATTGGCTCAGCAGGAATGGATAGAGGACAAATGTAAAATGTAGAAGCATATATCACTAGGAGTGAGATAGATGCCACCTACAGAAGTGTTAAAGAGACCTTTTAAGAAAAGAGAACCACCTGTATGAATATCAAAAGTTCAGATGAAAAACCAGTCCTAAGCAAAGAAGGAAAGTGGAAAGGTGGAAGGGGTATATTGAGGGTCTATACAAGGGTGATATTATGGAAATAGAAGAAGACGTAGATGAAGATGAGATGAGAAATACAATACTGCGGGAAGAGTTTGACAGATCACTGAAAGATCTAAGTCGAAACAAGGCCCCAGGAGCAGACAGCATTCTATTAGAACTACTGAGAGCCTTGGGAGACCAGCCACAACAAAACTCTTCCATCTGGTGAGCAAGATGTATGAGACAGGCGAAATAACATCAGACTTCAAGAAGAATATAATAATTCCAATTCCAAAGGAGAGGCTGACAGGTGTGAAAATTACCAAACTATCAGTTTAATAAGTCACGGTTGAAAAATATTAACACGAATCCTTTACAGATAAATGGAAAAAATGGTAGAAGCTGACCTCGAGGAAGATCAGTTTGGACTCCATAGAAATGTAGGAACACGTGAAACAATACTAACCCTATGACTTATCTTAGAAGGTAGGTTAAGGAAAGGCAAATGTACATTTATAGCATTTGTAGACTTAGAGAAAGCTTTTGACAATGTTGACTGGAATACTCTCTTTCAAATTCTGATGGTGGCAGTGGTGAAATACAAGGAGCGAAGGGCTATTTACAATTTGTACAGAAACCAGACAGCAGTTACAAGAGTTGAGGGGCATGAAAGGGAAGCAGTGGTTGGGAAGGGAGTGAGACAGGGTTGTAGCCTATCCCCGATGTTATTCAATCTGTATATTGAGCAAGCAGTCAAGGAAACAAAAGAAAAATTTGGAGTAGGAATTAAAATCCATGGAGAAGAAATAAAAACCTTGAGGTTTGCCAATGACACTGTAATTCTGTCAGAGACAGCAAAGACTTGGAAGAGCAGTTGAAAGGAATGGACAGTCTCTTGAAAGGAGGATATAAGATGAACATCAACTAAAGCAAAACGACGATAATGGAATGTAGTCGAATTAAATCAGGTGATGCTGAAGGAATTAGATTAGGAAATGAGACACTTAAAGTAGTAGATGAGTTTTGCTATTTGGGCAGCAAAATAACTGATGATGGACGAGGTAGAGAAAATATAAAATGTAGACTGGTGATGGCAGGGAAAGAGTTTCTGAAGAAGAGAATTCTGTTAACATCCAGTATAGTTTTAACTGTCCGAAGTCTTTTCTGGAAGTATTTGTATGGAGTGTGGCCATGTGTGGAAGTGAAACATGGATAATAAACAATTTAGACAAGAAGAGAATAGAAGCTTTTGAAATGTCGTACCACAGAAGAACGCTGAATATTAGATGAGTAGATCATGTACCTAATGAGGAGGTACTGAATAGAATGGAGAGAAGAGGAATTTGTAACACAACTTGACTAGAAGAAGGGATCAGTTGGTAGGACACATTCTGAGGCATCAAGGGACCACCAATTTAGTATTGAAGGGAAGGATGGAAGGTAAAAATAGCAGAGGGAGGCCAAGAGGTGAATAAACTAAGCAGATTCCGAAGGATGTAGGTTGCAGTAGTTACTCGGAGATGAAGAGACTAGCACAGGATAGAGTAGCATGGAGAGCTGCATCAAACCAGTCTCTGGCCTGAAGACCACAACAACAACATGTTGTCCTCATTGGCAAATGTTCATCAGAGACAAGGGCATCATCAGGAGTGCTCTAGGGCAGTGTGATAAAACTACTGCTGTTCTCTATAGACATAAATGATTTGGCAGACAAGTTGGGTGGCAATCTGTGGTTGTTTGCTGATGATGCTATGGTGTATGGTAAGGTGTTGAAGTTGAGTGACTGTAGGAGGATGCAAGATGACTTAGATAAAATTTTCAGTTGGTGTGATGAATGGCAGCTTGCCCTAAATGTGAAAAAATGTAAGTTAATGCAGATGAGTAGGAATATCAAACCTCTAAGGTTCACATAAAGTATTGCTAGTGTCCTCTTTGACACAGTCAAGTCATTTAAATATCTTGGTGTAATGTTGCAAAATGATATAAAATGGAACGAGCATGTGAGAACTGTGATAGGGAAGGCGAATGGTTGACTTTGGTTTATTGGGAGAATTTTAGGAAAGAGTAGTTCACCTGTAAAGGAGACTGCATATAGGATGCTGGTGTGACCTATTCTTGGGTAGTGCTCGAGTGTTTGAGATCCATACCAGGTTGGATTGAAGGAAGACACAAGCAATTCAGAGGCAGGCTGCTAGATTTGTTATCAGTAGGTTCACGCATCACGTGTTACGGAGATGCTTTGGGAACTCAAATGGGAATCCCTGGAGGGAAGACAATGTTCTCTTCGAGAAACACTATTGAGAAAGTTTAGAGAACTGGCATTTGAAGCTGACTGCCAAACAATTCTACTGCCGTCAGGACTACCAAGATAAGATACAAAAAATTAGTGCTCATGTAGCAGCATATAGTGGTACAGGGTACCCTCTGCCATGCACCATACCGTGGATTGCAGAATATTGATACAGATGTAGAATACATCGTAATTTTTCAAGGTGACACAGCTTACTGACAAGCTAATGTCATTTGGTGTTCTGTGTCATGCAATGCTGTCAGATCTGTATGATTAAGTGCATGAAAAAGTCAAATGCTTTAGGAATGTAATACAGGAGTTTTACAGAGATACAAACAAGACCTATAAACAAAACTGTCAAATAAATTAATATCTGAAACTTGCTGGCAGATTAACACTGTATGCTAGACTGAGATTCAAACTCAGGACCTTTGCCTTTCATGGGTAAGTGCTCTAGCAATTGAGCTACCCAAGCACGACTCATGACCCATCCTCAGTTTTGTGTCTGCAGTACCTCATCTCCTACCTTCCAAACTTCATAGAAACTCTCGTGTGAAACTTGCACAAGCAGCACTCCTGGAAGAAACAATATTGTGGAGACATGTCTTAGCTACAGCCTGGGAGATGTTTCCAGAATGAGATTTTCACTCCGCAGCTGTGATGCACTGATATGAAATTCCTGGCAGATTAAAATTGTGTACTAGACCTGGACAAGTGCTCTACCAACTGAGCTACCCAAATATTACTTATGAGCAATCCTCACAGGTTTACATCTGCCAGTACCTCATTTCTTACCTTCTAAACTTCATAGAAGCTTTGGCTATGCCATGTCTCTGCAATATCATTTTTTCCCAAAGTGCTAGTCTTGCAAGTTTCACAGGAGATCCCCTATGAAGTTTGTAAGGTAGGAGATGACATACTGATGATGGTAAAGGAGTGAAGATGGGTCATGAGTTGTGCTTGGGTATCCCAGTTAGTAGGGCACTTGCCCAAGAAGGGCAAATGTTCCAACATCGAGTCTCGGTCCGGCACACAGTTTTAATCTGCCAGGAAGTTTTGTATCAGCGCACACTCCACTGCAGAGTGAAAATCTCATTCTGGAAATTAATAGTTATCAAAAATAAAAGGCTGATACCACTTCACAACGATTCAAATCCTAATAATCAGACAAGGTAAAGAAGTGCTTTGACAAATATTTATGTCACATTATGTGATGGAGAAATACAACCATGGTAGACGCAGGCGGCCATTCAGATTTGGCACTACTTTGAAATATGGAAGGTTGTTGGTTGTACAATTCTTTATTAAGTGTTATGCATTTTCTAATTTTCTCTTGAGACTGAAGCTGTGGAATAAAGTGTACAAAGAAATTACTCATAAAAAATATGTTCTAACATAATTATACATCTTACAAGTAAACCTATCCAAAGGATACACTTTGATTATGATTGGCTTTGACTCTGCTGTAGCATAGAGCATAATAAGACATTTTTTTTTTTTTTTTTTATATATGTTCTCATATGGCCGTTAAGGGCTGAAACACACCCTTGAAAAAAGTTAAGTTTAATATTTCTGAATGAATAATGCTGAAATGATAACAAATATATAAAAAAACTTTTTTCATAGAAAAGTTCTATGGTTTTCAATGCACATTACAATGGTGCATTCAGATTTGTCAAAACAGTCATTTTTTCAAAATCCCCTCTCCCACTATTTTGTTTCTCATTTCAATATTTGATTAATGGCAAAACGTATAGCATCGTTAATATCAAACTTGATCACATATGATGAAATGGCACTCCAAAGATGCATTTCTCAGAAATAAGCTTCATTGAAGCACACACATATGGGAGCACACATACAGCAATATGGCAATTTTCTAGCTTATTTCTGACGAATGAGTCTTTGGAATAGCCCTTCATCATATATGAATGAATTTGGTGTTAATGATGCTATACCATTTGTTAATTATTCAAATGTTAAAATGAGAAACAAAATAGTAGGGGAGGAGATTTAACAAAAAAACTGTTTTGGCACATATGGGTGCACTGTTGTAACATACATTCAAAATCATAGAACTTTTATTTGAAGTTTACATATAACCATTTCAACAGTATTCATTCAGAAATATTAAACTCAATTTTTGTTTCAAGGGAGTGTCTCGCCCTTTTAATGACCATATGGGCAAATATAAAAAAATATCTGTCTTTTATTTTGCTCTACAGTACAACATATTCAAAGTCGATCAACATCGAAGTGTATTCGTAAGGTAGGTGTACTTGTTAGTGATGTTTATACAGAATTTTAATTATTATCATACTTACATTTAAATTAAACCTCTATTATTGTAATGTGTAAAAGTTGGTGGGTAAGACTTACTGACTCTCAACATCTCTATATCCTTTCTTTTCAGGATGAGTGGGTGGGGGGAGGTGGGTGGAGGGGGGGGGGGGGGGAGAGGAGACAACAACAACAACAACATAGAAATGTTCAGAATGTAACCATACAAACAAATTAATTTGCAATGTGAATGTAAAATGACTCATTACACATCATCATGATCTATCATGAAAAATGATACATGACACATGAAACTAACTTTCATAAAATGCTCACAAAAATGAGCACATAGACTGAAAATAATGCAGATCTCATTTAGGCATATTTGACAGTAGCATTGTGTATGTGAGAAGAACCAGTGCTAAAACAAATGTGGCAGTTAAGCTATCTAAGAAGTAAATGTGGGACAATAGGTGGCACTAGCATTGAGCACAGAAAATAGTTAAAGAGCAACTTTACAAAGAACAGTACACTGTGACGAACTACATGTCAGCACATTGTGAACAACCTAACAAAGATACCTTTATGCTACTTTTATGGAGGAGAAACGCATATATTGACATAAGGTAAAATTTACATAGCATGAAATGTGCGTGATTGGGTAAATTGTCAATGATGTAACAGAGGTAGTAGTCAGTCAATAATCAAAACAGAAGATCTGTTTGCAACCATTAGTTGGTGCAGTATAATGAAAACATAAAATCGATATGAATCACAAATAAAATAATGTATAAATTGTGAAAGACTAAGTTTACAATCATCACAAACAAAACTGTTACAAGAGTATCACCAACAATAGTCGAATATATAATAAATAACATACAGCAGAGGTAAGCCTTGATGAGTGGAAACACCTTCGTATAAAAAGAAAGCTAATATTACAATTAATTTTTTTAAATTTGTTTTATATTAAAAAGCATAATGATATAATATTGGACTGTATAACAGCCTAGCTTTAAGAAGATGCATCAGGACAACAGAAACCACCTTTGCATATTGTGTTTGAGGATGTAGAGTTCGGATCATTAGTTGCCAAAAACTGATGCCTAGGCATGTGTAATGCTGGAATAGTGGTCATACTATTTTAGAATTAATGGACTGCATATGAATATGCAGTTATACTTAATGTAATGTGAACACATATAACAGTATGGAAATGCAGAGTTATACGCAACAAAAATAAGTTCTTTGAAATGATAGCAAACCCTAAATGTTCAACTTTCATAAGGTTAACCACAACATAATGCACATGTATCGAAGAGGAGATGTTAAATTTACTGTGCCCATAGCGTGAAACCCACGACATGGAAGCACACACATGCTGTGGTGACATTGTAAAGTAAGTCAAATGAATAGTATGAAGTATTAATGTTAGTGAAGTGTTAAGTACTGATGTGACATGAGCATCTGTAATTAATGGAGCTACACAGCAAGGCTGCACGAACAGTGGCTCCATCTCTTGGGGCAGACTCCTACAGAGGAAGCCTGGTGAGATAGCTACATCAGAACAGCCCATGAAAATGGTGGCATCATCTAACACGGTGGAAGATAACTAATGTACAATCAGCTATAGTGGCTGCATCACATATAGCTCATGAAGACTAGATTATTACGCCTAATCTAAGCACTCTTAGAACAACTAGACCAAGTCAGCTGAAAAACAAAATCAATTCTAGTAACTCAATTAATTCCGTAACCTCACTATGGGAAAGCACATTACGGGTCAATAAATTCTTTCTAATTATATCAAGTTTCATTAATTGCTATATGAGAGTACAAGTTAACAACATCCAGTGAAGCTACATGGGACAGGGAAGGGTTGCATTCAAGACATTACCTAACAACGCACATTTCATGCTATGTCAATTTTACCTAATGTCAATACATGAGTTTCTCTTCCATAAAAGTAGCATACACATACCTTTGTTAAGTTGCTCACAATGTTCTGACATGTAGTGCATTGCATTCATTGCAATGTATTGTTCTTTGCAAAGTCACTCTTTGAATTAATTTCTGTGGTCTAAGCTGGCATTACCTATTGTGTTTCATTTACTTCTTAAATAGCTTAACTGCAACAGTCAGTTTGGAACTGGTTCCTTTCGAATTGACAATGGCACTGTAAAATATGGCTTGATGAGATCTTCATTATACTCAGTCTGTGTGCTCATTTTCATGAGCTTTTTACTGAAGTTTGATTTAAATGTGAGTATAATATTAATTGAAACTTCTGTGTATGGACCATTAAAATGCATACTTATATTAGTACATATTTGTTGTTATTAATTTCTTTGTACACTTTATTTTACAGTTTCAGTCTGATGAGGAAATTCTTAAAGGCCAATGCTTAATAAACAATTGTGTGATCAAGACTTTTTCATATTTCAAAGTTGTGGCAAATATTTATTTATTCAAAGTATGCTATACAGTAGAGTTGTAAGCACTGTGCGTCAAAGAGACTACTGAAACCAGAATATCCACATTCATTGTATAGGATACTGACAAAAAGAATTCCCCCCCCCCCCCCCCCCCAGTCTAGGTCTTTAGTTACAGTTTCACATCACTTGAGTCATATATATGTAAATGTAATTGGCAAATGGCAAATTTAATTGGTAATTTACATAAAGTAGTCTTACATGAATGTGCTAATGGATAAGGCTGGCAGGCCTGCTTGAGAAATAAAGCAACCAAGATTAATGGCTTATTAGATTTTTAGTTTATTGTTTGCTCTCAGTGGAGGAGATAAAGCTTGTATAAATTCGAAGATGAAACAAAATGGTAATTCTACATATAACTAATTACTGAGAATAATAACTGATAATGAACATCCACTGTGAAATATCATCGTACTCTACATGTGTTTCATCACACCAAATAAACAATATATGTGAAGCGGACTAATAAACACAGAATTTTTTGCAAAAGAAACAGAGTGTGAGAGTAAAAATTATTGATAATTCAAGAAATTGTTCTTTTATTTTCCAAGCAATCACATTTTCAGCATCACTTAATAACTCACTGAATTTACTGGAGATGCATGATATACAGTCTGTGGCAATAGAATACTGACAATGCACTATGGGTGTGTCAGTGGTGCCTCATCAGCCCTCGCCCCCTCCCTCGCAAAAAAACACACACTCACTTTGCTGTGTGTGTGTGTGTGTGTGTGTGTGTGTGTGTGTGTGTGTGTGTGTGTGTGTGTGGGCGCGCGCGCGCGCACCCTCGTGGAAGGGATTAGGAAAAATGAACTTAAGCCAATATTACACTTGATATACTTGCCATTAAAAAAAAAAAAAAACTTTATGAATGACAAACATTGCAACATGTTTATCGAATACTTTACAGCTGTTGCTGTTTGACCTAGGAACTGTGTAACATCAAATTTTCACAAATGAAAAGTGGCACAACATATGATAATTTGGAAAATGGAACATTTTTGTGAAAATAAACAATTCCTATTGAAGGTGATGCTGCCAATTTAGGTATGTATTTACCTCCTGTGGTAGAGAAGTTTAATTTTTCACCAGTGGTGTCCTTCAGTCTTCCTTTCGCAACTGCACTGTCCTTTTCCATACCAGAAGTTCTTGAGTGCTGATCTTCAGCTAAATCTAAAGATTTTTCCTGAAATTGCAAAACCTCATTTACTGGAGAACGATTTTATTTCTGCTTTAACAATTCAATAGGACAAAAATCAACACAGCACGCCTACTCACCAGGGTCTTTGTTTCTTGATGAAAATGCTCATTTTCTGATTCATCACTTTCCCATAAATCAACTGATTTATCTAATTCCAAGTCCAAAAGATCTTCAAGTTCATCTAAGGTTCTGTCATTGGGGGTATTAGCTATTTTAGTGACAGTTTCCATTTCCTTCTCTACCTTAGTTTCTGATAACTGATCCAAGCTATTTGTTTTACAAGAATGTTCAAGAGAATCTGAGGAATCAAATTTTCTTTTTTTAGTCTCCTGAATAGGAACATTATCATTCACCATACTTCTACCTGTGTCGATAACATCAGAGTTTAGTGTCAATGACTTTGGTTCATCCTGACACATCGCCACTATATGTCCTTTCTTGTTTTTATCTTTCATCCTATATTTATGTGAAGTTTTTCTTTCTGTTTTTTTTGTGCAATTTTTGGACATCAGCTCAGATCTGGTCTGTGTAACACTTTCATCATGATTTTTTCTTAATGACTTAACTTTGCTGCCACTATCAGTGGTAACTGAGCATGGTGAAGCTCCTTGCCAACAACTGATGTCATTGTTTTTCAAAGAATTAGAAACAGGGGGATTCTTGTAACCTAGAGATGAGGTTTGGATTCTGAGAGGTACTGTATAGTATTTATTTTCTGACTCAGAGTTTTTCTCAGGTGACGGGCTCAGGCTTGGTGTCTGACTCCGACTTTTCTGGGTTGAGGGGTTATCTGAATGACAATATAATTCTTCTACTGATGTATTATTCTTTCGATTGTCATGCATGGGCTTTCCATGAATTAAACCTACATCTTTTCTCCATAATGAATGATCATCTTCATGAGCCCCTGAGAAAGAGAATGAGTTCTGTGGAGAGAGAGGTGAAAATGATGCCATTAAATGTGGTGATGCTTTTCTTTGTGGACTTCTGTAACATTTATCCGTGTGAGAAGGTTTCACCTCTGGAGAAGTAGAGACCTGATGGTCATATGGAGATGCTGTGTAATGCACATTTTCTCTGTCTTTAGAAGACATATGAGATGATTTTCTTGGTAGCTTTTCTGGGGACTTTTTTCTGGTACTTGATACACCATACATTTTAATTGGACAGGGAGATGGGCTCCTACCCTTTGAATGCTTCCTATTCAAATGTAGTTGCTCTAGACTTATTGGAGGCGAATTCGAAACTCTTGAAACTGGTGATTTGCTTCTCTGCATGGCATGTTTTGAAACATTTGACGTATTTGAAGGAAAATTTATAGGTGATCTCTTCCGCTGCACATCTGGTGAGTGTCTTTTGGGTGATGCAAATGTTCTTTGGATAATGGGTGACTTTACATATCCTTTTCCTGGTGATAGCGAATTCCTCCTGCACTTTGGAGAAATGGATTTCTTCTGTGATGTAATACTTCTCCGGTCATGTGCCTGCATTCTAACTGGAGATATTTTGCATTGTGGTGACTTTTGTCTTTCCCTTGGTGAGCCAGACCTGCCTGGTGAAATGTAATTTCTGGATCTTGGTGATAATGATTGCTTTCTAGAGCATCTGGAATGTGAAGGAGAATAATGGTTGTCAGAATATCTCCTAGATGGTGATCTTGACAGCTTTCTGAATTGTGATGCAGATTTTCTAGCTGGAGACCAAGTGGGACTACGAGACCTCTTCATCTGACTGACTTGTCTGGGACTACAAGATCTCCGTATTTGGGTGGCTGACCTAGGGCTACACGACTTCTGCATGCGAGTACATGATCTGGGACTAGAGGATTTCCTCCTGTGTTCAGTTAATCTTGGACTAAAAGATATGCACATCTGAGCAGTTTGTCTCGGACTACCAGATCTCTTTATCAGAGCAACTCTTCTTGGACTACCAGAGCTCCGCACATGAGCAGCTGGTCTTGGACTATTAGATCTCAGTACCTTTGTGGCTGTTCTTGGACTGCCAGATCTACAAACATTAGCAGTTGGTCTGGGACTTCCTGATCTTCGTATCTTAGCAGCTGGCTGTGGACTAAAAGATCTCCGTATTTTAGCAGGTGGTCTTGGACTGAGAGATCTTCGTACAATAGCCATTGGTCTTGGACTGGGAGATCTCCGAATATTAGTACCTGGTCCTGGACTCAGAGATCTTCTCAAATTTGTGGCTGGTCTTGGGCTAATAGAGCTCTGCATATTAGAGGCTGGTGTTGGACTAACAGATCTCTGTACCTTAGCTGCTGTTCTTGGACTGCGAGACTTCCGTATATTAGTGGCAGGGCTTGGACTTCTAGATCTACGCAGATTAGTACGTGGTCTTGGACTGTGCGATCTCCGCATATCAGAAGCTGATCTTGGACTCCGAGATCTACGAGTACTCACTATTGGTCTCGGGCTGCGAGATCTTCGCATACTCACTGCTGGTCTGGGACTGTGAGATCTCAGCACACTCACAGATGGTCTTGGACTGTGAGATCTTCGCACACTACCAGCTGGTCTTGGACTGCGAGATCTTCGAGTACTGTTAACTGGTCTTGGACTGTGAGATCTTTGGGTATCGGTAGATGGTCTCGGACTGCGAGATCTCCGGGTACTAGAAGATGGCCGTGGACTGCGAGATCTTTTCATACATGTTACAGGTCTTGGGCTGTGAGATCTATGAATGCCCATTAGTGGTCCTGGACTGCGAGATCTGTTTGAGCTCATTTCCGGTCCTGGACTGCGAGATATCCGTGTGCCTTTGGCCGGTCCTGGACTGTGAGACCTCCGTTTGCTCTTAGCCACTCCTGGACTGCGAGATCTCCTTGTACTCTTGGTCGGTCCTGGACTGCGAGATCTTCGTGTGGTCATTGCTGGTCCTGGACTGCGAGATCTTCGTGTGGTCATTGTCGGTCCTGGACTGCGAGATCTTCGTGTAGTCATTGCCGGTCCTGGACTGCGAGATCTTCGTGTGCACTTTGCCGATCCTGTACTGCGAGATCTTCGTGTAGTCATTGCCGGTCCTGGACTGCGAGATCTTCGTGTGCACTTTGCCGGTCCTGGACTGCGAGATCTTCGTGTGCACATTGCCGGTCCCGGACTGCGAGATCTCCGTGTGCTCACTGTCCGTCCTGGACTGCGAGATCTCCGTGTGCTCACTGTCAGTCCTGGACTGCAAGATCTCTGTGTGCTCACTGCCCGTCCTGGACTGCGAGATCTCCGTGTGCTCATTGCCTGTCCTGGACTGCGAGATCTCTTCGTGCCCACTCCCCTTCCCGGACTGCGAGATCTCCGTGTGCTCATTGCCCATCCTGGACTGCGAGATCTCTGTGTGCCCACTCCCCTTCCTGGACTGCGAGATCTCCGTGTGCCCACTGCCCTTCCTGGACTGCGAGATCTCCGTGTGCCCACTGCCCTTCCTGGACTGCGAGATCTCCGTGTGCTCACTGCCGGTCCTGGACTGCGAGATCTCCGTGTGCTCATTCCCCGTCCTGGACTGCGAGATCTCCGTGTGCTCACTGCCCGTCCTGGACTGCGAGATCTCCGTGTGCTGACTGCCGGACCTGGACTGCGAGATCTCCGTGTGTTCACTGCTGGTCTTGGACTGCGAGATCTCCGTGTGCTCATTGCTGGTCCTGAACTGCGTGATCTCCGTGTACATGTTGCAGGTCCTGGACTGCGAGATCTCCGCGTACTCACTGTCGGTCCAGGACTGCGGGATCTCCGTGCACTCATTGCTGGTCTCGGGCTGTGAGATCTCCTTGCATTCCTTGCAGGTCCTGGACTATGAGATCTCCGTGTATTTGTTGTTGGTCCTGGACTGCGCGATCTACGCATGTTCTTTGCTGGTCCTGGACTGCGTGATTTATGCTTGCTCGTCACTGGCCCTGGACTGCGCGATCTACGCTTGCTCGTCACTGGCCCAGGACTGCGCGATCTACGCATGCTCGTCACTGACCCTGGACTGCGTGATCTACACATGCTCGTCCTTGGCCCTGGGCTGCGTGATCTACGCAAGCTCGTCCTTGGCCCTGGGCTGCGTGATCTACGCATGCTCGTCCTTGGCCCTGGGCTGCGTGATCTACGCATGCTCGTCCTTGGCCCTGGGCTGCGTGATCTACGCATGCTCGTCCTTGGCCCTGGGCTGCGTGATCTCCGCATGCTCGTCCTCGGCCCTGGACTGCGTGATCTCCGCATGCTCGTCCTTGGCCCTGGACTGCGTGATCTCCGCATGCTCGTCATTGGGCCTGGACTGCGTGATCTCAGCATGCTCCTCGCTGGACCTGGGCTGCGTGATCTCTGCCTGCTCCTCACTGGACCTGGACTGCGTGACCTCCACCTGTTCCTTGCTGCCACTGGACTGGGTGATCTCCGCATGCTCGTCACTGGCTGTGGACTGCGTGATCTCCGCATTCTTGTCGCTGGCCCTGGACTGTGTGATCTCCGCATGCTCGTTGCTGGCCCTGGACTGTGTGATCTCCGCATGTTCGTTGCTGGCCCTGGGCTACGTGACCTCCGCATGCTCTTTGCTGGCCCTGGACTGCGTGACCTCCGCATGCTCTTTGCTGGCCCTGGACTGCGTGACCTCCGCATGCTCTTTGCTGGCCCTGGACTGCGTGACCTCCGCTTGCTCTTCACTGGCCCTGGGCTGCATGACCTCCGCTTGCTCTTCACTGGCCCTGGGCTGCATGACCTCCGCTTGCTCTTCACTGGCCCTGGGCTGCATGACCTCCGCTTGCTCTTTACTGGCCCGGGACTCCGTGACCTCCACATGCTTGTCACTGGCCCTGGACTCCGTGATCTCCGCATGCTTGTCCCTGACCCTGGACTGCATGATCTCTGCCTGCTCATCTGCAGCCCTGGACTGCGTGACCTCCGCCTGCTTGTCTGTGGCCCTCGACTGCGTGACCTCTGCCTGCTTGTCTGTGGCCCTGGACTGCGTGACCTCCGCCTGCTTGTCTGTGGCCCTGGACTGCGTGACCTCCGCCTGCCTGTCTGTGGCCCTGGACTGCACGACCTCCGCATGCTCATCGCCGGCCCTGAACTGTGTGACCTCCGCATGTTCTTCACAGGCCCTGGACTCCTTGACCTCGGCATGTTCGTCAGTGGCTCTGGACTGCGTGACCTCTGTATGTTCGTCAGCGGTCCTGGACTGTGTGATCTACACATGGTCATTGCTGGCCCCGGACTGCATGATCTCCGCATACTTATCACTGGTGCTGGACTATGAGATCTCATAGTTGATGATGGTCCTGGACTGCAAGATATACGCATACTTGATGCTGGTCCTGGACTAAGAGATCTCCACATAGTCACAGCTGATCTTGGACTGCAAGATCTTCGCAAGTGAGTAGCAGACCTCGGACTGCAGGATTGTCGCTTGTGAGCAATTGATCTTGGACTACGAGATTTCTGGTTATGAGGACTTGATCTTGGAGACCGAGATGTATGCCTGATAGGACTTGATCTTGGAGACCGAGATGTATGCCTGATAGGACTTGATCTCGGACTGCAAGATCTTCGCAAATGAGTGGAAGGTCTTGGGCTAGGTGACCTCACTTGGTGACCTGGAGATTTTGATGTAGAAATTCTCGAAGACCTATGAATGCGTGAAGGACTATGAAACCTATCACTACTGCAAGGAGAATGTGGGCTCTGTGATTGAAGAGAGTGAACTGGTGACGTTTGTGTATATGGTCTTGAATCATAAATCGGTGATCTACAATTATGAGGACTTAGTTTACGTACAGGTGACTTGGGGCTTCGTGATTTCACAGCATGTGCAGGTGACCTTCGAATTCGCAATGGAGATCTTGGACTGCGTGATCGGCTGAAGGAGTTTCTTATTTTTGAAGTAGTAGTCCTAGATGGTGATGCCGGAGTTCGTGATCGTTGATAGACTGGGGATTTTGTGCTTTGAGATCTGTTATCGTGAACCTGAGACCTTTCCACTTGAGACACTGAATTATATATTGAAGATGAGTCTGAAACTCTGCTTGTATTGTGGGTTGCTCCAGGACTACATGAGGTGGTTTTGTACAACGAAGACCCTTGGCTTTGACAATTTTCTGGATGGCTACATTGCCCAGGTGAATGAACAGGGGACTGGTTTGGGGTTATTACACTCTTATTGGAACATTTGATGTACTTATTATCAGGTGGTGAATGCCTTGATATTTGAGACATTTTTAAAGTAATATGGGAATTTTCAGCCTGAGCAGCTGGTTCATTGTCTGTGGTCTTCACTGTAGATACTGGCACTGAAATTAGCAGAGTACATGTTTCTTGGGCTTTTACAGAGGAAAGTGGTTGTCCATTGTCATATGCAGCATCCACAGTGCTTCTGATCACTTCTTTTGTTGTTCCTTGCAGAGCACTAATTGTCACAGAATTTTCACTCACAACATCAGGCTGAACACACACATCACTCACACAAGACTCCAGTTGTTGATCACGGCAAACTTTTACATCAGTTTCTTCCTGCAGAACACTTTTTTCCGGTACCTCCGTTTCACTGTCATCTGCACTTGTTACAGACAGTGAAGTCCTTTCAGTTTTCTTTATCTCTTCTTCTAATTCATCCATTAGTTTTTCCAGACTTTCTTCTTCATTTGTATCTAGTAACAATATGTCAGAATCTTCCTCTGCACTTTCATCTTCTTCAACTCCATTTGTACCACAGTAGCCCATAAAATCTTCATCACTATTATCTGAATTGTCATCATCATATCGGCTGAATTTTGATGGCACTGAAACAAATAAAAATACAGTGCTTACATCCGTCATCTAAGTATATGAAATGGCAGCACTTAATACAAAGGCTCTACTCCCAACTACACTAGTGCAGGATTGCTGCAAGTCATCATGTACCTGTGAACATATTTAGTATTTTAGCATTCATGTGCATGAAGTAATTTAAACTGCTGAAATTCCAAGTCATCTATAAGGGGAGATGGAAGTACCAGTCATGGACAGTAGCACACACAGACTCACGTGTCGGCAGACCAGTACAGGTCTGTAGCCACTACATTAAATGTGCCAGCTGTACTTAAAAGATCTGTATGGGATTGTAGCAACTTAATGTGGTCCACTTTTCTTTTTATTTATTTTGTAGAAACTGTGAAGAATTTCAGTACAGGAAACAGCTAATGGCAGCTCCCTGTCTAAAACAAACCATAGGAGAAAAGGTACATCTCACACCCCTAAGTCCCACATCTTTGTCAATTATCTAACTTGTTGCACCTCATCACATAAAGGAATTTTGAAATAATGACAGTTTTGGAGGATTTAGAGTGAGAATTGATAGACTGAAGCCATCCCTCCTTGTACTTTTTTTGGGACTAAAATATTTCACCTACCATTTCACCCCCCCCCCCCCTCCCCTCCAGCATGTTCTCCCTCCTTCACAACATAATTTTAGGCATTACTTCCAGACACTACTGCATCCTTTTTTTTCTCCTTTAGTTTATATAATAACTCTGTATTTCTTGTTTACCACATCCCAAGGTCCACTTAAATTCCAGCATTATAAACTTAGCCTATAAAAAAGATAATTATCAATATATTCTCCGTGACTTATTGCATATACTTCTAGTTATCCTCCACCTTTCATTCCATTGTGAGGCTATATGGAATTCCTGTCAGTCTCATTGATGTTTTAAGAAATCTATATCACGATTGCGTTGCTATATAAGAACAGAAAGAGGGGACAACACTTTCCTTAGTGTTCTGACAGGCATCAGACAATGTTCCATTTTGTCACCATTCATTTTAATATTAGTCATAAATTTAATAATGAGAAAAACTATGGGCAACAGGTATAGATTTTAATGAGCAATCTACACTTATGGATCTGGCAGAAACACTACAAAGTTACAATTAATGACCACCACAGAGGATGGAATGACCAGTTCTGTAGGGCGAATAATAAATAGTGACAAAACAAAAACAAAGGGCACAAAAGTAGAGATGTATATACTTAAATTATTGTGTAGCAGAAGGTACTGCAAGATGTTGACTAATTTCCATATCTCAGCGGCCTTATCTGTAATAATGGCAATGTAAATGCAGACATCACCAGCAGAAGTAGAAAAGCTTCTTCAGTCTGTAAATAATTCACTTCATCTGCTTTGTTGCCCTCAGCAGCTGGCATCCCTTCTCTCAATCACGGTAACATGCTGAATACTGTTGATTACAGAAGAATAGTTCAAATAAAGTAGCCTACATAGTATTTAATGCTGGATATTGCCACTTTTGAAAGGTTAACGGTTGATGGCCAGTTCAGGTTTCACAAGTTTCTGTTAAATGCAGGTAAAGGAATGTTACATATTGCACTTAGTTACAGTTCTTTCTATCCAGTTTTAGTGCAGTAGACCTACCCTTGAGAAAATAAATAGCAATTGTTTAGTGTGGCAAAAAGGACAATCAACAGAAACTTACAGTATTAGTCACTATGTTCATTCAAAGAATAATTTCCCCTTAGTAGCATAACATTTTTCAGGCTGAGCAAAAAACATTACAATTAGATGAGATAGCACAATGAAAGGATGTTCATATTAAACACTTTCTACAACTGAACTGGACAGTTATCTTACCAACACACCATTGTCAAAGTTAATCATAGTCGAATGCAAACACACAATGTGAAATAATTACAAGATACTGACACTGAGACGATACATGACACATTACATGACATGAGATCTGACTTGGATACGGTACATTTTAGTAGTTGTGTATGATTTATAAGCACAGACTTTCACAGAGCTGTTACACAGTTGCTTGCTCACCTGAGACTGATGAATTTGGGGTGGGGTGGCCTATTTAACGAGTGCCATACAGATATTTGCTAAGCACAGAAACTACATAATATTTTGGAAATTGGCTAGGTTAGATTTTGCTGTATTGAATGGACTGTAAGACTTAACTGTTTTCTGGTCTAAGAAAAGTTTTGAGATTAATGAATTATAAAAGTATATGCAACATCGTTACAATTCCGTGTTCAGAATACACACACTATGAGTATGGCACCCACATTCAAAATAATTTCGGATTATGATAAATTATGCAAAATCTTAATTAGTGGCCTAAGTAATTAGTAACAGGTATTATCTGATTTTGAACAAATATAGTAACAAAAGTACCACGTCGAAGGACAGAATCTAGAAAGCATAAAGGTGAAATAAGCAATGGAAAATACGTTTATCTGAACTTTCAGTGCCAGTTATTTTGTAAGTTAATTAGCTTTAGTTAATGCAAATTATGTTTTCAGAAAGAATGGAGTATCTGCTTTCAAATGAGTAGTCACAATACCTTGAATTCTATGGATCTGCCCAAAATGCCTTTCCATTACATACTGGAGTAGAATTTCCGGATATCTAGAACTTTTAACTAAGCGAGTTCATCACAAAACTAATTGTGTCGCTATAGATGGGAACATTGATAGAACCAACTGAATTAACCCCCGTGCTACCAGGATTTTTGTCTCACTGAGTACCACCAGGGTCATGTAGACCCCAAATGATTGACACCGAGTATACTGGCAGTGTTTTAATGTACCAAAATTTTAAAAAAATATTTTACAATTGTTCAATGTTACCAGTAATGATCATGTTTTCATAAATATTATGTTCGAGAAACAAAATGAAATTTAGATTGGGGTCATGTTGGCATTCAGTGCAAAAATCATGAATACATTTTAATGTGTTGTAAATACAAAAATGAACAAAACATCATCGGACAGAATAGACACAGATGGAGAAAGCCATAGTTTGAAAATAATAGTTTCAAAAACAAGGAAGATCTGCATTTCCGATGTACTTATGGGGTCATATTGCCCCCAGTGGTACTAGGAGGGTTAACATATTCAAGTAAATTTTATATATTTTGTGTACAACTGCACTGAATATGGAATTCAGTTATTCAAGACAGTAGAAAACATAACAGAAGGAGAAGTTTCTAACTTGTTATGTCTCAAGCCTTCCAACAAATGCCATCTAAATGCACATGGCAATTACACTCTGTAAGTATATCCACATAGCTTTGGCTGTACTCCCCTACCATCCTACTGATGGCCATATACGCATGTCAGACACAGAAAATGTCAGCAAAATCAGCACACACAAGCTCAATGTTTATCACTAACAATACTTGAGGCAGATTTTGAAGATCAGCTATTAAGACCACATTTCAAATGACGAATTGCTGAGAAGAGGTGGTCTACGCAGTCTGTATAAAATTGTGGCTGAAAGAATGGAGCATGTTCTACACATAAAAAATGGAAGAATCCCCTAATAAGGATTGTTATGGAAATGAACAGATGGATACTGAAGTAGAGGAAGACCTTTTAACATCTAGAAACGAACTTTTGCAAAGGATCTTCAGTGCATGGATACGAACTGGTAGGGAGCTGGAAATGTAGAAACTGACTGAGTACACTGGAGGAAACTTGTTGCCCGATATGCTAAATAGCACTGGACAAACTAAGTCTAAGTAAGTCATTCCATTATTTGTTTTAAATTTCTGCTATATATCGTTCAGAAAAAAAAGACATTTGAATCAATGAAGTATTGCTTTACTATGCACATGGTATTGGAGTTATTCAATTGTAAAATATCACCATGTAGTCAGCTATGAGAGATCCTAATCACATTGTCACTAGGTACTTTCAATACTTGCACACAAAATATTTCTGAAGGTCAAAGTCACTTTAAATGCCAAATTTCTTTATTAATACTCTGACAGCATCTGAACTACTGAATTACAGATGTACAGGCTTTATTTCTTTTTTATTCATCCTCCCTCTCTCTTTTCCATTTATTCACAGAACAACTTTGTACAGTCATTAAGGCACTGAAATCTCATTATAGCAGTTCAGTTCCCAAACTGGTTATCTAGATTTAGTCTTCTCTTAGTTTCCCAAAATCACTTAAGACAAATTTCAGGATGGTTAGTTAGAAACTGACATGCCTGATATCCTTCCTCATTTTTCCACAATAAGTGCTTGTACACAGTCTGTAATGACTTCATTACCAACTTGATGGCAAACACTAACATTCTTTTCCATTTACTGCACTATTCTCAACCACACATCTGATATACCTGCTATCTTACTTTTGCAATTTACTCCTAAGTTTGAATTGTTTTCTCACTCTTACATTTTTGGTTTTGGTTCAGTTCCATTCGGCAGTGAGAGATGAATTAAATGTCTCAGTTGGCACATATTCCCTGGCTGCTCTTTTCCTTTGGCAGGCATTATGTCTGACAAAACTCCATGAATACTTTTTATCTCTTTCACATATCAGTTCCAAAGTGCTGACAAATTTAAAAATCAGTTACGTATTTCTGCACAAAAAATTTTCATTTCACTGATAAGAAGATAGTGTTCACCAATTTTAAGGATTAAATTTTGAAACTGAATAAATGTATATTACTTATTATCAATAAGTTAAAAATGAGTGCAAACAGATTTCAAGCAGCATAATGTGAGACAATGTTGATGCAAACTATGCTGAAATTTTCAAAATAAATCTTAACTTCTTCAATAAGTGGGCAAATGTGTTGCATAACGCCTATATTCAAAAAAGCAGAAATTCAACAAAAATGTGAAAGAAGTGTACATTTGGAACACAATACATCCACTGTAGCACATTCTGCCATGAACAGTGGAAGTGAAGTGAGCAGTATTTGTGAGTCACATGGAAAGAACAATTGCAATGTGATCAAGACAGGACAGGAGAGTTTCCCTACAGAAAGTAAAAGTATGGGACATAACTGCAGGTTTTCCAACTTATGTTAAAGTACAAAAAGTTTCTTCCAACAAGAAAGCCAATATAGATGGTGCATAATTCAGCACTCAACATTACGAAAATGAGCATTAAATTTATTCTGTCAAGATGAGGACACAATATTAATTTACAAGCAAATGGCCAAGGGCAAACTGTAACCATCAAATTTTACAGTAGAAGTCATCATAAAATAAGCAGTACAGTTATATAAGGTGTGACATTCAATTCTGTGACTACGCTGAATCATAGAAAAAATTTAGTGTAAATGTCAATCACATCAGCAGTTTCAAAACTAGAAATTTCAATGTATATAATTCATGTGTGGCTCATAAATACCAACACCAACAACAGAAAATTTTTTTTTCAATTACAGCGTAGAAGGCCGAAAATAAAAAGTGCCAATGTTTTTGAATCATTAATTACAGAACTGGCTTCTCATGCAGTAGTTATGGAACACTAGAAATCTATGAATAGAATTCATTAATCTGATTACAATATTACACTCTAGAATCATTTCATGACAGAATACAACATGAAGGCGAAGGTGTGGCCATTTACTTCAGGAAACATATGTTAGTCAGCAACACAGAATGTCCGTATGAGTTGAGTCTTGTGACATAAAGGATTTTGAAACTGTGGTACTGAAAATGATGTTACAAAAAGAATATGTCAAAATTCATTGACAGTAAACATTAAATATGGCAAGGTCTAAGTTGAAATAATCAAACCAAGCGTATCTGCTTAGCAGAAATGAGGGGCAGTAACCTTGATTCATCCTTGTTTTCCCATTACTTTCACAATTATGTATACTGCTGTTACAATTAAAAGGTACAAAAATATAAACTGTACCCTTCTCCTCTTTCGCTCAATTTCTCAGTCAGCTTTCCAAAAATGTTTTTAATTTTGCTTGACACCCCACAATTCATGTTTCGTATCAGTTTTGTATTTCCATATACTGTCACCTTACTTTATCTCTCTTCCTCACAATTTGTTTCTTGATTCTGTACCTCCAATGCTGCCTCAAAATATTTCCTACATTATGTTTCCTTACTCTTTAATCTATTATGTTGTATTCTCTTTGAATTGTCACAGTTACTCTCATATCTTTCCACATAGCCTCTACTTAATCTACTGTAGATGCTTTATACACTGTTTCAAATTTTTCTATGCATTCATCACCTCTGCTGTTGTTAGGTGCTGATCTTATGTAAAACCATTCTCTATAATATTACTGTCCATACACAGTTTTCCTGAACTAAAATCTCAACACCCCAAACTCCAGCATCAACTGCAAACTATCACTTATATTCTGCAATGAAACCTGTTCCAGCTTCTTTTCTACACACACCTTTTCCATTATTCCCAAAGAGCATTTCTTGTAGCTAACTCATTTTTTTGTTATTTTCAGAAACTTATTTTATATTTTATGTTAACTTTTATCTCCCTGTTCTTACTATTCCTTCCACATATCTTACCCAGTGAGGACATGTGAAACTGTTGACTGTAATCCATCAATCAGATTGGGGCATTTAAGCTCCACAACCCTCTTGTTGCTATTAGAGAGAAGTAAGCTATGTGCCAGCACTAGGTTTCACCATTTTCCTTCACTCTTATCATCATCATCATCATCATCATCATCATCATCATCATCATCATCATCATAACCACCACCATCATCACTGACATCATTACAAAACACAGCAATACACAACACACATTCACCACAAATACAAAGATTACAGTGTTACATTTATAACATAATGCACAAGCTTCACAAAAGAAAGAACCCCAATGGATACAAATAAAGACATTTTTCAGTTTAGGTAGTTGAACCTCTGCAGCATATCCCACAAAAAATTTACATTTTACTATGAAGTTATATTTAGAATGAAATACACTTTCCTAATATTTTCTTCGTAGTCAACAATAACATCTGCAGAGGAATGGAATGTAGATTAAGAATGAAAGAAGGAAGCAAGATTAGGGATTAATTTATTACAGTGATCTAGTCATTGGAGATGGAGTACAGGCTCAGACAGGTTAACAATGGGAAAAGAAATCAGCCATGAACGTCTCAAAAAACCATTCCAGCATCCGCTTAATCAAGGAAATTGCACAAAACATACATATAAATGGCCAGAATGTGATTTGAACTCTACTCTGACAGAATGTAAGTATAATGAAATGCATCTGGGCCCATCAGAACAAAATAGTGACTCATGTTTCTGTTATATAAGCTGCTACTAACATTCATCATCTTCATCACTCTTTTGAAATCCCCTGGTGGATAAAGGCCAACTCTAAATTTTAGCATTATGGTCTTCAACAATATGCATACATGTTGCTCTAGCATGTTTCCGAATGCTCTCTAATTTACCTATCATTCTCAGCCTTTTCTTCTATCTTGGAATGAAGCAATGAACTTACTTGTAAAATTACAAGGGAACACAATGGCTGGCCAGTACTACCTTCAGCAGGCAGACCTCTAGTACTTGCTGACAGACACACTTAACAGTACAGAATTGCACTCAGCTTTATGAACCTTTAAGTTTCTTCTTCACAAAAAAAAAGAAAGGAAGGTTGGAAAGAAGGGACAGGTCACTCAAACCTCCTGAGAGGAACCCACCTGTTGTAAGAATGATGGGAAGCAAAGATAAAGAAGAAGTCACGAAAGACAAGAGAAGGTCCAAATAAGTAAATTGGTAAGCAATGTGTCTGCTTCAGACAGAGTGAGAAATAAAAATGTGTTAATGACGAAGAGAAATGACAAGTGAAATGATTAGTGTAATTACAGGCTAGGGGGGAAAATGGAAAAAAAGACTGGGAAAAAGCAAAATGAGAGAGAGAGAGAGAGAGAGAGAGAGAGAGAGAGAGAGAGAGAGAGAGAGGGGGGGGGGGGGGGGGGGGGGGAGGATGATGGAACCAAATAAAGATAAAATGATGTAAGACAGTAAATAACTAAGTACATAATAAAATTCTACCAAAGAAAAAACCAGTGATTGTTAACAGAGGTTACGTCAATGACGTGGTAGAATGCAAGAATATGGGGGAGCCCTAATTCCCATCTCGAGAGTTTAAGGTATCTAGTACTCGGTAGAAGGATCCAAATGGCTCCTGTGGTGTACCAGACACTCAGATCAAATGAGTCACACTGTACAGAATGACTAACAACTGACTACTATGTATCCTCAAGGTACAGTTATTCTGAAACAGTTCATGTGCTCAGCCAGTATAGCAGAGATCATTTCGATATAAAAAGGGATGATGTAAACACATGTTAGTTGGTAAACAGTACACATGGTTTCACATGTTGCTTTGCATTTAAAGTTGTGATCTTTACCAGTGGTGGGGATGGAGTACATTGCAGTATGAACAAAACATTCTTGGTTTGTCTACCACCCATCCCCATTTTCATTATAGTCTCTGCTCCTCTCTGTTCCCTGTTTCATAGTTATTTTCCCACATCAATATCCACAAACATCTTCACAGCACCGTACTCCCTTCCCACTTAGGCAGTGAAATTTTACATGACAATTCAACACTTCTGAGCCTGGTATATACAGATTTCATATTCAAGACATCTTCCTTTTGTCATACACACTAATGAAGCACTTAATATTTGTCACAGCCACCAGCAAAGCTTTTAAACACAGTGACTGTTTCTGCTTCTTACTTCCAGACCTACATGGAAATCACAATCTTTTTCATGCCACTTCATGTATTCTACCTGTGACCGACTCAAGGCTATCTGATTTTTAACATTTATTTCCATCTCCTACTTTTGTACTATGTATTGATGTCCTGTTTATCCTTCACAATGAATTCCATGAAAACTACCTTCTAGCATCACAGTATTGTGGCTGTAATGTGTATTGTGATCCACAATAGCAGAAACAAACAAAAATTATCTTGAAAAATGCTGGATTTTAAGTGTGCTATTGGCAGTACTAGTTGCCATTTGATCCACTGATAAAGGAAGGAAGGAAGATTGGGTATAATGCGCCATTGACATTGAGGTCATTAGAGATGGAGCACATGCTCGGATTGGGTCAATGTTGGGGAAGGAAATTGGCCATGCCTTTCAAAGGAACCATTTCAGCATTTTCCTAAAGCGATTTAAGGAAATTACAGAAAACCTAAATCTAGATGGCCGAACACGGGTTTGAACTGTAGTCCTCCCAAATGTGAGTCCAATGTGCTAACTACTGTGCCACCTCACTCGGTATTCATTAATAAACACTGCATTAAGTAATACAAAGATAATTAGATAAACAGCAGATAGTTTGCTTATAATAATCAACTCAAACTAACACTGTTGCTCTACAGTTTTCATCTTAAAGTTTGTATAATGACTTGCTTGGAATTTTTGGATGGCTTAGCGATAAAAAGATTAGATAACATTAGGACAGATCTCCATGGACAATCTCATAGGCAAAATTACATACACACAGACATAAAGGTTGGTGGATAACAGTGAGCCACAAATGCTTTTAAATTGCTTTATTTCAGTCCCATAACTGGTTTTGGGCTACCATGCCCACTGCCAAATGGCTAACATTTCTAGTCACATTGCTGTTTTGATTAGCAGCATGTCATCTGCTCGTACAGTGCACAAGAATATTTTAATATTTAGAGTCACTTTATCTGTTGTTTCACTGATAAAAACATGACTCTGTGCTTACATTCATTTAGATATAAGGTGAAATAGTTTTAAACACTTAACATGTGTTCCAGAGGATAGCAACTAGTTTTTTTATGGTCCTGATGCTTATCAGAGATGATGTACACGGTGTTGTGTTGCAAAGAGCACACACATTGTAAATGCACCACTGTGATACACTTCACAATACTTCATAATATTCTTAATAACTGTTATGGAGTTGCACATGAGCTTTAAACTGTTAAGGAGTCACACATTTTCTTTACACTCGATTAATGTTTTTGTTTACGGTGCAAAAGGTATCCACTAAACAAAGATATAATCCATTACCTATTGAGCACAGATGATGTGTGTGATGTGTAACACAGGTGAGGTATAATACAGGGTGTTGTCATGACATCATGAACTTGAAGCTAACGTCCGTCATCTTAGTAGCACCAAACATTACCTTCTGGTGGAAGTATTCTGATACAAAAAATATCAGCTTGCATCATTTACAAGTATACTAATTGGTCTAATTATAGTCTAAAGTGTCACATTTCCTTCAAGCTGTATTTTCTTTTGTGCATATGAATCTTAGTTGTGCTGGTTACTTTTACTGTAGTGATTTTATTTCTGTTATTTTACTTTAGATTTCCTATCACTACAACTTGAAGAGCACTCTGGATGAGAACTGTGAGAAGGAAATATTGCAAACCATCCAGACATAGTAAAATATGTTCTCAGAATTTTCAGGAAGAGGACATAGACAGAACATCAGTTTTGTAGTTTTTTATTAAAGAAATTGCAGGGTTACAAAAGCAGCCTTTTCACATCACATGTGTGTTTACTGTTATACAAAATGTGTAACAAAAAGGAATTTACATTACAGAGGCCAAATGCATCACATTAATGGACCAAATATGCCTTTAAGATCAGAAAAACGTCTGAAAATGTCTTTCTGACACTGTGTTATCGAAAAAATTTGTGGCGTCGATAGTTACAATGCCACAACATAGGTGCACGCTCTTGCAAGTTGGTACTACGAGAGAAGACTAACTACGCCGACCACAGCGTTCTCTGGCCGATGCTGTGGAGCTCAGTGAGTGCCGTCTTGATTTCTGCCTCTTGTCATTAACAGCAGATGGCCTGGAAATATCGCTTCTACTACCGAGTGGGCTAGCTTGCTATTGACACTTTGTATTCGTTACGTTCAATTAAAATTTGGACAGAAATGAGTATTTGTTAGTTTTGAGATTATACAGAACAGTCATCCTAACTTCACATGATTAGACATGGTCTATGGCTTCACACCTACGTGC
Organism: Schistocerca piceifrons; assembly: GCF_021461385.2. Classification (NCBI taxonomy): domain Eukaryota; kingdom Metazoa; phylum Arthropoda; class Insecta; order Orthoptera; family Acrididae; genus Schistocerca; species Schistocerca piceifrons. The sequence continues at coordinate 881,037,585 of NC_060149.1, forward strand.
TCATACTAGCCAAAGTTATGTACGCATTTGATATTTACTTGTGTTTTGGACTCTATTAAAAGTGTTAAAGTTATACACAGTACCAAAGTGCTTCACCTCTCCTGCTCCTACTCGCTTCCTTCACTCTCGGCCTATATTACAGAAGCAGTTCACAGGAGCAGACCCACACACCACCTATCCAGGTGGGGGAAAAAAAAAAGGACACACACAGTAACATTTACTATTTAAAACAATTTTTCCATGGACACAACAGAAATTAAGAACAGGATGCAATTGTAAATAGCAGTCTGGTAACTTTTACGTGCTACTTACAGGGCAGCACCAGCTTCAAAGCAGTTTATAGTGTGTGTCTGTAGTGCCACCTGCCCTTATTATACCTCCATGGCAACATGTTAATAACAGAAAAATGATTGTACTCCAAGAGTGAACTTATTTTTAAAGGACTATAGAAAGGTTGTTTTCATTTTATTTTCTTCAACAACTCATAGCAGAAATTTTAATGAAAGATCATAAAGTTATCAGACTGCATACTATAAATTAAGACATATGTACACACATATGTATACACAGACTTTTTGGTGATAACAATAGTTTATAAGTTAGTTTGAGGAAATACAAAATTAAAAAGGTGAATGGTACGATGAAGGCAACGCAGTTGCTTAACGGTTGAGTAAAGATTTATATAACTTTATACTGACATCATAAATAGGTTGTTTCAATTTTTCTCAAGTTACATAGCAGTATGTATTAGAAGCTGATAAAATGTTTACAAAAAATGTTATTAGGCTAACCTCAGTGTGTCTGTTCTTTCTCTTTGTTTTCTATAGTAGAAGTTAGAATGTTATGTATTGTTGGTGGTTTTCTATTGCAGTGAGGATATTCTTGTGCAGATTTTTGACTGTTTGAGGTCTATGCTGTGTTTACTTTGTGTGAACAGTCCAAGGAAATTATGTAGAAATTGTTTGTTAGCTAGTTCCAGTCTGTCATTTAGAATGCATTGGGGTGAACTGAAGGTGTGAATATATCTTTCTAGTTCCTCCAAGAGATCCATTTTATTACCTTTATTAATAGTATGTAAGATGTTCAAATTTGTGATATCTTATGGGACTTAACTGCTAAGGTCATCAGTCCCTAAGCTTACACACTACTTAAACTAAATTATCCTAAGGACAAACACACACACCCATGCCCGAGGGAGGACTCGAACCTCCGCCGGGACCAGCCCTCCAAGTTATTTTTAATGCTAGAAACAGACTGTTTATGTTGTTCCATATTAGTGCCTATTGCAGATTTATTTAAATTTTATACTCTAAAGCCATCCATGTGTTAACAGTATCTCATCTCAAACCTTCTGCTGATCTGGCCAAGATATAAGCTTGGGCACTTGTTACAAACAATTTGTAGGTTCCTGATTTTTCGAGGTCTAGATTGGTAATTTTGTTGCTATGGATTATTTTTTGTTGCACAGTGTTATTGGTGTGAAAACTGATTTGAACTCCTACCCACCGGAAAAGATTTGCGACTTGCTATGAGATTGTTCCTAGAAAGGGAATGCATACAAACTGTTCTTTTTCAGCTGGTGGTTGTGAATTTACTGCAAGTAATTTTCTATTTTTAATTTTATTATACAGGCAGTCAATTATTTGTGGGTCATAACCATTATATTTAGCTACAGTTTTGGATTTATTTTTCCTTGGCAAATGAACTGAGGGGCATTTTAATTATACAGTTTAAATAGACCTGAAATAGACATATTCTGCACTGTGGCATGAAGAACTACTTATAATTACATCTTTGGTTGCGGGTTTTCTATGAATTTCAGACTCATGCTTATGATTCAGCTTTTTTTTATTCTAAGATAAAGGAAACTGATACCCTTATCTGTCTGATGTTCAATGGTGAATTTGAAGTTAGGTGCACGTCCCTCATGGCATTTGAAAATGATTCTATTTCATTTACTGTATCACTGAAAATGATGTTTGTCTCTCCAACATGCCTTTTGTAATGAATAAGTTTATCTCTTAATTCTTTCACTGCTACAGAAATGCTCTGCATCCCATGCTGAGAGTAATTTTGTTATGACTGTACTGCTTGCCATATGCTGGTGTTTATGCTAGACAGCATTCCAGCCAATATGTAATACTTATCATCCGATTTTCTGAAAATAAGAAACGTATTTCTTTTTCTAATCTCTCACACTTACTGCAGTGCACCAAATTAAGTAAAACATTGCACAAAATTTTAAGAGTTTGTAGAGATAAAAATGCATTCTGCAAACTTTGTGTATGGTTGACTTTAGCTCATACATTGCAGTGAATGAAATGTTGATAGGGTATAAAATGTTATTTAAAATCGAGAGCAGAATGATATATCATTTCATTCTTGAGTTACTGGGTTTTATATCTGATGGACAAATGCACACAACACACCCATTCTCTCCCTTACACATCACGAACCGTGTGGTCGTAACAGTCATCATATCTTATAAAAGATTCAAGATATCGAAACAAAGGATTTTTACACATAATAGCACACAATGAGGCACACATGTTGTATGATAAATACTCAAAATTTTTTTATTTGCCAAGATATGGAAGTAACTTGTCTGCAGCACATCCACAGCACCTGGAGAATGGTGTAGCAGGACATGTATACATGTCCATAGCATCTGGGGAATGCTGCAGCATTATATATACATCCATAGCAGTGAAAGGGTTAAATGGGTATTGGTCCTGAAAAACTTATTTTCCAAATGGTTGATATAAATATCATCTAAAAGACCTGTATGACTGCTTTAAATTGCTAGACCATCTGGCTGTATATAGATCATCTTGCTGAATGGGAAATAGAATTAATTCTAATGTCTTTATATCTAAAGATCTTTTTTATTTTTTTGACTTGAACTTCAAGGACAGGTGTGCATGTACAAATTAACAATGTCCACGGATGCAAATCTAACATTGTCTGGTATGTGAACATCAGTGATGTCATCAATAAGTTCTTGGGGATTTTTTTTGGCAAAGACGTCTTCAACTGTGTAAAAGTTGGGGGTATCTTTAAGCTTCTTAGAGATGTAATACACAGGGCTGTACCTTGAATCGGCACTGGGATGTATTGGGCAACGATGTTTATGAATGGTGGGCTGAAAGCTTAGGTAGTAAGGGGTTCCTGAAAATGTTACATTACACATCAGCATCTAATAAAAGGTAATCAGAATTCTTAATTTCCTAAGTTCAGCTTGATATTTAGGTTTAGTGTCCACCTTCAGTTCTTTTGTTATTCTAAAGAAAGAATTGTGGGGTTTTACTGATGTAATCTTCTTCATACACAACTACTGCAGTTTTACTGTTATCTGTCTTAACAACAAGGGATTTGTTGTTAGCAATTTTTTTTGTTAATTTTACTGGGTATTTTTTAATCAGTTTTCCCAGAGTTGTGCAATGATTGTAGATTTCCTGCAATAATTTGTTTAGCTTCTAAATTTACAGCATCTTGTCCACTTGGGCTAAATCTCGCTGGGTCACATGTAATTCTCAAACATATTCTCAGTTTGAATATAATGAATTTCCTTGAGACAGAGAAGCTGCTGTCCAGGCATCAGCACGGCTTTAGAACGCAACTTGCCCTTTTTTCACATGATATCTTGCGAACCATGGATGAAGGGTATCAGACAGATGCCATATTCCTCGACTTACAGAAAGCGATTGACTCAGTGCCCCACTTCAGACACCTAACTAAGGTACAAGCATACGGGATTGGTTCCCAAATATGTGAGTGGCTCGAAGACTTCTTAAGTAATAGAACCCAGTACATTGTCCTCGATGGTGAGTGTTCATCAGAGGTGAGGTTATCATCTGGAGTGCCCCAGGAAAGTGTGATAGGTCCGTTGTTGTTTTCCATCTACATAAATGATGTTTTGGATAAAGTGGATAGCAATGTGTGGCTGTTTGCTGATGATGCTGCGGTGTACGGGAAGTTGTCGTCGTCGAATGACTGTAGGAGGATACAAGATGACTTGGACAGGATTTGTGATTGGTGTAAGGAATGCCAGCTAACTCTAAATATAGGTAAATGTAAATTAATGCACATGAATAGGAAAAAGAATCCCGTAATGTTTGAATACTCCATTAGTAGTGCAGCGGTTGACACAGTCACGTCAATTAAATATTTGGGACTAACATTGCAGAGCGATATGAAGTGGAACAAGCATGTAATGGCAATTGTGGGGAAGGCGGATAGTCGTCTTCGGTTCATTGGTAGAATTTAGGAAAGATGTGGTTCATCTGTAAAGGAGACCGCTTATAAAACACTAATACGACCTATTCTTGAGTACTACTCAAGCATTTGGGATCCCTATCAGGTCGGACTCAGGGAGGACATAGAAGCAATTCAGAGGCGGGCTGCTAGATTTGTTACTGGTAGGTTTGATCATCACGCGAGTGTTACGGAAATGCTTGAGGAAATCGGGTGGGAGTCTCTAGAGGAAAAGAGGTGCTCTTTTCGTGAATCACTACTGAGGAAATTTAGAGAACCAGCATTTGAGGCTGACTGCAGTACAGTTTTACTGCCACCAACTTATATTTCGCAGAAAGACCACAGAGATAAGATAAGAGAGATTAAGGCTCATACAGAGGCATATAGGCAGTCATTTTTCCCTCGTTCTGTTTGGGAGTGGAACAGGGAGAGAAGATGCTAGTTGTGGTACGAGGTACCCTCCACCACGCACCGTATGGTGGATTGCGGAGTATGTATGTAGATGTAGATGTAGAATTTTTGTGTTGACAATAAATTCTTTGACATTTTGTCATCGAGTTTTAGTCCAATGTTATACCTGAGACCTTTACTCAGTAAACTAAGTACATCTTCATCAAATGAAATACTGATGGTGTTTACTACTCTATCATAAAATTCAATGTCTGGGGTTTAAGGGGAGTCAGTAGGATAATGTGTTAATTTTGATGTAAGTGGCTGGATTTTCTTTTTATGTATTATGGAGGTGGTTAGCTGTTCTTTGCTTATTTGTCTACAGATCTTATCTAAGATGTGCAAGAATTCTGTAGGAGGCATCCGATTGTGGAGATCGAGATGCAGTTTATACATTTATTTATTAAGAGTGTCTTTTTGTTTGAGGGAGGGATTTGATTTCAGTTGGTAACCACATTACTATGCACATACACTTGGCCATTTGTACAACAGATTTACTCTAACTGTTAGTGTTAATGTTTACGTAGTCAGGGATTACATTAAAAGCTAGAGAGGCCTTGTTAAACTTTAGAGCTTGACCTGTCTTCATAAGCTTCACTTCGCAGTTTTTGAATGTATAAACAGTTTGGAATGTGACACAAATAATTTATTGCCTGTACAATAAAATTACGAACATAAAATTACCTGCAATAAATTCACAACCACCAGCAGAAAAGGAACTATTTGCCTATATTCACTTCCTAGACATAATCTTGTGGCAAATTGTAAATCTTTTCTGAAAGACAGAAGTTCAAATAAATTTCCACACCAATGAAACTGTGCAACAAAACATAACCCACAGCACCATAATCACCAGCCTAACTCACAAAAAATCTGGAATTTACAAAATTGTTTGTAACAATTGCCCAGCTTCTATCTTAGCCACACCAGCAAAAACTTAAATATATTCACACTCTGAACACATGGATGCCTTTAGACTAAAAACTTTAAATAAATCTGCAATAGCCACTCACATGTATCAACATAAACTTCAAGGTATTACATACTAGTAATAAAAACAAGAAAATGGACCTCTTGGAGGAACTAGAAATATATATTCACATCCTCAGTTCACCTGAAAGCATTCTAAATGAGCAACTGGAGCTAGCTAACAAACAATTTCTACATAATTTCCTTAGAAAACAGAAAGAGATCAGACACCAAAATCAACACACTCAGAGTAGTCTAATAACAATTTTTCTTTATTTCAACACTTCCTAAAACATATACTCTGTCACTTGAAAAAAATACGAAACAACCTGTTTATGCTGTCAATGTAAAGTTACGCAAATCTGTACTCCAATATTAAGCAAATGTGTTGCCTTCATCCTACCCTCCACCTTTTTAATTTGTGTATTTTCCTAAACTAACTATAAACTGTAATGAGCATCAAAAGGTCCTGTACATATACATGTGTGTAATTCATACTATGCAATCTGAAGACTTATATTTTGATAAAATTTCTGCTAGCAGTTGTTGGGAAAAAAAAGCAACATTTCATATAGCCTTTAACAACAAGTTGAATCTCAGAGTACAAGCATTTTTCTGTTATTAACATGTTGCACATCCCACATGTCTTCTTTGCTTGGTTTACATCGGTGCTCAATAGGAAATGAATTATATCTTCATATCTATGCTTAACAGATACTCTTTGCACTGTAACCAGAAACGCAAGTGTGAATAACTGTCATTAAGAATATTATGAAGTGTGCCACAGCAACATATTTACAATTTGTGTGCTGTTTGCAATGCAACAGCATATAAATTTCCTTTGATGACCATCAGGACCACAACAAAAGTAGTTGCTATCTACTGGAACACATGTAAGAGTATATCTAAGCAAATGCGAGAACATCGGCATGTTTTTTGAAACAATATGTAAAGTGGCTCTAAATATTCAAATATTCTCATGCAGAGTAAGAGAGGATGACATGCTGCTAACCAAAACATCAATGGAGTTGTAAATGTTAGCCATCTGTCAATAAGCACGATAGCCTGAAACCAACTGAAATAAAACAATTTAATAACATTTGTGGCTCATTGCATTATTCACATACAGTCATTAATAGCTGAAGAATTCACAAGATCCAACATGGATAAAATAACATTACAAACATGAAAGTTGCAATATAAATGGATAGATAAAAATAATCTACTCACTAAGCAGCAGGAGGAAAACACACACACAAAAAGGTGTAACTTTTACAAGCTTTCTGAACCAGTGGCTCCTTCTTCTGGCAGAAGAGTTGAGGGGGAAGGAAGAGGGGTGAAGGAAAGGACTTGAGAGGTTTAGGGAAATGGGTACAGTTCAGAAAAGTCACCTAGAACCTCAGATCAGGGGAGACTTACCAGATGGGATAGGACTGCACCGTACAAGATTTGAAAACCTGAGAGCTTAAAGGTGGAATACAGGGTAATATGCAAGCCAGAGATTACTAATAAAACATCATGCATTGGTTAATAATCGTGAAAAGCTAACTGCATTGTATGTATCAGAGGTAGGAGGGGGAATGGCAAAAAATTGACAGGTCAGAAAATGAAAGATGTAGCAAACTAAAATTGAGTGAAGAAAGAAGTAGGTACTATGAAGAAATATTGAGATGGAAGGAATAAATGCAAATTAAGGACAGGTTGATGGGGAGAAGCAAGGACATGTTGTAGCGCTAGTTTGCACCTGTGAAGTTCTGAAAAACTGGTGTCTGCGGGAAGAACCCAGACAGCACGTGTGGCGAAACAGGGACAGAGGTCATGAATGTCATGTTGTAGAGCATGCTCTGCAACAGGATATTGTGTGTTGCCTGTACACACCCTCTGTCTATGCCCATTCATCCTGACTGATAACTGGATGGCAGTCTTGTCAATGTAAAAGACAGAACAGTGTTTACATAACAGCTGGTATATGACGTGTCATTATACAGGTGGCTCTCCCTTGATAGTACATATTTTGTCAGTTACAGGGCTGGAATAGATGATGGCAGGAGGGTGCATGCGGCAAGTCCTTCGGTGGGGGTGGTCACATGGGTAGGAGCCACAGGGTAGGAAGATGGGTGCACAAGGAGCATTCCAGCCCTGTAACTGGCAAAATATACACTATCAAAGGGAGAGCCACCTGTGCAATGACACATGCCATACACCAGTTGTTATACAAACACCATTCAGCCTTTTAAATAAGCATGACTACCAACCAGTTATCAGTAAGGATGAATGGGCATAGGTAGAGGATGTATACTGGTAACATACAATATCCTGTTGCAGAGCATCCTCTACAACATGACAGTCATGACCTTTGTGCCTGTTTCACCACATGTGCCATCTGGGTTCTTCCCCAAGACACCAGTTTCTCAGAACAGGTGCAAACTAGTGCTACAACATGTCCTTGGTTCTCGCCATCAACCTGGCCTTAATTTACGTTAATTCCTTCCATCTCAATATTTCGCCACAGTAACTATTCCTTCCTTCATACCTTTTAAGTTCTCTGCATCTTTCATTTTCTGACCTCAGAGGTTTTCAAATCTCGTCTGGTGCAGTCCCTAATAATCAGTGTTTCTTTCTCATCCCATTCATTAAGTCTCCCCTGACCCGGGGTTCCAGGGGACTTTTCTGAACTGTACCCCTTTCCCTAAACCTCTCCAGTCCCTTTCCTCAATCCCTCTTCCTTCCCCTGCAACTCTTCAGCCAGACGAAGAAGCCACAGGCTCCAAAAGCGAGTAGATTTTTTATCCATCCATTTATATTATAGTGTCAAACATGAAAGTTGGTATCAAAACCACATTTATTGTAAAATGTCCTTTCCTTCTTCCAACATGGGGACTGCTGCTTGCAGTTGGTTTTTATCAGCATACAGTTTAACTTAGAATCCTAAACATCCTAGTACATTTTCACATACTCAAGTTACCAGAAGTGAAGGGCGCAAGAATTGATGGGAAAAATTCTAGCACTAAGCACCAGTCAAACTGCATATCTCTTTAATGAATAGTATTTATAAGATTCAGCTTTGGGCTCTACTGCACACTCTCTCTGCACATTATGGCTCATATGCTTGACTTAAAATACTATTTGTTTTTAAAAATGATGGGAAACTGTAAGTCCAAACTTCATCATGAAAGATGTATTCTGTTTGACTATTTCACAGTCTTGTTGAGAGACATTAGTATTTCATGTACTTGGTTGAAAATTGAAGTTCCAAAAGAAATTGTATGCCTCCCCTTTTGATTAACTAATTTATATCCCTACAAAATTCTGGAAACTCTGGATGCTATTTCATTCATGGAGACCATCATTGTATCGAACTGCTCACCTCCATTCATCAAAAATGAAAGGAGAATCTAACACCACATCTACAAAAATATCTCAATGTAGTTTCATTAAATACAAACTACAGAAATACTGTGTACGTTACAGGGTACACATCTTTCTGTCTCCAATTTCTATCTGATGTCAGTCGCTCAAGGAAAGTATCTCATTGTTAAAATAACTTGGAAACACATACATGTACTGAAATGATGAGGTCATTTGCTATGGAGCAGAGGCTTAGACTGGGGAAGAACATGGAAGGAATTTTCTTTTCAAAGGAAACATGGCAGCCGTTCCCCAGAATGTGAGTCCAGTGTTTTATCATTTTGTTACCTAGCTCAGCATATGGTTAAAATACTGAGATAACCTTATAGCACCACTCTTCCACTCAGATCCATGGATTAAGATATTGCTGCAATTACTGAATTTCAAAGTTGTCTTTGTGAAACCCCCTACAGCCTGACAAGAGTGACAAGGGGCAAGGTGGACAATGAGGAGGGCAAATGAGGAAGACAGATGTTCACTGCTGACCCCTGAAGTAACTGAAAAAGCAGACCAACACAAAATGGACCAAATTAAAGTCAAAAAGAATAATATTCATCATTTTGATTTGCAGCTCCTTGTGTTGGCCGTGTTTGTGGTTTAAATTGTTGGATGTGAGGTCTGCCAGTTATGCAAAACACAGTTTTTTCTCAGTACCCAAACATATTTCGGCACCACTGTAGGTTTTTGTTTTTATTTATTCTGTAATGTGAACATTTTTGTTAAATGATTATAAAATTATGTGCATCTTTAGTTCAAACATTAGATCATTTCTTTTTGTAAATACCTTTACATTTGGTGTGCATGAATTTTCTGGATCACTTGTGTTAATTACTACAGGTAGCTTGTCATCTCTTTGCACCTATATTCATTTTTACTTACGTTTTCATGTGGCAAGCATTTCCATTTTCCACATCATGCTGAGGTGTTGTGATGCACATGTAACTACAACAAGTATTTTCCACAAGTAACGTAGCAAAATCCTTTTCACTTCACCAAAACATAGTGTGATTGTGATTTGTTGTGTGTCCCAGCCTGGTCAGTGTTCATTTGTGCACCAGAGTTCGGCGCCAAATTTGAATTTTGTTTGCATTTTAACTTTGTGTGTGCATGTGTGTGTGTTTTCTGTGCACTTCTTAGTTGTGTGTGTTGTCTTTCATATGGTATTCCTATTGTGTGTAAATGGTGTGTCTTTCCAGATTTTAGTGTAGACACACACACACACACATACACACACACACACACACACACACACACACACACACACACACACACATATGCACAAACAAAGATAAAAAGCAAACAAAATTCAAATTTGGCGCAAAACTCTCTGGTGAACAAATGAACAGTGACTGGGCTGGGACACACAACAAACCACAATCACACTTTGTTTTGGTGAAGTGAAAAGTGTTTTACTACATTATTTGTGGAAAATACTTGTTGTAGTTACGTGTGCATCACAACACCTCAGCATGATGTGGAGAATGGAGGTGCTTGCCACAGTGAAACGTAAGTAAAAATGAATATAGGCATGAAAACATCGCGACAAACTAAATTACATTCTATAAGATAGGTTCACCACCTGCAAAAAACTTTCTCACCAACATCGTTTGGTTGCCGATGACAAGCTACCCTTAGTAATTAACACATAAGTGACCCAAAAAATTCGTGCCACACCAAATGTAAATGTATTTACAAAAAGAAATGATCTAATGTTTGAACTAAAGATGCACATAATTTTATAATCATTTAATAAAAATGTTCACATTACAGAATAAATAAAAACGAAAACCTACTGATGATGGCACAGTGGTGCCGAAATATGTTTGGCTACTGAGAAAAAACTGTGTTTTGCATAACTGGTGGACCTCACATGCAACAAAAAGAATAATAATCTAGTACACAATTTAAATAATGTATTTGCAACACTAGAAGTAGTTTTAGACTCATGGAAATAGTGTGCAACATTACCAACTTATGTAAATTTCCACCAAGAATGGCAGTACTGTGTCACAAACTCTACAGTGCCTTTACTCACACATTTAACTGAATACTTCACAAATGGCAGTTTCAATAGAATAGAATAGAATATTTTTATTAGCCTTTCAGTATTTTTCATACAATTGGCTTTTTCAAAGTTTACAGACGGTTTTAGTTTCAGTACAATATTCAAATAGTTACAGAAAGGGGAGAAAAGGAACTAAAGACCTTTTCTTCAGCATTATGTAAAACAATGTTTTATACAATAATTAAATACACACATAAGAAAAGAATCACAGTAAATAACTAGCTTATATAATATCAAAACATTTTCTTCATAACTTAGGTAAAACATATATTTTTAAGATTAGTTTCTAAGAATTCTTCAGTTGTATAGAATTCGTTGTTATTTAGCCCGGTTTGAAATGTATTCTTATATTTATTTATTGGTACTGTATGAGCTGAGCATGGTAACTTATTGGAAAATGTCATGCTTAAGTACTTATAGTTATTATGGACTACAGCAATTCTTGTGGAAGGCAAGTCCAGCAGGTGACTGTTTCTTGTACTGTTTGCATGCACATCACATCTCATGTTCAATTTTTTCAGATTTTCTCTGGCATATATTAAACAGTTATATATGTACATGCTTGGCACTGTCATTGCGCCAAGAGATTTAAAATAATTTCTGCAGGACTCTCTGGGTGCTAACCCTTCCATGCACCTGATTGCTTTCTTCTGCCCCTGGGGAGTTATCCCAAAGCAATATTCCATATTGCAGTTGGGAATGATAAAAAGCATGGTATGAGTGGAGTAGCAATTGCTTGCTCACACTGTTTCTTAATTTATACAATAAGAAAAGTACTCATACTAGTTTACTACATATATAATTGGTGTGTCCTTCCCATGAGAGCTTTTGGTCTACGATTAGTCCAAGTAATTCCACTGTTTTGTTTTCATTTTTACTTACTTTGAGATTAAATATTATTTCTTCTGTTTTTGTTTGATTTATGCACAGCTGGTTAGCCTGATACCAGTAATTAGCCATTTGCATCATTTCTCTATTTTTGTCCAGTACACTATGTAAGTTCTCTCCTGTACTTATTAATGTCATATTGTCAGCATATAGTATGTTCTTACCATAGACAATGAACAGAAAAGGTCCAAGAACAGAGCCTTGGGGTATGCCTCTTTCTATAGGGAGTATTTCTGACCTCTGCTTATTCGCATATACAAGTTGTAACCTATTGCTTAGATAAGATTTGAATAGACGGAGTGTATCATCTTCAATGCCATAGTATTTTAACTTTTTGATGAGTATGTCATGTGACACCAAGTCAAATGCTTTACTTAGGTCAATAAGTGTTCCAGACATTGATACCCTTTTTTCATACCCTCCATAAAAATTGTTCACCAAAGCTCCTACTGCTCTTACAGTTGATAGGTGTGACCTGAAGCCAAACTGTTGTTCATTTAAAATTTTGTTGGTTTCAAAATACCTGCATATCTGCTTATGCACACAATTTTCTACTAACTTGGATATGATTGGTACTATTGAAATGGGTCTGTAGTTATTTGGGAGGTTTCTTTCACCTTTTTTATACATAGGCAATGTAACTGTGAGCTTAAGACAGTCGGGGAATATTCCTTCATCAAGTACTCTGTTTGATGAGATTACTGAGTCCATAATAGTCTACTGTTTTGGAATTACTTAATTTGTTTATTGACTTATGAATATCATTTAATGTAATTCGGGTCCAAGTGAACTTCTCACTTCTTGTCTGGTTTGCACAAGTGAGCAATGCTTCTTCATCAGAGGCAGAATTGATGGGAGGGGTGGTGACACTATTTACAAAATATTCATTGAGAATATTGCGGTTAACAGGGATACTCCTTTCTTTAGTGGTATTATTAATTTCCCTTTTAATGACAGTCCAGGCAGCTTTACATTTATTTTTAGAATTTAAAATATATTCATCATTTGCACAGCACTTAGCATTTTTTTATTTCTAATCTGTAAAGGTTTCTCATTTTAGTGTAATTTTCCTTGTCCCTATCACTGTTATGAGATTTGTCTTTCATAATCATCAGTAGTATTCTGAGTTTGTTAAGTTGTGGAGTGTAAAACTTGTTACTATTTTGTTGCTTATGAGTAATATTACTCTGGTACCTTTTGGTTACCAAGGGGCACGTCATTTCTACTATATGCTTGATCTCTGTCAGGAAAATGGAAAAACGTTTATTAATTGTTTTCTTGTTATCCATTACATGAGTCCAATCCATTTCTTTTAACTGGTTTATCATTTTGTTTACATTGGATTCACCTAGAATTCTATATGTCACTTCTCTCTCTGTAGAACTGAAGGCTGACTTTTCTATTTGAAGCCATAGCCTTGCGTGATTCAGTGAATGGAAATGTAAGGGAAAGCAGTTCTACAAATTCACACTATTATTGGTTATCCATGACAGTGAGCACCACAAAGTATTGGCCTCGACACTATAATCACTATAATGCCTACTACACTGGGAGCACAAAGGACAAGAATATAAAAGAGGAAGAATTAATTTTTGTTGTCAGGTGATAAAACATAATGTAACCCCTGCCATGAAGTGATCTGCTCAAAAACTGAAAATTCAGGAAATTTAATAGGGTGATTCTGTATAAAAGACAAATCATCACAAGTTGGAGCATTTATGGTAGCAAACTTTAATAGCTACAGGTAGTGTATTAAAAAAATACATGACAAATAACATGTTTGTATAAGAAATAATTGATTAATGAAAGCTGTTATTTGGATTAGTTAAAATTCTACAATAAATCAGTGAACTACAGTTTCATTACCACCCTAAAAGAAAGACATCATCCATTACAATGCTACAGCACACAGCTCGATAGCATGCTAAAATGTAGTACATAGCATGTTGTCTTCTGATGGGTGTTTACCGTATTTACTCGAATCTAAGCCGCACTCGAATCTAAGCTGCACCTGAAAAATGAGACTCGAAATAAAGTAAAAAAAAATTTCCCGAATCTAAGCCGCACCTGAAATTTGAGACTCGAAAATCAAGGGGCGAGCAAAGTTTTAGGCCGCACCTCCAAATCGAAACAAAGTTGGTCCATTGTAATATGAGACACAATTTAGGTCGAATGAATGACGATACAGCTACAGTAGTTTGGTTCAAGTCGTAAGCTTAGCAGTTAAGCTTTACCAGGTAGCCATTGCTATGCGACAGGCGCTCCGTCAGTATTTATACGGGTACCCTTCCTTTTTCACATGCTTCGTCTGGTTTGAATCGATTGCTTATTTTGCTTTGATCTGATAAGTGGCGTTTTCTTTGTTATAGGTGTTTACGCCACTCTAAGCTGAAAATGCATTACCGTACTGTGTCATGCACTGTTTGTTGCATTCTGATAGTGCGTGTTTACGGCCTGTTGCCGCTCGCGGCATGGCTTGCTTTTGTGCATGCTGCCGCCGCTTACAATTTTTTTTTAAAAAAAAAAAAAAAAAAAGAGAGAGAGAGAGGAATCGTCTCATTAGCGAAACAATGGCAAGAGACTGCTATTTGTTGCTACTTACACTGCTGCTTTCTTTGATAATGATCAACAAGAACCAAATAATAGACTGCGTATGATAGAACATGTTCTGAACGAGAGTTAGGCGAAAATTTTTCTCAGTTTGAAAATCTTTGCGGCCGCTTCTTTAGTACATCAAATTCTGCACAGAAATTAGTCATCTTAGATTTAAAAATGTAGTCAGTTGCTGCGCTTCATTTCTGACTGTATCACTATTAGGCATAAAAATAATACGAATATAAACATGACACGATACGTATATTCTTCCGCGTTTGCTGTTGTCTCGCTCTAGTTTTGTAGTTTATTAGGCAGACAGGATTTAAATGAGATAGCAGCAAACATGAAAGAATACATGGCAAAATGTTTATATTCGATTATTCTTATGGTGAAGAGAATACTGCATGTGATTCACATTTCATCAGGTTCCTATTAGCAACCATCTCTTCTCACAGGTAGGAAAAAATTCAGAACATAGAGTTGGCCATATTGACAAACATCCCAAACAGTCTTGCCAGTCGTATTTTTGTAGTACATTGAAATTCTGCCTCATTTGAAGATGAACAATATGGAATTTGTATTTACTTCGTTGGATAATGTATGAAAATGGTAGAAACTCGGGACGGAGAAAAAAAGCTCGTCTTCCACCTTTTTTTAAAATTTATTTATTGACGCAGAGGTTTTGGCGCCAGTATTTATCTTTGTGTCTACAAAGCATGCCTGTGTAGCGCTACATATATTCGACGGCAGAAGTTAGTTGTGGAGGCACCTACTAACATTTTTCAGAACTTCCGCTTGCTTTGCACTCGATTCTAAGCCGCAGGCGGTTTTTTGGATTACAAAAACAGGAAAAAAAGTGCGGCTTAGATTCGAGTAAATATGGTAGCTTCGTCACAAAATAGCTGGAATGACACATTATTGTATCCAGTGAGACTCTAGTAGTCTTGTGGTGGTTTCATTTTGAACATAATGGTTTATGTGAGCTGTAAACAGCACGCACACAACACAGTGAAAGTTGACCTGCCATTTCTTTACTAGAAACATAAAGTAAACAGGTTACACACACATCTGCTTTATTACATTATTATGAGAACTATGGAACACAATCACTGTAGAAAATTGTTTTCAGCCACTTTCATACTCAAGGTGTAAGACTTGTCACATCAAAACAGGTGGCATATTTGATGATGCCACACTCAGAAAAAAGAAACTTGGTGATATTAGATCCCAGTGTTGTTAATTCCAGTTATTAGTGGCTGAAGAGACAACAAACTTCTGACAAAGTAGAAACTGCCCACACTAGGAATAAACACAACAAGATTTATTTATTATTATAACAAGACATTGCAACATTCTCCTGACTTAATTGTATAATAGCATGTCATATTTTCAGTAATGTGCTGCTATTTGTTGCCCAGAATTCTTAGCTCCCCATTACCAGCATACTACATTATCTGCTGCCTCTCCCCCATATCACTATAAAGCAATCTCTGCACATTTTGTCCACTAATACTTCTACCGCACACTGTGTATCAGAGTTTTTTTAATGCAAAGTTAAACTGTCCATTGTTTCACTATTGTACCTCTAAAGTTAGAGAAATGAATTCCTTAACAATTAACTTGGAGTTTTACGTAGGTACAATCTGTAGATAATGCTTTGCCAGCTTACAGTGCCATTAAATTGCAGTTAGTTATTTAACTTATGTGTAAATAAATGGTGGAGCTAATCAGAACTTAAACTTACCCCAAGTGCAAATCAAAGAGACAAATTTGCCTCGAGATAGGGTACTACTGGCTCTTGCATGACTGACTTCATCCATAAAGGCTTCATTACAAATAATTTCAGGCAAATTTTCAGACTTCCCACATCTAAAACTGGATGTTCAAAAACATAAATTTACCTTGATTAACTTCTGAATCTTTACTTTCTGAAGATTGTCCTCCACATTCACTCCCAGAGGCTCCAGACATTTCCACCACAGGAACTATTGTAATAAGGTTTGAGTTGTTTCTAAAATTCTGGTTTGAGTTGCCTCTGAAATTCTGGTTTGAGTTACCTCTGAAATTCTGAAAAACAAAATTCATGTTTATAACAACTGGGAATTGCTAATATAGTTCAGATAATATTAAACTGCTTGCACAAGTTAGAGTTATGCATATGATCACTCTGCAGATGGTCATTTTATGTCTATACTCATTTGGATAAATATTTACATCAGTTATGTCTTCACATGCAGGTATTATATCTGGTAAAGAATTCTGGAGAGACATTTCAATAAAATCCACCCTAGCTATATGCATTTGGTAACATTTCCAAACTATTTTATCTGTTTGTTTCATAATATTGCAACTTTCATCAATTTTAATTTAGTCAAAACTTTAAGACTGACTAAAATATAAGCCACACCACTACCTTCTGTAGACAAGCTATTGAGGCCCATAGGTATGTAGCAAAATGTGTGGAATGAGTTTGCACAGGAGTCAGATCTGCAGAGCTTAGGTGATGTATTTCCAATAAAATATAGGAGTTTGGCTCTGTTCCCTGGTATGCCCATTACTATTAATTTACTATTAGGGAGCAGCAATTTACAAACATATGTTTCCACATTTTTGTCTAAGCAAAAACATACTGATCTTCATATTTTTGAACCAGTGGTTACTTTTACAAAGAACATTATTTAAAGTAATTACCCCTTTCTTCCATATTTCACATTGACAAAGGTGACAAATATTCAGGAGTACAGTTCAAATAAGCATGCAATAATTCTAATTTAGGTTTTCCACATTTCCCTAAATCACAAATGCCAGTCTGGTTTCTAAAAAGCTACAATTGGTTTCCTGTTTCATCCTTGTTCTCTTCAGTTTCCATCTTTAATTACATCTACATTAGTAGGATGTTTGACCCTAAACTTCTGACTCTACTTTCACATTTCTCCTAAGGAAATATGCTGCTATTACATAGTTCTCTTCACAGTAAAAATTCACTATCACAAAACTTCTGAACAAATATTTGCAGAGAAGTGTTGTGATAGCAAATGTTTGCAGTGATGTTATTGTGGGACAGTTCTCATGCACTAACGGAAAGAGAAGATTGCTATTCAAAACACCATAAAATCATTCAGATGAACATTACCCTGGATGAAGTTTTAAGTCTCAAAAACATTGCACAACATCAGAAAATTAAACTGAGAGATTATGTCATACAATCTGTTGCTTTTATAGCGTTACCTACATCTGGTATCTGGTTCAGCAGAAGCTGAATGCCGACTGGAGGCAATGGATCTAGATGGCCGTTAGAGGGTACAGTCTTACCACAGCGCTGCACTCACAGCATTAGGCCCCACTCATCCCGCCACGTGAATACGCTGGCCAGTAGCATTCCTCATCGGTGATGAAAATATGGCTGCCCAGCAAAATGTCAGTCAGTTCTGTACTCATGTCTGATATTATTGGTTACTATCATTGTTATACTACAGACTACTGGATAACAACCTCAGTTGGTACTTGGTCTTTCTATCCGGTCGCCATTCGGATTGTCTCTCTCTTTGCTCTTGGTCTGTTGACATTGTTGTGACGAAGATTTCCACTTTACACTTCATTGTTTACATAGGTTGCTTTGATCTTGTCCTTGTTTGTGTCTCCTGTCTGCCCTAGTTAGCTTGGATGTCATTTGGTGTCATGTTCTCTTCTGCAGGTGGCCCTTCCACCTTGCAGCTTCATGTGTTCCTCTCCTGGGTTCTGATGCATGTGTTGATATCCAGCTACTTGTAGATATAACATTGGCAATGAGGAAAAAGGAAGTTGTTTGGTGGCTTGGACACTAAATTGGTTTGCCTGCTGGAGCAATGGCAGCAGCTAATGCAACAGCTGCAGCTTCAGATAGACTTTTTACAAAATTCACTTCAGCTTCAGGCAAACTTCAAGCACACAAGGCCACTTTGCTGCAGTCCTCACATGCCCCTGCAGTCAATGCCCCCATTCTTCCTCCATTGTTTCCACCTCTCAGTGATGATACGGACAACCAGGACACACCTTTGCATTGAATGAAGCAACATTTCATAGCTCTTCAAGTCATGGATGATTCGTTGCAGCAATCGTTACTTCTGTCTTGGGCATCACCGGACACATTTCTTTTGCCCGAAAACTGGCACCTCTGTCTAATCTCGTCACACCCTCCTTGCAGGAGATATGCATTCTGTTCAGTAATTATTATTATTCACGGAGAAATCATGTAGTTGCCTCCAGGCTTGAGTTTCACCAATAACATAAGCAGCCTGCACAATCATACCGCTCCTGGGTCACTGACATGCAAATGTGATTTCACTTGCACCAGTGAAGTCTCTGCCTTCATACATGGAGTCCTTGATTTGTCATGTCATGGTTCAGCTGACATCCGATCCTGAGGTCCATACAGCAGTGCTGAAACTGGATAACCCATCATTGGAGGACACCTGGTGCACTGCACACTATTTGAGATCGCGTAGCCTACTAACAAACGATTCATGGAAAACCCACAAGTTGTGATTGTTAACAGGCCACCACACATTCCACCCTCATGTTGCAGCAGCATTGTGATTTACTGCTTTCCTATTTCTCTATGGCATCCAATCCTATGGTCGCCCTCATCAACAAACATGGGGACCACGCCTGCAGTGTTTTTTGGCTCACTCCCAAGTAGACTGTCCAGATTGCGGGGGGTCCCCACATGCAATTTGGCAAAGAGGAGTATATCCTCTCAATGTGTCGAAGTTGTCAACCTGTTCCCATCCCACCCCACAAGTGCAGTAGGGCACCATACACATGCTACATGCACTGCTGTCAGTGGTCCTCCCAGGTGACTCCTTCACACAGAAACTGTTTCTCACACTTTGCATTTTTCACCAGGACATCTATTTCCAAGTGGACACAGAGGCCTTTGTTTCTCCAATAAATCAGGCAATATGGGAACAGCTGGGCTCACTAGAGTTGTACCCACCCTCACAGCATTTGGTGGCCTATAGGGTGGTTCTACTCCTCTTTGTGGGCAACTCTCAGTCACTGCAACCTACAAAACATTATGCACCTTATCACATTACTTGTGGTCAACCACCCATCTGCTACCAATATTTTCGATTTTAACACCTTTGCATCATTAGGGTTTTCTATTTCTGATGAAGTCAAGGTCGTGTCAATCATAGCTCCTTTCCAGGAACTGGATGATCTCTGTACTGCACTTGCATCTCTATTTTAGCCAGACTTAGGGTGTGCCTCAGACTTTTAGATGCACATCACCCTTGAGCCAGATGCAGTGGCTCACTTTTAATGCACCAGACCAATTCCGGTTACCTTATGTGTTGATGTAAATCAGGAGCTAGATCATCTCCAGGCTACTGGGGTTACTGAGCCAGTGAAATCTAGTGCATGGGTCACTCCCCTAATTATCATGAGGAAGCCCACAGTTTCTCTCAGACTGCATGAAGATTTCAAGGCTACAATCAATGCTCAATCACAGGCGGAAACATATCCTATCCCCTGGCCAGAAGACCTCCTCACCAAACTTGTTAGAGGAGAAGATTGTCCTTAGCGATGCTTACCTCCAGTTATATCTGTATATACGAGGGCAGTTCAATAAGTAACGCAACACATTTTTTTTTCTCGGCCAATTTTGGTTGAAAAAACCGGAAATTTCTTGTGGAATATTTTCAAACATTCCCGCTTCGTCTCGTATAGTTTCATTGACTTCTGACAGGTGGCAGCGCTGTACGGAGCTGTTAAAATGGCGTCTGTAACGGATATGCGTTGCAAACAACGGGCAGTGATCGAGTTTCTTTTGGCGGAAAACCAGGGCATCTCAGATATTCATAGGCGCTTGCAGAATGTCTACGGTGATCTGGCAGTGGACAAAAGCACGGTGAGTCGTTGGGCAAAGCGTGTGTCATCATCGCCGCAAGGTCAAGCAAGACTGTCTGATCTCCCGCGTGCGGGCCGGCCGTGCACAGCTGTGACTCCTGCAATGGCGGAGCGTGCGAACACACTCGTTCGAGATGATCGACGGATCACCATCAAACAACTCAGTGCTCAACTTGACATCTCTGTTGGTAGTGCTGTCACAATTGTTCACCAGTTGGGATATTCAAAGGTTTGTTCCCGCTGGGTCCCTCGTTGTCTAACCGAACACCATAAAGAGCAAAGGAGAACCATCTGTGCGGAATTGCTTGCTCGTCATGTGGCTGAGGCTGACAATTTCTTGTCAAAGATTGTTACAGGCGATGAAACATGGGTTCATCACTTCGAACCTGAAACAAAACGGCAATCAATGGAGTGGCGCCACACCCACTCCCCTACCAAGAAAAAGTTTAAAGCCATACCCTCAGCCGGTAAAGTCATGGTTACAGTCTTCTGGGATGCTGAAGGGGTTATTCTGTTCGATGTCCTTCCCCATGGTCAAACGATCAGCTCTGAAGTGTATTGTGCTACTCTTCAGAAATTGAAGAAACGACTTCAGCGTGTTCGTAGGCACAAAAATCTGAACGAACTTCTCCTTCTTCATGACAACGCAAGACCTCACACAAGTCTTCGCACCCGAGAGGAGCTCACAAAACTTCAGTGGACTGTTCTTCCTCATGCACCCTACAGCCCCGATCTCGCACCGTCGGATTTCCATACGTTTGGCCCAATGAAGGACGCAATCCATGGGAGACACTACGCGGATGATGAAGAAGTTATTGATGCAGTACGACGTTGGCTCCGACATCGACCAGTGGAATGGTACCGTGCAGGCATACAGGCCCTCATTTCGAGGTGGCGTAAGGCCGTAGCATTGAATGGAGATTACATTGAAAAATAGTGTTGCGTAGCTAAAAGATTGGGGAATAACCTGGTGTATTTCAATGCTGAATAAAACAACCCCTGTTTCAGAAAAAAAATGTGTTGCATTACTTATTGAACTGCCCTCGTATACTCCAGAAGAGACTGTATGGTGTGTGGTAGAGGGTACCCTCTAACACTAATAGTCATTTCCTTTCCTGTTCCACTCGCAAATAGAGCAAGCGAGGGACAACTGTCTGTATGCCTCTCTACAAGCCCCAATTCTTCTTATCTTCATAGCCCTTAAGTGTAATTTAGGCTTACAGCAATAAAATCATTCTGCAGTCAGTTTCAAATGCTGGTTCTCTAAATTTTCTCATTAGTGGTTCTTGGAAAGAATGTCACCTTCCCTTCAGGGATCCCCATTTGAGTTCCTAAAGCATCTTCATAGTACCTGCATGACGTTCAAACTTACTGGTAACAAACCTAGCAGCCCACCTCTGAACTGCTTCGATGTCTGACTTTAACCTGACCTGGTGCAGATCCCATACATTTGAGCATTACTCATGAGTAGGCTGTACTCAAATGTTCAAATTTGTGTGAATTCCTACTGGACCAAACTGCTGAGGTCATCGGTCCCTAGAATTACACACTACTTAAAATAACTTGTGCTAAAAACAACACACACACCCATGCCTGAGGGAGGATTCGAAACTCTGGCGGGGGGGGCCACACAATCCGTGACAGGGTGCCTCAAAACATTCAACCATTACGTGCAGCTGGGCTGTGCTATTGACCTATATGTGGTCTCCTTTACGCATTAACCACACTTTCCTAAAATTCTCCAATAAATCGAGGTTCACCATTTGCCTTCCCTATGACAATCCTTACTTGTTTGTTCCATTTCATATCGTTTTGCTGGTCAAACAATGGTATGTTTGTACAATTCTCCCACGTGAATGATTTCTTAAACACGAAATTTAAAGCTTTGGCTTTCCTTTTGCTATCTTCTACTACCACACCAGACCAGTCAACAGGTGACTTGAGAGAAGCTTTAAACCCATTTATCAATTTTACGTAGGACCAAAATTTTCTCAGGTTCTTGGCAAGATCTTTTGCTAAGATATGATAGCAGTAGCTGTTTATGCTTGACGCACTGATCTTTTTACAGAAGCATGAATCTCTACTAACTTTTTCGTGTCACCATTTGCGTGTTCTCTTTCGAACCGAGACTGCAACAGCCTTCGCTTCTTCAGCAGTTTCCAAATTTCACTGTTAAACTGTG
Source organism: Schistocerca piceifrons (assembly GCF_021461385.2). Taxonomy (NCBI): domain Eukaryota; kingdom Metazoa; phylum Arthropoda; class Insecta; order Orthoptera; family Acrididae; genus Schistocerca; species Schistocerca piceifrons. Next base: position 881,060,285 of record NC_060149.1, read on the forward strand.
GTGGGTCTTTCCCATCCTTAATCCACTTACACGGCACACACTTCTCCAGAGCACAATTAACAATCCATTTAAAGTTTGCCCATTATTCCTCTATGTTCGCCACACTGGAACTAAATGTGGTCAATTCACTGTCTAAGGGGATGTTAACAACTGCTTATTTGCTCTTTCTAACAGAAATACTCTCCTAGCCTTTTTGATTTATTTATTAACTTTAGTAAACATAGTCACTACAATGACATCATGGTCAGTAACCTCTGTGTCTATAGTGATGCTATTAATAAGGTCAAGCCTGTTTGTAGCTACCAGGTCTAAATTAATTCCACTGCACGTGGGCTATCGAACTAGCCACTCAAGACAGTTTTCGGAAAACTGTGTTCAGAAGTACTTCACAAGACTGACTGACGGTACCACCTGCAATGAATTCACAGATGTTGCTATCTATACTCGGTAGGTTTAAGTCACCACATGCTAATACTGCATAAATTGAGTATTCCTGTGCTACTGACCATATACTATCTTTGAATGACTCTAAAACTGCCACAGCAGGATCCTGTGGCCATTAAAAACATCCATCACTTAACCCTTAGTTGAGGAATCACAGAACATTGTTGTCATTAATATGCCTTTTGGTTTGTGGCAAGTACAAGCAGCTCCCATTTGGAATAGCCTTGACCTGCACAATTTTCTGAAGGTTTCTGGAACAGATGACATAGCATATTCTGGCTTGCGTGAATTACTTGGATGGTCTCATTTTCACAGGACTCTATATCTGCAAAATCTCTGTATACTTTTTACAACCCTGTCAGATGTAGGCTTGCATTGTCATTTAGAGAAGTGTAGGTCTTTTCAGTCAGAAGTGGAGTAAGTGGGGCACTGGCTCACAATAAAGACCAACTGATTGGAATGTCACTGCAACAGTCTCCTTACCCCACCTGACAAACTTACCTGAATTGCAGATTTTGTGGGTAAAATCAACAATTATTCCATGTTCTTACCCCACACAACTCAACAATGCACAATTCCTCAATCAGCTGCATAAAAGGTGTGTGCTTTACAACTGGACCCCTGCCTGCGACTGGGCTTTTACACAATTGAAAATTATGTTTAAATCTGCCCCTTGCCTCACACCACACTCTCCCGCTCACCCATTGGTTGTTGCAATCTATGCATCCATGTATAGCATCAGTGTAGTCTTCACACACACAGGAATGGGGATGGCTGGGAGCAGCTCGGTTAGTAGCATATGCGTCAAAGACACTGACCATTGCACAGCGAAACTATTCCCAGATTGAATACGGGGCACTGGCAATAGTGTTCATTGACAAAGAAAGTTCATTTCCATCTTTTTGGGCCACAGTTCTCCCTAATTACATAACACAAGCCATTGGTGGCATTATTTGATCCACGTTTCAGTCTCATGGAGCATAGCCCAATGCCTCCAGTGCTGGGCATTATTCCTGAGTGTATACAATTATATCATACAGTACAAGTCCACAGCACTACATTCCAATGCCAACACATTGTCAAATCTACCCACTAGCCCTGGCCCTGATTTTGACTAATAAAGGTCCTCTGCTTCGACATCAATACTGACCAGCAACATACATTGGACGGTTTCCCTATTACGGCCGCTCATGGCACCGCTGACATGCTCCAGGACCACACCTTGCACTTTGCCCTCTACTGCGTGACCCATGGCTGGCCAACTAACTTCACCCACCAGTTGTTAAATTATTTCAGCTCCCGGAAACATATTTCTCACAGACACTCGATTGTCGATGATGTAATTCTTTTGGATACTGAGACAGACATGCATCAGTTGGTCATCTCGGCAGACTTGTGCAAACAGGTTGCTGTACTGGGAACACTGAAGGATGTCTCGCCTGAAGGTGCTATACCTCGCTGACATGAGTGCTGGCTGGAAATCGACAGCAACATTGAAGCAATGGTCCAGGGTTGAAGATTAATGAGGCTGCTCATTCAGAATGGTTGCTCAAAGTACCCATATGTTGTACGTGTGGCATCCACCATGACTAATGCCAGCCTCACTTAACCATCTTCACTCAGGTTTTGGGCATCAAAGTGTTGCCTCACACGGTTTCCGATGATGGGGTCTATTCACGGCATCTGCCTTCAAATGGCATAAAACGTATCTGCAGCCATCTGTTCCAGTCTTCCTCAAATGGTGAAGCAGAATGTTTTGTTCAGACCTTTCAGCAGCAAATGAAGGAAGCTGTCAAATTGTCTGTTACTATGTCTACTCTCACCACGTTTTTAACACTTATCGAAGCATGCCGATTAACAATCATAGCCACACCAAGTTCCTCCACAAGCTACAACCATGGATCCTGCTACATCTTCAGAGCCCAGACACTGCCCCAGTGATATGCACCTGGCACAGCTGTGTGGGCCCAATCCCGTGGGAGAGTACTGAGCCTTGGACACCAGAAATGGTGGTGGACACCCATTGGGAGCATGTTACATCAGTCCAAACACAGAAGAGGCTCAAGTGAGGCCAATACAACCAGTTCCAACCTCAAATGCATGCATTGCACCTACCACCACCTCTTCCACCACTGTCTGGCAACAATGTTGCCTCATGGCCAGCATTTGTGGCAGCAGTCTATGACCCTTGCACCAACAATCATTTCCACATCCACTCACTGGTGGAACCCTATGGCATGCTCATTGGTAGCAATGTCCTAATAGATGCTGCTAAAATTCCTCCCTGCACACAGCCATCAGCCAAAGGGACCGGGCCTTCCCCTGCCTCCATTCCACCCTCACAGCACAGTCCAGGGCATTTCTGCCCGTATGTACCTTTTTTGGAGGGGAAGGAAATGGAAGGTCTGGTATCCAGCTCTGTTGAAACTGAATGTCTGCTGGAGGTAATGGACCTAGATGGCCAATAGAGGGCACAGTCTAGTTGTGGTGCTGTGCTCATAGCATGAGAGCACTACTAATCTCACCACATGAATACACTTGCCAATAGTGTCCCCGGAGGCCGATATAAATACAGCTACCCAGCAAATTGTCAGTCAGTTCTGTACTCAGATCTGGTATTGCTGTGGTATTATTGTTACTAGCATCACTGTGCTATGGATTATTGGATAATGACCTTGCTCGGCACCTGGTCTTCCTCTCTGGTTGCAATTCGGACTGTCTCCGTCTTTGATCCTGGCCTGTTGACATTGTTGTGGTAAAGATTGCCACTTTCCATTTCATTGTTTACATAGGGTGCTTTGGTCTTGGCCTTGTCAATTGCTGGAGATAAGAGGGAGCTTTCTATATGCTGCAATTAAATGTTCAGTCATTTTCCAAATGGCATAAAATGTCTAAGAAATAGCTATATTAGCTTTTTGACAAGTACTCTTCCAGAAAAAAGTAATTACTTACAAACTTGTAGCATTATATAAATGCTCACAACTGCAATCAAACTTAGGTATTTTTTCTATTAAGTACACAATTGTATAAAAGAGCAAAATACACATATGCAAAAAATGAATTTTGTTAAATAGCCTGTAGACAGTTTGGTTTCATATTTTCAGAATCTGCAATGATACTAAATGCTAGAACACTGAATACAAAATCAATATTTCTGATTACCTTTTTCATTGATTTGCCATTATAGCAGTTAGTTCGAATTCCTTGGCCCTTAAAAATAAACTTCTTATTGACCTTCTTAAACTTCCTGACAACTTTAGGAACTGCTTTTGCAGTCCGCAATGATTTAAGAGCAGCAAGCCGTAGTTTTTCTAAGTCATCTTCATTTTCCTCCTGGAAAGATAAAGAAAGAGAAGAAGTGCAATTAATTATGAGGCAACAATTAAAATTATGATTTATTTTTGTTGATTTAAGTTATGCAGACACAAGCCATAATGATGAAGCACACTGTTCTGCTATGTTATCACACATAAAAAAAAATTAAAAAAATCTGTGGGGACTCAGTTCAAACATTCTGGGAACAACAGCACTGACTTTGATTTAATCATCAGCTAAGTATTACTCAATTTATGATTCCACTTAGTGAATGTTCAGCTTTGAGAAGCCATATTCTTTTTATTTGGTATGCTTCTGCTTACAGCCTGTTAAATGGCTCCCTCTGCTAACCAACATCATTCTATGGGACATATAAAGATAGAAAGTGCTCATGCAGTCATGAACAAGACTGCATTAGAACCAGTTTCTCCTCACACTTGATATAAACCAGCAAGATTCTACAAGGTAGCTGAAATGTTGTCAACCAGTCTGGAGAATCCCCCATGAGCCTGTTAACAAACAATTTCAATCCTGCAGCTGCCTGGAAATCAGGGGTCATCTCCACCCTGAGCAAAGCCCTTTGAGAGTCAAAACCCCTAGTATTAAACCTGGAGTTTGAATATTTCTCACACCACCTGAAGCAAACGTAATGAAATTAGATGTGGCACAGGAAGAACACGTGTCACACTCCAAGCTGTAACTGAAGTTTAAAGTGGTGCAGACAATATCAAATACCATTCAGGACTACCTCTTGTACGTTTTCACTGGATCCCTAGACGAACTGCATCAGGCTGGTTCTAAAGCTATTGCGTGGTTGGAAAACCTGTCAATGATCTTAAGTTTTGGTTTTGTTTGTTATACTGCTTGTTTATAATTTTCTGTTTGTAATTTATAGTGTGCTTGTGATTACTCAACAGCATCAAATGCTAAATAATAATAATAATAATAATAAAACAAAAACTACACACATCATCTATTTTAATTAAATCCTGACTTCCTTTTTGCTTGTATTGCCATCATTCAAATTTTCATGACTGACTGGTGCTAATGGTATTTAGCAGTTTAAGTCAGATTTGGACTGCCAATGACATTAATGAATGTGACAAACTTTGTAAGCTCTTCCTATTAGGGTACATTCACATGATTCAGTGGTCCATTCCCAACTTTTTGGGACTGACTGATGGATAATATAATTCTCATGCACCTCCAAATTTCCAGAAGTATACTTTAACTGAAGGGCTTATTTCAATAGTTGGTACAAGTCTATTACCTCCACTTTTCTGCCTATAATGCTTCTGAAATTAATGATCCAAACAAACAGAGAGAAAGGTTCATATCTAGCAAGAGGCCATATGCTTGAATATTTCTCGTATCTCAACTGCAGATCTTTCAGCACTCATTTAACTTTAGGACTCTATCTCACAATGAACAAAAATGGACTTGTACCACTACTGAAATAAGCCCTTCAACTATTGCTTTAATATATGCAACATTTTATTCTCCTTATTCTTCTGCCTATTTTCCAACGTGGGGGGAGGGGGGGGGGGGGGAGCAGGGCAGAGAGGGAGGGGCTGGGAATATGGAGTGATACACAGGAATACTATACGGCTCCACAACTGCTGTAGATTGAAATTTCCATGTATGTAGCTGCAAGGCAAAAGGTATTGATTAGCAGTCTATCTCCAAGGAAAATCTGTTGCAGTTAGCCTATAGGTTGAAACTACAAGTGCCTGTACCTAAGTATGCCACACTGTCACCTACAGTGAACAGTCATCTTGAAGAATGGCTGCAGGCTTTCACCAAAGTGATAAGGATTGTGTAAGGCCACACACGCAACTTGCAATGGATCCAAATGCCACCATCATGCAGTTGTGTTGGAATGTTAGTAGGTGAAGAATGCTGTTGTTAGCAAAAGAAATAGCTATGTACAAGTGCTACATAGGACACCAAACATGTACAACAGGCAAAGATGATGAAAACAAGGCCCAAGTGGCAAAAAGAACAGGTTGGCGCTTCAGTGAGTCTTCTTTTCTCATCATTTAAAGACAACTGACAGTGTAGAACTGATATCTCAAAAGCTGACACAAAGCATTCCACTGTCACCTAACCTTGCCTTGTCATGCAGATGCACTGATATGTTGAACATTATGACTCACGCCACCTGGTGGTGGTCAGAACAAGTTTAGATGAATCACAGTTCAGTGTACAGAGGGATTCTGGTGTTTTGACATGTGAAGGACAAAGAAGAGATAAACATGAACAAAACTTATTGCAACGTGACAATTACAGTGGATACCGATTCATGGTCTGGGTCACTTGTCATGAAGAATGTAAGAAAACCACCGCATATATTTGTAATGGAGTTGGTCATAGTGGAAAATTCCTTTATCAAGATAGGAATATGTTTGGCTTTCTAGTGGTCTATGGTGTGGTGTACCTCATTTCATTTTCAACACTCACCCCAGTACAATTACTTATGTTGGTGAGGCACAGGAGGGCAAAGGCATCACACAAATTGAGTGGCATGGGTATTATCTGGACCTTAATCTAGAGACCATGCCAGGGACCATGTTAATCATTTAGCACAGAGGCTTTGATCACCTCACACCCTAAAAAATATCAAAGCTGGAGGAATGTAAAAACATTCCAACTAAAATTCTGAACAGCCTCAAGTTGTGCACCAATAAATACAGAGGTTGTCCACAATGGACATATTCCTCACTGTTATCTTAACATGCACAAGGAAAGAATAACTCTTACTATAGCACAATACTACTTTGAATTTGGCTTTTTGTTTTTATTTGTCCTTTATCCACGGGAGTTTCTGCCATAATGAGTAGAAAATGGTACAATCTCAATAAGTTCACATGATCTTTTTTTATGCTCAGCATCCAAAGAACAAGACAATATGATTTTTTCTTGAAAACAGACATGCAGCTCATAAAGTTTTTTCAGTGTGGGTTTTTGTAAGATTGCTATAAACATAGGTTTGCTTTCTTTAAAATATCTTCTATGATATGTTGTAGGGTAAGTATTGCCTGACATTTTCCTATATTTATATGGAAGCCAAACTGATAACCCCAAAGTTTGGCATCTACCAGTTTCCATTCTTCTGTAAATAATTCATGCCAAAATTTTGCAACCATGATTTCTTAAACTGATGATTCAGAAATATTCACACCTGTCATCTTAGCAATTGGGATTATTATATTCTTCCTTAACTATGACGGTATTTCACACGTTTCATGTATCTTACATACCACATGAAACGGTTTTCTCAACACTCATTAATACAAAGAGACTGTCATCTACTCCAGGGCCTTGTTCTCACTCACTTCTTTTAGGGTTGTGTCGAACTCTTCTTGTAGCACCAAATCTCCCATCTCACCTTCATTTATTTTCTCTTCCCTTTCTATACCACTGTCTTCATTTTCCTTGTATAGGTCTTCTATACATTTCTATCACCTTTTAGTTCTCCCTTCTTTGCTTACAAGGGAACTCCCCATCGCACCCCCTCAGATTTAGTGTAAGAAGATTCAGTGGACAGCCCATCAAAAACTGAACCCAAGTTGAGCATGTAAACAGGAAGGTGTACTGAACTGTGAAAAAAAGCAAAATAGAAACAGTGAATAGTCTAAGAACAAGAAGTGCAATAAAGAACAGCCTGAAACTGTAATGGCATCGTGGGTAAGTGGTCATGGTGTTGGACAGCCAATCGGTCAACCTCTGTTCCAAAATCCCTCATGCCATTTATATATTTTGCCACAACATTACGAAATGTCCATCCGGTCATTGAAATTCTTCCTGCAGTCTTGGCAGTTGTAATACTATACATTGGTTATAGAATATGAGTCATGTGGTTAGAATTTGTTACCGTTGTAAGTAAGTGTGATGAATAGTGAGAGCAGGCAAGATACCACATAGACATCTCACACAAATGAAAGCAATAAATAAACGGGTGTGACCTATGTTACAACAAAGGATTTCAAGAGTCCAGACTTCCGGAACAGAACACAACTTCGAAAACATTAACAACATATATTTTGACAGAGTACATAGAAAAATGTGTGACTGTGAAACTATTGCATTCATTTGTTGCAGCTTATGTGACAAACTATTCTGTCTTTATCATTTCCTTGGGAGTGATTACATTCACATTCATACGAAGTCCTAAATCAGGCAAGGAGGCATACCTCACTTAACAGTTGTACAAATTAGGTGGGTTGATCTGAGATTCATATCGTTTGACACACATACTGTCACTAATGCCTTGTACGACACACCAGACATGTTTTCCAGTGGAGGATTTGGTTAATTTGTTGCTTTGTCATCAAACATCTGCGGTTCCTATTCGAAAGCCACTTCCTTTTGGCTGGTAATAGAGTAGTTGTGCAGAATCAACTGTCATTATACACTCCTGGAAATGGAAAAAAGAACACATTGACACCGGTGTGTCAGGCCCACCGTACTTGCTCCGGACACTGCGAGAGGGCTGTACAAGCAATGATCACACGCACGGCACAGCGGACACACCAGGAACCGCGGTGTTGGCCGTCGAATGGCGCTAGCTGCGCAGCATTTGTGCACCGCCGCCGTCAGTGTCAGCCAGTTTGCCATGGCATACGGAGCTCCATCGCAGTCTTTAACACTGGTAGCATGCCGCGACAGCGTGGACGTGAACCGTATGTGCAGTTGACGGACTTTGAGCGAGGGCGTATAGTGGGCATGCGGGAGGCCGGGTGGACGTACCGCCGAATTGCTCAACACGTGGGGCGTGAGGTCTCCACAGTACATCGATGTTGTCGCCAGTGGTCGGCGGAAGGTGCACGTGCCCGTCGACCTGGGACCGGACCGCAGCGACGCACGGATGCACGCCAAGACCGTAGGATCCTACGCAGTGCCGTAGGGGACCGCACCGCCACTTCCCAGCAAATTAGGGACACTGTTGCTCCTGGGGTATCGGCGAGGACCATTCGCAACCGTCTCCATGAAGCTGGGATACGGTCCCGCACACCGTTAGGCCGTCTTCCGCTCACGCCCCAACATCGTGCAGCCCGCCTCCAGTGGTGTCGCGACAGGCGTGAATGGAGGGACGAATGGAGACGTGTCGTCTTCAGCGATGAGAGTCGCTTCTGCCTTGGTGCCAATGATGGTCGTATGCGTGTTTGGCGCAGTGCAGGTGAGCGCCACAATCAGGACTGCATACGACCGAGGCACACACGGCCAACACCCAGCATCATGGTGTGGGGAGCGATCTCCTACACTGGCCGTACACCACTGGTGATCGTCGAGGGGACACTGAATAGTGCACAGTACATCCAAACCGTCATCGAACCCATCGTTCTACCATTCCTAGACCGGCAAGGGAACTTGCTATTCCAACAGGACAATGCACGTCCGCATGTATCCCGTGCCACCCAACGTGCTCTAGAAGGTGTAAGTCAACTACCCTGGCCAGCAAGATCTCCGGATCTGTCCCCCATTGAGCATGTTTGGGACTGGATGAAGCGTCGTCTCACACGGTCTGCACGTCCAGCACGAACGCTGGTCCAACTGAGGCGCCAGGTGGAAATGGCATGGCAAGCCGTTCCACAGGACTACATCCAGCATCTCTATGATCGTCTCCATGGGAGAATAGCAGCCTGCATTGCTGCGAAAGGTGGATATACACTTTAGTAGTGCCGACATTGTGCATGCTCTGTTGCCTGTGTCTATGTGCCTGTGGTTCTGTCAGTGTGATCATGTGATGTATCTGACCCCAGGAATGTGTCAATAAAGTTTCCCCTTCCTGGGACAATGAATTCACGGTGTTCTTATTTCAATTTCCAGGAGTGTAGGTCCCCACCTTAGACCTCACAGTTGCAAATGGATGTTACACCATGACATAGACAAAAATTTAAATAAAGTGAACAGCAAAAATAAATAAATAAAATTAAAAAAAAAATGGCATGACGGAGTTTGGAACATGGCTCACCCGCTTTGCAGTCCAACACCTTAACCATGATGCCATTTCTCTTTGCGGCTGCTCTACATTGCACTTCTTGTTCTTGGACCATTCACTGTTTCTATTTTGCTTTTTTTTTCAGAGTCCTGTACACCTTCTTCCTGTTTTCATGCTTGATCTGTGTTCAGTTTTTGATGGGCTGTGCACTGGGCCCCTCTTACCACTAAATCTGAGGGGGAGGGGCGTGTTGCAACGGGGAGTTTCCCTTGTTAGTATGGACTTGCCATTTGAGTTCTCGATATTCGTATAGTTGCTTTCATTTTCTCCAAAAGTCTCTCTAATTTTCCTGTAGGCAGCACTTATTTTTCCCTTGGTCATACAGGCTTCTACAGCAAGAAAAACTTTTCTGGGAATGTGAAATTTGGTAACATCAAATATAAATGTTAGGAAGTCTTTCTTGAAGGTATCTATCTTCAGTGTAGCACTGTAAAGAAGTGAAATGTGAATGGTAAACTGTTCAGAGAAGAAGAGAATAAAGCTCTTGAAATGTGGTGCTACAGAATAGTGCTGGAGATCAGATGGGAAGGTTGTAATACTAATGAAGAGGTACTGAATCGAACTGCGGAGAAAAGAGGAAGACTAAGGATCACACACAGTAAGCAGGTTCATGAACTAGCTATGCAGTGGTGAAGAGACTTGCTCAGGACGGACTGGTGTGGAGAGCTGCACCAAAGTGTCTTTGTACTGAAGACTACCACTACCATCATTACTGCCGTCACTGCCACTGCCACCACTGTGATATTTATAGCAAATTGCTGAATTGCAGAATAATTCACACTGCACATGTGTATACTTTCAAATATGTAAGTAAGTTAAACCCAAAATCACATAGTCAGCAACCAAAAATGAAAATGAAGAAATTTAGCATGCTGGATTTGAGAATCTCACCAATGGCTGATAAAAATTGAAATAGTATTTGTTTCAATAACAACATCAATGCTTGCTGTTATCAAAATGTAATTATGGTTGCCAATAACAAGAAAAAGTTATACCATACTAAAAAGAAAACTGAAGAATTTTTAATATGTTGATGCAATAAATGATAACACATCAATGTTGTTGATAATTTCAACAATTTCTAAAGTAATGAACTAGAATATAAGCTACTGATTTAAAGAATTGGTCAGGTAAGCTATGCTCTTAGATGCCCAATTAAGCCATAGAGCAACAACACATGTGCTTCTGTGCACAGAAATGCGCATTTACACTGAGTTTGGAACACATTCTGCAACATTGTTCACTGCTAGTACTGGGCTACCAAAGTTTGCAACATGTTGGCAGCTCAAAACCAATGTTCCATGGCTGTGTCAGTACAGATCAAAGGAACAACATTCCTGGCCTGCCACCACTAAATGCCGCTATGAAGCACTACTGTTTGTTCTTTTTCAGTCTGCAGTGTTGCACATTGTCTTTCCATGTGTTCCTTTAAGAAATGGAGGGGACAAGAAGCAAAATTTATGAACTTGTCACACACTATGAGGCAGAGGAGTGGCTCTGGCATCTTCAAAGTCACAGGTATAAAAATATTAAACATAAGCACGATTCCGTACAAAACATTGCTGCACTGCTCAATACCAGCAGCATTAAAGTAGATAAAACAATGGAGTCTCTTATTTCTCAATACCACAGGAACAGTAACAACAATAGGATTTGTTATCTGACTTTGAAAATTTGCCATCAGCAAGTTACACGAGTTGCCGCCCTACAAAAGGGTGATGACAAACAAATCACAATGCTTTCTATGAGACAGAAATGAATGCATGTATGCAGGAGGCAGCAGTCAGTACTAAACATAGAGGTGGCAGGGGGATCATCAACAGCAGTTTCCCCTGTCATATTCATTGCAAGTGAGAGCAACATTGAGGTTAAAGAAGTTTTCTGCATTGAAAACAATAATTTGTATTAATATCTGTTTCAGTGCTACTACCATAACCAAATTACATTTACATAGTCCTTCAGTCAAAGCTTCACAAACTCTAGGAACTATTTGATATATGGCTGGCTTTGATAGGAATCTACTGTTGCTAAAAAATGAAGAATAACAGCTAGTGTTTGCTTTACAGGAATTGCTTTTCTGAAATTTGTACCTTTCTTAGAAACAACTGGCTCTGTGATATTCATCATAATTTCAAAATCAGACGACGACATTCTAGAGATGTTATGAAAACCAGAACCTTCTTCCAAATTCAGCTCACACAGGATGTCACTACCATCACGTCTCCTACAGTATGTTTCTGTCCACAAATGATGACTACGTCTTTTTCTTTGACTGCTTATTCATCAAGTATTATTAATGTAGTGCAACATACCATTAATTCTTCCTCTTCACAATATGAAATGCTTGCTGCCAGTTCTGCGTAGCAACAAAGTGAATACGTATGTAGAAATGTTTGACGCCAGAGTCGATGGGATGTGAACAGTGAACAATGTTGCCAACATGTTGTGGAACAAGTTGCACACAGAAATGTGTCTTTAAACTCAGTGTAAATTCAGCTTAATAGTTGACCAAAACTATCTGCTTATGCCATGCAACAAACCACTTAAAAGACACGATGACATGACACATATTCCTTGTTGCAACATTAGTGTATGCTTTGCTCTGACTGTACAACAGCAAGGGAAAATATACCAAAGAGTAGTAAATAGAAACAGGATGGAAAAAGAAACAGGTCAAATCATCACTGCATTAAATCTGGGCTTACTGAAAGATTTGTGATTCATCAGCATACCAATTAATTACTTTTTTTTTAATTGTCATGATGCTTTCATTATCCTTGAGAAGTGAGTAAATTACAGAGCCCATAAAAGGCACATCTTAGATGAAATTTGCTTTGTGGATGATGCCAGAAGATAACTCTCACACTGATAAGAAACAGTCAACACAAATGCAATGATGCAAAAACAAAAACCTTAAGACGACAGCAAAAAATAAGAGTAATGCGTCATGTAGAAACATTAAATTATATTTTAGAATTTGAGGTAAATGTGAGGGTGTTGGTGCTGGCTGCAGATCATCAGTTCGAACCCGACCACCAGCAATTATTTGTTTTTAGTATTTGTCATTTCTGGAAGGTTCTTGATATATCTTATATTTGTAATGTTTGTATAGTCTGGAATTTTCGATGTCTGTATAAATAACTGCACTCTCCACCCAGGAGATCAGTTCTGTTCTGACTGGATGTTGATGTTCATAATAAATGTTCTTTCAGTTTTAAGTAATGTATTTCATTGACAGCCCTGTTTTTGGAATCAGATCTGACTATTGTTTCAATGCAACACTATTTGGTGGCAATGACAGGTACTTCGAAGCATCTACATCACCATTGCTCCAATTAGACACTGTAAAATCCATTGCCTACACAGACAGGACTCAGAATGTAAGCGGTACATCATTCCAAAGGTTCTCATATCCAGGAGACCAATGGATTCTAAGCCAGCATAAAGTACACTGCACATCAGGCAGCATAAAGTATGCTGCACATCAGGCATCCACCAGCATTTTCCAGAGACAACTGTCAAAACATGATGAAATGGCTGAAAGGATTCAATCGAGTCACCATATACAACAAGTAGTATGACATGATGCATTTGGTGAATGTATACTTTTACTTTGATGGAGCAGCCCAGCAATTGTTTAAGAACAATAGAGAGAAGCTCAATAGCTGAGGTAAATACCAAGCCAAACTGAAAAAAAAAATGAATGTCAGCAATCAGCAGCAAGTCCACATAGCAGAACAACAATTGAATAACAGGACCCAACATCATGACGAAATGAGAGTCTTACTCATATATAGAGAATGTTTTGGCCCTTTGCAACATTGTGAACCCAAATACGACAGAAACCAATAAAATCTCACATTTGATGAAAGAAATAAAAGAAGACATGTACCGAGCTCTTCTAGTAGCAAACATCGAGAAAAAAAGTCGCACAAAGGAGGTATGATCAATTCCCAGATGTAGTTGCTATGGCAGTTGTGAAAGACCACAATGATCTTGCCTCTCTCATACATCTCATCGTAAGAGAAGAGATGATACAGCATTTTATGACAGCCAAAACTGTCTGACCAAGTACACAAGAGACATCGGCAATGAATGTTGACCGTACATGTTAGAAGGTATAAGAGAATGTTGAAGAAGAGGTGCATCGATATTTGGCACTAGTCTCTGCCACCAGTCGAATGTGCTATGAAGAATGAACTCAGCCAAATCAGACTTACATAGCCACTGTCAAATGACAAAACAGCACCCTCCCAACACTCCTTTGCCAAGCAAAATGCCTCCACATAAGAAGAGACATTTAGAGGATGGAGGACAACACACCAGTCTGTTTTTGCCATGCATGCCCTAGACAAGTTATACACTGCTGTACAGAAAAAAAGACAAGTGCTAGAACATCACAACAGCACTATTCATGTCAGTCAACTGCAGATAATTATAGTCGACCTCCCAGATGAAACTCATTCCTGAACCAGGGCCCAGGTCACTCCCCAACATGCTGGAGCCATTCCTGGGGCTGTTCCTCATGCTGGGTACCCACAGTTTGACTAGCCACCAATTTCAGGAAAGCTAAGCAAGGTAACTATCTATGGAAGTTTGGTCACGAGAGGCGAAAATCCTTCATGGATGACAGTTACCACGATGACAGGAAACCTAATCAACATCATCACCAACAGCCAACCCATGTAGTTGCTTCCTTTTCTTTAATGTCAGATGCTTATTGTCATCAGCTAAAGAGAACTGTGTTTCATGTTACAAAAGCAGTACTGCTGAAGGCCGCAACTTGGAAAGACACCCAGCCAACAAGAACATATCTTACATGATTAACTATCAATGACAGAAAACAGTCCTTCAAATTTGCCATTTGAACATAATGCAGTCATAATGTTGTTTTGTGACGGACAATCTCACAGGCACCGCAAGCTGTCATAGACTGTAGAAGATCACAGCTCCAGAATGATGAAGCTATTCTGACAAGCACATATAACAAAGACTGCTCTGGGCAATTGTGGCCCATTTAAACTGAGAAGCTTTTGCCAATTGCAAAAAGCTATTCAGGCTTACAAAAGAAATTTACATGCCAGCAATGATCATAAGCATTTTATGTGGTAAAGGAGAACGTTAGATCCCTGTCACGAACAGCCACAACTCAGTCCTGAGGATATGTTCATAGGGACAGCCGGACCAGTCCAGAAAGGGCACCTTTTTGATGAAATATGGTGCTCTGTTACCATTACAGACAGCACAGGGGAGGAAGTTACTAATGAAATGTCAATAGGAAATGGCCTGTCTGAGGAAAAATGTTGGCAAGTAATAACTATTCTGCATCAAGTCTTGGTTGCTTTCAAATCCGGGGTGGAGAATTAGCAGGCCAAGTGGCCCATCGTAAATGACCATATCAACACTGGGAATCATCCACCAATTTGCCAGCACTCATACAGTGTGTCACTGACTGTATGACGGATAATCTGGGAGGAAGTGGAGAAGGCGCTGCAAGACAACATCACTGAACCTTCAGTGTCCTTGGTCCTCTCCTGTAGTCCTTGTGAAAAAGAAGGCTGGCACATGGTGTTTCTGTGTCAACTACCGATGACTGAACAAAATCAGAAAGAATGTTGTCCCTCCACAGCTGTGCATTAACATCATTATAGACTGTTTGAAAGGAGCAAAGTATGTCCAACTATGGAAATCCAGACAGGACACTGAGGCAATTCTGTCTTAAATTAACAGTGATTTGACTCCTCTCAGATTTTGATGAAACTCGGCACAAAGGTAGCAAACATATACATTAAGAAAAATACCCAATTTTATTAAAATCTGTTGATTCATTTTGAAAATATGGCAATGTAAAGTTGTCAAATATGATCAAAAAACCCTACACCATCACAATGTAAAATTGCTGTAGCAACTCTCATAATTATGCTAAAATGGTGGAAGAGGTGTTATTTTGAGCAATTTTCCATGAGCTTTCCTACAATATACAACACAATATGGGTTCAAGGCGATTTTTTCACATTTAAATGAAAATTCAAATTTTTAATTTCTCAAAAAGCACATCTTCAAAAATCTTTCAAAAAATTATACAGGGTGTCTCACCTAACTCTGCCACCTCAAATATCTCTGGAACAACAATAGATATTAAAAAATGTTTTTCACCAGAATGAACGTATGACAGGGGCTTAGGAAACCAAATACTATGTGAAATTTTAAAACGTAAACAAATACTATTTTCAACACAAACTTGTGTATATCTAAATGGATGCCCCCTTTTATTTTGTATGCAACCAATAGCATGAAAAATCACAAAAATAATGGTGTTGATTGCATCGCAATACGTCAGTGACATCCCGAGAAATTGCAAAGGGAAGTTGATGCTTGAAATCAATGAAGCGCACAGCTAGCGCACGTCCTGAGACTCAAGCGTGCACCTCACACTGCCGGTAATCGTGATGTGATTGATATACTACGTCAGTGGAGTGTTAATGTATGGTGTGGTATTGTATCACAACACATCATTGGCCCATATTTCATTGATGGCACTCCTAAAGGGGGATAGTTTAGCCCCTTCTTGAGCTGCACCTTACTTGAACTGGTCCACCTCTTATAATGTGTCAAATAATGCTGTATCAGAATGACTGATGTCCTGCGCATAATGTTTATTGTTGTGAAATGACAACTAGATGTACAATTAGTGGTAACACACTTGGTTTCACGTTTATCAACCTCATAAGTTTTGAAATATGTGGCTTGTAAAGGATAGCAATGGGGTCACAGTTTCTGACATAATGCATCGCATGTAGTACTGTGTTCAGAGCAGGGGTTGCCTGCACTGGTACCTGTATCCTGTCATAAAACATACAAATATCACCACAGCATGCTCTACCTTCAGTGTACAAGTGTCTCCTAATCGGGTCTGCTGAACACCTCTCTTACTGTAACGAAAGTCACATATGTTGCTACATTAAAACCTGTTTTCTTCTGGCTTGTTACATTTGCCGTCATCTAGTCGATATGTCGACCTTCAGTAATGAAGAAAACTAGATATTATTTTAATTTACGGCAAATGTCACAGAAACGCAGCTGCAGCTGTGACACACTATGCTGAACACTACCCAGATCGGCTGTGTCCATGACATTGAACCATTGGCAACATCTACAAGACACTCACAGAAACAGGAAGATGGGCTCCCGCAAAACGTTGACATACAACGCCAGCGACTGGCAATGGAAACGAAATTGCTGTTCTGGCTTCTGTAGTGCACAGACCTCAGGTGGGTGTATGAGAAATTGCACGAGGTGTAGGAATAAGCCACAGTAGTGTGTGCAGAATCTTGCATCGGCATCTATTTCATCTGTTCCATATCTCACTGCACCAAGAACTGTACAGGAATGACTTTGAATCCAGCACTGCAGTCTGTCATTTTGCACTTCAGCAGTTGCAAGGTAATCCAGTATTCCTAAGCAATATATTTTTTACAGACATGGCTTCATTTACAAATCATGGTAATGTGAATCTGTGGTACATGCACTACTGGTCCGTGCAAAATCCCCACTGGATTCACCAAGTTTCTCAGCAACGACAGTGGAGTGTCAATGTTTGGTGCAGTATCATTGCTAACTGTATTGTAGGTCCCTATTTTTACCACGGAACATTGAATGGACAGTGATATGCATCATTTCTTCAACGCACACTAGCACTCCTCATGGAGGATCTAGCACTGGAAGCTCATCTATAAATGTGGTTACAACATGACGGATGCCCCGCACACAATGCAAAAGTTGTCAGAGACGTTCTAGATGCGACATTTACAGATAGGTGGATGGGGCAGGCAGGTACTGTGCGATGGCCAGCACGGTCCCCCGACTTGATGCCATTAGACTTCTTTCTCTGGGGAGCAGTGAGAGACAGAGTGTATCAAGAACCCCCAATGACAGCAGAGGATATGCAACATCATATTACTGCTGTGTGTGCAGAAATATCTGTAGAAACTCTATAATCTGTGCAACACTCTCTCGTTACCCGTCTGCAAACGTATATTGACGCAAACAGAGGGCACTTCAAACATATGTGGACATGACACAGTTTCATTGGTCAAGATGTGGGTGTATTTTCTATGCTGGATGTAATGCACAAGAACACAGTTTCTGTGGGTGATAGGGCACTAGTAAATGTGTTTAGCAAAGTGAATTCAAGTGTGTTATCTCTAACTGTAGCTCTAGTTGTCAGTTTGCTAGAATAACATCCATTTACAATCTGAAAAATGTAACTTTGTGTTGGATGTGTTACTTGTTTATTTTTGTGGATTGTGCACACCTTCCCATTGTGTGAGCCCCTGACACAGGCAGTGTGAGGTGCACTCTTGGGTCTCAGGATGTGCGCTAACTGTGTGCTTCATTTATTTCAAGCGTCAACTTCCCTTTGCAATTTCTCGGGCTGTAATTGACATATTGTACAACCAATGCCATTACTTTTGTGGTTTTTCATGCTATGAATTGCATACGAAATAATAGATGGTGTCCATTTAAAAATACACAAGTTTGTGTTGAAAATAGTATTTGTTTACATTTTAAAATTTCGCATAGTATTTGGTTTCCTAAGCCCCTGCCATATGTTCATGCTGGTGAAAATCGTTTTTGAATATCTATTATTGTTCCAGAGATATTTGAGGTGGCAGAGTTAGGTGAGACATCCTGTATATAATGATTCACATTATTGCTAACTAATACCCTAATTATGAAAGTGGGACTGTCATGAGTTCAAACCTTTATAAAATTTCAAAAATTCACAGAAATTTAAGCAGAAATATACATAATTTCATTCTTAATACATCTATGTACACACTCAAACTTAATATTAACACACACGTTCCAGATGTCACTAGCAAAACTTGATTTAAACAGTCTGTGTTTGAAGATTGACCTTGTTAAAGGCTTCTTTTGTTTTTATAGTTTCATCACCGGGTATCTAACATATTCTTCCTGTTGGTGTTACTGGGTTTACCTTACAAAGAATATCATTTATAGATAACTACAGAATATCTGGAATTATAGGATATGCGCAAGACAGTGATGGGCCAGCTCTGTGAAGGAAAGTAACTTTAAACTTCATCGAGATTTTTGTCTTTCATTAAAATATAATCTAACCACCATTTCTCGTGATAGACATCAGTAACATATCCACGAATGCCTTTCAAAGCCAGCATTTCTGAAGATTTTGTATCTGTATCAACAGCTGATACTGTTGTCTCTGAAAAAGTCTTTACCAATATTTTTGATGTACTTGATGCAATCTGTATAAAAGCATGTAGCTTCCGTGTCCTTTTTTGGAAATAGACTGACTAAAGCACTTTTCCAGATAACTCTCAGTTTCAATGTACGCTCCTTGTGCTGAAAATTCATAATGTGTGGATGTAATGTTTTTAGCTGGCCAATCAAAAAGTTGTTGTGGAGTAAGAATTTGGTTGTCATGCGGCTGTGCAGACTTGCTTTTGTTGCTAATCTATTAACAGTGCCACTGACACCATCACAAGGTCATTTTCCATGATCAGAGGCAAAAAATGCCATTCTGTTTTAATGCTAAAATCATCTTGGTGGAAGCATAAATTTACAAAACTCTTTTTATTCTTGTACTGGGCTGCACTACCCGCTGAAAAGTAGTATATCTTCTGTATAACAGCATGAAATTACTTTTTTTAAAAACTGAACTAGCTTTTTTTGAAAACAATAAACTGCTATGGTATTATGCTCTAAGACAGTTATGACATAACTCATGTGCTCTGTTTTCTTTTCTGCTTTGTAATATACAAAAAAGGGGTGCACTGTTGCATGATCACTTGGCCAGTGATAACCCTGGGCCTCATTTTGGATCATAAAAGTGTAATTCCAGAAGTAGTCATGTACAACAACACAGTCCCCCTCATTCAAGTTTTCCTTGCTTTGCTAGAAAATTATGGAGTATCTGTGTAGTCTTTTCAGAAAATGATTCAATGAACTCCAGTGAGGTCTTCTGCATTATTTCTAAGTTGCATCCCTCTACTGAAACCCACTGTCAAAAAGTAATATTTTCAACCACATTATCATTAAATGTACTTTGTAGTGTTCTTTTTATTGGGTCACTTCCTGGGCAAGAACTACAGTTTTCCATAATGCAGTGGAATTATGCTGGGTTGCACAGCACTTTTGCCAAACAGTGTTTGTAAAAGGTCAATTCTCCATTGTTTAAGATACTGAGCTCAGCATTTTCTCACAAGACTTTCACATTTTGATGTGTAGTGCAATCACATACTGAGTTACACTATGACCAGCTAAAATGTAGTGTTTTGGGTGCAGTTCTACAAACTTAGAAAACCCAATCTTCATTACTGGAAATGTAGCTTTGAAACTTTTATGTTCCTATAAAATTGTACAAAATAAGTCTTTCAGATATTACTGTTCTCTCTCCATCTTCCCCTTTACAGTTACACAGTCTTCCTTCCCTGGTATTACTATGCTTATTATGTCATTCTCATAAAAATAATTATGCACTGTATGCACAACTTCTCGTGACAAATTCTTTCCCGGTTTTTGATCAGAAATTTCTAATAAACCTCTTTCCTTCAAAAGCCTTTTTGCCTGGCATACCACATAGTTGGGAGCATTAAATTCATGCATTATCTTCCTAATACTCCAAGACTCAGGCAAACAAGTTAGTAGCATTACTTTCTTTTTCTTCTACTTGAACAAAAACTAGCTTTCAGGTTACCTATTACATACTATTCCAGTGACCCACATTCATTTTCTGAGGAATCCCCTGCTTTAGTAAATAACAGTTTTTTAAGCACAAACTCAATGGTTTTCAATTTTTTGGTGGAATACTGCTTCATCTGAAGTTTTGTATTATGTAGAGGAGACTCACCTAATTCCTGAAGAGATGTATTTAGTGTCTCCATAACAGCTGAAGGTGGAGGAACATAGTTTGTTTCATTGTCATTTAAAGATTTTCTACAATATCTACATCTACATACATACTCCGCAATCCACCATACGGTGTGTGGCAGAGGGTACCTCGTACCACAACTAGCATCTTCTCTCCCTGTTCCACTCCCGAAGAGAACAATGGAAAAATGACTGCCTATATGCCTCTGTCCGAGCCCTAATCTCTCTTATCTTATCTTTGTGGTCTTTCCGTGAAATATAAGTTGGCGGCAGTAAAACTGTACTGCAGTCAGCCTCAAATGCTGGTTCTCTAAATTTCCTCAGTAGCAATTCACGAAAAGAACGCCTTCTTTCCTCCAGAGACTCCCACCAGAGATCCTGAAGCATTTCTGTAACACTCACGTGATGATCAAACCTACCAGTAACAAATCTAGCAGCCCACCTCTGAATTGCTTCTATGTCCTCCCTCAATACGACCTGATAGGGATCCCAAACGCTCGAGCAGTACTCAAGAATAGGTCGTATTAGTGTTTTATAAGCGGTCTCCTTTACAGATGAACCACATCTTCCCAAAATTCTACCAATGAACCGAAGACGACTATCTGCCTTCCCCACAACTGCCATTACATGCTTGTCCCACTTCATATCGCTCTGCAATGTTATGCCCAAATTTTTAATCGACATGACTGTGTCAAGCGCTACACTACTAATGGAGTATTCAAACATTACGGGATTCTTTTTCCTATTTATCTGCATTAATTTACATTTATCTATATTTAGAGTTAGCTGCCATTCTTTACACCAATCACAAATCCTGTCCAAGTCATCTTGTATCCTCCTACAGTCACTCAACGATGACACCTTCCCGTACACCACAGCATCATCAGCAAACAGCCGCACATTGCTATCCACCCTATCCAAAAGATCATTTATGTAGATAGAAAACAACAGTGGACCTACCACACTTCCCTGGGGCACTCCAGATGATACCCTCACCTCTGATGAACACTCACCATCGAGGACAATGTACTGGGTCCTATTACTTAAGAAGTCTTCGAGCCACTCACATATTTGGCTACCAATCCCATATACTCATACCTTAGATAGGAGTCTGCAGTGGGGCACCGACTCAAACCCTTTCCGGAAGTCAAGGAATATGGCATCCGTCTGATACCCTTCATCCATGGTTCGCAAGATATCATGTGGAAAAAGGGCGAGTTGCATTTCGCAGGAGCGATGCTTTCTTAAGCCGTGCTGATACATGGATAGCAACTTCTCTGCCTCAAGGAAATTCATTATATTCGAACTGAGAATATGTTCGAGAATCATGCAACATACCGATGTTAAGGATATTGGTCTGTAATTTTGAGTATCCGTCCTTCTACCCTTCTTATATACAGGCATCACCTGCATTTTTTTCCATTCGTTCAGGACTTTATATTGGGCAAGAGATTCGCAATAAATGCAAGCTAAGTAAGGAGCCAATGCAGTAGAGTACTCTCTGTAAAACTCAATTGGAATCCCAACAGGACCTGGCGATTTATTTATTTTCAACCCATTCAGCTGCTTCACAACCCCAGGGATGTCTATCACTATGTCCTCCATATGGGAATCTGTACGAGACTCAAATGGCGGTATGTTTGTATGATCCTCCTGCATGAAAGATTTCTCAAATGCTAAATTTAAAATTTCAGCTTTCGTTTTGCTGTCTTCCGTTGCCACGCCAGACTAATCAGTGAGTGACTGGATGGAAGCCCTCGACCTGCTTACCGATTTTACGTAAGACCAGAATTTCCTTGGGTTTTCAGCAAGATCTTTTGCTAAGGTATGATGGTGGTAGTGGTTGTATGTTTCGTGCATCACTCTTTTTACAGCAGCACAAATCTCCACTAACTTTTGCCTGTCCTCATTCTCTCGATCTTTCTTGTACCGCAAGTGCAACAGTCTTTGCTTCCTGAGCATTCTCCAAATTGCGCTGTTAAACCACAGTGGGTCTTTTCCGTCCGTAACACACTTTTTTGGCACATACTTCTCCAATGCGTGATTTACAATGTGTTTAAAATTTGCCCATAATTCTTCCACGTCCATCGTACTGGAAGTAAATGAAGTAGATTCATTTACTAAGTGGGATGCCAACAACTAATTTTGTTCTTGAATATTTGTCAATGAACCAATCTGCTATAACGAATTTTTGATATCTTTGGGATATCAGGGAACATATCATACATCCATCCAGGCACATTTCTTACTCTCTCTAATTTTTTCACTGAATGATTCTGTTTCTTTAAAGGATTGCAACATTGCAGAGTCCAATATCTTTTTTCCTTACCCACTGCCACCTGCAATTAAAATTGTAAATGATTCTGTATAGAACCTACAACAATATACTGAAACAATGAGTAATAACTTCATAACAATTCTGTTCACTAACCAACAATTTACAAAATATTAATGAAGCTTGTATCACCACATTAATCAACAACATTCACATCCAACTGCCACTAAATCGACATGAAGACTTATAGGGTTAAAGCAACAGAATCATAACAGCTCCAGACTCACAGTTACAGGTGGATTGACCCTGAATGGGCATAGCAGAACCTGGACAGCTACAATAATAGCAGTTAGCTATTTATGATTGTTGGAATCAACAACTGGAGTTTCTATCCCAGTTTGTTCTTTTTTACATATAGTAATCACATCTTAATCATTGCAGTTACAGATTACAATTGTATTAAAAACTTACTTCTAGTACTTCTGATCAAATATTTAATCACATAGTCACTAGTGACTTTTACACATATTACAAATAAATTTATGAAAAAATGTAAATTTATTTACTGGTAAATTATGTACATATCCACTTAAATCTACAAATTTTACAAAAGTGTCATTTTTTGGTGAAATGTGAATTTTTGAAGTTTTACAGAGGTGTGAACCCATGACAGTCCTGCTTTCTCACTTGAGGAATTAGTTAACAATAATGTGAAGCATTAAATAAATTTAAAAAAAATTTTTGAAGATACACTTTGAGAAATTACAAATTTAAATTTTCATTTAAATTTTAAAAAAAGAAAAGAAAAAAAATTATCTCGATCCCATAATGTGCTGTATCTCACTGGAAAGCCCGTGGAAAATTCTGTAAAATGACACTTCTCCCACTGTTTTAGTTTAATTAGGATAGTTACCACAGCAATGTGAAATTATGGCAGTGTAGTGTTTTTTGGTGATTTTTGACAACTTCACAGTGACATATTTTCAAAATGGGTCAATAGATTTTAATAAAATTTGGTATTTCTCTTAATCTATATGTAGGCTTGCTTTGTACCAATTTTCACCAAAATCTGAGATGGTGAGTTAAAATTCATGTTAAAAGTGTGCTGGCAAATTGCAGTAGATGGGTCCGACTTGGAAAAGACTGTTTTCATAACTCCTGATGGCCTCTATGAGTTCAAAGTTATGCTGTTTGGACTGTGTAGTCCTACATTCACCTTCAGACATAGATGGCATCCTGCACTGACACCTTAGACGGATGATGTGTGTTTACTATCTGGATGACATTGTAGTTTATTCAAAGACATTGGAAGACCACCTAAGCTGCCTGACAACCATGTTGGAGTGTGTACAGTCTGCAGGTCTCCACCTGAACCCAAACAAGTGCCTCTTCACTCTCCCAAGAAACAAAAATCTTGGAGAATCTAGTGAATGGTGATGGAGGCCACCCTGACCCAGAGAAAATAAGAGCAGCCACAGATTTTCCAACTCCTCGGCCTATTTGTGGTGTGAGAAGTTTTTTGGAATGTGCTAGAACTACTAGCAATTTGTGAAGGACTTCTATACAAAAACACGTCCCCTTCTATAGGGAGGTGCCAAATTGTCCTGTACAAGAAAGATCTTTCCTTGTACTTAAGGAGGCACTGATATCTTCTCCAGTCCTAACATTGTGTGGCGATAAACAACTTCACACTGATGCTAGCAGTTATGGGATAGATGCAGTTCTAGTGCAAGTTCAGGAAGGTGTTGAAAAGGTGACAGCTTATGCTTTCTGAGTACTCTCCAAGTCTAAGAGGAACTATTCTAAAATTGAGAAAGATTGCCTTATAGTTGTCTGGGCCATCAACAGGTTCCAGCCCTATTTATTTGGCAAACAATTCACCATTGTGATGGACCATCATACTCTATGCTCATTGATTGACCTGAAAGATCCAACTGGTTGGCTGTCAAGATGACACATGCTTCAGGAGTACACTGTCACAGTGGATACAAACGTAAGGACAATGACTGCCTTTTAAGGAATCCTTTGGTGGAACACTGCAGCCTGGATCAAACCTTAGTCATTACTGCAATAAAAGACATTGCTACTAAACAGATGGAATGTCCAGCACTGCTGAAAACAAAAGAAGCCTCAAAGAGGAAGGAATTGACCAAAGGAGAATTCAAATTAGCAAACGGAGCAGTGTATATGAGGAGCTATGACCCAATGTGGGTGGAAATGGTTCTTCTCTCCCATCTCATGTACAGTCAGTTACACTGGAGTACTTCCACTACACTCCAAACATCTAGTCACCTAGGATTCATGAAGTCTCTAGACAGCATCAGATGCAGGTCTGACTGGTCTTGGGGAGATTCTCAAAGTCAGCAAAGGAGAATCAATGGAAAATAATCTGTTACCTCACCAATTACATTGTCACCACAGCCGGACAGACTGCCAAAACTCTGGAAACAGTAAGGTTCCTCATAAGAGACAGCATTCTGACACACAGAGCACCCCACATGATGACCTCTGACTGTCGAAAAGTTTTCCAGTCGAGCCTAATATCAGAGGTAGTTTAACACTGTGACATCACCACAGGCTGCCTATCATCCACAAACAGTCTCACAGAATTCTTTAATAAGACATTGACAGATATGCTCTTGATGTATGTCGATGCCAAACAGAGAGATTGGGGTATAATACTGCTCATCATGACATTCAAATACAATACCATGTAGCAAGACACTACTGGCTTCACAATGTTCTTTTTGCTCCATGGTCAGGAGGCCAAAATGACAATGGATACCTTCTCCTGTCTAAATCAGACGATACTCAGGATGACGGTGAGAAACATTTTGTCACCAGGACTGAAGACGTAAGGCAGCTGGTTCACATATGGACTCTGAACATGCAGGAGAAAGAACAATAGTGCTGTAATGCCACACAATGGCCAGTGAAATACAGCCTGGGAGACTTTGTATGGATTTTTATGACTGTGCGTAAGTGGGACTATTGGAACAATTACTGGGCTGTATTGTATCCTTCATCGCTTGTTGGATGACCCTTCATCAAAAAGACAAAAGCACAGAGCCAGTGTCCATGTCCTCCTTATAAAGCACTACAGCCCAGAGTCGCAGATCAATGATGGGAGGTTCAAGGAAACTGAAGAACCACTTGATTATGAAGCTTCAGCAGCAGGGACAACTTATGATGCTCATCCTAGTAATGAGTATGTAACAACATGACCAGGAAACAAGGGTCCACCAATGCCACTGTACTGAGGGAGCATTGACAAGATCTAGATCCAGTGTGCTATAGTTGAGTCAAGTGAGAATTGAAACAGTGAGTTGGTGTTTTGGCAGGAGAGGGAGCAATGCTGGTAGCTGTGGCTTATGCAGGGTTGCATAGTGGTTAGCATCACTGACTGACATGTTGTGGCTCACCAGTTCAAACCCAAACACCAACAGTTATTTGTTACTTAGTACCGATCATTTCTGGAAGCTTCCTGAAATATCTTACATTTGTAATGTTTGTATATTCTGGGACATTCAATGTATAAATAGCTTCACACTCCGTCTGGGATGTCAGTTCTGTTCTGGCTGTAAGCTAATGTTCATAATAAATGTGCTTTCAATTCTAAGTGCTGTATTTCACTGACAAGCCTGCTCTTGGGTTTGGACTTGATTGTGGTTTTGATGTGATGATGATAATGATGATGGTAAGTCAATAGGTTGCTGTAACGGGTACAGTAAAGCAACCTGTTGAAAAGAATACAATACACACATCCAACTGAAGGAAATGCATACGGAAAAGAAACTTACGTACATGGAAGAACTAGAAGATTCTATCATACTGTATGAATACAGGAAAACTTTTAAAACAGCAGAAGCACAAATGTGACAGAGTAAATGGCCTACTGATATTTGTGTGGATTACAGAAAGTAAGATAAGACTCAACTTGATATCACAAATTAGCCACACAGGAAAAAAATTTGCAGGTTTTGTAATAAAAATTATGGTACATCTATCAACATAGCACAAGCAAATAACAGTAAGGATTACCACACAAATTAGTTTGACAACACATGTATTATCCGATTCCAGACCAACAACAACCAAATTTATACTAAGTGAAATCTAAGGTTACTAGTGTAGTGAGACTGATTAACATGGAACTATGTGCTGTACAGTGTAACAAATACATACGAGATTCACAGAAAAGTGCAAGCTGGCATTTTTCATCCAAACAAATCTTTTGCATGAGTCAAAGCTATAATGAACATTGAAAAATATACTGCAATCAACTGAACTCACAGAATTTACGATTTGTGGTTTGATTTAATAACTGAGACACAAAGCCATAATTTTCAGTTCATTATAAGTATTAAGGTGCCACAAAGTGTAGTCATGATAAATACACACCCATCAACAAAAGGAGTACAGAAAGACTGAATTTTAAGGTTTAAATACCACTGTCAGACAACTAAATTGAAAATTTTTGTTACTGTTTCACAACATGGGAGACGTTTCTGAGGGAAAAAGGTTGGGGAAAGATTATTCCATGGTGTTCAGGGTGAAACAAGTACTGAAATCTCCAGAACCTGTTTGGAAAAATAATGAGAAAAATGTGGATGGATGAATAAGGCTGCTCATCAGTATGAATACACTATGCCACCAAGTTGTCTTCTGAGGTACAAGTCCACTGTGCTACCATGCTTACTGCAGAAATACTAGTCTATTTTGCAACAACATTATCTACTGAGAGGGGATGAATTAAATGTACAGGAAGCTCGGAACAGAATTTTAAAGTTCCTTGCTAGAATACTAAAATACCTTATCTCAGAAATGAGTAGACATTAAGTATGCACTACAAAGGGAAAAAACCAGACATCCACACACATTCTGCTGCACAGGGAGCTAAAAAATCACACGCTGGTAAAAAAAGCCATCTAAAAATAAAAGGAGGTAACAGTTTAATATGCACACAAATCCACTAGTGGCAAGAATTGAATAAAGTAGAATTAAAATATTGTTCTGCATCATGTGATACACAAAAGTCAGAAGCCTTTCAAATAAACTACAGAAGATATCTGTAATTTATAGTAAGCGAACAAATTAAACGATCTTAGAGAGGACAACCACAAGGCATACACTATAGGATAAGCTTGCAGTTGAACTAACAACACATGGTGGAATGGTGCAAAATGTTCAGTGATAAAGACTGCAAAGGGAATTCACTACAGCAAGCATACAAACATGATCACTAATAGGAGTTTCTAGTCAAACAAGAACAATGGGAAGTTGAAAAACTACATAAACATATATAAGAAGAGGATGCTGTAATGTTTGTTTCAATGAACACATTACTATATAAAACACTTCTTCATAAACTTACCTAATGCCTGAAAAGATTTCAGTGTCTACATATTGGCCATCATACCTGAAGCATTTTAGGATATCCTGCTTCACAGTCTCATACCTGGTAGAACAAATCATTTAGAGATCCTGTTGCATAACATTGGTGCATGATCCTATATCTACTAGCAAAATGGCTGTAGCATAAAAAGCAGCAAATACGATTTTTTTCCTCAATAAACGTGAAACATCCATTGATCAAGTTAAGCAAGATTTTCCCACCACTTAACGCTGTGAAACTTTTCCACTGTTGAGTCACAAGATGAGAGAGAAATTACATCCTGTAGGGCTACCTCTACCTATGTAAACAGATTTTATTATTTTGCAAAGTAATGGAAGTAGTAAATGGACCTGTGTATTTCTATTGTTACGCATATATATGTAACTAGAAATGCTCCTTCCAATCACAAACAGCCTTTTTGTAACATGTAAACTTGTTACGGCAGATGAAATATGAGGGCTTCACAGAAAATCGAACAGGAAGTATTGGGAAGAATGGAACAGTCACTACACTGACTTACATAGTAGTCGGTCAGTGTGCTTAGAAACTGTAAGAGCCACAACGCTTCTCATTCACCTTCAATGGCCCTCATAAATGAGCATTCAAACTCAAAATACCATAAAATGTGAAATCTGCTTTGAAATACAGTTTTCAGTGCCTGAAAATCCAAAGCTTCAACATTCATCACAAAATTTATGCTGCATGTGGATCGAATGTAATGAGTAACGGTGGTGTGCATCAATGATATTTATTTACAAGTGACTGAAGTGGCAGTCCGCCTGTTGTTAGCAATGACCTATTAGAGAGAATGACACTGACTAAACTATTAGAGTGCACTAGAAGGGCTGTAGTAAAGAGCTGGGATCTAAGCCCCCACCTATGTACTGGATATACATCTCTGTAATAAAACCTATTTATTTATGGGGCTACAGCATGGTGGAACACGTTAGAACAGAAGGTGGCTACTAAGAGGGCTCATAAGGTGCAGATGTGCCACATAACATGTGGAACCAGCAGCAAACCCTCAGCTGGGATGGAGATCATATTGGACATGTCCCATTTTACACCTTTAGGTTACAATGGAGGCAGCTGTAGGGAATACAGATTAAAAAGTGGTAATAACAAGAAGCCTTTAGGATATTCAGAACCCCACACCAACAAATGAATGTGGTAAATATAAATTTTCCAGCTGACTATACAATAAGTTCCAGCTGCTTCAATAAACCTTTTGAGGTAACAGTTGGAAGTAGGCAGCAGTGGGAGGATGAGCCACTGTCTTCTGGAGCCACTGTCTTCTGATGTGTCAAAAAAAAGACCAAGGTGTGGGGGCTGGGGTATACAGGGTACAGCCTAGACTAGAGACAGCAGTTTCTCTATGGAGACTGGCCCAGGTATTCCAGGTGGAAATATTTGCTATCAGAATATGTGCAGAGGAGAATCTGTGAACATGCTACAAGGATTATGGAACCTACATTCATTCAGACAGCCATGGAGCTCTGAAATTTCTATCAACCCCTGCAACAAAACCGAAGATTGTTGCAGAATACCATGAAGCCCTGGTGAGGGTAGGAGAAAGAAATATGGCAAACCTGCTATGGGTCTCTGATCACTGAGGAATTGGAGGAAATGAACAAGCTTATAGCTTGGCCAGGACAGGAGTGATGATTCCATTTGTTGGACCAGAACCTCTCCTCACCATCACTAATGTGATGGTAAAATCAAAATCACATAGCTGCATCAGTAGGCAGCATGCAGAATATTGGACTAAGAACCAAACCACAAAAACTTGGCAAGCTAATTATACTGAAGCCAATTTTCAAGAGAAGTTCTGCAATCTTGGGCTTGAACATGAGACAGAATACACTCACTCATGGTAAGAATAATTACTGCTAGTGGGAATTTTAAGAAAAACCTGCACATGATGAACATAGAGAAAGAAGTTTCTAAGCATAACCTGTGTGGTGAGGGTAATGAAACCACACCACATTTAATCTTCTAATGCAAATTGTTGGTGGCCAAAAGACACGGAATGTTCAGTAAAGTAATTCCTGAAGAAACTGTGTCTAATAAAGAACTAGTAAAGTATCTCTTACTACTATTTAATGGTACTTTCTGGTTTTACTTGAATGACGGAAAGAAACTGCACAATAAACTCAGCTGTGGTGTGAGCAATAGCAGGCTAAGACCACTGTTGTTTCATCTCCCTGCAGAAATCAGATCAAACAATTAGCATACCACAAATCTGGGGCTCAATGTACTCCAAAATTCCTTTCTGATAACCACGAAATTCAATGGGTGATCTGTTCTCAGGACCTGTGAAAGGTGGTGGTTTACCAAGGGTAAACATGTTCTGTGCTGGCTGGGTTCCAAATGCATAAGAGGGCAGAATTTTATACAGAGGGATTTTATAAACTCATTAAGTGAACGATAAATGCTTACATCTGAATGGCAATTATGTATACAAGTAGTACTAAGCTATTGTGTTGATGTTTTTCTAATAAACTTGCTTTAACAATTTCATTATTTTGTTTACAGCTTAACAATAGTTACTTTCCATACAGCCCTTGTATTTTTTCTTAAGCACCTTCTGTTAATTTTTGGGTAACTTACACTTAATTAAATTTTTCTTTCAATACAATCACAGAAAACTGCAATGGCATTTTCTCTCATATTAGACATATAGGAGGAGTGCCAAACAATCTTGAAATGTGTTTTACCTGGTCTAATTCCTCTATTTTTATGCTCATTTTTGTATGAAGTTTGTATACTGAGGTAAAACACTCATATTATCCTTTCTTCGCACCAGTGAAATCTATGTAGCATGCATCTCCCCCCCCTCTCTCTCTCTCTCTCTCTCTCTCTCTCTCTCTCTCTGTCTCTGTGTCTCTCTCTCTCTTATAATCCTAGGAGCTGAGCCTTCCACACACCTAACATTACAAGTTCACTGATCTACCAAGTACAATACCTGCACACTGTTTTTCTCCTCCTTGGTTTCCTATTAAACAATACCTTAAAGTCACAGAAACTATAGTTTTGATGTTATGTATCATTTATCCATTTTGGCCCACTTTTGGAGCATTTAGAACATGTATAAGTGATGGAGTAGTTCCTGGTCCATAACTGGAACCACCCAAAAACCTTTATGTGGCATAGCAATTTGAGATCCAATTGCATCACACACACTTATGGATTTGTTACTCAAATGTTTCAGATTTCACACTGATAAATGTTCAGTATTAAACACAAAACACAGCTGAGGTTACACACAAGAACCTAGAAACTAACATGATGCAGGGACAAGCTTTCAAAATATATATTTCTATGCAGCCTGCTAAGGTGGTAAACAAATATATTACTATCTTACGTAACACTGACAATGACGGCTAGGTCCGGTTCCCATCAACAACCCAAATTTATTCCTTCTACTACGTTTCTCCATTCACTTTAAAAAGTATAAATACATTTCTAAAAGTATTATGTATTTAATTTTCTTTATAGGCTTCAGTTTTAAGTGTAAATGATCTACTGCTTACCTTTCATTTCATTTGTTTTGGAAATAGGTCAATGCAATGAATGGCAGTCTCCAGTTGTTAAAGCATAATATGTGCATTTCTCAACAAGTAATATTTGGAAAGGAATCAGCCTGATTGTTTTTATGCTGAGCATTAGGGACATCATGTAGACACACCAGATTTCCCAGTTGGAAGAAAGTGACAAAGAAGTACAACCTAACTCTTCCTGAGTAATGACAGCTTGCAAGTGAACAGTTGTTGAGTGTTGTACTTCACAACAGGTCATAACGCAGTGTGGAATCAGTCAGTAATAAACAATAAAGTTTTGAGATGAATATATTTTCAACCAGTGTGGTTAACACAATACACAGAGCCTGTAAGACAGATTCTGAAGTGAAAGAATAGTTTTTTTTCTTTTTTTTTTTTTTTTTACTTGGTGTAAAGCATTTAAATAAGAAACAGATAACACCAAAAATGAAGCATAGGCAAGGTACTGATAAATGTCTCTTCCTTCCAATACAGCCCAGTCAACAAAGACCAAAAATAGGGGACAAATTATTGTAGTTGTAATTTTTGTAGAGTGGTAGGAGGGATTATCATAAATAATGTACTAAAAATCTTTACCAGTGAGGTGTAAGCATGGGGTTGGTTTAAAGGCCACTTTCTTTATTTGTTTTTCTTGGGTAACTTGAAAACTGTAGTTTCTAGTGAAAATATTCCCTAATACAAAATTAAACTGTGTGTACTAAATTTCCTGCAAGAAAGGTACTACTTATTTTTTTTCTCCAGGATTAATAGTGTTCATGACGCAAGCAATTGAAAAATCACAGATTATGAAAAATAATGTTACAAAGGTATAAAATTACTATTTACTGTTAAATGAAGTGGATTAAGAACCAATATTAAATGCGTGTACCATATCTTAGTGCAGTACGGCTGTGTTAAGGGATAAATTGTGTTCTGGAGGTGTAAAAGGGTGGAGGGAGTGATGTGGAGGATAGAAGTAGGAGGGAAAGCAGGTTAGTGGACTGTGGTCATGTCCTTCCCTCCTCCAGAGGTCTCTAAACTAAAGAGCGAGCATGTAATTTCCCACTACGTCAAGAAAAGTAACTGCAGGGTGTTTCATGAAGTGTCATGCTGACCCTCCTCAGAGTGCCTTATCAGACAATGGCGACACAGTACACAGGCATGCCTGAGGGGTTTTCATTTTCCATGAAATGTATTAACACTATGTGGAATACAGATATGTGTTACTAATAATACGCAAGCAGACCATATCAATGGAATCAATGTAAACCTCTCCACAGTGTTCTACACTTCCATAGGAGAAACTGTATGGGAGCTGTAGTGTTCTATTGGGAAAGACAAGTTCCCCACCACAAACAAAGACAAGTTTCCCCACCACAAACAAAGACAAGTTTCCCCACCACAAACACTGCTTGATTTTCTTCATTTTTCAGACAGATTATACATCCCCAGTATTTCCTACCCAGTTCTCTTATGTGAGTAGATAAAATAATGACTCTTTCCTCACGTTAATACAATGGACTATTTTCAGTTTATTAAATGAGTACCTATTTGCAGTTGTTAAGTGAGCTGTTATGCACACATCTCTCATTATTCAGGATTTCCACGATGTTGTTCATGGCACTCTCCCCTACAATTGTACAAAAATTTCTGACTACACAATCTATTCCTGATTGGGAACTTTTTTTGTCTCTATTGATTGGGCTATTATGCCACCAGCATAGTCTGCTACTTTTCTACATTATTAACTTAAATGTACCCATTGGGGTAATGAAAGAAAACAAACTTTCGCAAACATTACACTAAAACTACGAGGTGTATTCAAGTTCTAAGGCCTCCGATTTTTTTTCTCCGGACTGGAAAGAGATAGAAACATGCGCATTGTTTTAAAATGAGGCCGCGTTCATTGTCAATACATCCCAGAGATGGCAGCACCGTATGGCAGATGGAATTTTACCACCAGCGGCGAGAGTGAGAACTGTTTTAAATACTTAAAATGGCGACGTTTTCCTTACTTGAACAGCGTGCAATCATTCGTTTTCTGAATTTGCGTGGTGTGAAACCAATTGAAATTCATCGACAGTTGGAGACATGTGGTGATGGAGTTATGGATGTGTCGAAAGTGCGTTTGTGGGTGCGACAGTTTAATGAAGGCAGAAGATCGTGTGACAACAAACTGAAACAACCTCGGGCTCGCACAAGCCGGTCTGACGACATGATCGAGAAAGTGGAGAGAATTGTTTTGGGGGATCGCCAAATGACTGTTGAACAGATCGCCTCCAGAGTTGGCATTTCTGTGGGTTCTGTGCACACAATGCTGCATGACGACCTGAAAATGCGAAAAGTGTAATCCAGGTGGGTGCCACGAATGCTGACGGACGACCACATGGCTGCCCGTGTCGCATGTTGCCAAGCAATGTTGACGCGCAACGACAGCATGAATGGGACTTTCTTTTCGTCGGCTGTGACAATGGATGAGACGTGGATGCCATTTTTCAATCCAGAAACAAAGCGTCAGTCAGCTCAATGGAAGCACACAGATTCACCGCCACCAAAAAAATTACGGGTAACCGCCAGCGCTGAAAAAATGATGGTGTCCATGTTCTGGGACAACGAGGGCGTAATCCTTACCCATTGCGTTCCAAAGGGCACTACGGTAACAGGTGCATCCTACGAAAATGTTTTGAAGAACAAATTCCTTCCTGCACTGCAACAAATACGTCCGGGAAGGGCTGCGCGTGTGCTGTTTCACCAAGACAACGCACCCGCACATCGAGCTAACGTTACGCAACAGTTTCTTCGTGATAACAACTTTGAAGTGATTCCTCATGGTCCCTACTCACCTGACCTGGCTCCTAGTGACTTTTGGCTTTTTCCAACAATGAAAGACACTCTCTGTGGCCGCACATTCACCAGCCGTGCTGCTATTGCCTCAGCGATTTTCCAGCGGTCAAAACAGACTCCTAAAGAAGCCTTCGCCGCTGCCATGGAATCATGGCGTCAGCGTTGTGAAAAATGTGTACGTCTGCAGGGCGATTACGTCGAGAAGTAACGCCAGTTTCATCAATTTCGGGTGAGTAGTTAATTAGAAAAAAAATCAGAGGCCTTAGAACTTGAATGCACCTCGTAATTATGTCGAAAATTTGATCCAAACTTAAGCCTTACAAGCACAGTAGTTTTACAGTCAGACGGCCTGACAAATACAACAATATAATTGTTTATTTTGTGCTGTTAAAATTCACAAAACTGTTAAGAAAAATTTAAACAAATGTCAATTCCACAATTTGTAAGTGGTCGACTAAGCCGGTGAGGTAATAAAGTGTGACAATGAAGACCAAAACACTTTGAATGCAGGAAATAATTCGTGCAGTCACAAAATTTTGTACAGGAGTAAGTGGGAGTGCCATGAACAAAAAACTAGAAATCCTGACCAGTGAGGACAGTGTGTGGGAACAGAATGCATTTGAAGGTCACTTTTGCGCATTTTTCTTCAATAATTTGAAAACTACAGCTTCTAGCGAAAATGTATCCCAATACACAATTTAACTACTTAAAATTTCCGACAAAAAGGCCCTGTTCATTTTTTTCTGTAGGACTAATGGTTTGCACATAGCAAACGAGAGAATATGAAAATCTTGAGCATGGTTTTCAAAGTCAAAATATAATGTCGCGGGTTGTATAAAATGATATTAGTAAGGGTAGCTGAATCACCCTGTATATTTCAACGTAAGTCAAGCAACGCATTACATTAGATTACTGTTCTACACTTGAACATGAGTAGTCCTATTCCATCAGACATTCACATCCACTTTGGGAGAAATACTGTGGATGTGTGGTAAGTGGTTCTACTCAGTGCAGCCCACTCTACAAGTGCCAGTAATTCCTGAATAGAGGAGATTTATGAAGCCAGCCAGCAAAACAATTAAAGCCAAGAGAAGTGCAGTAATGTTTTGGTCACTTGTTAATTCGGCAGCAAGTGACAACACCATTACACAACTTTGTAATATGCTGTCATCGCCAGAAAGCAGTAAGGTGCCACATTTACCAATCCAATCACTTTCCCATCAACACCAAAAGGTCACTGACAATACCACACTTACAAATTATACAATTCTCCATCAATGTTTACAGGAATGTATTTGACATATTAGCTCACTTTCCAATACCTAAACAAGAGTTACATAAAGTAATTTCACCTGTTCACTTATGAGAACTGGAAAGAAAATGCTGGCTAAGTACAGTCTGTCTGTCAACTGAAAAACAAGGAGTGCTCATGGTGGAGGAAGTTGCCTTACCCAGACAAACACTGCAGCTGCTGTACAGGGTGATTAAGAATTGATTTCCCCTCCAGCAGTGTTGAACAGCACATAGGGATTTATGTAGACTCTGTTCATACGTCTTAGTATGGTATTAGTAACTCATATTTGTATACCATGTAGTGTTTATGCATTTTGTGGAAAATAAACACCCCTGGGCATGGCTGTACACTGCACTGCCAGTGATCACACAAGACAAACTGTGAAAAGATCAGTATAATTTTGTGAAACACCCTGTAGTTCTTTCTTGTGCCACATTGCAGTAGGGATAATGGAGAATCACCTTTGCTCTTTGGTTTGCAGACCTATGAAGCAGAGGAGGACATGGCCACAATCTGGTGAACTAAATTCCTTCAAGCTTCTACCCTCCAGTCCTACACCCTCCATTCTGTTACACCCCCAGAACACAATTTATTCCTTAATTGGTTCTGCTGCAGTTAGATGTGACACACACATATAATAATAAATATTTAATAAAATAATTGAAAAAGACAATACCAGTTGTGCATTAAGCCCTTACATCAGGGTTTTGTGTACAACAACTTTCCATGAATTTGGTTCCAAAGAGTCTCATCAATGAACTGTAAAGAAACCCATCTGAATTACTA
This sequence comes from Schistocerca piceifrons, assembly GCF_021461385.2. NCBI lineage: Eukaryota > Metazoa > Arthropoda > Insecta > Orthoptera > Acrididae > Schistocerca > Schistocerca piceifrons. Next base: position 881,097,092 of record NC_060149.1, read on the forward strand.
CTGAGCTTTTAGAGTGTTTGAGAATTAGGCCTTCTGAGTGTGTGAGAACTGTTTATAAAAAATTTATTATCGCAATCTTGCAATGGGAAAATGTGGTGCAAGTAGCAGTATCTCAATTCTGGCCACCTAAATACACCATGAACAAACAAAGCAACACTCACTGCTTTTGTAGCTTTAAAGGCATTATCTGTTGGGTGTTTCAGTGATTCTGATTGTCAATGCTGGAATTTATCTGTAAGTGCTTAAATAACTGATGAGAATTCTTGCCCACCTTGTCAGTGACCAACAGTACATGAATTTTACACCACAATAATGCGCCAAGCTTCACTACAAGACCAGTGAGTCGATAGGAACACCCTGACTCTATACAGAGTATTCTGCAGTGTCACCAATTTGTAGTCTCCATCTGGCCCACAACACATGCTCTAGGGCCTTGGAGTCCACCTTTTGTTTCTCATAAATCTGATATACCTTGAATGATTTTGCTCTAAATTGTTCCTATAATTTTTTTTTTCTTTTCTTTTATTTACAATGCATACAAATGGCAGAATAGCCATCACTACATCTGAACTAATATGAAGATAAATGCCAACTGTTCAACACAAATCCAGAAGTGCACTCAATAGATGAAAGTAGTTGACACTATGGGCTGGTATGTCAAGTGGTACATGTTCCCATTGCTGAAGATCTTCCAATAAACTGGTGGTTTTTTTTAATGCCCACTCAAACACATGCTTTTGGTGACCCAAACTAGGTCAACATTGCCTCATCTTCCTCATAATGTGGACCACAACTCCATGTCTGCATATGTAGAGCACCACAAAATATACTTAGAAGAAAGTAGTTCTTAACCGCCTCAGATCCTCACTGATATGCCCTATTTACAAGGAAACAAAAATGTTTTGGATTTATAATTCTTACTATGCAACAACTTCACTCAGTGTATGTTGGAGAGTCTACAAATGAATGTTATTTAACTTACTAGAAGAAAAAGCAAAAAGATTGCACTCAAGTGTTCTGTATGAATTTCAAAAGAACTGTGGCACTGTTGATTTCTGTTTTCACTGTGCCAATTTTAGCAGAAAAGTACTGAACAATAATGCAGTCTCTATATCTGCGTTATTGATTTTGAGAAGCTTTTTGAAAGTGAGTCATGATGTACTGTGGACATTACTGTAAAAAATTTCTATCATTTATGACAAAGTCTCCAGAAAGAGATAACATGCAAGGTCTGTGTGGTTTGTGCTTTTCTGAGACACTGTTAGAATCTGCAATTATCAATTACGTGCTGAAGAATGCTGGTGGTGTTAACTTAAAATAAGGAGCTGAGAGGAGCCTCTAATTTGCAAAGGCTCTGATGGTACAGAAAACAGCTTTTTTTAAGTAACATACATGAAAATTTTTGCAGTTATGTGCCTGTATTTGGGGGGGGGGGGGGGGGGGGGGCGACACCAAATTAGCAGGACCAATTTCCACGAATCATACGATATGTATGGGTTGAATATCAATGTCATGAAAACTGAAATAATTGCTTGTGAATTTGTTTCTGAAAATACTTGTACTGGGAGAAAGAAATGTGAATATGTGGATAAATTTTAGTGTGTGGGAAGCATTGCAACATCAAAAAGGTAATTAATAAGCCATAATGGTGTAACAGCAGCAGCTACATAGTGCCACACAGTACCAAGTAATTAGAAGAACACAAAGCAGGCAGATTGCAAATATTAATTAAGGGGCGCAAGTTTAAATACCTACATCTACAATTAGAACAACATTCTTGTGTGTATAATTTGCTGATGTGCCTTCAAGAAAAAAACTTGGAATATGCTAGCCATGCAATATTTAATTACAGTACAAGGGCAGTTACTGTGCAATATGCTTAAATCTCCAGCCACACCTTGCACATTTGGTCACACCCTTTTCTGTGCATTATTACAATTATTTTATCATCTCTTGCTTGTAGAACAGGTGTAACTCCCATGAGCCACTTACATGTGAGAATCATTCCACTACTGTTAAATCTAGACTGTTGAAGTGTGGACTCTAGCAGCAGTGAGCAGCCTGTAGTACTCCTTATAGATAGATGGAAAAATTGAGGAAAGTAACTACAGTTGCTACTGTACACTCTATCAATTACATCAAGAACAAAAATGAGGTGGTCTTACCTGCTACACAACACTCTTATCAGACTTACTACTAAGAAAGAGATCAAACCCGTTTAGATTTTGACCATACTTCAAATGCACTTTTAGGTATATTACTCTGTGTGGTTGGGACAATAGATTTCACTGCAGCTGCAACCCTGCAAGGAGTGAAAAGTCACAAATGTTCCCTACAGTTGAGTATCACTCATGACAATTTTTATGCCATGCAGGTGACTAGACCCATCTGTTGCTGAGACTTCTTGACATATGTGCATATTATTCCAAACATTAATGATGCAAAGAAAAATCTCATGACAACATATGTTGGCAAAAGAGAATGGATAATTGTTGCTGAAACTGTACGTAAACTACAGGGCAATGGTACAAAATTAGTATGGACGTCATAAACAAACTGTTAGCCACCAATATTATTGGGGCTCTGCTTTGGATTCAGAAATTGTGCTACTACTTTGGCTTTCCTTATGATTGAAGGATAACTAACGCAGCATACAATACTCATTAAAATTACCTTGCGACTGACATTTCAGCAGACTGAATGGTAGCGGCCAGCCGCAAGCCAATCTTCGTTCTTTATTGAGCACCATGTGTAGCATCTTGTTAAGTGTGGTTGGCTACATGCTGGAAACAGCCCCCCCCCCCCCCAAATCAAAGCAATCTGTCAGTCACAAAACAATTTTAATTAGAGTTTACTCTTATTTGCTCAATAACATGAAAATTGCTTCTCACATCAAACAACGCCAGCAAATCTTTGTGATGTTCTTCTTCATGTGCATAGCCAAATAAAGCACCTCCAAGGTTTGTGAAACTAACAAAATTCACTGTACACTTCTTGAACTCCCTCCTAAGATCCCTGGGTTCTCCACTAGTGATTTTCAGAAGTTTAGGCATCTTGTGAAGCTGTCAGAAGAGGAATAAGTTGACCATACAAGTGTCTGAAAAATGTGAATGGATTGAAAATTTTGTGGTAAACAGGACTCCGTACGGTATTTTAGATGGAGAGTAATGAACAGAAGTCAAAGTAACTTCAGATATGCTCCAAGGAAGTGTACTAGGAGCTTCACCATTCTTGTTGAACATGAGTAGTAACCTCAAGCTACAGGTGGTACAGTTATCTATATGGAGGTACTGTCTGAAAATAATAGTAGTATAAATAGTGTCACATCTTGACAAGTGGTGTGCATATTGACAACTTGCTTTAAATGTTCAAAAATGGAAAACTTTGCACTCACCAAACTGAGAAAAGTACTACTGGTATCCTGTAGCTACAATACCAATGAGCCACAGCTGGAACCAGACTATTTATACAAATAGCTGAGTGTAACAGTTTGTGGGGATACGAAATGGAATGATCACAGAGTCAAGGCCCAACTGTAGACAAAGTAGATGACAAGTCCAGGGCTAGGATACTGGGAAAATGCAATAAGTCTACAAATGAGACTGCTTAGACAGAAAACTGCTAAAGTGTGTGGGATCATTACTGAATATGATTCACATGAGTATTATATATATAAAAGCATAGCAACACAAATGTTCACAATTTTGCTTGGCTCATAGGGGAGCACCACAGAAATGCTGAAAAACCTGAATTGACAGACACACCAACTACATTGTGAAAGCCTACACACACACACACACACACACACACACAAATGGAAGACACTAATATGGGAACCTGGGAAAGCATCCTCTATCATCCACTCCTCAGGGGTTTGCAGAATATGAATATAGAACGAACAGAATATGTATGACTGGCTGTTCAGTGCTGCTGTATTTTTTTGTGGAGGGGCTCAAGAAGCTGTCTATTCCTGAGGGGGGGGGGGGGGGGGGGGGAGGAGGGAGGGGGGGGGGGAGAGAGCGCCATTGCCACCAAACAACTAGTCAATTGTAGTGTACAATTTGGGAAGTTACTGAAAGTCCAATAGGTTAAATCTTTCCAATTAGCATGTGGCAAGTGACATCTTTAAAAATAGTGTAGTGAAGTTGCATAAATAAATGCTTTGACATGGTTAAAACTAGGAGGGTAAGCTGTTAAGTTTTCATAAAGTCTCCAATGAACTTTTGACCTTCACAAGCTAGTACTGTCTTCACAGCAGACATTTACATTTTTGAAATTTACACTACATATTTCTTAGCTTTCAACATTCTGTGGTTTAAATCTCTCCATGGGAAAGTCAAAACATGATTAGAGCATGATATTCATGCATATCACAAGGTTTCTCATGCTAGTCTATACTCCAACAGAGCGATGTGTTACCAAGAGATTTTGGTCAGTTTTGAGGTTATTTCGAATTAAATGAATGTCACACATCTCTTAAAATTGAATATGTTAACTCACACTGCACTCATGTATGTAGTCACAGGTGGATTCTTCACCCCAATCCAAGTCAACAGGTGCATGAAAATTTAGTGAACAAATGGCATTTTGTACCATATAAAGCCCAAACTCTGAATAAGTTCATTTAGTTTCAAAGTACGCTGCTACATATAAACCAGTGACATTAATTACAAACACTAATTGAAAACCTTATGCAATGACATTGTATCTTTTTCATGCCACAACTTCCAAGTATAATTTCTGGAATCACTATGGTGCAACAAAGCACAGCTCAGTTTCATACTTTAAGCACACACAAAATTTAATATGTCTAGGATACATGGATGGGACAAGAAAAAGAAAAGGCAGTGCTGGTGCAATGAAAAACAGCTATCTGCTTTGCTTGCTACGTGTAAATACTTTATCTGATGTTGAATGATTATTATTGGAACATGAATAAGTTTAGTATAATCCCATACAATCAGCAATTCATTACATCAAATAGAGCCAGTTTCCAATCTAAATATTACAAAAACTAAAATATAGCACTATCTTCCAAAGGACAATAGAGCGCTCCAGAAACAAACAAGAAATAAGGAACATACCACAGACAAGAAACAGTGTTAATGAAGAATGAATGATACCCTGCAGTCAAATACAATTCCCAATTTCTTGAATCTGTACACCTTAAAATTGCATTCCATACACATACTAGGGTTTCTGCCAAGTTACAAACTCAATACAACCATGCAAAAATAAATCACACAAAAAAACAAAACACTACAAGCACCTACAAACATTTAGAGTAATTTTATACCTGTATTTAACTAACCCTTTAAAATCAGTTACTGGCCCCACACAGTTTCGTGACAATGCATCAGCAAACACAATGATTACATAATACACACAAAATCTTAAGTGTAACAAATAGCCTAGTAGTTACAAATCTGTCTGTTACATTCTCATGTGAGACTTGAAGTTTCTACATTTTCTATATTACAATATAGCAAAATGTGTTCTAATTATTGGTAATTTTTTAAAAATTAACATGTACTTTCTGTCTGATTGTAACATTTACTCATGTATTTGCATAAAAAATCTGCAAAATCCATTTATAATTTGCTTTCAAACTGCAAGTTGTGTTCCACATGAAACACAGTCCAAAATACTTCTTTTTATGCCGGGCTGAAAAAGTTTTAACATTATTTGCATGGCTCTCTCTCTCTCACATACAAAATTCGTATAAACAGTACAATGTAATGACAATGTACACAAACTAAACCAGACATTACTGTTTTTATATACTATAAAGTCTCCTGAAGCCAAAAATATACAAACATTCTTTTATATTTACATTGCATATCACTGACAATTATCCTCATAGTGACATGTCACCCTGTGTGTTTTGTAAACATACATTAACTGGTTTATTAATGCGACGCTCGATTAAAATAAAAACACTAACACGACCTGATCTGTAATCCATTTCACGTAAGATTCAAAAAACAGATCGCCGTTTCAACAACGATCTTCATTTGCTACTGGAACTCGGAAAACACACCTTTATTACCACCACAACCTACAAACTATCAGCAGAAACTTTTATAATACAATATTTACAGAAGTCAACGCTCACGTAGATGCTGTTACACAGCAGTGATTGATCGAAATTTCGATTTTGGCTCCAGTTAACACTAATTTCTGCAGTTAAACTACGAAATTACGACAAATACATTGGGAAACCCAAAAGTAATCTATAGAAAAGTCGGTAAAATACACAGAAATTACAGAAAAATTATTATTTGGCGGTGAAGTAACATCAATATACTGCGCAAGCTCCAAACAATAACAAAACAAAAAAGTTAATAGCACGAAACATATGTACATCGAGACATCTTATTTGATCTCTAAACACAGAAAATACCAACGGCACTTCACTGTTGAGTGTTCTCTAATAATCAGTAAACAACAGTAACTAAAAGTCAACACAAGGATCCGCGCAATTATTGTAGCGCCAGATATATTAACGGCCATCTTCGTTGTTACGATCTCCAACATCCTTGTTCCACGATCTCTCCGCGGCACAAGATCACTTTTATAATGAATTGAACAACTTGCGTTCTTTTCGTTTTTAAAAACAATAAATGTTTAATAATGTTGGTATTTGATTAGTTGCATAAAAATCGCGAGTTTTTTAACTTACCGATGTAAACTGATGTTGATACGCCATATTCACTAAGTTATTTCAAGACATTGAAGCAGAGACGTAAAGTAGCGGGCAAAGACAACATTTACGAAGTTTCATATTAACGCAACTCTACACCTCGATGACAATTTCGTGCACGAGTTCAGCGGTAGAGAGCACCCCTCATAATATAGCATCATATTAATGAAAGTAATAGAAGTAGAGAGTCGTATTATGACAACAAAACAGAGAAATACGGTATCCAAAGCCAATTTATGATTAATATTTACAACCGTAATGGAACTTGCAAATGATATTGAAATATCAAATAGCTTTGTGCGAGCCGTTAACATATTTGTTTCCATTCATCTGTTACATATTGTATTTTCTAATTCTGGGCATGTTAGAATTGCAGTTCGAACAGTCATTAAAAATAATTGTTAAACATACAACAACCGAGAAATTGTATTAAAGGTTAAATGTTGCATCGTTATAACCAAATGAATAACTTCTATAATATACATTACGATATTATAGTGTGATTCAAAAAGAATACCACAACTTTAGGAATTTAAAACTCTGCAACGACAAAAGGCAGAGCTAAGCACTATCTGTCGGCGAATTAAGGGAGCTATAAAGTTTCATTTAGTTGTACATTTGTTCGCTTGAGGCGCTGTTGACTAGGCTGAAAACCAAACTACCCGAGGCAGCCCGTGACAGAGCACTTCATCACTGGCCTCCAAGAAGCCCTGATCTTACCCCCTGCGATTTTTTCTTATGGGGGTATGTTAAGGATATGGTGTTTCGGCCACCTCTCCCAGCCACCATTGATGATTTGAAACGAGAAATAACAGCAGCTATCCAAACTGTTACTCCTGATATGCTACAGAGAGTGTGGAACGAGTTGGAGTATCGGGTTGATATTACTCGTGTGTCTGGAGGGGGCCATATTGAACATCTCTGAACTTGTTTTTGAGTGAAAAAAAACCTTTTTAAATACTCTTTGTAATGATGTATAATAGAAGGTTATATTATGTTTCTTTCATTAAATACACATTTTTAAAGTTGTGGTATTCTTTTTGAATCACCCTGTACTTATTATTTATCACTTTCCGTAGAAGCATGTAAGTCAAAGCCACTTGCTCATGGTACGAGTCTGTACATAGTGTACAGAATGTTGATTAGAATATTTAATAACTAAAGAAACAATTTAAAAACTTATAAATAAATTACACGTTACAGAGAAATGTTCTCGACTGCTGTGAGGAACTCCTGTGCAAAATAGGAGTGTGCCACAAGGAAACCTTCCAACTTAGTTTTGACGACTTGGTGGTTATTATTAAAATGGTTCAAATGGCTCTGAGCGCTATGGGACTTAACTTCTAAGGTCATCGGTCCCCTAGAACTTAGAACTACTTAAACCTAACTAACCTAAGGACATCACACACATCCATGCCCGAGGCAGGATTCGAACCTGCGACCGTAGCGGCCGCGCGGTTCCCGACTGTAGCGCCTTTAACCGCTTGGCCACCACGGCCGGCTATTATTAAAAATTAAACCTGTTAAATTCAATGCTTATCGATTTTCTGTCTTGTGCTCAGAAAATAAAAGTTGAATTTTCTTCTGAAGGAGTCAGTAACAGATAGCATGATGGAGTGTATGAACAGGAACGGCAGAGTTGGAATTCTGAGGCACTAGAGCAACGGATTACATGGAGTTCGCGAACTCACACTGCAGATTTGTCTAGCCGCCGTTTTCTGGACTAAGAATATTCTTAGTGAGTGAACACAGTTATCCCAATATAACATAACACGAGATAGTAGAGTGAAGGTAAATAAAGTAATCAAACTTTCGCGTTTCTGTCTCAGAGACAGTGAACCTCATTCTTATAAGGAAGATAGCAGCACTGTGCTTCTTGATCTTGAACGTTATAATTCCAAGAAAGCTTTTCATCTCTCATAAGTTCTAAGAATTTAAATGTACAATTTCAGTGCGTGGTTGATCACCTTGAAAAAATAAAATTCCGCGTAATTTGTCTTGCAAGCTGCACATCGCCAAGAGTGTATGCACCCAGGCTGTAGGTTGGATTAGATTAGATTAGATTTACTTTCATTCCAATTGATCCGTAGTGAGGAGGTCCTCCAGGATGTAGAACATGTCAGAAAAACAATGCCGGTAATACATGACAAATATTTACAACTGAAAATAATAAGCTAATGTACCTTCCACAGGTCCCAAATGGAATGATCGTCATTTTTTTTAATGAATGCTATATGAAAGAATCATTTTACAAACACTATTTCACTGATTTTAAAATAAAAAAGTTTTATTTATTTATAAGGTAATGAACATGTAATAGAACTACTACAATACTTATTTACAATGAACACATTACTGCACTCAAATGGTGGAGAAGTTAGATTGTACTTACACACACACACGCACACACTCACACACACACACACACACACACACACACACGAATTTATTTACAATGAACACAATACTGTACTGAAATGGTGCAGAAGTTATATTGCACACACATACACAAATAGGTTGGTTCTACTGAGAAATTCATCAATGTAGTAGAAGGAGTTGGCCACCAATAAATCCTTTAGGGTTCGCTTAAACTGAATTTCATTGGTTGTTAGGCTTTTTCTGGCTGCTCGCAAGTTATTGAAAATGTGTGTTCCTGAATAATGCACTCCTTTTTGTACCAGAGTAAGTGACTTTAAATCCTTGTGAAGATTACTCTTATTTCTAGTACTGATTCCATGAATTCAGATGTTGCTTTGAAAAAGTGATATATTTTTAATGACAAATTTCATTAAGGAATAAATATATTGGGAAGCAGTAGTTAGAATCCCTAGTTCCCTAAACAGGCTTCTGCAGGATGTTGCGTTCACACCACATATAACTCTTACTGCACGTTTTTGTACCCAGAAAACCTTAGCTTGGCTTGAAGAATTACCCCAAAAATAAGCCCAGATGACATTATGGAATGCAAGTAAGCATAGTATGCCAGCTTTTTCATTTTTATATCCCCTATGTCTGACACAATTCGCATTACAAATAGAGATTTGTTAAGATGCTTCAGCAGTTCTGTGGTGTGCTCCTCCCAGTTGAATTTATTGTCAAGCTGTAATTCCAAAAATTTAACACTGTCCACTTCTTCTATCTGCTTGTCATTGTATGTTAGACATGTACTCGTGCGACACCCCTTACAAGTTCTGAACTGCATGTAGTGTATTTTTTCAAAGTTTAGTGACAAAGAATTGGCTAGGTACCAGTGATGAAAGTCCACAAATATTATTATGCGATTGTGACTTTGTTCAGTTCTACAGAATCTGCAATGAGCTGACGAAAGAAATGTTTCATCTGGTGACAACTTGTCAGGTGTGGAAACACCATGCAGAACTTCATCTTTATCAGCTTGTGGCGTCAGCTGTCACATCATTACCAGGAGCACATCGAAAAAATGCATTAAGTTAATATTTAAGAATCTTCAAACTGTTGTTTACTAAAAAAGTTCTAATGAATTAATAGGGTTCACGGCAAATGAAGAATCTTCAAACCTATTTAGCTGTCCTGCAGTCCTTTATTGAACAGGATTTTATAAAAACTAAAAAGTTATAAGATTCTTAAAAATATTTATCAAACTTGCATTAACTGCACAACTCTGAAATTAAAAAAAATCATTACTCACATTATTAGCGTTCAAACAAAAATGGGGAACTCACAAAGCCACATAACACAGATGTGAATCGAAATTTTTGATCCATTATAATTTGTTGTCAACGGTAAAATTGCCATTACGCAGCAGCAGGTGAATGTCAAACTGAACTCCTTGATGATGAGCCTTAGAGTAAAAAATAATTACGGGCATAAAAATATATGGCTTAAGTGTTTAAAAAGGTTTAACCATGTTTATGGTATGTAATGTCTGTGGGCTCTATGAAAGGAAATAACCGCAATCTTTTATAAGTACTGCTGCAGTTAAGAATCACTTACCACTGAGCAAATGTGAAAAAAACAAATGTTTCTTCATGTCACTACTACTGACTGGTAATTGGTATTGGTGTACTAAAAGCTCACAATGGGGAACCTTCATCCCCCTTTTAATACCATTTGCTTAATGGTGAGTGATTCTTAAATGCATCAGTACTTTTTGTAGGTTGTTATTATTTAGTTTCGTAGAAACCACAGATGGTACATACTGCAGTGTTGCAGATTTTTTATATACTTTAACAATACATTTTAATGCCTGTAGTTATTTTTTACACTAGGTCTTATCACCGCAAATGTTCAGGTTAATATTCACCTACCTGCACTTAATGACAATTTCACCATTGACAACAACCCATAATGGATCAACATTTTCCATTTTCAACTGAACTATGGGACATTTGAGCAGTCACAGTACAAGGGATTGATTTCATGGTTGTGAGCAGTAGCCAATACTGTATGGCAGCTCCAGCTGGCTTTCACCTTCAAGCATCTGCTGAAAGTCATCACATGTCCATCACTTGCAGAAATGATGTCATCAGTGAGATTGATATGTGCACATGTGATGTCATCAATGAGCATGAATTTATGACCTCATCAAGATAGTGGATAGCGAGAAATTTAAAAAATAAGGATGGGAGATGGCAGGAAACATAGAAGATAGATAAAATAGACTGCACATGATGTCATTATACTGAAACCAATATCTATGTCTCTTGCTACAGAGCTGGTAGTTGAGTGACACTCATTGCATGCTAAGTGAAGAGGAGCTGACAGTTACAGTTTTCAACATTTATAACAGAAAGTTTTGATTTTAATAAAAAAATGAACTGTTGTATTACGATTACACATATACCATATTAACACAGTTAATGTAATTTCTGGAAAATTCCTAATGTGATGGTTGTCGTTTTTACATGTATCCCAGTAAAACGTATTGACAGATTTTTTTTTAAAGTGACAGAATTACAGTTCTTCAGTGAATACCTGTTTTAATTGCACTTAGACTCTCTTATTTCAATGTTCTCAGAGAAGTAGAAGACAAAATATAAATTTGGGAATCAGCATTACTTTTATGATGATTCCTCAAGAATAGTTGCGAAATGTTTACATGCTTTTATAAGAAATGAAATTTTTCTCTCCATAACATGTAGTTTTTACACAAAAATAAGCGTTCATATATTATGGCTTTTGCTACGTACAGTGACGTATGCTCGATGTAAAACAAGTAAATTATTGGCTGTTTATATTAAGAGCATCTGCTGGGAGTATGTATGTACATTACTGGTGGTCCGCTCAACACGATGGATCAGTTTTATAGGTCTAACTAACTGACTATATTTATCCTAAGCTGTGTAGGAGACTATTGCAAGCAGATCTGCACCAGAAATTATTTTCTTAATGACATAAAAACTCAGTCAAGACACCTGTATGTGTTTGTCAGTGCTATGAGGAATTGTTTGGGAGGGGGGTGGGGGGTGGGGGTGGAATAACAATCCTTCAGTCTGGCTGTTTGAAGCTACTTACAAGAGACTTAGTGCAAATTCAGGTTATTGCACCTACTAGTGGTATTTCCTCTGCCACTGATGCTACCACAATTCAGTGACACTACATTCTAATATTTCAAGTTCAGATGGCTTGAAAAGAAAGAAACAGAGCTATTTTTGTCTTTTGTATCCAATGATGACGTTTATCTGTCCAAAATAAGTGACAGCCTATTAAAACGAACATCGATTTTTAATATGAAAAAACCATTTGAGGGAAGAAGTTATGTCTGCTTTGCAGAACATGTGGAATGATTATTTTCCTGCAGCTGAATGGACATGTTTCAAATAGTTCTCCCCTTGACAATCAGATTCACCAGTTGAGAAAACTGTGCCTGTGTATATTTTAAAATGACGCTGTATCATGAAGTAAAACTCCACAGTAAGGCAGTAAATCATTCTTGTATAATAAGCTGCCATACAAAAATAGTCTTGTCTAAAAACCACTGACCATATGTTTGTTTTAAAATAGATTTATGTATACAGCATGGTCAGAAACAATCTGAAAAACTTGATAGTTTACTGTGTAGTTTGTGGTGAAAAATAATTGCTAAAAAAAGACTTTGAATGCTGTGCCACTTCTGAGTTAATTAGCACTGACGTTAGCCAATCAGCCACTGTCCATGCAATAAGCGACCTGCCATACACCATTAGTATCAGTTACTCTCATTACTTGGATGATAGCACACAAGACTACTCAGCCTTTGGTTCAGGTCTGATCCTTACTACTGTCCCAAGACTAGTTTTTGTATTGTTCTCTGGTTTTGGTTTAGAAAACCAAATAAAGACACATTTGATGACACCGTCTCTGACAGGCCACTTGAATTTTCGTGCTCAATGGGCTGGGTTTCAAAGAAAATTATTTTTAATACGCAAGCTCCTAATCCAAGCATGGTTTACCTTCTCATTGTGGAGTCTTGCTTCAAGATACAGCCTTATTTTGAAAGGTATATGAGTACAGCATTTTTCCAATTGGTGAATCTGATTGTCAAGGGGAGGACTGTTTGAAACATGTTCATTCAGCTTAAGGAAAATAATCATTTCACATGTCCTGAAAAGCAGACATAACTAATTCCTTCAAAAGATTCTTCATGTTAAAAATCGGTGTTTCTTTTAATACGCTAATGCTCATTTTGCACAGATAAGCAACGTCACTGGATGAAATAGACAAGAAATCTCTGTTTTTTCTGTTCAAACTATTTGAAATTGAAACATTAGAATGTAGTGCCATTTGGCAAAAGTTTTATTCACTATTCGGTTTCTTGAGCACAAATCTAGCTACATATTTCACTATATCAATCACAAACCATGGGAGAAGCTGGTTGAGGTATGTAATCATGCTCACTGTTTATAATGCCACGCCTGAAACAGATGATAAGTCATTACTGTTGATGTCCTTATTTTCTTGACTACTATGTGTTACACTAAGAACTGTGGTAGCATCGGTGGCAGAGCAAGTACCACTAGTATTTGTAATAATCTGAATGTGCACCAAAAGTATCTTGTAAGTAGTTTCAAATAGTCAGACTGAAGGATTGTTATTCCACCCCCTCCCACCCCACCCCAAACAATTTCCTACAGCATGGTAAACGCTTACAGGTGGTCTTGACTGAGTTTTTATGTGAGCAAGAAAAAAATTCTGGTGCAAGTCTGCTTGTAATAACCTCCTACAGAGCTTAGGTTAAACACGGGCTGTTAATTATACCTATAAAACGAGTTCATCTTGTTCAGTGCACCAGAAATCCACCCATCCCTGTCTTTGCGTAATGTTATGCCCATGAGTCCACTAATGTTTTGTCCCCCTCCACAAAATTAAGTACAGTGGAACCTCGCTTAGCGAGCACCTCTCATAATGCGCAATTTGCATAAGGAGCAAAACCAATTGTAAAACATGAGTCGCTTAATGAGCGATGTTTCGCATAACGAGTGACGACGATTTAGTGTGATGTCACCAGCTGTTCGCGCGCGGAGGGGGAAACGTTCAACAATATGAAGACCTTTCATTGTCGACAGTGGCATATCAACAATGTCTTTAGTACGTACTGCAGTCTGAGTTTAGCGCTCTTTCTGCTACCATCGTAGTGCAACTTGTGGTCACACACTTTTGTAAACTTGTGTTTATATAGTGTTTTTTCTTTGCGCAAATTTTAATAACCTCGGTAGAAATTTCCCAGAAGATAAAACTGCAGAAAGACGACCATACCAGAAAGAAAATGAACTTAGAAATGAAACGTAAAATCATTGAAAAACGAGAGCATGGTGAGAGCGCTGCTGATTTAGCTTGCATTCACAATCAGTCTACATCAACTATTTGCACTATCCTCAGAACAAGGACAAAGTTAAGGAGGTATATGCTTCAAAGGGAATGACAAGAATATCTAAACAACAGTTTCGTATTCTGGACGATGTTGGAAGGTTGTCCTTATATGGATAAATGAAGAGCGATTGCAAGGCAACACTATTAATGGCAACATTATTTGTGAGAAGGTGAGAATGATTTTCGCCGACTTCGTTAAGAAGACGCCTTGATCATCAGCGACCAAAGAAGTGTTTAAGGGAAACCGCGTGTGATTCGAGAAGTTTAAGAAAAGAACCAGCATTCACAGTGTTGTCAGGCACGGCGAAGCAGCCAGCTCTGACACAAAGGCAGCTGAGACCTTTTTCAGCAGCTTCATGATGCTCGTAGATTTGAGGGTGATCTGCCGCAACAGCTTTTTAATTGTGACGAGACAGGTCTATTCTGGAAAAAGACGCCAAAGAGTACCTTTACAACAGCAGAGAATACATTACCAGATCACAAACCAATGAAAGACCATCTCACATTGCTATTCTGTTCCAGCGTAAATGGCGATTTGAAATTCAAACCTCTGCTTGTTTACCACTGAGAGACCACACGAGCCTTCCAGAAGTGTAAAGTCAAGAGGAGCAGGTTAAATGTGATGTGAAAGTCTAATAACAAGGCTTGGTTGACACAAGATCGTTTTTGTGATTGGATCAATGAAGTGTTTGGTCCTTCAGTGAAAATATATTTGCTTGAAATGAATCTGCCACTCCATGTCTTGCTTGTTATGGACAACACTCCTGCCATTCTCCAGACATACAAGAACCCCTCCTTGAGCATTTTCAATTCATCAAGATCCGATTCCTGCCTATCAACACCACTTCGTTGCTCCAGCCTATGGACCTGCAGGTTATATCTAACTTTAAGAAGCTCTACACTAAAGCACTCTTTGAGCATTGCTTTGAGTTGACCAAAGCTACCAATCTCACTCTCAGAGAGTTCTAGAAATATCACTTCAACATCGTTGCCTGCGTCAAGATGATCGAAAAGGCGTGGGAAGAGGTTACCAAGAGAATTCTCACATCTGCTTGGAGGAAGTTTTCGCCAGTGTGTGTAGCTGAATGTGACTCAGAGGCATTTGAGCCAGTACCTTTGGAGCCTGTAGCCAACGAGATTGTGTCTGTGGCCAAGAGCATGGGACTAGAAGCGGGTAACAATGATAACGATGATCTTGTGGACGATCACAGCCAAGAAATGATCACCGAAGAGCTTATGGAGTTGCAGTGTGTTTCACAGCAGGAAGTTGCGGAGAGTAATTTTTCAGAGGAGTAGGTGGAGGCGGTAGCAGCAAAGCAGCAATCTTCTGGTGCAATAAGAGAAATGCTGAAAGCATGGGGATCGGTTGCATTGCACGTTGAAAATCATCCCCCCAATAAAGTACTGGCGAGTTTTCGCCAGGAGTTGAAGCATCAGCAGAAATAAATGACTATAGATAGATTCCTAGTAAAAAAGAATTACTTATGGAGTGTGACTAATAAAGTACATAATACTGTATGTATAATTTTCTTTGAATAAATGGCATGAATAAAATAAAACTTTATGTACTTTTTCTGCATGGAGTTAATTATCATATTTTACATTAATTTATATGGGACAAATTGTTTCCCTTAATGAGTCTTTTGGACTGTGAGTAAGGTTCTAGAACGAATTATGCTCGCTGTGTGAGGTCCCACTGTAATTCTGAAAAAAATTTAGCAGCAAAATTGTAAACAGGTTATTTAAAATAGGTATATATTATTTAAAGAAGAAGACTTTGAAAAAGGAAAATATTGAATGGAATTATGGTGACTCACCTTGAGTTCAGACTGGTTGCAGGGCGACCAAAATTCAGGTTGGAGGCGCCAAACATGCACTATTATTAACCACACACACATACACGCCAATGATAGCTCAGTAGAAACAACAAAAGGATTACTGTATCAACAAAGAATGTCAGTAGTTCAATGGCTCCATTCTTGTCTTGTTATCAGCAAACACATTTATCACATTCTGAAAGTTTAGTTTCACAGTCAGGTTGTTTTCTGTTGCTAGTGCACGAAGGTGATTCAAATATTCCAGAGTCTCAGAAGCATGCAAGTATTTCTTAACCCTCTCAAGAACTGAGAAGAATCATTCACCAGAGAGGTTCGTTGCTTGTGTGCTCAAATAAATTTGACGAGCGATTCAGTTGTTTGGATAAACGGAGAAATATCAAAGAGATTTTTCTCTCATAGCATATTATTTAAGACAGCCAAAGAAGGACCGTTCTCATATCCAGAACTCGAAAGGAAGCTTTTGAGATGGACACATTCTGTTTCAAAACACTCCTCTATATCCCCTGAGTAAACATACTGCAACTTCAATGCTAGTTAACTTGGGAGTGGTGCAACATCTTATTAATTATGTATACATTCTTTCAGCGTTTTTCATATCAGTAAAGAATTTGATTAAATGAAGCTGATTCGAAGAAAAAAGTGTTAAGTAGTAAAGTAATAAGAAATCTCCACAGTACAGAGATATAAGTTTTGGATAAATGCTGTTTTCTGTGACACTGATATTGATAAGTTAAGTGCTTGAATTATTTCCATCAGTTCTTTCATTTTTCTGTTGTTTTCATTGCTGACCTAAGGAATATTAATTAAATCAATTATTAACTGAAATTTGTTGGGCACCAATAATATTATGCAATGAAGTATTAAGTGAGAATATACTTTACATGGATTTTAACAGATCTGATATGAGGTTTTCCAGAAACTGCTCCAGTTCAGTTCAGTCAGCTTAAAAATTATTTTGTGATACAGAAATCTCGAAAACTGATATTCTGAATTACATAATCAACCTAGTACAAGTATAATGCGTTAATTCCTCAATTATCAGCAATAGAATGTAACAAAGGTACAGAGATGCTAAAGAAGTTATGGTGACCACATCTCCAGTGAAATGACTGTTGACAAACTTCTTTGAGGTGTATTTATGGCTTCTTCAACATGTGTTAAGTGTATACTCGTATGTACCTGTGTTCCTCGCAACTGTTTTGATGATTAATAAATTATTTGGTGTGCTCTATGGTAGAGTTGTTCGTTTGTAGTTGAGTTAACTCAGAAATTCCTCACATTATCTCCTGCGTGGGTGACCATCAAATAGAACATGGGTAAACCAGTGACAACAGGGTCAGATCCATCACAGTTGCATCCTACTTCGGAACTGTTCGCAGCATCAATCAAGCAGGAACATATACTAATTTCTACGCCAATGGCTTCTAATTCGACCACAGCTGAGCAAATAAGCCATTACGCTAATCTGGACCTGCATCATTCTTCGTCTCCGCCACTACATTGGTAATGTGAAACGGCAGCCATTTTGGTGGACAAGCTGTGAATTGTGGTTTGTTCAAGTGGAAGCAATATTCTACAAACATCAAGTGCACTGAGACTTTGACAAATACATGTTAGGGTTAATGCAACTAGATTCTGAACACATCGAAAATGTGGAGCATGTGCTACATGAAGCATGGCCCACTAGTATCCATACTAGCTGGCTATGCATGAACAATCATATGCCGACCTGAGACAGGCTCTAATTGAACATTATACTCTACCGTTCCATGAACGTTTAAATACATGCTCTCATCCCAAACTTGTGTGCGTCTGAAGCCTTCATAACTGCTATAGGAATTATGTTCATTTGCACGCAAGGACTTGTTGACTCAAAATGCTTTATGCGTTATGTGGCTCAACAAGCTTCCCGCGAAGTTATTCCCTGTGTTAGCTGCTGAAACCAATCTACCATTTGCAGATTCATCTAAGATGGCGGGCACTATGGCTATTTATCTTGAAGACAGTTTCTGTTATGATCAGTTATCGTGTGCATCCAAGAGCAGCCCCTGATCGTGCATTCCCTGCAATGTAATGACAAGCAGACCTGTAATGCGCATGATTACACTGAGGCGTATTGCGCCACAACATGCACACAACAAAATGTGATACCTGTGCTGAAATTCAACATCAGTTCGCATCCCAAAACAAATCTCTAGGACGCAAAAAGCAAATTTCAGCAGTAACACAAGTGACTCTTCAACTTGATGTTGGTTTCACAAAAATTTTGCCGCTAACGCGAAAAAATGGATGCCAAAAGACGAGTGATTAGCGTTAGTGAACTTCCCACTCGTCATTCAAACGAAATATGCCCATACACAACCAGTGCCTTGCATTGCAGCAATGCGATGGTCGTAGTGCTACAACATTCCAGAAGGCTGTTTATCATGGACAGGAACACTGGTTACAAATTTCTAATCGACACTGGCTCGGAAATTAGTGTTTTCCCGTGGCACCTGTGCTCCGAACCGACTTGAGCCACACACCATGCGTTGACTGCAGCAAAAAATGCCAGCATCAGCATGTATGGGGAACGTGAAATTGCTCTACATTTCTGCCCTTCCTTCTGATCATCATGGAAGTTCATTCTTGCTGATGGTAGTGGACTGTTCTTGGAGCTGATTTTCCACTTTTTTTACAAGGTGATGCCGGACTTAACTCAGTAGTTGTGTAGTAAGAGGGCACACTAACAATTTTCCATCTGTCTCGTCGCCTTGGTCAGTACGTGAGGAGTATGGTGAGCTCACTTTGCCTCATACGAAGATCTCTGCGGCTTCATGCACTAAATGCGAACAGTCCACATGTCCGAAATGCGAGAAGCAACACATTCCTTCCACTACTGCATCCTTGACAAGCAGTGAACTCTATGGCATCTCCAGCATCACTGTTGATGCTCAATTATTGCTTGAATTTCCCACTCTGAAGACACTGCCAAAGCACATGAAGGACGTTCGCACACCACACAGCACAGCATCACATCAAAACAACTCCTGGACAGGCTATCTTCTCCTGTACAAGACGCCTAAAGCCAGGTCAGTTCAAAGAAGGATAATAGGTAATGAACAAAATGTGATTAGAGGACATCATATCCATGTCAGACAGTGATGGGGTGCCGCCGTTCTAGGTTGCAAAAAAGAAAGATAATACATGGAGGCTATGTGACGACTATCGAGTTATAAATGCTCGTACCATACCAGACAGTTACCCTTCCCCCCATACTGCAGACTTCAACTACACACTTTGTGATGCATCTGTATTCAGCGTATTTGATTGTGCCAAGGCGTTCTCCCAAATTCCTATAGCCAAAAAGCATATCAGAAAAACAGCCATCATAACACCGTTTGGACTATACCACTACAACTTTATGCCCAATGGATTACGTAACAAAACATAAACATGGCAAAGATTTATACATTGTATTTTACACTATCTCTCATTCATCTTCTCCTATGTCAATGACATTTTGATCTTTTCCAAATCACTGCAAGATCATTTTCAACATCTTCATCAGTTCTTTCTTGAGGATTATAGTATTTTCATCAATCCCGAGAAGTGTGTGTTCGCAGAACCAGAAGTTTTCTTTTTGGGGGTACAAGGTTTTCCGGTCTGGCCTAGCTCCACTTCAGGAAAGGTTTCTGCCATTTAATATATGCTACTCCCCACATCATACAAAGAACTCCTATAATTCATCAGAATGATAACTTATTATCGTCGTCATCTACTGAACGTAGTAGTGACACAACAGCATTTTGATCGACTCTTTCCACATCCCAGAAGAACCTCATTCTTGATGGCATTTTGTCGCAGATCAAATTTTTTGCTTTGTCCTAGAAGCAGAATTAGTTATCTTTATATATGTTTAGAGAAGTCTTGTTTCACACCCTAAATATTACGCAAACTGACGCAAAATATCAACTGTGAAAGGAGACAATATCAAAATCCTGGAAATATCTGCAAGGATATTCTCATGAATTGAAAGTTACGATGTATGACGGTCCTTATATGTAAAAGTCGATAAATGACAAAGATTTTGAGATGGCAGAATGTTAATATCTAACTCAAAACAGGATTTTTCTCTATAATCAACCTTTTCTAACACACTTTGCTTCCTTAACACTGCTTCGCTATCTGTATTAGATTAAGCAAAAACCATAAAATATAAAAGCTTATTTTATGTAAAAGCTGGGCATTATGGATAGGAACGGATTTAATTTCTTATAAAACCATAATAAAACATTTCACAAGTGTTTTTGGGGGATCGTTAGAAAAGTAATGCTGCCTGCCAAATCGATATTTTGTCTTCTACTCCTGAGGAAGTGGTGAACTAAAGCATGCACAATGCAACAAAAGCAGGTACTCAGTGAAGAGTTGTAAATCTGTTACTTGTAAAAAGAATTGTCAATCTGTTTCATCTGTCCACATGTAAAAAGTACTGAGATAGTACTATTACTCATTTTGGAGAAATCAGCTTAACTGTACTACTACATGGGTAATGGTAACACTCAAATTCGTCCAGTTGTTAAAATCAGAGCTCGATTTCAACTATAAATGAGAAAAAGTGTAAATGTAAGCTCCACTTTGTATAGTACATAATGACAGAAAGTCAGCTACTTGCCCTGCATCATATCATTTAGATATTGTTTCCAAAACGTAAAACATTAGAATAGGGGTGTGTACAGTCTGTGATATCTGTGGCCATTAGCAGGAGATTTAAATGGTGGATGGCAGGAAGTTTAAATGTTGAAGATGATGAATGGTCAGAAATTTAAAAATATACAAGATGATGGTAGGCAGGGCATTTAAAAATCAAAGATAGCGATGTCAATAAACTTTAAAAATACAAGTTGACACTGATGGAAAACATTTTTCAATCAGTCACAGTGTGAGAGGATGCTGATTGGAAAGTTATTACAGCCAATTAATACGTTTTTGCGAAACCCTACAATGTTCAGAAGTGTCCAATTCAATTATATTACAGTATTTCCCACAATACTATTTATAATAAAGAAACGTGAGCATGCACACACATACACATACACACACACACACACACACACACACACACACACACACACACACACACAACTGAATTTTGTGCTATGTGCAAAAGTAGTCTCTCTAATAGTATTTCCAATGTCAAAACGTATGTAAGCAGCTTAAACAAACGTTATTAACATTCAACATCTTTATTCTTCATGTCTACATATATGCAGTCCTCACCCACTAGAGAGATCTGAATTGTACCACATAACATGGCAGTGTGTAACATAGCTATGCCAATGTGTGAGAAACAGCATGCTGTAATCGAATTTCTAATTCGAAATATTTGTTCATACATGGAGCTCTCTCTCCTTCCCTGTGGTAATCCAAGATCACCCACAAACACTGTGACATCTTCAACAATCTGACATTTTGGGTTCATTGTCACTGATCATCCTCCATACAGCCATGACTTGGTCCCATCCAATATCATCTGTTTCCAACATTAAATGAACGCCTCTGAGGACTACTAGTTGATAGTGATGAAGTTCTGCATGCAGAGGTGAGGTTGTGACTCCATCGAAAAAGTCAAATACTCTACAGTGACAGTATCACCAAACTGATCTCTTGTTGGGAGAAATTTGTTCATCGTCAGGGTGACTATGTAGACAAAGAAACATGTAAACATGAAGAATAAGGATGTGGAATGCTAATAATGTTTGTTTTATTAAAAAAGCTGTAAGTATTTTCAGATAAAAAATTTTTCAACAAGCATTGATAAAATTCTGGCTCATCAATAACAGAAACAAAAATTACATTATGGTATAACTTTATAAGTTGTAATAAATCATTTTCAACTTCAAAAACATATTTTCAAAGTCAGAACTATGTAAACTTCTAAAATCTGGCTCATCAGTAAACTGCTCTGTTTTATTTAACTAAACTGTGTAACTTACATTTTCAGGAAAAATTCCCAACACAAAAAAATTTATGTAGAGTAATGATATTTCAGAAACGCATTTGTCGAGGTAACATATTCAAGTGATTAACTTTGCAGAATCGCCTGTTAATGTAAGCACTAGATAAGCCATTGCAAATGTGAAATGCTGGTACGTTAATAGCTGGTGTAACAGCCAGAATGTTGAATGCAAGCATGCTAACGTGCATGCACTGTATTGTAGAGGTACAGATATCCGTTCATGGGATGGAGTTGCATACCTGTTGCACTGGGTCAGTCATTAGAGGGACAATGGAATTGTCATCCAATAATGTCCCATATAACAGATTGAATCACCAGATCGATGTACTTCTTTGCAATCGGGATGAGTGGGATAACCACGAGAGTTGTCCTGCTGTAATATGAATAAGCGCCATAACCAAAAATCCAGGTGTGGGTCTGGTGTGTCTAGCATGCAGACAGGTTGGTTGCAGGACCTCACCTGGGCTACTTCAAATCAACGCACGGCCATCACTGGCTCCAAGGCGGAACCAGCTTTCATCAGAAAACACAGTAGATTTCCACCCTGTCTTCCAATGAGCTCTTGCTTGATACCACTTAATTCGCAAATAGCGGTGGTTTGGGGTCAGTGGAATGCACACTACAGGGCATCTGGCTTGGAGTGGTCCTTGATGTAACCGATTTCTAACAATTTGTTGTGTTACTGTGGTGCTTACTGCTGCTCAAATTGCTACTGCAAATGCATTATGATGCGCAAAAGCCATACACCAAATTTGATGGTCTTCCCTTCTGGTAGTGCCACATGGATGTCTGGAGCCCAGTCTTCTTGTGACCATACATTCTTGTGACCTCTGCTGCCAGCAACCATGCACAGTGGTTACATTCCTGCCAGTTACTTCTGCAATATCGCAGAAGGAAGATCCAGTATCTCGCTGCCCTCTTACACGACCTTGTTCAAACTCAGTGACGTGTTGATAATGGCATCATTGTCACATTAAAGGCATTCTTGACTAACATTAAATCACCATGTCCAATTTCAGAGGCAACTTACGCTCATCGCCATTACAGCGTGTATTTAAAGTAGACCTGATTTGCATCCTCGTAGGTACGCTACTGCCGCTCCTCTTATGCGACTGATCTGAAATTTTAATAATCATATTTCAGATGTACAAACATGTGTACCAACTTTCATAGGTGTCACACAACTCCTTCTTGGTATTGTGATTTTTTTTCTGTCAGTGCATATGAAATACTTTGCGTGTTCATCAATAAATGATCAAGGTACAAACATTATAACATATTACAGAGAGGACTGGGAGGGAAAAAATCAAAGAAAATGTACTCTAGATATAAATATTATTTAGATTTTCACACAATAAATCACATTTAATATTTTTTTACAATTTTAGCCAGACATTAAAATCATAGTTGACTTTGACTTGCAGCTCAAATCATTTGTCATTCTTATGTTCTCACACAATGGAAACATATGAATTTAATACACAATCTTATGCATTTTCAACATTTATCAAAATATCAGCTATTGCAAAGAGTAGGTTGTTACAATTAAAGTATATGGGTGAAACATCTCTATGGGAAACCAAGTTTTAACAGCTGCCTCTGCCTTAGCAAAATTGAACAACACTGAATTGCATTTAATGGACAGTCACATCTTCAGATACACTGTAGCTTCAAGTGTATTAACATGATCATCTAAAGCTTCTTCATGTGCAGGAGGAAAGTCACATTTCCTTCCTGAGTTCAGGTCTGATTCATTTCCGGTCTATAATCTTACAGGGCACTAAAATATTTTTAAAATTTTCAGCAGCATTTCTAATTGATTAAGCTTCAGTAACAGTGTGTTATGCATTTTTCAGATCTTCTAAAGTCCAGTTAGCTTTGTCAGCCTTCTTTATAGATTCTTGAACCATCTGAAACACAAAAAAATTATAAAATTGAATAGCATTGCGGTAGTACTTGTCAGTTTACAGGGTGACTGACATTACCCCTCTATCATGGTGACTACCATCATCCTGATTGTGTAGTTTTATTCAATATTTAAAATAATAATGTCCTTAAAATTCGTAATAAATAACTATGTGATACAAAGTAAACCTTACTTTGATTCTGTGTAATTATTAGTATATCGGTAGGAGTAGTGAGACAGGTAATTAATTGTGACCTGTACTATCGTTTTGCTTACAACAAACACACTATCTCGCTCAACATCCAAATAAAAACTGCCAAGATAGCACACACTATGCCTCTTAAATGCTGCTGGACTATACACACAACCATCTAGATATCATAGTCAGAGCTGACAGTTCGTGTATTACAGTGTCATAAGATGGTAATCATGCTTTGTAAACAGGGACACATAAACACAGGCAGTATCAAAAGTAATAGCGAAAAAACTCACTCGAAAGAAAGTTTCCCAATATACAAAGATTAAAATGACCCTATCAGAAAGGAAAACTAAAACTGAAGGATATCATCCCTGAAAAAATTATTTCTAAAGTTTATAAATCATAAATTGGCTGTGTGTCACAGCCTCAAATTCATTTTCAAATGCACTTTGACATACTAGGAAGTCATTTTGCAATATTCCCACAAAAAGCCTCATTCCCCCCGTCAGAGGTTCGAGTCTTCCCACAAAAAGTTCCGCTCCCCCCGTCGGAGGTTCGAGTCCTCCCTCTGGCATGAGTGTCTCTTTCGTCCTTAGCGTAAGTTAGTTTAAGTAGGATTAAGTAGTGTGTAAGCTTAGGGACCGATGACCTCAGTAGTTTGGTCCCATAAGACCTCACCACAAATTTCCAATTTTCCGCAAAAAAATATATTGACATGGGGACTCAGAAATATGAAAAGGTGCAGTAAAACACCCAAAAAATTCGCAGTGACTGTCTTCTATATCGCATAACATTAAAAAACTGTGACATCTGAGCTGTAACGCTAGTCGCAAACAAGCAAAATGCCTTTGTTTTCCCTTAATGAGAAATAAAATGCTGCAACTTTCAATAAAGGTTTGTATTTCAGCAGTGATTTTTTTGCATGGAGAATGCTCGAGTTGTATGTGGAAGACTGCACAAGACACACGCTCAGTGGTTGCTAACTAACCAGGAAAGGTGACAAACAGCTCAAGTTGCACATGGTGACACACTTGTGAGATGCACATGCTGCTGACTGCTGCCGTGATGCCATAGACAGGCTGACAAGCTGTAATACAGCCTGTCAAGTTGAAAGTCTCTAAACTTTGCATCATACTCAAAAGTATCCGAATATATCTGTTGGATATTTTAATAATACATAACTGTTTATCATAATTAATAATCATAAACTTAAATTGTTGATGTAGGTTAATTATACAGGGTGATTTTTTCCACCATGTACAAAGTCTAGGTATTGATCGATGAGAGGATACAGAACAAAAATGGTCTAATGAACTTATCTCTGGAAATGTATAGTTTCCATTCTAGAGATCATTTATTTAATCATACATTGTTACAGAAACTGCAGTCTGATACGCACTGTAACATGCAGCCACAGTTACAGTACAGGGTCTCATGCAATCCATCAACCAGGGAAGACATGACTGAGTTGCGTCCGGACATTAACGGTGAAGTGGTGTGGAGCACCTTCATGTAGCAGCCACATAACCCTTCGAATCATCAGTGGCACTTCTTCCAGCAGGGGAGGCAAAGTCACGCACAAAAAATGCTGATAGTTCTGGCCTGTTAGACAACATGACAGGAAGACTGGTTCCAAAATACAGTCTCCGATTATCCCAGCCCACACATTCTGGCTGCACTCATGCTGATGATTCGCTGTCACCATAGAATGGGGATTCTGCATACTATCCCACAGGTGACTGTTATGAAAGTTGAAGATCCACTCCTCGTAAATGTGCCTCATCTGCAAACAGGATAGATGCCACAGATCCTAAAATCGTGGTTGCCTGCTGAAGAAACCAATGACAAAACTGCTCCCGATGTGGAAAGTTTGTCACTAGTAAGCCCTTCGCACATTATAAGTGATAAGGGTAGTAACGGTTGTCACGAACAATATTCACCCGGTCGTCTGGCATACCCTGTACTGGTGGGTCAACTGCCTGGTACTGACACAGTGGTCACCTTCCACAGTGTTACCACTTTTGCTTCAAGTCTGGTGTTCAAACATTTCGGGTACATCCTTCATGATTTCTTGCTTCCTGAAACTACCCTATCTCAGACAAACGGTGAAACACTGTTGCAAACGTTGAATGCTATGGTTGTTGTCGGCAGGGGTAGGTCTCCTGATATAATCTGCTGCCGGCCACTCATTGCCATTTGTTTTTCCATAAGCAAGCTCTTGATTCGAATATGGAACAATTGTGTGCACTGCTGTATCACATCCACTACAAGGTGAGTCAACAAAAGAAGTGTATCGGGCACAACATTACCATTTAATATGGTAGGAGAGGGTGCTAGGACATGATGTAGGAGGAACAGTATCACCCTCTAGCAGGAAACCATGCTTCTGTTACTGTGGCTGCATGGTACAGCGTGTATTAGACAAGAGTCTCTGTAACAGAGTATGATTGAATAAATGGTCTCTAGCATGGAAGCCAGGCATTTCTGGACATAAGTTTATTAGATCTATTTTGTTCTGTAGTCTCTCATTGTTCAATCCCTAGAGTTTGTACATAGTGGAAAAAATCACCCTGTATAACATATGCTTGATGAAATAATGCTTGGTGTTTCTATAAACCATTTTGGAAAGTACTGGGTGGCTCATGATTCTCTCCATTGCATTTCATTTGGTTTGGCATAATATGACACACGTGGCAGGCAGGCAGCAATACTAAACTTACTGACTGAGCGTTTTGAATGTTCTGATAAATCTTGTCTTGCTGACAACCAGTCCATTTTACTCTTGGTTCTGCATAACATGACACACATCCTGATTAGTCAACAGTAACCCCAAAATCGCTGGCAGTGCGTTTTCACATGGTGGAACAACCCTCAAATTGTCCTGACTTGTCGAATAGGTAAAGTAAGATATTCTTGCAGATTGCATCAATCTGCTTGTGCAGTCAGCGAGTGTTGACTCAGCTGGAAGGGTGTTTAAAATCTGGAGCAGCCGCCCATTGCAAGTTATTGACGCTGAACCGTCATAGCTATTGATTAACGCTTTCTTGTTTCACATGTGTGCAACTCTCCAGAAAAACATAAGACTAACATACATATTACTATCAAGAATCTTATATATTTTACCTGCTGATTGCTTTCTGTCACACAGATATGGTTTTTTATTCAGTGTTTCAGGACGTGCACCTGCTGACATATAAAATACCCCTTCAGAGCAGCGATTGAAGAACTGCAGTGGCTATCATATAACACCTGATCATGCAGAAAATTTGATGTGTGTGCCAACGCTCCAAAAAAAATGTAATTGTAATTTACATATTACTATTAATAATCTTTCATCTTCCACTTAATGATTCTTCTTTCTGAAACAGTTGTACTTATGCAGGTCATTTATAAAGCCTCTTCCAGTCTTCTTTGTTTTTTCTTCTGGAGCCATTTCTTATACATGTGCCTGTTTCCTTCTGACATTTTTCAGTCTATTCATATAGGTAAGGAACAGGGTATGCTGTGCTTTTGGCTACCTAGTTTCAGCTACTTTTCAGGATCACCCAACTCACCACTAAGACTACTTTATAACATCACCATGTGAAAGACACATAAAAATAAAATTCTTTCCGGATTTTTGGCATAGTAGCTAATAAGAAAACAAATGTTCTTGTACAAAAGCTTTATTAATATTTCCATATACATTTACTGACAGAAAATAACTCTTTCTTCATGTTTGTTTGGTACAGTTGTAAAAACATACAGCTTAGTTTTTGTGGCTTTTACAGTTACCTGCATTCGTCCATGTAATTCTTATAGCCAAGGTCATTCATGGATTTTAATTTTGCCTTTTATTCCCTACATTACGGTATTGTTAAAGCATTCTTCTTCCTCTTCAGAATACGTTTCTTACGCTTCACCTCCACATTCTTCAAAAAATTTCTGTGTAGAAAAGTAAAATTAAATTTTAGCAAACAAATGCTTCTTAAATGCAGTTATTCTGTTTGTTTTAAATCCTGGAAACGACTTCTGTGTTCCTAAACGCACAATATCCAGCCCATCACCTTTACATATAATGTAACCATCCTTTTTAAATCCAAATGGGAATGGAGGTTTATAAATAGTTTTTTGTATATTTACTTATACAGTAAACGTCCTTGAAGCCATTGTTTTCCATGAGTACTCCTACACACAACCACTTTCAATTGGTATTTACAGTAAATGCTGTTAACTTGTAGTCCCCAATCACATCCAGATATTTTCATACACTGTGTTTAAAGTACTATGTAAGCCTTGTTTTCAAATCAGCAATGGCTTCTTCTTTTTCCAGTTGCAGTATATAGTTTTCTGTCATGGCAATTGTTTTCACTATATACTCCAGTTTTCGTTTTTTAGCTCAAGGCTCTTCCACTCCCAGTTTTCTCTTCTGTTCACATAACACATTAACTTACTTAAGTGAGTAATTTATTTAATAGGAAATGGTTTAAGTGTGTTGGGCACAGTCGTTCTTTTCTTAAGAACTGTGGAACAACATCATCTGTGGGACACAATCCTAATTCTGCAATATCTAGATTTGATGATATTATGGACACCCATGCCCTGGACTGAGAAAAATGTGTTTCTCCAGCTTTAATATAACACTTACTGTATATATAGTATCTACATATGTGTTAACAATTTTGACATAGTTTATAGCTACACAATTAAAGCTTTAGGCAGACAGAATGTAGTTTATAATCTTTTAGCAGTCTTGACTGTCTGGAGGTATTACTTGTACACCAGTCAACTTTTGTATATTTTTATTATCTTAGTAGAGAAGTGGTAGAACACTGTTAAACACAACACAGCGACTGTTCAGTAAGATTGACACAGAAGTGATTGACACAGAGTACCACGGAGCACATTCCAAATACTGTTTGTTGGTGGTTAATATTCTTAGAAACTCTTCTACAGAGTCAAGGAAATCATCCAATCTGACGTTATGAATCGTTGTGTATAGTCTGGTAATACTATGTTCTTTAGCCAACAAAGGTTTATACGTTTCTCAAACATGCATATAAGGTCACTTTATAAAAACGATAAGATGGTTACTGACAAGTTTGTTCACTTGTGGGCTTGTGATTTGACATACAAAATTATTATATATCTTTATTATATGTTTGGAGCTTATCCACATTAAACAGTCTGTTTCAGCAGTGTTATCATTGTTCATAATCACATTACTGTGTCGTTGGTAGTCTTCTTAGATACAGAAATCGTGGTTTGGTGTTAGATTATTACACATCCCCATTTTGTTAATAATTCCAGCAAAATCTTATGGTACTGTAGGGTAATAATCGTCTACACAGGGCCGTTGCATTATCCATCCATTAGTACAGCTATTTTAGTGTCAGCCAATTCCACATTATATTATGTACTCACACGATGTTTATACCTCCTTGATATGGCTTACAGTGTTGCTAGTTGTTCCTAATAAACATGTAAATCTATTACTGTCACATGTTACCAATACGGACAATGCCATTTCTGTTACATAAAAATCCATCAAGGTTAGCATATTATAGCATTATTACTTTCTTTGAGTCCGTCATGGTATCTGAGCGTTGCCTCATTTATTTTCATTTCACAGAAACGTTAGATGCTCATTTAGCTCACTGCACATAGTTTAAACCAGTCAACAATGTCATGCCTACTGCCAAGAACGAGCTTGTAAGATTTACCATTTGTAATTTATGCTGTCATAGAATGTGAGTTAGAACCAGTTGCTACTTGAAATTCTAGTAGAGACTCTGGTTCGTACTCTGATCACGTAAATGTGCATAAACTATTCATTATATACTACAGCTATGACCAGGGATACACAGAGTTTAAATTGTTCAGAAACCCAGTTGCATGGAATGGTTGACTGAACAGCTAAACGCAATTCCTGAGGCTGTAAATGACTTTTTATTGCAAAATAAAAAGATGGAAATAAGTTCTGAAGAAGAATTAATATTTCACTTCCAGAGGTCTGTCATATTTGCCAGGAACTGTTTTAAGAAAGTGATACTGGACAAAGAGACGTTTGCCATTTCTCCAGTATGTATGAAGGTCCGGCACATCCCAGTTCCAGTGCCCACTTCAGACTACAGTTACAGTCCCAGTTGTATGAAGATAGTAACTGCTCTCCAAAGAACATATACCACTGATGACCGTGCAGCTTCTCTAGAATAAATGAGAATTAACTGAAATCCTCAGCTACCGACAGGTGTTGTTGATATACCTCGATAGTGACAGCTGAAAATGTGTGCCCCGACTGATGACCGTGCAGCTTCTCTAGAATAAATGAGAATTAACTGAAATCCTCAGCTACCGACAGGTGTTGTTGATATACCTCGATAGTGACAGCTGAAAATGTGTGCCCCGACTGGGACTCGAAGCCGGGATCTCCTGCTTACATGGCAGATACTCTCTCCATCTGAGCCACCGAGGACACAGACGATAGGCGCGACTAGACAGGTCGGCAGCTGAGGGTTTCAATTAATTATCATTTATTCTGGAGAAGCTGCACGGTGATTAATGGTATCTGTTCTTTCGAGAGCAGTTACTATCTTCATATATAGTTAAAGGCTACCCGGCCACTGACCTTCGTCTGTGGGAATGCGCACAGGTTGCCCGAACTCTTACGGGAATCGTCACCTCAGAGCGTGCTAGTAATTAGTGGATGGGCAAATATCTATTGGGTACATTACGTATGTAGATTGTGGACAGTTGGGAATGTGGGTCTCACGGGAAGCGTGCAAGGGATAAGTCCCTGCAGTCGTGCTATTCATCTGTGTCTTTGCTGGCTCAGATGGATAGAGCGTCTGCCATGTAAGCAGGAGATCCTGGGTTCAAGCTCCGGTCAGGGCACACATTTTCAGCGTCACCATCGAGGTATATCAACAACACCTATCGGCAACTGAGTGTTCCAATTAATTATCATTTAGTCCTAGCTGTATTTCAGAATATGAGAATATACGACAGGTTGTTTCTAATCACAAAAATGTGTGAACAAAAGATGACACATGATCATGAAGAAATTAAAAAAATTAATCCAGGTCTCGTTTATCTTCTGTCATCGAATATGGAGAAACATAAATTTTTGACAAATCTTATTGCAGTTGTGCACCAAGAGGAGCACTGTAATATAAATTTCCTATTTATCGATGCACTAAATTTCTTGAAGTGCTCACTCGAAAAAGTTTGTGTTACACCTGAAATCAGATAAACTCAAGATAATGAGAACATGTTTTTTCTGTGATTGAGAGTTTAATCTAGTTAATCGAAAGTGAATTTTTCTGTATGAATATGTGGGCTACGAACTGAGTTAACTGGAAGTTCACCTACTCTCAACTGAAAAGTTTAAAAGTTTACTAACTGAAAAAATGATAGAAGAAAATACCAAAGAGCCTGCAGTGTGTGGACTGGAATCAAGTGTAAAATATTAAAAGACTGTCTCGATTTATATTTAAAAATTGATGTGTTACTCCTTGCTCATGTGTTCGGAACTTCCGCGATCTTTGCCTGAAGACATATATTACTTCACTTGATACTGTGTGGGATGCTCTGCTAAAAGTTACTAAAGGTGAATTACAGCTTATAACCGGTTATTAAACAACTCCAGTTCCTTGAAAGAGGTATTAGAGGAGGTATAATCCACTGCCCTTGCAGACAAGCAGTTGGCAACAAAAGACTCATAGCCAGTTATTATGACAAAATTGACCAGTCTTACATCATATAGTTTGATGTGAATAGGCTATACAGATGGGCGATGTTGCAGTAACTTCGAGTGTCCAATTTTGTATAACTTTCTACAGAGAGCGTTAATAATAATGACGTGGAAAATGTACCAAACGATTCCAATATGGGGTACATTATAGAAGTGGATCTCAAATATCCTGAGAGTATTTGTTGGAATTTTCCTAGCATAAAGAGTATTCCATGAAGATGTAGGATTGCAGCCAGATGATGTGGACATCTTGCCACGATTTCGGCTGACAACCATTCAGCCATCTTCGTGTGAGTTTTTTTAGACTGGAGATCGTTAGTACACTCCACGTATGGAAGTCGCTATATAATCACTCCGTGTCTAGTTTGACGTCCTCTTCGATTATTGCTCATATATGATGCGCAGGTGCATGAGTAATGGTGGTGCTACTCTATGTGATCAAAAGTATCCCGACGCCCCCAGAAATATATGTTTTTGATATTAGGTGGGGCTGGGTTGTTTGAGGGAGGAGACCAGATAGCAAGGTCATCGGTCTCATCGGATTAGGGAAGGACGGGGAAGGAAGTCGGCCGTGCCCTTTCAAAGGAGCCATCCCGGCATTTGCCTGGAGCGATTTAGGGAAATCACGGAAAACCTACATCAAGATGGCCGGACGCGGGATTGAACCGTCGTCCTCCCGATTGCGAGTCTAGTGTGCTAGCCACTGCGCCACCTCGCTCGGTGATATTAGGTGCAATGTGCTGCCACATACTGCCAGGTACTCCATATCAGCGACCTCAGTAGTCATTAGACATCGTGAGAGAGCAGAATGCGGCGCCCCGCAGAACTCACAGACTTCGAACTTCGACATGTGATTGGGTGTCACTTGTGTCATACGTCTGTACGCGAGATTTCCACACTCCTAAACATCCCTAGGTCCACAGTTTCCGATGTGATAGTGAAGTGAAAACGTGAAGTGACACTTACAGCTCAAAAGCCTATAGGCCGACCTCGTCTGTTGACTGACAGAGACCGCCGACAGTTGAAGAGGGTCGTCATGTGTAACAGGCAGACATCTATCCAGACCATCACACAGGAATTCCAGACTGCATCAGGATCCACTGCAAGTACTATGACAGTTAAGCAGGAGGTGAGAAAACTTGGATTTCATGGTCGAGCAGCTGCTCATAAGCCACATATCACGTCAGTAAATGCCAAACGGCGTCTCGCTTGGTGTAAGCAGCGTAAACTTTGGAAGATTGAACAGTGGAAAAACGTTGTCAGGAGTGACAAATCACGGTACACAATGTGACGATTAGCTGGCAGGGTATTGATATGGCGAATGCTCGGTGAACGTCATTCGTCAGCGTGTGTAGTGCCAACAGAAAAGTTCGAAGGCGATGGTGTTATGGTGTGGTCGTGTGTTTTCATAGAGGGGGGTTTGCGCACCTTGTTGGTTTGCCTGTTACTATCACAGCACAGGCTTACATTGATGTTTTAAGCACTTTCTTGCTTCCCACTTTTGAAGAGCAATTCGGGGATGGCGATTGCGTCTTTCAGCACGATCGCGCACCTGTTCATAATGCACGGCCTGTGACGGAGTTATCAGGTAGAGGGCCCGCACAACAGACAAGCAAGGTGGACTGCCGACCTCCCTTCGAGAGCTCAGATCGATACATCGCCATTGGATGTAAACAACAGACTTTCCGCATAAATACGGAACTACTTCGTGAAAAGCCATGTGATAGAGATCCACCAATTGGAACTAATATGTCTACGTGTAGCACTCCACCGAATCTGCGTTATAAGCAAGCCAGCAGAGTCAGATCGGCAGTGTGTACCTACAGCTAGGACAGCTTTGGCCAATACCTATGCCGGCTCCAGCATAGTAGACACTCGGTCTAGCCTGCAGTAGGAAGTTGTATCTTTGTAATTGTGGAGAGTAGTATTTTGGTTATTATCTTCTTTTCATTGTCTTGTAATCTTATCTGGGTTTGCAACCACAAAAATTGTTGTGCTTCTTGTTGTTCCTGCGTTTGGAAATTAGTGCATGCCAAGAATGCGGTTTAGTTATAATAAAGTGTGTTCAAACTTGATCGTTAGTTTTTCCTGCCGGCCTTGGGACATTACACTCTGACTTGTATTGTCACAGCTTCTGAGGCATTGCATGAGATCACACCTATGGCTACGTCCTAAATTTATGTGCCCTTGGCGATATTCGGCATGCATGACAAATTACGTGATGTACTGCTCTGTGGATTAAATCAGAAACGTTTATTTGCAGACCTAGATTAATTCTCTCGTCAGCCACAGAATAAAATCATTGTAAATATGAGTTGCAGCTTCACGTTGACTCGCCAGACAGGATTAAGCTTCGTAACTCCAAAGTCAATAACTGAAAGCCATGTAGTTACCTAACTATTCAGGAAAGATTCTGAGATCTGACCACTGGATGGGAATAGGTTCACCCCTAACAGCTTATACACCGCTTCCAACTGGCCTCTAACAAATCCATTGACATTTTCTACACAACAAATCAGCAATACAGTCGATAGCAAATAGGTAAAGAGTCACAAAAAACATCACTCTCAAATTTGGATGGAAACAAACGTAATTTATTTGGCATTAGTGAACCCTAGTCAAGTTGTCACTTTTATCTAACACCACCACCAGCTAACTAATGGCTCCTCACTCTGTTCTGAGGACTCTTTTTCTCAAGTATGTCCACACTCACTAATCCACAACACTCCTCTCTGGTCTGAGGCCTCTTTTTACCAAACATGTCCACGCCCACTAATTCGCAACACTCGCTGTGAAAAACGGGTAAACTGCCTAAGCAAACCTCAATACCAACACACAGTAACGCACTTTCTAATGATTTGTGGGCTTTCTGTACCAGAAAAGTAGCTCTCGTTGATCATTAAGGATCACAAACTACTGACTTCCAAAATAATAACAACTTTACAACACAAACTCCACTCCAGGAGCTTCAAACCACTCTATAAAATTATATTCCATTTTGGTCTTTCAGCCGATCAGAACCAGGAGCAGAATGTAGACATTTTCATTGATCATTCCTTCTCCCACTTGTAGCGCTTCTGTAAGGTGATGCTCTCTGGCAGTAGTTATAGAAATTTCTCTGCCACAAATGTTGGAGATATTGGCCATCATGGAGAAAATGCTCGCTCTTAAGCTCAGCTGAATTGACTATGATCAACACCCTTTCGGAGGACTAGGGCAAGCCCACTCCATCATCTTTGGCCAAAAAAACCATTACTGATTGCAAGTGGAAACGTAGTGGTGACTACTATAGCGAAACGGATTTAGGCCAAATGAGCGGCCAGGAAAATATATATCACACAGCCCCCCATTTTTCAGCGACTTATAAAATGATTCCCCAGGGATAATAGAAATATTGCAGCTGAAAAATTTTTGTTACAAGCTAGAGCAATGACTAGCTGGTTGGTGTTTATAAGAGCCATGTTATTTGAAGACGTAAACTTGGCATACTCTAGTCAATTACATAATTATATTCAAATAATACTACCTTATTAGATACATATGGAAAAGACAAGAACGATTAGGTACTTGAAAAAGTTAAATACAGAATGATTGATAAATCCCTTGTTTTCTAAAAGCAAAATAAAACGAAACCCAAATTAATATAGTGTAGCTGACAACTACTGTAATATCCTTTTCATGATCGTAATCATTGTTAATGAAGCAATAAAAATGATGAAATTATGAAAAATCTACCCTCTAATTTTAGGATCTAGGAATCTAAAATGACAGTACTGTATAGGAGGCCAAATACTCAATAACAAACAAAATAAATTAGTACTTCATCTCTTAATCCTGACGTTCTAATGATTTTAAAAACGAAACATGAATAAAGGAAAATATGCAAATATGTGAGGCAACCAACTTGAATGAAAATTATTTCAATCCTGATTCAGAGAAAGACAAAGTAGCGTGTTTAGCATAAAATAAAATGAACGATAAATCAATATACCACAGCACTTTGATTCACTATAATTAACGGCATAAGTTAAACCAGTAAACAGCATATACATTGTCATCAGCAAGCCATCAACGTCACGCTCACCATATTTCAGATTCACATGTCATTTCACTATAAAGATATAAACCAAATATGGCCGTTTCTTTGGAGCAGGTTTTTTGATACATGGAGCACAGATACTAGCCAGATATTTACCACTTTCGTATCACCACTGCGTATTTGGTGGACATATAAAAATTTAGTAAGATCACTAAGTGGCATCAGGCAGGTATAGCTTCTAGCGTAGTGCAGGTCGAAAAGGCAATCAGAGAGGATTCGAATCTTCATTCAGTGATTTCTTCGATCCAAGATGCACTGATAGAAATTCTGTCTTCTTCAGGTTCATTTGGTTTTTGCGACCACATGTAGCTGCGACCTTCATTTTGTTTGTGGCTTACGTCGTATCTGCGCAAAAAATGGAGCAAGTCATGCAGATGTTCATGATTGCGGCAGTATTTAGCCTCTCTTAGTAGCTCCGTGCCACTCTAATTGTGCCAATTTCAAATATTTACTTTAAGCCCATTTCCTCCATTCCTGCGCTTTTTGGTGCTTATCTTACATTGTGGAATGTTTCCATTAATGTCTCTCATCCATGACAACTGTGTAGCGGTTTTCTCATTGGTAATATTCAAATTATCTGCAGATTTAAACAAATCTCGCTCTTTTTCAGACTTCGAGTGAATAACTTTAGATACGTGATTCAGGACTACATCGAGTTACAGAGTAGATAATAATACTTCACTTTTCTGATCATCTAGCAAATGATGATAATATAATAAAACATAGCTATTTTTCCCAGCAATGATTCTGAATTCAGCTTCATTTCTGACAGATCCTAATTGCCTACTTTTTTCTGAGGGCCTCACTAGCTGAGCTTTCGAGAAACTCATGGTTAGAGACTCGGTCTTCTTCACGTGGGTTCTTACAGCTCCCTACTTGTGCAACACTGTCGTCTGTTCCGGTCTCACAGTAAAAAATTATGTTCTCTAAGTGTTTTCCAGTTACACTTTCCTTTAAATTCACGCTGGCCCCAACCGAAAATGCTTTAGATTCTTCTTTGCTCCTACTTTCTGTCATACATTTAATGTTGATGCTGTTCACCTTCTCATTCAGCACAATGTGCGTAATATGCCTCAATATTCCTAACTTTCCATTTTACTCTAAGTCATTAATCGTGTCGTTCAGCACGTCGACTGGAATCTGCTTTAGTACATTAAGAATCAAAAACCAAAATGGCTTCTAAATTTGCTTCTTTCATTCTGGTTATTCCTCTTCATTTTCAACAAAGTTAAATTGGCATTTCGCCAATTTCTTTGCTACACTCTCCCCAAACACAGACAGAAATTGGAACATGGAAAATATGATAGCAACTTATTTAAAAATATCCCCTCTAAACAGTAAAACATCTGCACAAATTACAGAAGTAATCAGCACTAACGAGAAAAACAGCAGAGACAAGTATAGTGTATCAGTGGAGCCTCCAGCCCACTTTGACTTTGAAGTATCTGCTGAAGATCATCACCTGTCGATCATGAGCACACATAACATCATCAACGCCCTTGAGCAGGAACATATTACATGATCAATGACTTTGAATGCCTGATGTAGGCAGAATGCTGGATGGTGGAAGATTTAAGAATTAAAGGTCATGGAAAGTGCGAAATTTAAAAATTGAAGATGGCTGATGTAAAACAAAGTTACAAAATCCATCTCATAATAAATCTTCCAAATCCAACGTACCAAGAAAAGAAAACAGAAAATAAGAAAAGAAAAATCACTGGAATATATAAAAATATATCATACTGTAGTATTATCTTCGCAACAGCTTTGCAGCGCAAGCCACTGACACGCTTGCGAGCTGTGTACATACAGCCACAGTCTGATGTGCGTGATGGGTGTAATGTAGGTCAGGGGCGGCTTCTGAGGTAGTGCCGCTGTGCCATGGCACCACTTGTGACGAAAGGAAGAAAAATCTATGCGGACTGCGCATAAAACATTGTTTTGGCGTATGTATTTTCAGGTTTGAAGGGGTGCGTTTCGCCGCGCGCGCTCTCGCGGTAGTTTCCTGAAGCTTGAAGCCAATTGCAGACTGGCACCATCTGCACTCATAAGCGCTGTGTGAAAGGCTCGGCCGTTGGTTTCTACACGCTTCTTATGGCGGAGGTGGAGCCACAGCCAGTCTGACTCAGAGCTTTACGTTCCTTCCGGCCGAGAGTAGTAAAATGCAGTACCTATAGAAGCACGATCTGCCACCTAGCTATCATTTTAGAATTCATAGGGGTGCAGATTTCTTATAATCCAGTTTTACAATCTTTTTGAAAGTTAATGCTAATGCATTCCTAAACGCTAACTAATGCTTAATTAAATCGAATACAGAAGTAATACACTTAAATATCGTTGTAAATAGCTGTATGTAATTTGAATATAATTATGTCCTTAAATTTTGAAACTAAGAGGCATTATTTCAATATTGGTATATTTCACAACAGCAGGTCTATTGCTACAGGACAAAAAAACTAACGTATTCACCACCTGTTGAGCATCTGTTTCCCAAACGAAGGTGTAGATTTCTGTTTATACTCATTACATCCATGTAATACAGTTCTGTACAAATGCGTTGTAGTTATTGTGAGCTCAGGTAATTGACAGTATACAGCTGTCTACACAGTGTAATCTGTAAGGGGAAATTCAGTTGACTGTGATAACAGCAAACATGAACAAAGTAAATGAGTTATTAAAAACGCCATTTAGCGACAGGACTCTCAGATAAAAAACACTAGGCAGGCCACTCCCGAATCTGAATATGTAGAAAAAACAAAAAATCGATGCCATAAATTCAATCCAGAAATTTACCAAAAGAAGAAATGGATTTGTGGTTGTAAAATAAGCAACGCTGTTTTTTTGTTTTCCTTGTGTGTTATTTGGGGGAGATGTTCATTGGTGTAAGACTGGAATAATTGATATTGGGCATACATGGTCTAAAATGAAAGTATATGAAATGCCAAAGCGACACATGAATAATGTGCCTAGTCTTTCATTTCTAGGCAAAACCAACATTCAGCAGAAATTAGATTCGCAATACAGACAAATAATTGACAGCCACGACAGACGTGTAGAAAAGAACAGATATACAGGGTGGTCCATTGATAGTGACCAGGCCAAATACCTCACGAAATAAGCATCAATCAAAAAAAAAAAAACTAGAAAGAACGAAACTTGTCTAACTTGAAGGGGGAAAGCAGATGGCGCTATGGTTGGCCCGATAGATGGCGCTGCCATAGGTCAAACGGATATCAACTGCGTTTTTTTAAAATAGGAACTCCCATTTTTATTACATATTCGTGTAGTACATAAAGAAATATGAATGTTTTAGTTGGACCACTTTTTTGCTTTGTGATAGATGGCGCTGTAATAGTCACAAACGTATAAGTACGTGGTATCACGTAACATTCCGCCAGTGCGGACGGTATTTGCTTCGTGATACATTACCCGTTTTAAAATGGACCGTTTACCGATTGCGGAAAAGGTCGATATCGTGTTGATCTATGGCTGTTGTGATCAAAATGCCCAACGGGCGTGTGCTATGTATGCTGGTCGGTATCCTGGACGACATCATCCAAGTGTCCAGAAAGTTCGCCGTTTAGTTACGTTATTTAAGGAAACAGGAAGTGTTCAGCCACACGTGAAACGTCAACCACGACCTGCAACAAATGATGATGCCCAAGTAGGTGTTATACCTGCTGTCGCGGCTAATTCGCACATCAGTAGCAGACAAATTGCGCGAGAAACGGGAATCTCAAAAACGTCGGTGTTGAGAATGCTATATCAACATCGATTGCATCCGTACCATATTTCTATGCGCCAGGAATTGCGTGGCGACGACTTTGAACGTCGTGTACAGTTCTACCACCGGGCACAAGAGAAATTACGTGACGATGACAGATTTTTTGCACGCGTTCTATTTAGCGACGAAGCGTCATTCACCAACAGCGGTAACGTAAACCGGCATAATATGCACTATTGGGCAGCGGAAAATCCACGATGGCTGCGACAAGTGGAACATCAGCGAACTTGACGGCTTAATGTATGGTGCGGCATTATGGGAGGAAGGATGATTGGCCCCCATTTTATCGATGGCAATCTAAATGGTGCAATGTATGCTGATTTCCTACGTAATGTTCTACCGATGTTACTACAAGATGTTTCACTGCATGACAGAATGTCGATGTACTTCCAATATGATGGATGTCCGGCACATAGCTCGCGTGCGGTTGAAGCGGTATTGAATAGCAAATGGTTCAAATGGCTCTGAGCACTATGGGACTCAACTGCTGAGGTCATTAGTCCCCTAGAACTTAGAACTAGTTAAACCTAACTAACCTAAGGACATCACAAACGTCCATGCCCGAGGCAGGATTCGAACCTGCGACCGTAGCGGTCTTGCGGTTCCAAACTGCAGCGCCTTTAACCGCACGGCCACTTCGGCCGGCATTGAATAGCATATTTCATGACAGGTGGATTGGTCGTCGAAGCACCATAGCATGGCCCGCACGTTCACCGGATCTGACGTCCCCGGCCTTCTTTCTGTGGGGAAAGTTGAAGGATATTTGCTATCGTGATCCACGGACAACGCCTGACAACATGCGTCAGCGCAATGTCAATGCATGTGCGAGCATTACGGAAGGCTCGCTGTTGAGAGGAATGTCGTTACACGTATTGCCAAATGCACTGAGGTTGACGGACATCATTTTGAGCATTTATTGCATTAATGTGGTATTTAAAGGTAATCACGTTGTAACAGCATGTTCAAACGTACCTATGTTCTGTATTTTAATTTAAAAAACCTACCTGTTACCAACTGTTCGTCTAAAATTGTGAGCCACATGTTTGTGACTATTACAGCGCTATCTATCACAAAGCGAAAAAAGTGGTCCAACTAAAACATTCATATTTCTTTACGTACTAGACGAATATGTAATAAAAAATGGGGGTTCCTGTCTAAAAAAAAACGCAGTTGATATCCGTTTGACCTATGGCAGCGCCATCTATCGGGCCAACCATAGCGCCATCTGGTTTCCCCCTTCAAGCTAGACAAGTTTCGTAGTTTTGTAGCTTTTTCGTTTGACGATTATTTCGTGAGATATTTGGCCCGGTCACGATCAATGGACCACCCTGTATAATGAATTTAATTGTAAACTATATTCGGTTCTGTGGTGCTTTGGAACTGGCTCTTAGGGGCCACGATAAGTCTGATGCCTCTCAAAATAAGAGTTTTTTGTTTTTTTGTTTTTTTGCGAGCTAATTCAGTTCAGCACGGAACTGGATCTTCAAGTTCATCTCATTCAAGCATCAGTGCTCAAAGACATTTCTAAGGCTGTTCAGAACGAACTACTGCAATGCACGCTGGAAGTGTACCATAATGAAGTTCGTAAAGAAATAAAACATGCCGATTACGTTGCAATAATCGTGGATGAAGGCACAGATGTGTCTTGCGAATTTCAATTGGTTATTGTTTTGCGTGATGTTGCTGAGGGAAGACCTGTTGAAAGATTTTGGAACTTTGTTAATCCAGAAAGTCAGACTGCTCATACTATAGTTGAGAGTATTGTGAAAGAAACTGAATCATTAATTGGCGATGATCGAGCAAAACTAGTAGCTCAGAGCTACGACGGTGCAAACGTTATGAGTGGCAAGTCAAACGGGTTTCACAAATTAATTAAAGACAAATATCGAAATGCAAACTACATCCATTGTTATGTGCATCATTTCTACCTTATGTCTACGGCAGCCTCTGTTAATTGCGAAGCTCGCATCTTTTTTGCACACCTTTCACGTAATTCGTCTTTCTTTTCTAACTCGCCACAGAGATCAAAAGCGTTGCATACCATTATTCAAAAAAGCTTGCCCCGTGTGTGTGACGAGATACAATTACCATTCACGAGTAGTAAAATATGTTTTTGAAAACAGGGAAAATCTTGCTACTGTTATGGAAGTCACTGAAACAAGTGTGAGCATAAAACTATCTTCTACCATTGAAAAAGCTGGTTCGTACAAACAAAGACTGCAAGATAACGAATTCATTTTCTGGCTACCATTTTTCATTAAGGTAATGCCTCATGTAGACGTACTTTTTAATCAGCTTCAAAAGAAGGTAACTGAACCGACCACAGCAACGCAAGACAACTAGAACTTTGAAGCGGTAATCCAAAACATCCGAGATGACATTGACTCCATCCTTAACGAGATTAGTTTCGAAAATGACGAAACGATGCCTGCTAAGAAGCCACGGATTCTTGATGGTCACAAAAAAAGAGATGCTTTGGAAGTGTGCGGTGCCGTCCTTTATTAAATAAAACTACGTTTTCAGTTCAATGGACACCTCATTGCAGCCAGCTGGTTTGATGTAAATCAGTTTGACAACTACATCACAGATTTTCCAGACAAATACCTTGAAATTAAAGACACATACACATTTGTGGAAAAAAGAAAGTTGAAGGGTGAGCTTCAAGTCTTCTGTGCTAGGCCTTAGTTGAGAGCAGGGCTGATGCAGTTCCGTTTCTTTCGCTGATTCTAGAGGATGAACTTTGTGACACATTCGATGAGACTGTCAAAGTTTTGAAACTGCTAATCACGACGCCTATCTCGACATCAGAAGCTGAGCGGTGCTTTTCAGTGCTCAAGAGAATTGAAACGTACCTACGAAACACCATCAAAGAAGAATGACTGAGTGCCTTAGGCACGCTATCCTGTGAAAAGTCATTCGTGTGTAAAACTGAACATTTCAGTCTGAGATGACAGATTTATTTGCCAACAAGAAGAAGCGACGAATCGATTTACAATACCGTTCCTACTAATTATTTTGAAGCTGTCTTCATAAAGTCAAGGAGCTGAGTCATGGAATTGCTGCTTTTGGTGAGTACAATGCTTTTAGTTTTAAATGTTGGTAATTTGATTAAATTTACTTCGCAAAGTCCAGATTACAAGTTAGAATAATTTATACATGCTCTATTATTTCTCGTACTGGCACTCATGTTGTATCGGTCACTTTTCTGGCAGTCGACCGCAACGTAAACAAACGAGGAGTTTTGGTTGTCGAGGGGTGGAGAGCGGAGTGTGGGGACAAGTCACGCTTCCCTCTCACAGGGCTGGCAGCCTACGTCCATGTTCTGTGCTCCTGGGAAGACAGAACAGACGTACTAATGTACATATGGATCGCTGATTCCATCTGGTGTTGTGAGAGCCGTATTAGAACCCTGTGACAGAGCAAGATTGTTCTCTGGACTCATTTCAAAATAAGAAAAGGAAACCACCAGCAAGCACAACTCATAGCAAAGAGGAGCACGTAAATCATTTGGTAACAGCTAGAGCGCAAGTGTTAGCTGAGGTTGGTGGTGTCGTTACACTCGTCTGGTGAGACGTTCCCTGGGGGGTCCACCGGGGGCCGAACCGCACAATAACCCTGGGTTCGGTGTGGGGCGGCGGAGGGACTGCAGTAGTCGTCGTGGGGTTGTGGACCACTGCGGCTGCGGCGGGGACGGAGGCTCTCCGTCGTTTCTAGGTCCCCGGTTAACATACAATACAATACAATATATCTCGTGCTGACATCCGAAAAAGATAGCTAAAGCAACTTCTCTCTCTCTTATACAAACACTTGCTATCATATTCTCCAGGAATATACCAGTTTTTTACTGTGCATAATAAGGGCGCCGTTGTAATAAGTGTTTATTTGTGTTCCTCTATACGTTTTGTTTGATATAATATCTTATGAAATATATGAATTATCGACAAAAGTTCGTAATACGTTTAATGTTACCAAACTAAGTTTTTTTGGCACCACCAATGGAATTCCTCAGTGGCCGCCACTGATGTAGATGAACCTGAGAGTAAACATTATGTCTGAATATCATGCCAAAATTGATCTTTGTCGATGCACAGTGGAATCTGAAAGAACAAAACACAAGCTACGGGAAGCTGTTATCAATCGAGTATTGCCGCAAGCTTCGTCTGTCTTAGGGAACAAATCGATTAAACTGTGGACAAGACCACTAAGGCGTAGTTCGTGATGAGGCAGTGCCAGTAGACACCAGGAGGTACTTCATGGGAGTAGGGATACCAGAAAAACGAACATTTCGAGTGTAATTCAGTATGTAATTAGCATTATAATACTAGGGATTAGTAGAACTACCTGTCAACTTATTGCTAGTGGTTGTACCATATGAGGTTCAATTGTGTGGACAGGTTTGGGAATACGTTTCCTAGGAACGCATAAGGGGAACTGTTGTTGCAAGGACAAAGTTGCGAATGATGTTACAAACAAACAGGTTAAAAAACTCACTGACTAGACAAAAGAGGTGCTGAGCATCGGAGTTTAATGGAGTCAGACCATGTGCTATCAAAGAAGATTTATTCAGGATAATTTATTAAGAGCGAAAGCGTTTTTTTAATATCATTCTTAGTTTGAAGTGAAAAGTAAAAGATAATTTTTGCGTGTGTGAACATTACAGTGTGAATAGTAGTAATAAATATGTTCTGTAGTGTTCAAGCTGCCGTAGAACCCTACTGAGTAGGGCATGGGGCACTTGCGTGGTTCTTGTGAGGCGTTAAACCACACATAGACTTGTTTTCTTGACGTCTTGAGTAGCGAGAAGCGGTTCCAGCAGT
The DNA here is from genome assembly GCF_021461385.2 of Schistocerca piceifrons. Classification (NCBI taxonomy): domain Eukaryota; kingdom Metazoa; phylum Arthropoda; class Insecta; order Orthoptera; family Acrididae; genus Schistocerca; species Schistocerca piceifrons. Next base: position 881,141,995 of record NC_060149.1, read on the forward strand.
TGTATCTTACATTATATGATTTTATAAGGAAATAACTGACTGTTAATAATCAACAGAACAGAAGATTTGACCTTTTAGTTCTAAATGACGATTTCGGAAGGGTATTGAGCATAGATGAATGATGAGCCAGAGGGCTAGAGCTGTAGGGCAAACTCACATTGTGGCTCAAGCTGTCTAGTATTTAGGAAGAAAACTGTAAATATTGTACATTGTTGTCCATGAATGCCGAGTGTTGTTGCATACTGGTCCAGGGTAGAGATACAGGTGCCAGACCTCTCGAAGGAGGGAAGTATTTTTAGCACTGTCACTATTTTTTGGGTGTTCCTGTGGAAAATAGCAGCTCAGCCAAAGTAAGTGAAGAAGCAATAAGCAGCCGCCAGGCGACAAGGCGTCGGTATGCTGGTTACAGCAAGTAGACTGTTTACTCATTGCAACATCAAGCACCGCAGTCCTGTCAACACAGCGGAAAATAGTGCTCTTGCATGACATACCTAGCAGTTTCTACACCATTGGGCCATGGATTTCTTAATCTGCACGTAACTGGAAGCAGTCAGCACAACAAATGAGCTTCTAACCCGTAAAAATAACCGTTAATTTTAGTAGTGGTATTCGCAATCCGGCAGCGTCTACTACAACAACAGGAGTACTCCAAGCACAGGAGTGATATGGGTCGGAAAGCAACCACCTCGAGGGTCGGCCTCTGCCACTGCCAGGCCATTCACTTCCTTCGTTTTTAGAACTTCTAAACTCCAGCCATTTCACCACTTGTTTCACTATGGAAGTGAATAAAAATGGAGACATTCCGTTTTTGGATGTTATGGGTCATAAAAAACAAGATTGTATCTTGGGTCACAATGTTTTCGTAACCTAACACACTCTGATCTGTATCTATGAGATACGAACTGTCCTCACTCATCCCAGTCAAGTGGCGTGTTACCAACACTCGATCATAGTGCTCGAGCTATCTCAAATCCAGAGAGCTTGGCGGCAGACCTTAGCTCTCCCTGCAGGTACTCCGATAAGCAAATTCGTAATGAATTTTGACCAGCATGCTTAAACCTCAAGAAATGCAGAACTCTATTAGAATGGTCTACCTCCTTATGTTGGTGGTGTCGTTACGTGATAGTTCAGGCCCGATCTTCACCGGTATCTTAACCAACACCCCCTTGGGCTCTTGAAGAAATGTGTCTTCTGTTCTATGCACGAGTGTAAACGATGAAGGCGTCTGTGAAAGAGACCTGGGCCAAAGGAGACCAGGAATAGACAAGATTCCCAGCCATTGTGGAAAATCATACATCGGCCAGTCGTGTCACACTGTTAAAGAGAGATACGATTGACCGATGCCACAAAAGATTAGCGCAGCCAGAAAAATCTGCTGTTGCTGGCACATTAACTTGATACAGAACATGGCATGAACTATGGAGAGATCAAGATCCTTTCATCTGCTGCCATGTACTAGGACTCTATTCTTAATGAAACAGGAGAAACACGCATAGCTAACGACGTAATTAACAATACACAGATATTCAACTCAGCAAAGAATGAGATCAGCTCTGGCAGCACTAAGGAATCATCAGCCGTAGATAAACGGATTTAGCGAGATAACACTAATAGAGCACGGCAGACATGATAGCTAAAGTGATTGAACCGGTCATCATGCAACAAGTGGTAACTGTTGGTCAGTGTTTCTTCTGGCATGCAGTACTGTACTTGGGTAGCCAGAATAGCGAACTTCTCAGACGACGATCTCTTGCTGACTGCTGTAATTTTTGATGAAGAAGAGGAAAAATAAGTAAGGAAACAGGAACGGGTCCATCAGGTGTGGAAACATGAAGGAAAACAGATGGGGAATTTGCCACTCTGCACAGTGAATTGCTGGATGGTAGAACAAAGTTTTATGAATGTTTCAGAACGTCAGAAAATTCATTCATCTTATTGTCGAACAAGAAGAAAGTCCATCTGAAAAAGCGAAACACGATTTCATTTAGTTATCGCATGGGGTATAGTACATTTCACAAGATCGTATGAGAAACCTGCAAGATAATTACAGACAATCTGATGGACGAATTAATACCTACTCCGACACAATAAATGTGGAAGCACATCGCTAAGGACTTTTATTAAATGTGGAATTAGCCCCCCCCCCCTAGCTGTATAGGAGCTTTGGGTGGGAATCACTTTACTATTCGGCCTCCTTCGAAAACCAGATCACTAATCTTTAAGTACAAAAGACATTCTCCATAATTTTGTTGGCTCTTTGTAAACGCTCAATACAACTTTATTGCTATTGATGTTGGGGCATATCAAAAGAATAGTGATTTGGGAGATTTTTCCAACTTACGTAATGCGCTTCAAAAAAGGCTCTTTGAACGTACCAGCAAATTCTACCATACCAAACACTGATACTCAAGTTCCATACGTTATTGTAACTGACGAAGTATTTCCTCTAGAAACGTACTTAATGCGACCAAATCCAGTGGATAATCTGAACGTTCGTAAGCGCAACTTCAACCCTCGTTTGAGTCGTCCAAGAGGACTTCAGAAAACAGTTTTGGTATATTGTCTCAAAGATATAAACTTTACAGTAGGTAGATTTACGTCACTCAAAACTACGTAGATTATATAGTTATTTTCGCTTGTTTACTCACCAATTGCACTTGAGCAGTGAGGGTCACACATTACAAACGTTATTTTGCAATGAGGAAACACGACAGATGCACTTAGACAAAATTATAAAAGACCGTCAAAGTTGGGCTGAAATTTGTCTTTATTAACTGATGACTAGTTTTGGACCTTTTCAGTCCATTTTCAAATCACACAGTAGAACAGCATATATGTTGTTACAGTTTGTACAATAAGTGAGGCCATACCAAAGTTCAGGGAAGTTTGACAAAAAGTTAGTACTACATAAGTCGTACAACAACATCCATTACATGTGAACGCTGGCCACATAGAGTTTGAGTGTGACAGAGTGTAACACATTGTACAATGAATAATTTTATTAAAATGTCTGCTAGAAATATACAGAATTATGCCACTCTGCATGTGGATTTAAGAACTGAGAGTCACACATTGCAAGGAGGGAACACAAAGCAGTTTTGCATGCTGTACTTGCTGGCCGGTAAGAAATTTGTCAGGAGAGGATGGGCATCTGGTTAATGAGGAATGTTGGTGAGGAAAACGACACACACAAGAGTTTGCAATTGATACTGATCATGCTGTCTGGTTTAATTCTCACTCCTAAGGGATACAAGTGTGCCACTGGATGCCACTGATATAGTGTGTGGACATCATAGACTAAGAGGAATGGAAGGAAGGTATGATCATGTCGGCAGCTGGCTGCGAAGAGGCCCAGGGTTAAGCTCCACCACACTCCTCAGCCCGCTACTGGGTCTCACGTTGCACTCAGCCACACACACACGTGCTATGTGGCCAGCTTTCATATGTCATGAATGTTGTCATGTGACAAATGTGGTGTGTAACTTTTTGTCAAACTTCTCTGTACTTTGGTATAGCTTTCTTATTGTAACACCTTATATTCTCTTCTACAGGATGATCTGAAAATGGACTGAAGAAGTCCGAAACCAGTCATCAATTAATAAAGACAAACTTCTGTACTACTCTGACGGTTTTTTTACAATTTTATTGAATCATTTCAATGTGCTCCTTTGTTGCCATCTGGCGTTCTGGAAGTAAATAGATGCCTTTCGTGTAAGACTTCTGTTCTGAGGCTGGGTCTCTACCTTGATTGCCCGCAGCTCGTGGTCGTGCGGTAGCGTTCTCGCTTCCCGCGCCCGGGTTCCCGGGTTCGATTCCCACCGGGGTCAGGGATTTTCTCTGCCTCGTGATGGCTGGGTGTTGTGTGATGTCCTTAGGTTAGTTAGGTTTAAGTAGTTCTAAGTTCTAGGGGACTGATGACCATAGATGTTAAGTCCCATAGTGCTCAGAGCCATCTACCTTGATTATCAAACACATAGATATAAGAAATTACACTGATGGGAAAAACATCGAAAGATGATGTATATTCAAGTTTTGCCGTTATTAGGATGCAGATTAAGTTTGGTTTAAATACACACTGTATAGTCCAGTGAAGCTGTCAGAAAAAAAAGCCTGTACCTTGCAAAAGGTGGGGTAGAAGATTTTATTTTTTAACTCATTCATATTGTTGGAAAGGTTAGAAAACCAAGTTTTTCCAACAAAATTTCTCTTGGGAAAACTTTCTGCAGTCAAAAAACTTCGAAAATTTCGGACTTTTTTCAGTTTTTTCAAAATATCTCAGTTTCATTTGCTCCTATGGCTTTGACGTCTACTTTCTTTTTTGAAGAGCACAAAATACTTTACCAATTTGATTGTTACCATTTTTTTCTACTCCCAGTATCTAAGGCGCTACAGCGCGTCAAAAAATACCAATTTTTCAAATTTCGAGCAAAGTGGCAAATTACCTAATTTTTGAAGACTGTTATTTCAGTTTTTATTTGTGTAGTATAAACATATTACTCATCACGTTATTCATTGGAATTTACCATCTCACTCTGCTGCAGGGCCAGGACAAACAGCATCATATTCAGTAACTACGAACACATTCACGTCGGATTGCGTGAAGTTTATTTGTGTTACAATATGTAATACGAATGCATGCAGGTGCCGTACAGTTTCTACAGTTGATTGACGTTAACGATCAGTTATAAGAAAAAGTATGTAGGAATTGTTCTTTAGAGGACAAAAGCGTATTTATTCTTTGGCGGGTGGAAGGCGATTATCTCTGGTGATTGTTCACAGAGCGCTAACAGCTATTAGCACACAACAATTGGCTGCGTTCACACTGCCGGCCGGGCCGAGCCGGGCTGACGCGTACTGGCTCGGCTCCTGCCTAGCAAGCTTAGGCCGACGAGTAGTGCATTCACATTGCGCGCCGCGCCGAGCCGGGACGGCGAAATGGGGGAAAATCCACTTCTCTGATTTTCATGTTTTAAAAATTCTTAGAGGTATATAAGACTTCGCCACATCGTTTTATGAACTTATTTTTTCCTTAAAAGCGTTACTTACGTCGTGAAAAAAGAAAAAGTCTACTTTTCGTTTCGCGTGATTTCTTAGTTTCGTAACGCTTCCCAACCGATTTTGAAGAAAGTATGCGGCTAAAGAATCTGATTTTTGTACACGTGGTAGTGAAACATCTTAGCTTCGTATTGAATCATTTATCTTTCCATATTTCTTAACAGTCATTGTGAAATGATGCTATTTGTCAACGTTGTGCACTTGATTTACAAATCTTGTAGTGAAAAAGTTATGTAGCGGTTAGCTTACTGTTAGATCCGTTTTAGACCATACATTGTTCGGAATGAAATGTAGCTAAAAGTACCAAAAAGTTTTTGAAATGATAATGATACTGATATCTGTCTCTGGTCTCAAGTAATGCGAGCTATTCAGTGGCGTCAGTGCCGCGTCCGCAAGCCACGGAGTTCGCGCGGTTACAGCTTGGTTTAGTGTAGTCATATAATGCAGCACAGAAAAAAAACTAATTACTAGTGATCAGCGCAGACCTAGTGCCGGTCCCTCTTATTATTTTAATGGTCTCATTCTCTAGATAAATCCAAATGTATAAGAATTTTTCCCTCGGCTACTGGACAATTCATCTGCTATGCTTTTACAATTGGCCACACGTTGCATCACAAAAGACAAACAATTATTTGTCATCAACATCCTACAATTAGTATGATGTACATTTCGTATTTCGAACTAAAAGATAACTGAAGCGCAATTCTGTAGTCTCGTTGTCTACTTTGACAGAAAAAATAATGGAGAGTTAATGAAACTACTGTAGATCGGCACAGATGTGCATTTCATTGTTCTTCATTGTTTTTTTTTTTTCCTCCTTGGCGGGCTGCGCTGCACTGTCACGGTAATCCCCACTCTTTGGCTAAATGGCTGGCGGGAGGCCAAATAAATAAATTTAAAAAGATCTCCACCCTTCGACAGCTGACAAGCAAGTCAGTAGAAAACGCAGCTGCAGTCAACAGTTGCTCGCCTTTAACTAGTCTGTGCTGTCGTGTAGAACAATGTCTTCACTCTTTTATTGGTATTGTTTTGACTCTGCAGTAACTCGTCGAGTTTTGAAGTACAGAAGAACTAGGAGGTTATGGATTCATCCTATGAATAGCGACAGACATTTAGGAGAGTTTTTTTCTTTATATGAAGAACTTAAAAACTATCCTGAACAATTTTATTCAAATTACAGAATGAATCATAATACATTTCAGTATGTGCTGCAGAACATTCAAGACAAAATTTCTAAACAGAACACAAATTTTCGCAGAAGTATAACAACAGAAGAAAAATTGTGTATAACGATAAGGTAAGATTCGTTAGTACAAAATTTTTGGTTTGCAGTAGAACTTTGTACAGCATTCGCTACCACCAGTTAATTGTAGTCATGCTTTTGTATTTTAAATTTCACAAACGCTAACCTCTGAGGGGAAGAGATTTTATGGGACTCCTGAGAATCATTAGGAAGTAATTAGCTTCGTCATTTTGGGTAATGTCTTGCTGTGCCTTCAATGAAGAATCGCAGAAATACTCCTTCAGAATTTTCCAACTTTTTTCTTCTTTTTTCTTCATGATGCAGCGCTTGGCAGTGGTGATGGTTCATCATGTGGAGCCACTGATGACCTCACAGAATTCTTTTCATTACCTTGTAAGATAGACAGATTGATAGGCGAAGAGTTTTTAGATAATGCCCTTTGACTCAGTGGTTCTATTTCCACTGATAAGGAACTGCCACAGCATGACTTTACAATGCATTATCATCTGGTAGGGACACATTTCCGTCCCTCAGTGACACTCATATCTGTCTCCGTTTACAAGTAAATGCGAACTATTCAGTGGCGGCAATGCCGCGATCGCTGGCAAGCTATTGTTGTAAATGCATGTAAATACGGTAGATTAAATAAATGAAATAAAAGTAATTTCGCATGTATCATCATAATAAACGTAATTTTTCCTCGCTGATTGTGAAATGTGAGGTAACATCTTAAAATAAAAGACGTGTGCAGTCACACTTGTGAAGAAAGCAGAAGGGAGACGTGTGATGCGTGTACTGCAGAAGCTGTTGTGCTGCTCCACAGGCTCGCGCCTGCGGTCGGCTCGCGCCGGCAATATTGAACACTCGGAATGTCGTCGGCTCGGCTCCGGGAGGCTCACGCCGTGTCGGCGCGGCCCGGCCGCCAGTGTGAACACCGCAATTCAAAACCATGTGTTTGATATCAAAGCGGGCGGCGGCCCGGCCAGGCTCGGCTCGGCCCGGCCGGCAGTGTGAACACAGCCTAAGGGTCCTACAGTTTGGAGTCGCTTCCATTCAGTATATGTTGTGGAGCTGATAATGAGTATGTCTGACATGAATTTGTGTTTCATTTGCGAAAAAACTGTGGTGAGTGGTGGACGCAATGTGAAAAAGAAAGGACTGAGCACACTTATCGATTGTAGTCCTAAACGCAGGGAGTCTGCTCACACCCGTTTTTTGAAAACGCCCAGTGAAGTGGTGGTGCATGAAGCATGCTACAAGAAGTACATTAATGAGAGATGGATAGCAGCTAGCCTTCGACATCCTCAGGAACCAACAGGCGTGCTACGTCGGTCGCAGGAAAAAGGTCAGTTCAATTTCAAAGAGAAATGCTTCTTATGTGCAAAAGGGAATTCTGATGACTTTTTAACGAAGCAGTTAAGATTGTCATATGCCAAACGAAATTTTGTTTACAAAGTAATGAAATTGGAAGTGCAATCGATAGTATTAGAACAGGCTAAACGACGTGGTGAGAGAACAGATTCAAAATGTAAATGATTTAGTTGCTGCAGATGGGTGGTACCACAGATTTTGCTACAGGAAGTTCTTTCACCGTGTTTCAGCTACTGGACAGAAACGAGGTTACTGACCTGCAACACAAATAGATGAAGGCATTTAGGCTATATTTGCCTACCTGGAAACCAATACGGAAGAATGTCAGTTTTCTATGGACTATCTGTTAGAGCAAATACCCACATCACCTCGCTCTGATATTCGAACTCTCAAGGCTCGCCTTTTCCAGAAATATGGTGACGATGTGGTGATAGCTGAAACAGCTTCAAAGCCAGCAGTCGTATGTTTCAAGAATGTTGGGCACCAACTACTCAGTGAAAATTGGTACACCAAAAGAAATTCGGATCCTCAGCAAGAAAGACTACGAACCGTCAAAGAAGCTGCAAACATCATACACTCCTGGAAATTGAAATAAGAACACCATGAATTCATTGTCCCAGGAAGGGGAAACTTTATTGACACATTCCTGGGGTCAGATACATCACATGATCACACTGACAGAACCACAGGCACATAGACACAGGCAACAGAGCATGCACAATGTCGGCACTAGTACAGTGTATATCCACCTTTCGCAGCAATGCAGGCTGCTATTCTCCCATGGAGACGATCGTAGAGATGCTGGATGTAGTCCTGTGGAACGGCTTGCCATGCCATTTCCACCTGGCGCCTCAGTTGGACCAGCGTTCGTGCTGGACGTGCAGACCGCATGAGACGACGCTTCATCCAGTCCCAAACATGCTCAATGGGGGACAGATCCGGAGATCTTGCTGGCCAGGGTAGTTGACTTACACCTTCTAGAGCACGTTGAGTGGCACGGGATACATGCGGACGTGCATTGTCCTGTTGGAACAGCGAGTTCCCTCGCCGGTCTAGGAATGGTAGAACGATGGGTTCGATGACGGTTTGGATGTACCGTGCACTATTCAGTGTCCCCTCGGCGATCACCAGTGGTGTACGGCCAGTGTAGGAGATCGCTCCCCACACCATGATGCCGGGTGTTGGCCCTGTGTGCCTCGGTCGTATGCAGTCCTGATTGTGGCGCTCACCTGCACGGCGCCAAACACGCATACGACCATCATTGGCACCAAGGCAGAAGCGACTCTCATTGCTGAAGACGACACGTCTCCATTCGTCCCTCCATTCACGCCTGTCGCGACACCACTGGAGGCGGGCTGCACGATGTTGGGGCGTGAGCGGAAGACGGCCTAACGGTGTGCGGGACCGTAGCCCAGCCTCATGGAGACGATTGCGAATGGTCCTCGCCGATACCCCAGGAGCAACAGTGTCCCTAATTTGCTGGGAAGTGGCGGTGCGGTCCCCTACGGCACTGCGTAGGATCCTACGGTCTTGGCGTGCATCCGTGCGTCGCTGCGGTCCGGTCCCAGGTCGACGGGCACGTGCACCTTCCGCCGACCACTGGCGACAACATCGATGTACTGTGGAGACCTCACGCCCCACGTGTTGACCAATTCGGCGGTACGTCCACCCGGCCTCCCGCATGCCCACTATACGCCCTCGCTCAAAGTCCGTCAACTGCACATACGGTTCACGTTCACGCTGTCGCGGCATGCTACCAGTGTTAAAGACTGCGATGGAACTCCGTACGCCACGGCAAACTGGCTGACACTGACGGCGGCGGTGCACAAATGCTGCGCAGCTAGCGCCATTCGACGGCCAACACCGCGGTTCCTGGTGTGTCCGCTGTGCCGTGCGTGTGATCATTGCTTGTACAGCCCTCTCGCAGTGTCCGGAGCAAGTATGGTGGGTCTGACACACCGGTGTCAATGTGTTCTTTTTTCCATTTCCAGGAGTGTATTAGACGATATAAGATCAGCAGTGTTCGATGTAAAACAGTACCCTCCCTCTGATAAATTTTTATGTGATGTAGAGTCTGTCATACCAGAACCTGTAAGATTGCTCTTTGAAACTATAATTTTGAAACACAAGCGGTCTCCCAGAAAATGGGGGAAAGTATGTGTTTCTCTTGCTCATGCACTCATAAGTGCTGCGAGGCCACGTTCATTTATTTCATCACTTTTGACTGCTATTAGTGCATACTTGTACTGGAAGTTTTGCTCAAAACATCTTATCCAGGTTTTGTCTTCCCTTGGCTTTCCAGCACCTTATACGGAAGGTGCCCTATTGGAAGTGTCTTCAATCCTTCAGCTTGACAACGAAAGACAACGAAGTGACACATTTTGCCAATTTGTGTTTGATAATGCAGATTTGAATGTAAACACCCTAGATGGAACTGGTACTTTTCATGCAATGTGAGGTATAATGTGTGTTACTCCTCATGATGCATTGCTTCCTCAGAAAAATATTAAAAAGTTGAATCATCGTCCCTCAGCTCAACTTGTTAGTGAAGCCGGAAAAAATGACATACAGACATTCCACAGAACACAAGTTGCAGGGCTGAAGGCTATAATAATTGAAGATTTGGGCGTAATTGCTCCTGCAAAAGGTGAGACCATCATCTCAACAGCGGAAATTACGTGGTTATATTGTAAATGGTCTCAGAATGCAGTTGTTTCAGGATGGAATGGTTACATGGAACGCTTGACGGCAGGCAAGGAATATGAACGTTCTAAAATAAAGTGTCTTCCATTTCTTAATTCATCACCAACCCATTATGACATCATATGTACTGCTCTGATTATAGCTAGAGGTGCATGTAAAAGACATAATCAGACTACATGCTTTGTCACGTTTGATCAGCCTCCGTATTGGAAGGCAAGGGAAATTGTGGAGATTGACTTTCCTGAATTTCATAATGTGGAGGTCCGACTTGGAGGTTTCCAGATCATTATGTCGTTCATGGGATGTATCGGTATGATCATGGGTGGAAGTGGATTAAAGGACTTATTTGGTGTAATATTCGCTGAAAATAACGTTGAAAAGATTTTGTCAGGACATGTATATTCCAGGAGAAAAGGTTGAAGACATGGATGCTGAAAGAGGATGAACGGAGGACCCAGTACCAGACACTGATCAGGAAGAAGCTGCCAAAGGAAGATCAGAGAACAGTGGAAGAAGAATGGGGCGATTTTAAGAGGGCTCTAGTTGAGGCAGCTGAGACTGTGTGCGGAAGAACTAGCACAAAGAGGAGAAGTAGGGAAACCCCATGGTGGAACAACATATGTAAAGAGGCAGTACTTCGAAAGAACAAAGCCTTCAGAGAATGGTTCCAGACCCGAACAGAGGAAGCTAGGGTAAAATATAAGGAAAGCAAGAAAGCGGCACAGACCATAGTAAGGGCGGAGAAGAAGAAGTGGATGGAAAAATGGACAAGAATGTTAGAAGAGGACAGTGAAGGGAACAAAAAAGTACTTTACACCATGGTAAGGAATAAGAGGAACGACAGAAGCGAGTGCCTGAGGATCATGGATAATAATGGAAGAGTTGTGGAGGAAATGCATGAGCTCAAAAAGATTTGGAAGGAGTACTTTGAAGATCTGTTGAATGCTGCCAAGCAGGTAACTAACAGCGATGGGGAGCCTAAGGCAGCAGACGATTATAATAGTGGGGAAATTGATGATCTAACTTGGAATGAAGTGGAAGAAGCCATAAAGAGGATGAAAGGGGGCAAGGCACCAGGTTGGGACGAAGTAACAGTGGATATGATACGAGCAGCAGGAGAAGTAGGAACCCAGTGGCTATACAGAGTGCTGAGGGTGGTGAGGAAGGAGAACAGAATTCCTGAGGATTGGAAGAAAGGAATTATAGTCCCGATCTTCAAGAAAGGGGATAAAAGGAGATGTGAGAACTACAGAGGAATCACCCTGCTATGCCACTGTGGAAAAATCTATGAAAAGATGCTGGAGAAGAGAATAAGAAGCAGTATTGAAAGTAGACTGCAAGAGGAGCAGTACGGTTTCAGACCGGGAAGATCAACAACGGACCTCATATTTGCGGTAAGGCAACTGCAGGAAAGGCACTATGAGTACGGGAAGGACTTAATCATGGCCTTTTTGGATATTGAGAAGGCGTATGACAGTATCTGTAGGGACAAGCTCTGGGATGTGCTGAACGCAAAAGGGATAGATGAAGAGATTACACGAAAAGTCAGAAAAATGTATGAGGGAAGTGAGAGTTGTGTGAAAGTGGGGAGGGAACGTACTGCATGGTTCAAGCTGGAAAATGGGCTGCGACAGGGAAGTGCACTTTCGCCTTTATTGTTTATTATTGTTATGGATGAAATCCTACAGCAAGTATCAGATGCAATTGGAGATCATAAAATGAAAGCAGTGCTTTTTGCCGATGACCTGATGTTATGGGGAAATTGCGTGAAGGAGGTGCAAGAGCAGTTAGATGCATGGGAGGCAACGGCAGCACAATATGGAATGCATTTCTCTGCAAAGAAAAGTGAAATAATCGTCACAACAAGGAAGAAGAATAGGCCAAATGTGGATATAACTTGTGGAGGGGAAAAACTACAAGTGGTAGAGAACTTCAAGTACCTGGGAAGCGTGATTGAAAGTAAGGGGGGAAACGCAATGGAAATAAATGAAAGGTGCAGAAAAGCAGGGCAGTTCTACAAATGCATTAGGGGGCTTATTTGGAGCAAGGAGGTGCCACAGAAATCCAAGGGAATTATATACCGAACCTACTTTGTCCCCATATTGACATACGGAAGTGAGACATGGGTAATGCACAAAAGCGACAAAAGTAGAATACAGGCTAGTGAAATGAAGTTCCAGAGGAGCAGGTTGGGTGTAACAAGACGGGACAGATTGCGAAATTTGTATGTGAGGGAAAGACTAAAGGAGGAACCAGTACAGGACAGGATAGAAAAATCAAGACTGCAGTGGTATGGACACATGAAGAGAATGGATGAGGGAAGAATTCCAAAGAGGATGTTTGATCTGCAACTGGAGGGGAAGAGGCCCAGAGGAAGACCAAGAGATAGGTGGGTGAAGGGAGTGAAGGAATGTGTGATGAGAAGAGGAGAGAACTGGACGAAGGTGGAAGAGGGGGAATGGTGGAAAGACAGAACACGATGGAGAGGCTTGTGTTCCCGACAGACCCAGCCAGTGGCTGGAAACTGTCCAAGATGATGATGATGATGTATATTCCAGGGCTGTGCGAGCGCATTTATTGTGTCACCTTGCTTTGGCCTGTCAAGTGTGGGATCACATTGAGCTAACAGAAGATGAACGTGGGACATTGAATGACTTGTCTACTCCTTGTGGTGAGTCAGAACTGTCAGTTGGCCAGGATACCAGTGTTCTCAGGGAACAAGTCATAAAAAAATTTGTAACTGCCCTGAAAACGATTGAAAGTAAGGGACCAACAGCAAAATTATGGGTTCAGTACTACAAGATGGTTACTCTCATAAAACAATTTATTGAAGCGGATCGATCAGGCAGTTGGAAACTCCATTTTGAAAGCGTGCAAAAAATGCTTCCCTACTTCCATTCAGCTGGACATTTTATGTACGCTGAAAGTGGCCACCTCTACTTACAGGATATGTTGAGACTCGAGGAAAAAATGGATTTGTCAGAATATGAGAAGTTCACAACGAAAGGACATTTTACAACCCGGCGATCAGAAAAGTATTGGTCAGGGGTTCCTTCTGACATGACTATAGAAGAAACATTGATGAGAACCATGAAGACTTCTGGAAGACTTACTTCTGGCTGAGGAATTACGGATAGTGCATTAACCAAATGGACATTGGGTATGAATCACATGCAGAACATTTGTGAAAAAATTGAGTCGTATTGCGAAGTGAGCGCAGTAACATCAGAAGAGCATGTAGATGCAAGAAGTTGTCGCATCGAACGAGATGGCATAGACTTGCGTAAGCTGCGTGATTGGTTTTCAGTGCACCCTCCCTTCCCTGAAAGTGATTTTATATCTATCAGCAGTGGTGTTGTCGGAACATAGGATGTTAATTGTCATATGTGTCACGAAGAGGGGGGAAAAAGGCATGAAAAGAATAGTTGGTGACAATTTCCACGATGTAAAGTTCCGTAGAAAAGAGAAAGTTGTGATTCTCCTTTCTGAGTTCAATTCTGTAAAAGCTGGGAGCGCTAAAATTACTCCTGTTGATCCTTTAACTCTTTTCCAAAGGATTTGTTTGATGAAACAAAGTGAAGAAGAGTTAAAAGCCTTTCTGAAATATGACCTTGTTCCTTACCCAATGTCCCTATTCTCAGAAAAAGGCATGCGAAAAGGAACAAAATCATTCTACAATGAAATGATAATTAAATAGACACCCTAGCTGGAAGCAGGCGTTGATACACTTCATTGGGGACATGTTGAAAATGTGTGCCCCGACCAGGACTCGAACCCGGGATCTCCTGCTTACATGGCAGACGCTCTATCCATCTGACCCACTCCACTGTTTAAAAATTCTGCAAAATATCCAAATCAAAGACAGATGGATACCTCTTGTACACTGGGTGAAGAATTTGAAGCTAAGTTAGTTAAGCAAATTTCGGAGTGTCAGGGGACTAGATTATCTGTCACTAGAAGACAACTGATAGAATGGCTCCAAAAACTAGTTACAGAGCTGAAACTGAATAGTCATTACATAGAATCGTTTATGCAAAGGCAGCCCGATATTGTACAAAGAATTCGAGAGACAATGATTTCACCAGGATGTGTTGTTATTGAAAAAAGACCAAAGAGGGGTATATACCATATGTTGTAACATCAACAGCTTACAAAGAGTATCATGGAAAGAAAGATCCACTATTACGGCTAGTGTACTTGGTAAAAATGTGCAGAAAATACAAAAATGATGATAAATAAATAATGTTGTTATTTTCTGGGTTATTGGTGGTCACCCTGTTGACTGACCATGATTCACAATGGTGAGCACAGCCTAGCAGTAGTCTTCAAAATTTAAGATGCATAGTGAAGTCCAAGTTCGCAATTTTTGTTTGGATGTTGAGCAAGATAGAGTGTTGGTTGTAAGCAAAGTCATAGTACAGACCTGGTGTGCTGGTGTTTGAAAACCAATACGGGTGCGGTAACTCACAGTTTGCAAATGTCAAAAACTAACCCTCCAAAAAATCCAGTTTCAGGTATTTTTGAATGAGCACTACTTGATAAAGGTAAACAAATTATTCTTTTTTGTTTCTTCTTCAATATTGATTCATTAATACACACCAAAAGTAATCCACAGTCAACGTATATCTGTTTTATTTTTTCAAATCTTGGTGGGTTCCTAAGAACAGAGGTCTTTTGATGAAAGTGTTCAACAGTGTCAAGGTAGAAGTTTTTTACTTTTGTTTATGGACTTGCATATAGCTCTGTTATTCTATTTCTCATGTCTTATGATTTTGCACAGGTAAGTTTTTAATCTCCTAGGGGCAAAGAGACAACGTTCTGCTGTACATGTAGAAACTGGTATAGTTAAAGTGGTCTTTAGCACTTTCATCATCTCTGGTATCGATTCACTGATGTGCATATTTGATGGAAAGAAGCACACTAGGTCTTCTTCTGTACTTCCAACGAAATAATTTTTAGATTCACACACAGCTAACATTATATTTCTGTATAAAGTTAATCTTTCTGGGTCATAGTCATCTTTATCTAATTCTATTACATAACAGTAATCTTTAGTTTTGAAAAGAAGAAATGGTTCTATTTGTTTGAAGTGAGTCACAGCAGCTGTAGAAAATCGATCCTTAGAACATTTAATTACACTATGTAAAATCACAAAATAAATTTACTGGTAATAATCACAGGTGTTAGCGGAAGAATGGGGTAGAGCACTGTCATCCTGTTTTCGAGAAATCTTTCAATCTTTTGTAAGTTTCAGATATTTGAAAACAATTTTTTGGTCAATTCCAAGTAAAAACTCTATATTTCATCAAAACTTTCATCAGTCTGAGATAACGTCACAACATCTTGGACACTATTAATATTGTCCATGGCTTTTTGGATCTGTAGAGAGGAATTTCGCAGAAAGACATTCAAAATATCAATTGGCTCAAAAATTTTAATAAGGAGTGCAGTGACAAAAATAAAATCAAAAGAACACAGAAAATTTAGAAATTTTTGGCTTGTTCATAATTCTGGAAAATACTTTTTAATGAACATATTCTACAACACCTGACAGGGGAAAAAGACTCAAGAGCTGCAGAATGATTGGGCTGCTCACAGAGATTCAGATATTGCTAGGGACTTGGGGGACCTGCATACCAAATTGGTCACTTCTTTCACATTTTAAAGATGGTCTCTCACCATGGTCCATTTTACATTGCCTCTTGGGTCACAAGTTTAAAAGAATGGGCCAAACAGCGGACATCCAGCAATCATGACTTAATTTCTCTGATTTTTACTCGCAATCCAGAAAAATCTCCGGTCATATTTGTTGCTCCTTCAGTATCAATACTTCTGCATGACTTGATGTCTAGAGAAAAACACATGAGAACACCCATTACAATTTTAACAATACTTCATTTGTTGTAGGTTCAGTAGTATAGAAACCAGAAAAACAATTTATTAATTAGGTAATTATCGCCACTTCCACATGGAAAGTAAATCAAAACTTACTCTTGTCGAGCTACGTCACTAGTTTCATGCACAATTACCAAATAACACTGGGAATATTTTACAAATTTTATCAAATTGTGTAACATCTCGTTAACCATAATAGAACCTACTTCGTTTGTTATGTCACATGAAAGCTATTTGTTCTTTGTACACTGGAGCCAAGAGGATCTTCAGCATACAACTCCAAATATCCATTATAATTAGCACTTTGATCTATGTGGCCATGGATTGCTACCTCCTGCACCATAGATAATGCTGTGAAGGAAACATTCTGAACAGATATACTCTTGCAGACTTCTTTTCTCCCTCCTTAGCCTAAGACATCTGCACATTCATACCTTTATCAAGTGCATTTTTCCTTCTACAGCAAGACATATGATAATTCCAATTTTCAAGACAAGTAAATCTTTCTAACGTTTTGGTCCATGAAGAAAACTCGATTTCAAGCAGTGGTTTAATCACATCTTCACCATGTTTAGTTGTCTTCACAAAAATTCCACTAGACGAGTACATTTCCTTATATACAGAACGAAATACTTTGCCACACATCTCGTTGTATAACATCCACTTGTATTTTTGTCTTTCCACTGTTTTTGGAAATAACGGTCACCACCAACAGGACCAGTTTTCTTTGTTTCATTTGATACAGCAGCTGAATCGGAGTCACCTGATGTCGTAATCGAGTCACTTGCCTTCAGTGGCGAATGAACAATGAATTTATCCATTACAAGAGCCAACTACAACAACAAAATTAAGTAAATTTTTATTGTAAATAATACTGCATCACTGTACAAAAAATGTAAACTAAACCTTACTGCTTCACCAAGCACGGTACTGAGGGAGTGAATACCCACTGACGCAAAGCAGGTGACTCAAATTTCTGCCAGCCATTGCCTGTTGTCCAAAACCTTTGGTGCTGTTTCCATGACAGAGTAGTGCTGTACACTTGTCAGTTGTTTCTGGAGGACTGAAGTGCCACTCTGGGCTTGCATGGGACAGTGCGAGAGTGTGATATCAAAATTGGCATAATTGAGAGCTCTGAGATTTTCATCAATGTTTTTTTCATTTATTCTATTGTAATTTCCTTCCCCACTTGGTGTATTTGCTGAGCACAAAAAAGAAATCTTTAGGTGGAGGGGGAGGGGGTGGATGACGGTGTGAGCGGCCATTGAGTCAGCACTTCTGGTACAGAACACAATTAACAGTCTATTTCACTGCTTCTGCTGACATGAGGACACCGCCAGGATTTTGTCAAAGGAGGTTTCTGACTGGTTAAAGAGGACCTGAAAGAGACCCATGTTTTTAATTTATTCTGAAAACACATTAATTGATTTTTAAAAATTGTATGTACAAAATTTTCTTTGAGAAGGCCATCATATAAATAGTATTTGGTCTATAAAATTAATATATATTCTCTATCTGTCTCTCCATATATATATGAATATAATAGAGGGAAACATTCCACGTAGGAAAAATATATCTAAAAACACAGATGATGTGACTTACCGAACGAAAGTGCTGGCAGGTCGATAGACACACAAACAAACACAAACATACACATGAAATTCAAGCTTTCGCAACAAACTGTTGCCTCATCAGGAAAGAGGGAAGGAGAGGGAAAGACGAAAGGATGTGGGTTTTAAGGGAGAGGGTAAGGAGTCATTCCAATCCCGGGAACAGAAAGACTTACCTTAGGGGGAAAGAAGGGGTATACACTCGCACACACACACACACACACACACACACACACACACACACACACACACATATCCACCCGCACATACACAGACACAAGCAGACTTTATATCAACGGTCGCGGGTGATGTGCTATTGGGCGACAGGTGTTTGGGCCCCTACATGTTACCTGACAGGTTGACTGCACGAAGGTATCATGCATTCCTCTCAAACTATCTGCCTGATGCTCTGGAAGATGTTCCACTACGTGTTCGGCAGAGGATATGGTTCCAACATGATGGTGCACCTCCACACTCTGGAATTGATGTGTGATCATTTCCAGTGAAATGGCTTGGACGTGGAGATCCAGTTGTAAGGCCATCACGTTCACCTGACAAAATCGCCTGTTTTTCTTCCTGTGGTGACACATGAAGAAGCACGTATACTCTACTCCGCTGACGAATGTGGAAGAATTGGTAGCATGTGTTCATGCTGCTCTTGTTACGTGTTGATGTGAAGGGCCCAGAGCTGTATGATCCAGCACGTTGTTCAATGTTTGGACGTGCAGGGAGGTCGCTTTGAGCGACTGTTGTTCTGAGGACAACGTATTCTGTTGTGAAGGTCATGCGGTCATTAATATGGACATTATTACTGTCACTGGTTGCTAATGTCCGACATCTGAGCTATCATATTACAAGTAGTATAAATGACAAGTAGGTGTTGTGTTATTGTACTGTGGTATCATCTCTAGCATCTCGAAACTGATGTTGTTTTTGTAGTTACTCTGTCCTATGACAGGTCATTTGTTTCAACTGTCTATTTCTTATTTGTCTAACCAGCCCCAAGCTGCTAGCAAGCAACAATTCTGAATACGATATCGGACGAGTTCCAATAGTAATGTTTATATCGATCTGCAACACAGTTTTTACGATAGGGTGTGCATGCAGTGCCATAAAAATCGACAATTACTAGAAAATGACACCACAGTTATCTTCCTAGGCACTGTGGTAGGTATGAAGCGGTCATCACAGGACAGTTTATTTACCATTCTCTTGTAATGAATAGATATTTACTGAATAATGCCGTTTTCGTTTAATAACAAGACAGTGCTAATAAACTCAAGAAGACCTGACCTTCTACAGAAATACATCGTATATCTACCCAACAAGTGTGGTTTTATTTGGTACACTTTTAGCCAAATCAATGAATGTGAAAAGAGGGAAAGTTATATGGAATGTAATTTGTAGATTATTTAACGTACCAAATAAGCTACAACACCTCTAGCTTAAGGTAAAATCACACAGATGTAATTAAAAACAGTCAAATGGAATAAAGCTGTATCCCAACACAGAAGAGTCCAGTTCAACAATTATTGCTAAATCTGAGCTATGAACGGTAAGACTCTTCAACACATTCGCTTTTGATACAAAAGTCATTATATTTAAAAAATATTCATGTATTAGAAAGTCGACTGAAGTGTAAGGAAACGGCGAATCATTAGACTCCATAATTTTTTTCAAGTGGCATGGAAAGTGACTATGATATAAACATAGATATATGGTTCCATGCGTAAAATATGTGTTTCCATTCTCTTGGTTTCAGCAGAGTAAGCTGCAAATACGCATATTCAAAATAATTTCTTCGTGAATTAGTCGTAGCTTATCTCACTGAACCAGTGTGGTTCGACTGTTTTGACATGTATTTAATAATACTTCATGTTTCCTGTCAACTAACACATGGACTGCAAAAATATAATAACTATTTCGTTAATTAAATAGAAAACAACTGAAAACAAGCTTTATCCTTACGACATGGTACAGATGGTTCATAAAATACTCTCCAGAGGCCGTGTTTCATAGTTTGTGGTAGCTCTTCATAAAATGCTGAAATTTAGTTTACAGCTGTTTGCAATGATTGCTGTTGTACATGATGATGATAAGGAGCAGAGAGCAAAATGACTCTGGGTTGGAAAAATGTTAAAAATCGAGACTGTGAAGGAGAGTTCCACACTCTTTAGATGGAACTGAAACAGGAGGGGTCATCGTTCTATAAATATTTCAGAATGTCTAAACAAGTTTTTTTTTACCTGTCAAGCGAGATACAAATAAAAATTATGAAGAGAAATTCAAGATTTAGGCATCCAATATCACCTTGACAGAATCTGATGGTTTGCCTACAGTTAAGTCTAGATGAGCCGTTTTAGTATACTTGAACTATATTTGCATATATTTCTGCTACCAGCTGTACATCGTTAATTTACTACGAATATTATTTTAAATTTCTGCATGCTGCATCAGATTTACTTCCGGTTTTTCTTTTTGCTATTCCACTGGAGAAATCGTGACTAAGGCACATTGAACAAGATATGTATCTTCTATTTTGCAATACATTCCTTCAGTGTATAAAATAAAATACTTTAACTTGGTATTGTCTTCCAGTATATGTTAAGACTTTTTCTCAGTAGCAGTCAGTGGGGAATAATTTCGTATTTGATCACATTGTGTACTTAATCCAACATTTGCTCATCAAGTAGGCTACACTATGGTTCAAATGGCTCTCAGCTCTATGGGACTTAACTTCTGAGGCCATCAGTCTTCTAGAACTTAGAACTAAATAAACCTAACTAACCTAAGGACATCACACACATCCATGCCCGAGGCAAGATTCGAACCTGCGACCGTAGCGGTCGCGCGGTTCCAGACTGCAGCGCCTAGAACCGCTACACTATGGCCTCTCGAAACATTCTTCCTGAGAAACCTTGGCGTGGCGTGGCGTGACGTGACGTTCCGTTGACGGCGTGTATGAATGCCACCATTGGAACTACAGAGAAGACTTTTGAAGTGATGGACGTCACGATGACGTTCTGTCAAGTGTGAATCCACCTTTAGACTGTGGTTATACAGGCTTTTATGATAATAAACTCCTTTATGATGTGCAACATATGTCGTCGTTTATACGACTTTGTTCACGAATACATTAGAGTTGTGAGAGTTGGACTTACTGTTTCAAGAATATAATGAGTAAGACATTTCACAGCAGAATATCGTTCTTGTAGTAAAATTGAAGACATGATGTATCGACATTCAACTGTCTTTATGCACAGAGCCATAGTACAAAATGGAGGTCGCCAGCCACCTTCCAATTTAAACATAGCTGAACTGCTTATATTGCTGAAATCTTATGCAAATCAGCATTAAAATTACACTCCTGGAAATTGAAATAAGAACACCGTGAATTCATTGTCCCAGGAAGGGGAAACTTTATTGACACATTCCTGGGGTCAGATACATCACATGATCACACTGACAGAACCACAGGGACAAAGACACAGGCAACAGAGCATGCACAATGTCGGCACTAGTACAGTGTATATCCACCTTTCGCAGCAATGCAGGCTGCTATTCTCCCATAGAGACGATTGTAGAGATGCTGGATGTAGTCCTGTGGAACGGCTTGCCATGCCATTTCCACCTGGCGCCTCAGTTGGACCAGCGTTCGTGCTGGACGTGCAGACCGCGTGAGACGACGCTTCATCCAGTCCCAAACATATTAAAGGGGGGACAGATCCGGAGATCTTGCTGGCCAGGGCAGTTGACTTACACCTTCTAGAGCACGTTGGGTGGCACGGGATACATGCGGACGTGCATTGTCCTGTTGGAACAGCAAGTTCCCTTGCCGGTCTAGGAATGGTAGAACGATGGGTTCGATGACGGCTTGGATGTACCGTGCACTATTCAGTGTCCCCTCGACGATCACCAGTGGTGTACGGCCAGTGTAGGAGATCGCTCCCCACACCATGATGCCGGGTGTTGGCCCTGTGTGCCTCAGTCGTATGCAGTCCTGATTGTGGCGCTCACCTGCACGGCGCCAAACACGCATACGACCATCATTGGCACCAAGGCAGAAGCGACTCTCATCGCTGAAGACGACACGTCTCCATTCGTCCCTCCATTCACGCCTGTCGCGACACCACTGGAGGCGGGCTGCACGGTGTTGGGGCGTGAGCGGAAGACGGCCTAACGGTGTGCGGGACCGTAGCCCAGCTTCATGGAGACGGTTGCGAATGGTCCTCGCCGATACCCCAGGAGCAACAGTGTCCCTAATTTGCTGGGAAGTGGCGGTGCGGTCCCCTACGGCACTGCGTAGGATCCTACGGTCTTGGCGTGCATCCGTGCGTCGCTGCGGTCCGGTCCCAGGTCGACGGGCACGTGCACCTTCCGCCGACCACTGGTGACAACATCGATGTACTGTGGAGACCTCACGCCCCACGTGTTGAGCAATTCGACGGTACGTCCACCCGGCCTCCCGCATGCCCACTATACGCCCTCGCTCAAAGTCCGTCAACTGCACATACGGTTCACGTCCACGCTGTCGCGGCATGCTACCAGTGTTAAAGACTGCGATGGAGCTCCGTATGCCACGGCAAATTGGCTGACACTGAGGGCGGCGGTGCACAAATGCTGCGCAGCTAGCGCCATTCGACGGCCAACACCGCGGTTCCTGGTGTGTCCACTGTGCCGTGCGTGTAATCATTGCTTGTACAGCCCTCTCGCAGTGTCCGGAGCAAGTATGGTGGGTCTGACACACCGGTGTCAATGTGTTCTTTTTTCCATTTCCAGGAGTGTATATACTGTTTGCCCAAGAAACAAATAACTATTCCCGAAATTAAAATAACTACTGTTACGAAAGCAACAAATATTTTTTTTATATTATTTTTCTACAAGTTAAAAGCAGCATAGTTTGAAGACAATCATAGAACATTTGAAGAATCTCCTTTTATTGTAGTATTGCAAGAGAGAAAATAGATTCTGGATGAAAGAGAAGGGAGAATGGAGAGTGCAGTTGGTTTACACAAATTCAAACAGCTCACTGAAAAAATCTTTTGGAAACCAATGAACTACAGGATGTGCTGTCATCATATACCACTTCCACTCTCTATGTGCCCCTGCCAATCGTCCTGTATTAGAACTGGTTTTCGTAATTGAGTACGGCCTGGATGACTATATTGGTCGATATTTTGCCATTTGGGCTACCAATAATATAATTTTGAGCAATTTTTATGGGACTGCAAGCATGTTGATCAACGCAACTTTTTGGCGACACAGGCAAATTAAAATAAATTTTTGTGCACTGACATTAATTTAATGTTATTTGAAACGATGTTTACCACTCCACTGCCTTGCAAAATACTGCAACCTGAAAGTGCTACCAGTCTCCAAATAGCGACTCCAATGTTAACATTAAAACGCTATAGATAGGTAATTAGGCTGTTACAGTAATGTGTACATTTTTTAACTTAAAATAACGCTAGTGGGCGAATCAAGATCGAGTTTTGTCTTCTTTCTTGTTACAAACTTATCTATAATTAGAAACTATCATAACAGTACATACCATGAAAACAACAAACAGGAACACTTACGAAAACTTCCTGGCAGATTAAAACTGTGTGCCCGACCGAGACTCGAACTCGGGACCTTTGCCTTTCGCGGGCAAGTGCTCTAAAGCTGTGAGTACCGGGCGTGAGTCGTGCTTCGGTAGCTCAGATGGTAGAGCACTTGCCCGCGAAAGGCAAAGGTCCCGAGTTCGAGTCTCGGTCGGGCACACAGTTTTAATCTGCCAGGAAGTTTCATACCAGCGCACACTCCGCTGCAGAGTGAAAATCTCATTCTGGAAACATCCCCCAGGCTGTGGCTAAGCCATGTCTCCGCTATATCCTTTCTTTCAGGAGTGCTAGTTCTGCAAGGTTCGCAGGAGAGCTTCTGTAAAGTTTGGAAGGTAGGAGACGAGATACTGGCAGAAGTAAAGCTGTGAGTACCGGGCGTGAGTCGTGCTTCGGTAGCTCAGATGGTAGAGCACTTGCCCGCGAAAGGCAAAGGTCCCGAGTTCGAGTCTCGGTCGGGCACACAGTTTTAATCTGCCAGGAAGTTTCATATCAGCGCACACTCCGCTGCAGAGTGAAAATCTCATTCTAGGAACACTTACATTAATTTCAGCTGCAAGTTAGAACTGAAATTATTAGCAAATCAATAACTGGACCCAAGTAGGACCAACAATGTACAGTATTACGTGGGAACTATAATTTGGCAAGCGGAAGCCCCAGTTCTGATTGCTAGTAGTCGACAACAGTTGAGAGACTTCATGCCATTGTGATTTGCAGTTTTTTTTATTGCCAACTGTGCAACGCACTATTAGCAGGCGTAGACTACGTCTTGTTGCGATATTTTCATTGTGATTTTGTCTAAAATGAGTGGTGATGCAGTTGCTGGCCTACCAGTATTGTGAGAGTTACCTTGCATTCCAGTCCTGAAAAGAAAGCTGGTTATCAGGAGCTTGCAAAAGTTCAAAAGACAGGGTCTTGTTACCTGCACTGCATACTTACAATACATGGAGGTGGAGCTTGAAACCCTCGGCCTCCACATCCGACGTCTCCGAGGCAGCAGTCCACAGCCTCTCTTCCCATGCCCCACAACCCCCACTAGCAAGATGCCAAGTTATAGTTCATGAGTAGTGGCTGGAATTGGTTAAAGTCTGGATGGGCGATAGTTGATACATTAAATCTATTGATGGCCTCGTTGACTATAAGTAGTGTAGGGCCTATCTCTTTTTCATCATATTACTGAAAATCAAAATATCTTTCACTAAACAGCAAGTAGATCATATTAGATCATATGTAATTTCATTAAAGGTGGTTGGGAGTCTCGATGCCCTGGACCCCTCTCCCCCGGCCGCCCTTTGGCTATGTCCTTGGCTTACCAGCATCAAGGTAAGCTCTATTTTGTATCACATAGTTGTTCACTAACGATTTTAAGTACATTAAAAAGAATCAGACCCAAGCTTAGGAAGGAAATGTGACTTTCCTCCTGCACACAAAGAAGCTCCAGCTGATCGTGTTGAAACACTTGAAGCTATAATGTGTTTGAAGATGCAATAGATAACGAAATGAAATTCAGTTTTAGTTTGCTCTGATTAATGCGGAGAGCGCTGTTAAAACGTGCTTAGCTGCTAGAGAAGTTTCACTTATTTACTCACATCATAACAACCTACTGTTTGTAACAGATGATGATCTAAATAGTGTTGAGGACGAACAAGAATGTATATTAGATTCATATGTTTTCACTCTGTGGCAAACGATTAATGTTGCAAGACAAATTTAATTGTTATTTTAGTGTATGTATGCAAAAGATATAAAAAATGTGTACCTAGAGTATTTTCATTCCTTCTATAGTATATTATATTGTTGGTGCTTCACTCAAGTAACCATTATAGACAGACCAGGAGAGATGGAATCTGACATAATACTAGTAGAGTTGACATACATCATCTCTCAGCAGGTGGCTAGGTGTGTTATCAAACACCACTGCAGTGATGTAGTAGGTCTCACTCACACTAGCCCAAGCTCCTCCTTCTCTCTGTCATCCAACCGGTAGCTGCACCTTTTGCATAGTATGTTTCTCTTGTGTGTGTGTGTTTGTGTATATGTGTGTGTGTGTGTGTGTGTGTGTGTGTGTGTGTGTGTGTGTGTGTGTGTGCGCTTGTGTGTGCTTGTGTGTGTGCAGAATGAGCAACAGCAGATCCAGCCTCAAAAGTACCACCAAGGACATCTCCACCTGGAACTGTCAATTTAAGACCAAGGCCTAATATATCTAAGAAGGAGGATTTTTTACCCACACCTAAAAAAAGGAGAAAACTTGGTGTCTCCAAATGAGGTTGAGATCCTCTGTAATTATTCCAATGAACCTTGTCAGTCAGTTATAATTAACAATGTCATGTCTACTAAATCTCATCAATGTACAGTGCACCTAACAAAAATTCCTCGAACTAAAAATTTATTTTGATAATGTACAGGGACTAAAAAATAAACTAAATAAATTACATTTTCACATATGCAATTCCAGTAGTTTTGAAAAAGAAATAGAACTGTCAGGCATAGAGCTTACTCATTTGAACATTTATATAATAACAGCTTACAGATCACCCTATGGCAACATAAATTCCATCTACAAAAATCTAGCATCAGTAATAGAAAAATTAAGTGAAAGAAAATCTCATAGTATTTTGAGATGTGGTGATCTTAGCACAAGTTTTCTCTTAGAAGACACTAGCCATTTAAGCTTCAAAAATTTCATGATGATCTACATCCTTGACCCGATGGTCAATCCTCTGACTACGGAAACAAACCATTGTGTTAGATGTCTGGACCAAGTAGATAGTAACATCAATTGTACAGTATCCTCTGTACATTTAGGATTCTCAGACCACAGTGCATTAATTATTTAAGTTAACTTGCCAATGAACATGTCTCAACCCAAAAAAATGTTGTACAGAGGAGAAAGTTCAATAAACACAATATCCACACTTTCCTCTTTCAATGCAGAAAGAAAGCTAGCAAAATGTATATGAGGTTTAAACTATAGACAGTAATTATGAAGTATTTCCAGATATTTTCTGTTATTATCTTAACTGTCACTTCCCCTTACAAACGAAAAGTATGAATAGGGACAGAAAGATTTCCAACTGGATCACCCCAGGAATCATTAGATCATCTCAAAGGAAAAGACAACTTCTCTCCATTAGCAAAACTCAACTAGGCAGTAAACTTCATAAGAAAGCAGTCAGAAGAATTTTATTCAAACATCCAAGGGAGAATTGTGCAAACCAGTATTTAGGAAACTGAGTATATTGCCCATTCTGTGCCAATACATATTAAAAGTATTACATTTCATTAAGAAACTTAATGAACTTGACAGAAATATGGATTACCACCATCATGACACAAGATCAGAAATTTATTTAAGACTAATTCCCCACTCAACAAGTTTGTACAGTAAACGTATTAAATGTATGGGAACAAAAGTTATATAACCACTTTTGGGCACCACTGAAAGAAATTTAGGAAGTAAATAAATTTAAAATGAATGTAAAATCTCTCTTAATAAAACATTGTTTTTGATGCACCCAGGTATTTTTTGAATCTGACCTGTCCTAATAAAGAAAAGTATATCAAAACAGTCAGCACTTAAGCCATTTTCGTACAGATCTTTTACTTTCTGCAGCAATATGAGAAAATGAATTAAAAATGTTACTGTTTGAGTTTAATGTCATATTTTCCGACCATGCAACAGATAAGAAAATAAACTAATAAACTATATGAAGTTATAGCTATTAGAACTTGTTCTATATAGGTAAAAATAACACTGTCAATATTATAATGTTCCTGCCAGCTGTTTGTAAAGAGCCTTCAGCAATTAAAAAAAATGATATCTGATATTCATGTTTTATATGTTGTAATGTGTATTTTTGTATTGACTTATCCGATATCAGTTGTACAAAGTACTCTACTGATTTGATAGTATTTGACATAAATTTTTTTAAAGTGAAGTGTGTGTGTGTATGTGCGTGTGTGTGTATGTGTGTATGTGCTGAAAAGCGACATTGTGCACAACTCACGTGAAGAATACAGAGGTTAGTGTGTGTGTGTGTGTGTGTGTGTGTGTGTGTGTGTGTGTGTGTGTGTGTGTGTTGAAAGGCGACAATGTACACAACTCACATGAAGATGCTTATGTAATCTTTTGAACATGTCATCAACTAAAGTTAAAGTCACATTTTTTTTAACATAACGCCATTTTTCACTTTTTCGTAATTCAAAAGAAGGTTAAGTACGTTCTTTGAACATGATGCCATTTTATTCAAGTGAAGGTTAGGTATTTTTCGATATGTATATACTGTACATTTTCGAAGATAGTGCCAATTTACGCAGTTTAAGTGAAGCTTACGTAATTTGAGAGCTGCTTTGTGGTCGGCTGCTTCATTTTAATACTACGTTACGATTGGCTGGAGACTGGGGGGGGAGGTGGAAGGATTGACAAGGGGAGGGGGAGGAAATGGCGTGGTTTGTTATATGATGATGCTGATGTCACATATAAAGATGACGATGTCATTGGTAAGTTTGATAATGTCATAAAGGAGAGGGCCATGCCTTGTCATGTGTGGCCACAAAATGACGACCACAAGATAGGCTTTAGTAGACAGTTGAATGTCTAAGTGCATCAACGGCCCCATAGCTACACTACTAATGAGAAAGGTACAACTGTAGAAGTGTGACTGTGGGAAAGCTGGATGCTAAACATAGAATAAAGATTCTGCTGTATGAAGACCAATAGCTGAGATGGGAAGCCAGTACTAAGCAAGGAATGGAAGACTGAAACATGGAAGGAATATACAGAACAGTTATCTAAAGGAAAGAAACTTATAGACAGTATTATGGAGTGAGGAGGAGAAGTGGGTGGAATACGAGATTGGGGATGTGATACCATGAGAAGAATTTGACGGAACACTGAAAGACCTAAGACAAAACAAGGCACCTGGAGTAGACGATATTCCCTCAATATTAGTTAAACTTTTTGCAGAACCTAGCATGACAGAAGTGTGGCACCTGACCTGTATAACGTATGAGACAGACGAAATACCCTCATACTTAAAAAAGAATTAAATAATCACAATATCAAAAATGACAGGTGCTGATAGGTGTATTAGCGGATTATCAGTTTATTAGTCATTGTTGGAAAATACCAACACAAATTGTCTGTTGAATGATGGGACGACTGGTAGAAGTGGACGCAAGGGAAGATCAGATTACGTTCTGCCGAATGTAGGAACTTGCAAAGCAATCCTGATCCCAGGACCTAGTGAAGAAAGGCAAACTTGCATTTATAGCAATTGTAGCTTAAAAAACAGACTTTGGCGGTACTGACTGGCGTACACGTATTGACATTCTGTAGCTATGAAGGATAAAATACAGGGAGCGAAATGCTACCTGCAACTTGTACACAAACGAAATGACAGTTAAAAGAGTTGAAGGAGCTGAAAAGGAGACAGTAACTGAGAAGTATGTAAGACAGAATTGGAGCCTCTGCATACAGGTTAATCTGTACTTAGAGCAAAATGATAAGGACAGTAAGGAGAAACTAGATAAGGGAGCTAATGTGCAGGGCGGGGGGAGGAAACAGGAACTTTACAGAGACAATAGAAAGTTCCGAAATTAGGATAGTAACTTCATGAGTCTGTTGAATGAACTGTAAGTAAAGCAGTCGCTAAACTCTAAGAGAGTTTGAACACCACTGTGCTTTACTAGACAAGGTCCATTAGGTAGTCGATTATACTTACTTTCCTTCGAGCTTTAAACTGAATGACCCAGAAAGTTGTTACAGGGCTTATAGTTCAACGTGTACTCCGAACCACGAAGTAACGTGGCCTTTTTTTACATATGCCCATCATTTCTGTGTAGGATAAAATGATAAATAAGAAAATCCCATGACCAACTGAGAAGTGAATTCCGGATATTTCGATTTATAGTCTAATACTCACTCACCGAGTCACAATCAGAATACATTATCAGAGCATTACAGCGCTCGGATGATGACGATGATGACGTTTGGCATGTTGGGCGCTCAACTGTGCGGTCATCAGCGCCTGTACAAAGTCCCAACTTTTACACAGTCCAATTTTTTTCACAATCCAATGTAGCCACTGGCACGAATGGTGATGCTGATGACTGTGAAATGATGAGGACAACACAAACACCCAGTCCCCGGGCAGAGAGGCTCCCCAACCCAGCCGGGAATCAAACCTGGGACCCCGCGATCCAGAGGCAGCAGCGCTAGCCACTAGACCACGAGCTGCGGACACAGCGCTCGGAATTTTGCTCATAATACAGAAATAGGATTGATATGTATTCGCCTTGATATTCGTGATTCTGTAATAACACGATATTGTGGAGCAAATGTAAGTAAACACTATCTGCCACAATTAAGGAATTGACGAATATGTAAGTAGTTAGCTAATGTTAATGAAGTAATGGTAAACAGTTAGTATGACAAAAGAGTTGAAGTCAACAGATGTATGCGGAATACTTTCAGCCTGGTTTGATCTTCCAGTAAATACCTATATTTCGAGTCAGTTATTTCCTTCGGTCAGAAAAAAATGGTTGGTATTTATTAATCACATACTAGGAGTGGCATGCAGAAACTATGTTATTATCAGCTGTTTGCAAACTTTTCTACTATTGTTACCTGAAGCACCTATAATCCAATTTATGTAAACACTTATTATGTGCTTGTAATCAACTTTAATGACAAATGAATTACCGTACTCTGTTGGTTTAATTGGTGGCAAAAAAATAAATATTGCCTACTGCATTGTTGGAAATACCACGGCAGAATAACGCACTGAATTTCAAAGAATGTGGATGATTTTCATCTCTGAAAGAAACTAACGGTACTACACAACCTGAAGACAACCAACTTGCGAAGTAGGAGCACTTGAAGTTCGTTTGGATGGAACAATTCGATGTCAGGGTATTAATTTCAATTTCAACTGAAAAATATAACAAAAGTCGCTATCATATTATTTACTTCGTTATTTCAGTCATAGACTACAGAGCGATATCTCATTACGGTACCTAGTGATTTAGGATATTTTTTGCTTCGCTATCACACTTTTTTATTCAAGACTGTTAATAAAAAGGAATACAGCATTTAATTTTCACCTTATGAAAATGAACACATTATCTGATTTGCTTAACACACGTAGTTAATAATAAGTTACCTGTCAGGAGTTTCTTTCATACCACCTACATTAAACTTTTCATTAAAACGGTATATCTATAGGGAAAGTCTATTTGATGCAATGAGAAAAAAAGTACTGGACAGGAATTCTGTAGAATGATGCAAATAATTCTGTGCCGTGTTAAATGAACCATCATCACACGCGCGCGAATTTGAACGTAGTGCGTAGAGTGGGGAGACGGAACAGGATATGGCGTTACAGCGTCTCCAATTGGCGCTGAAAGAAACTACTCAGAAAAGTATACAAGATGTGACAGGGGAGAGGAATGGTTTTCAGAATGTCAGGTTTTTAGCAATTTTTCGTTAACTTTTTATGTAGTTTATGATTAAATGACAGTAATGATTTTAAATATTGTGTGAACAACAGCAGATTACTGCACAATGAATTTCGCGATTTATTGTTGTTTAAGTGAATTAACTATATCACAAACCTGGCGTACCGGTGTGTTGCTGTCCTAACAATGTTCGCTATATTACCGATTGTATTCAAAGTGGATTTAACTTCCATGAAGCTTAAATGGAAAGGATGAACTGGTGAGTGTCAGTTTTAAGTCCGTTTCCTCCTGCTTTGTTTATGATAGTTGTGTTTAGGAGCACTTGCTTCACAGCATCCCTCTACACTGTTTTCGTAGTTCTGTAAGCAAAGTGTGTGAGCGCGCCTGCGTGCGCGTGTGTGTGTGTGTGTCATACACAGTCACTGTTGCAGGTTTGCTCGTATAATAGCTTACCATCCATATGTAATTCTAATTGGGGTTGCTGTATTTGCGGCGACATGTATTGTCATTCCAGTCACAACAAGAAAACCTCCAGATTTCTCTGATCCTACTTCGGTAAGCATTCCAGCAAAACATAAGCAGCTCTTTGGTGTTAGAAATACAATTGTCTATTGAGTAGTGGGTACTGTTTAGTAAATCTATGTAGCAGATTTTCTTACATCTTTGTCTGTTAAAAGGTGCTTATGCTGTTGTGAACCATTATCAGATGTCGCTTTATTTTAATTACCAAACTTCTGTAGTGCCAAATTTAGTTTGCAGCAGCTATGTTCTAGTTAGATATGTTATTATTTTCAGCAATGTGTAAAGGTTCAGGATCGTGGGAGACATTTTATTAAGTTCACTGCTAAGCATTTGTATCAGTAGTGCTTGAGAAGTGTTATTGTTTGTTGTTCTATAGGTAAAAGACAGGAGACAAGTGTTTAGCCATATGGTGATTATTTTAGTTGTGGTCTCATTGAAACAGACTTGTTTCATTAGTTGCATTCAGTTTTAAGTTTAGTTTAAACAGGCTTTTCATTGATAGTAGAAGCATGTTTTGCTTAAGAACATTAAATCATGAAACTACACAATTTCCTGAATTTCTTGAAAAGTTTCACATTAAAAATGGAAAGAAAATTTAAGGAGAATGTTTATCCTAGATTGAAGATAGTAAGAAATAAACAATACTGCATTTCTATAAAATTTTTCGCGATTCCTCTTAATGGTAGTGGTCGTGTGTATGTATGTGTACATATTTGAGTGTCAGTGCCTTTAACTTTGCATAAACAGAACAAGATGGAACAACTGAAAACATTCAGTAGTGCAGTATTTTCAGGATCCATGGGGAAGATGAATTTTGCATGAGAACTGAATTTAATTGGTCATCATTTGGTTCTGCAATAGGTAGCCATGTTTGCAGACAAAATTACTGGATATGAGGTCAGCTTGTTATGCAAAAAACTTCTTTACATGACAGGTTGACAGGATATCCAGTAACTAAATTTCATGTTATAGAAGTTGTCATCAAAACAAAGTTGTGGCCACATTTTAACTGCAGTATACAAAATATTGCAGCAGCAATACTGGTGTCTATTTAATTATTTCAGTATGTCATTACATACACATCATTGATGCAATATAGTGTGATTTGAGAGAGTTTTGAAATTAAAGTAAAAATAGCTGAATTCAATTATCGCATAGAGATCTGTTTTATTGCACTGAGTTATTGTTGACAACTTCGTTTACATTTTCTGAAGGGTCAGTATGTATAAAAAGTGAAACACTTTTATTGATTGGTAGTGGGGAAATGTTTAGGGTTTCTTGACTGATTGTCCACTTGGAAATCCTTTGAAAATGAAGCAGGAGATTATATAGACTTATGCATATTTAAATTCATGCGAAGCATTCAGTAGCTTGGCAGTAGTGTGTGTTATTTGAGGAATCTTACTTTAATTTATGTTTGTGTGATAGTGCACATCGCATCATCAAATGAATATGCTATGTTCCAGCAAACATGTATGAGTGTCATGTCAGATGAAGTGTATTATTAAGAAATGGTGAAATTTTAGTTACTGAAATCAAACAATCCAGTTTGCAGTCTGATGTTTTATTGCCTCAGGTCAGTATTTAATCCTCGTTGTCTAATGTGCAAACACATTCTTTCTAAATTTTGTGCAATGTAGTGGTAAGCACTTTTTCCCCCCATCCATCTGTTTTGTATTGTATATTAAATATCTACAATAGGCATATATGGTCACTCAGCAATCAGCTCACATGTTCTACAGTAGTATTTTATTGTACTCTAGGCTCACATTAGAGCTGTGAGACTTGGAACACTGCAGAAACTCATGTGACACATCTTTGATTTATTGTCACAAAATGCAGGCACTCTTGTTGTAGAGAAAAGTAAGTTCACAAAGTATGATGTTGTTCCAGTAGTTTGTGGTGTATGGCCGGTGCTTTGAACTTAAATGATATCTCTCTTATCGATGGGAAAGTCAGGATAGCATGTAAAATTTATAAGGGACTAGGATGCAGCTCACCATGTAGAGAAGCTACACAGCTGTGGAAAGGCACATAAAAATGTAGAAAATTGATCAGCTTTGGTGTTAACACTGTTGTGATAAATTTTTCACAAACCCAGAAGTGCTGTTTTTATGGGATGATCATAAAAAATAAACTTTTTTAGTTTTGGGATGCCAGTGATCTAGGCACATGTCATTTTGTCTTCTATGAACTGCTACCCACTGAAGTATTATAATTTCTGTCTTGCAAACGCACCATAAACTTATTGCTTTGAATACAGTAGATTTGTAGTTTAACTGCTAAGTACTTTAAAAAAAATGTTCTTTCTTCTCCTGTTCTTTCTCCAGTTTTCCCTGAATACATGAGAAAGTGGCTCTGGCATGCTACATTATATCTTTCGTAAAGATAATTTTTTGTGTTGGAAATTTTCTGTCAGATAGTTACTTTTATTTGTTTGCTCATTACTTTCCACAGATACCTAAGTTTTTCTGGGTTAACCTATGTAAGATGCCAAACAAGTAGTTCTTTACTGGTCCACTCCCACACCACCTTACCTCCCTTTCTGACATGTTCTATATCCTAGAGGCTCTCCTCACTGTGGAGCTATGGAACGAAAAGTACATCTAATCTAATTCTGGATTTTGCATAGTTGACTTGCACTACATAATATCCCCCAAGATATGTTTTGGAGATTTGTCAATTATGCAATGTACTTTTCTGAATTTATCTTGTAGTTTCAGTTATTTGTAATGAAAAATGCATTAAATATGGAGAAAAGATAAGACATTGGGCTATGCTACATTATCACAACCATTATTTGGTATTGGCATTTGTTCACTTCGCTAATTCACAACTACATTGTCATCTTCCAACCTAACCTATACCATGGGGTACACTACAGTTCAATCTATCACTCCAACCAAGAATTTACCACACTCAAACCACTGTTTGGAGTTGTAAAGGGAATTAGACCATTGGTATCAGGTAATACATCAGGAGTAATGTTTGTACTATTCCAAATAGTATCTACATAAAAAGTCCATGAGGATCGAGATTTGTTGTAGAGTTCCATCCAGCAGAGTAGTGGACCTTGGTGTTGCCAATTTGCTCTGCATCGTGTGTGAAGAGGAGATTGTTTTGGGTGTGGTCAACATGACACATCACTGCAGAACCCACTAGCCATGATGTTCATGACATGGCAACTTCCTCCAGTGGTGTGCATCTTCCATGGGCTTGTTATCTGTGTTTCTATTGATGCGCAGAGATAATAGTGCTTCCCGGATGTCTTTCCAGGTGTAGAGTCCACAGCTCGAGGATTAGTAGTTAGCATCACTACTGTCTCTAGGTCCTGGATTCAGTTCCTGGCTTTGTTGAAGATTTCCTGTGCTCTGCGACTGAGTGACTGCACTGTCCTAATCATTTCATCTCATCATCATCATCATCTTCATCTCAATGACATGTAATTTGCCAATGTCGTGTCAAATTGAAAGACTTGTACCAGGTGGCTGAACAATCTCAATGGTGTCTCCTGGATGGTAATGTCATACAATCATTTCCATTTTTCCTGGTACGGAGTCAGTGACACTGTCAGACTGATATGAACAAGAGGGTGGTGTTTGTTTTATCTATAGCTATGTTTGGTTTATCTATTAATACATCATCCACAGTACAGTCACCAGTAAAATGCTCATTATTCAGTGATGGTTTTGCCATCTCCTCCTCCAGCTTTGCAGTGACTTCATGTCATTTGTATTGATGGTAATGCAAGAACAGGTAGTAAAGATTTTAAAATTTTCATCTCGGATGTATTAGTCTGAGACTTTCCAAATGCCATATTTACCTCATTACACTCCTAATAAGGGATACTTTTCTCGATTTACAATTTAAATGAGATTTTTGGCTGCCTTTCAATGTGAAAGTTATGTAGTTGGCGTACCTAGAGGCAATGAAATCATTGAAATATGTGAGCTGCAGTTTGATTTGAGTATGTAGACTCCCAGCTTGAATGTGGATTTTCACTTCATGGTTCAGCTAGGTCAGCATATTTGAAATTCACATTTGTTATTTATCATGGGAGGTGTTTGTTTGGTCGTGGGGGCATATAAGGTCAGCTGCATATTTAGACTCCATGCTGGGGTTGGTGAGCTGTCATTTTGCCTTGTGGAGACTAGGTATATAATTTTGTACTTTATAAAATTTTATCTGAGCAATACAGCTATGGTTTAGTTTACACTGTAACTCTAAATAGTGAAATGCTCATGGTTGTATTCCCTGTTGTACTTTCAAGATTTGCTTATCTATTGCATTATGTGGCACTTAATGATGCCAAAGCAGAATTTTTATTTTCTGCAAAATTCCTCATCTGTCTCATAATTGATGGCATGTCCTAGGAAACCATGATCTCCTATGTAATAAATGAAAAGCACATTCTGGCTCACTATTTTTTTTTTGTTGTGTTGCATTGTGTTGACCAGTTTCCTTTCCCTATCCTTCCCCAATCTGGATGGTGTCCTGTGTCTGATGACCTTGTCTTCAATGGGACATTAAACATTAATCTGGTTTCATTCATATCTCCTTCGTCGTCTTTCACCAGAACAAAACCCTGCTGGGAGAGAGTGGTGCAGGCGAGATATGGGTGACTGATGGAGAGTGCTGCTGTGTGTAGTCAAGGAATGCAAAATAATTTAAAGTTCTGAAAAGAAGCACATCTTAATTTCAGCCTGACAAAATTTATTTATACTTGTTAATTAAAATAACTTTCATGGTTTGAAGAAAGCCTAAAGACATTTTTAATGACTACAATTTCCTTGAAATTGAGTCACAAGGAGGTTGGAAATAAGAGTAGTAAATTAGAAAAGAAGGAATTTTTGGGAGGGTGATATTCATATTCTACTTTCAGTTAATTTATTAAGAGAAAAAAAAAACTTTTTAAATAAATATGTCCGTGAAAACAATGATTATCACTTGTCACCAGAGTGAGTCATCTTGAGTACAATGTTACGAGGGCAACATTGTATGTAATCTTATGTAACTGTGTTGATGTAACAACTCAAGATGCAGATTATTCAGAGACCAAAATCAGCTGCAGTAGAAAATACGAACTCCATCCCACAACACTATAGACCAACAGAATGCCACTGTAATAAAAGTACTTACAAATTACTTATTTGGTACAAGTACATTGTTTAATAATAATAATAATAATAATAATATTATTATTAATACTCTATTTCCATAACTTCTCAGTCTTATGGAATATTTGTTATCCAGTGAACATGTCATGTTTACAAATTTGCGCCGGCCACGGTGATCTAGCGGTTCTAGGCACTCAGTTCGGACCCGTGGGACTGTTACGGTCGCAGGTTCAAATCCTGCCTCGGGCATGGATGTGTGTGATGTCCTTAGGTTAGTTAGGTTTAAGTAGTTCTAAGTTCTAGGGGACTGATGACCACAGATGTTAAGTCCCATAGTGCTCAGAGCCATTTGAACCATTACAAATTTGCATTCCTTTGTAATGTAATTACATTTTGTATTCACTTCTATTTCTTTTAAGTTGGACATGTGAGAAAACTGTGTGCTGCAGCTGCTCCATAGAAGCCAATGACAGGTTGACATATTGCAAAATGGAGAAACACTCAACAAAATTAATTTTTTACACTGATTACCGGTTTTGTTGATATTGGATATCCTCAGAGCTGATAAATAAAAAGTCATGCTAAGTGCAAGCATACCTCCCAAGTCTAATACACAACATATGATGAAACAAAACAATTATCTGCAATACCATAGTGATTGCAGAGGAAACAGTCATTTGCAGTTTATGTCTACAATGCCCTTTATTCACTGAATAAAAGTTGTGGTATTTATCTAGGATTGGAATATACATGGTGTCCAGTGAAGGGGTTCCTAATTTCAAAATTAAATATCTCAAAAACTAAAATCAATAGACAAGTGTAACAAAAGGTATGTTTATTGTGAAAGCTGTGAGAATTTTCACAGAAGTCTCTAAATGGTTCCATAAGCTGCTAACAGATGGTGCTGTATGTTGTGCACCTCATACAGTTTCAGCATGCATAATTAAACTTGTCCTCAGCAGGAAGTCTTTGCAATCACATCACAATCTTTTCAAAATGGACACTACTCACAGTACAGAGGTGGTGCAAATGAACAGTGTTATTTGCCATCACGTCCTATGTTGTCTCAATGGAAATAGATTCAGATGCCACACAGATCGCCGGTTTGAGCTCAGCCAGCATGGTGGGATGGTTCCAGTAGACAGTGTCTTTCAATGTGCCCCACTGACGGCAGTCATAAAGAGTTGAGTTGAACGAATATGAAGGCTAATCCATCGCTGCACCAGTAAATTTGCAATTATCCAGTGCAATGACTCTATTCCCAATGTATTCACTAAGCAAGTGAAATACCTGTTTGAAGCCCTTCACTGCGCACCCTGTACATTATGAATAAATGTGGGAAGTGTCACCCTCCATGTGTGGTAAATCAGGATGGTGAAGCTAGTCACCTTACCATTAGCCTATCCGAGCACGTTTCACAGCCATACCCAAACTTCCATATGGCATCAACAGTCTGTCTACAACCTGCATTTGTACCTCCATTATGTATATTCCCATACGGGGGAGACATTTTGATTGATTGTTGTGTGCCTGGTGTCAATATTGCAGTGCATGTATTGATCAGAAGTACGATGCAAAGTTCTTTTGGACGTGCATGTATGTCCAAAGGAACAGGCGCTGCGGTAACTACGACCACTATGAAATACATGAAATGGATTTGCAGTTGTGAATATGAACAACGATAAGCTGTATAAGGAAATGACAAGAATGGTAATTTGTGCCAGACTCGGACTCGAACCAGGATTTCCTGCTTATTGTGAGTGGTTGCCTTACCAGGTATCGTAACACCAGCTTTCTTGAATTGTGGAGGACAACATTCTCCCTGAAACATAGTCTTCACTCCAATTACTCCCACTCCTGGCCTCAACCTTCGCTAATTCTTACCCTCCACCTGCTTCTGTCCCCTTCCTTGCTCCAACTCCAGCCTCTCACATGTGCCTTCTGTCCTCCCAGCATACCTCCATAGTCCTTTCCCCTTCTCTGCAAATCTCCTCTCCTCACTTTCTCCTGACCCAAGTAGACAGTCCTTTCTGTTTGTCTGGTTGTGCAGGTTAAATGCATTGCACTATTCCTGCATTTCTTCAGTATGAGGTTTCTGTTGAGCAAACGTTTTGCATTTGTCCTATCACAAGATGGAACAGTTTGTTCAAGAAAAAGAAAATTTTATCCTATGTCCGCTACAAGAGTGTTCACTGTCGTAACAAGACCAACCATCAAGTGGTTCCTCTCCTTTGAGTCTGTTGACCCAGATTTGCAATAAACCTATTGGCTGACTACTGTGATGTTTTGTAAAACTGTCGTGAAGTCATCTTTAACTGGTTGCGCAGCATTGGTATACCAGTGATGTCATGCAGTTCCTGTGTCAGGAAATGGTGAGGAAGGTGCATGGTGAGGCATAGAGCTCTCCCTTGGAGACCTTGGAGCCGACAGATATGACTGTCAGCTGCATTCTGCCACACCACAGCTGCATATCCTAGCACTGGGTGGATCAGTGCTAGATATAGCAAGATACTGCAGTGTGAGAGCAGAATGGACTCTGGATTTAATAAGGAGTAGACTGCCAATAGCTGTGAAAGTGCTTTGCCCTTAACCTCTCTGATATGCGGCCCACAGGTGAAATTCCTATCAAGGATTGCCCCAATATACTTGGCAGTGCTTGATCACGGAGTGGGGCCTCCCATGATCCACACCAGCTGAAGGTCCAAAGACACTCTACACCACGTTTTTTAGTATTAAACTTTAGATACCACTTAGTAGCCCAGACGCCTAGGGCATCATGTACCGTCTGCAAACAATGGTGCAAGATGTCTTATTTTAAGACAGAGCTTGCAGTGTGTGGTGTCAGTGCAAGTCTCTCAGTCTTCGGTATGTCTGAGGCGTACAGGGAGTATAGCAGGGGGCAAAGTAACAGAACCCTGAGCACTCGCACCAGTATAGTTCTCGCCCTTGATATGCCAACTTTGCCACAGACATTGATGGTATGATCTGTGAGGTATGACGTGGTGAGCCTGTTGTGCGGTGTTGGCACCCCCAATACAAGTAGTTTGTAAAGGAGGCCCTCTTGCCACACATAGGCGAAGGCCCTGGAGATGTCTGGGAGTACCGTCCCTGAGTACTCCTGCCGTTCCAAGGTACCTGTTTTGTCCTTCACAAAATGCAGTTGCTGCATACTGTGCCAGCATGAGAAACCAAACAATTCTAGCAGTATGTTAATTACTCATTGTTGATGTGTATCATAAGTCTTTTAACATAGAGTTGTTCGAAGACCTTTGTGGTAGCAGGAAGCAGACTGGTAGGCCTATAATTCTGCGGCAGCCTTGCATCTTTTACCTGTCTGCGTGTTTCCAAGCAGTAAGGTTACTGCCAGTCCTTGGAATAAAGTAAATAGTCAGTGATGGGTCGGGAGGGGGGTGGCATGTGGTAGCTGTTTCAGCATTGCGTACTCCAACTCACCTCAATCTCTAACTGTCTGAGAGTTTAGTGTTTGGAGTTATTGTTCCACCTCTTCCTCAGTGATGGCTTTTATGGCCTCATCAGATTCCGCCTCTGCTGCAAGAAATATAAGTAAATGTTGCCGCACAAGGTGAGCATTTTGTTCATTTATCACATTTTCTACTGGTTTGTAGTTACCTGCGAATATGTCTGGCAGGACACTAACCTTAGCATCAAATTCGTAAGCAACTTCCTTGCTGACTTACGGGAGATGGATATGTTGCCACTTCCTAAGAAATTGTTTTATTTGCCAAGCAGTACCATCATCAGATCAGTGTGTGGCGACCCCACTTGCCCAATCGGTGTTTCTGTGATTTTCCATGGGACTCTCTCTCTCTCTTTTTTTTTTTTTTTTTGAGAGAGAGAGAGACTGCTTTCGGTAACAGCTGGCATGGTTAGTATCTTGCCTGTTGTGGTCTCCTGTGTGCTGCGGCGCCAGATCAGTTAGTTGATGAATTGTTTTGTCAGCTCCAGTGGCTTTTTGGTCTGGGACAGCATTGAGAGACTACCATTGTTGTTTTGGTAGCTCTGTGCCATTGATCTCCACATTGAAGATGACTGGGAGATGGTCCAATGGTAGAGCATATCTCGTCATAACAGTGGTAAGGTGCTTGACGCCCCTTAATATCACTACATCAAGAAAATCTGTGTGGCTGCAATTGTTAGGGTAGATTGTGGGTCACGAGCTGCCAGGACGACCACATTGCGCTGCCTAACTAATTGCAGTAGGTGATGTCCACTTGTATTTGTAACCCTGGAATTACATTCAGGGTATTTGGCTTTGAAGTCACCAGCAGCAAAGAGTTTGCCACTGAGGGACAGCAATGCCTCAAAGTCTGTCAGGTCCAGGAGACCTCGTGGTGACTGATGTGCTGCCACAAAAGTGATTTGGCAATATTATCACTGCGACAGCAGTGTCATCTATTGTAGTGAGCTGTGGCAGCTGCACTATCAGGTGCTTGGGAGAGGTCTTTCTATGAATACTCATGCCGCCTCCTCCAATCCACTTATCTGTATGGGCACACGTGTAACTTGTCACTCATACGAAAATACCAGGCTTAAGGTAAGTTTCCAGGACTAGGCAGATGTCAGCTGCTTTGGCTTGGAAGAACTGCCAAAATTCACTGGCCTGTGTTCTTACACTGTTTGCATGCCATACAAAAACTGTTAACCCATTAATATTTGTACTATTCATCATTGGTCGTAGGTCTCACAAGGCAATGGTCCAATCCGACTGTTCGAAACCTACCCTGAAATTTTTCACACAGGAAGAATACACTGGAAGAAATGCACTGTCAAAATTTTAGCTACCAAGGCGCACTGTAGTATTGTAAAAAAGTTTAAAATTACTGAGTTTTGCCCCACGATGATCTGCTTATAATAGCTGTTTATACATCCCTCCCTTCTTACCTATGCACAATCCAGTGAATAAGCAGACACAGCCGTGGCGAGAGAATGTAGTGCCATGTAGCACAAAGTCCGCAGTGCACACACGTGAATTTTAAGCTCTTAAACTATACCAAAAATGTCTCAAATTGTTAATTTTTTGCATAGCTTTCTGGTTCATATTGGTAGCTAAATTATTACAGATGTAACTGT
This sequence comes from Schistocerca piceifrons, assembly GCF_021461385.2. NCBI lineage: Eukaryota > Metazoa > Arthropoda > Insecta > Orthoptera > Acrididae > Schistocerca > Schistocerca piceifrons. The sequence goes on from NC_060149.1 coordinate 881,183,660, forward strand.
TACACAAGTGACTGGCAGAGGAAACAAAATTGAAGCATTATATTATTTTACATTACAGATGACATACATCTGTCTGGCCTTTAATTTGTTGACATGAAATATTGTATAAAAATTCCTGTAGCACAGCCTCCTTATGATAATTTTTGAATGAGGTACATTTTATTAAAAATAAAACCATTCCTTGTGTATTCCCTGTGGTCTTTACGAGAATGGGAAGTATGTATTGGATGACAGAAACAAACATTTTCTGTTCGGAAGGTATACCTGAAAAAAATTAATGCATTCAGGCACTTCACAGTAATTACTAATTCTATTTATATGGAATTGGGATGAAGTAAGAAATCCCTTGGACACTTTCTTTTCCAATGACTGTACATTGATGCACACTGCTAGCTCTGTTCAGATATGACTTCGGAATGTACAGTGGGTCTTCAATGCTTCACTGGCCCAGCCAATCATATGTCATGAATATTATTTATGGCTAGTTTTAGACCAGAGAAGCTCATCCAGATACCTTTTCCACCACGGACAGAACTAAATTACATGGTGCATGACCAATGGTTCACATTTACTGTAGAAGTAATTCTTCAGTGATATACAGCCATTATATGGCATATAAGAATTGTGTGCCAATGTTAATCATGAGCTTCAAGTGAGGCGACTGTTGTCCTATGACTGAAACTCACATGGCCATAGACTGGGGAAGAGAGCTAACAAGGAAATAAAACACCACTAGTAAGAATGAGCATCAACTGCTGAAGACTAAAACCAAAGATTACTCTGAGCAAAGTTTATCTTATGGTAACAACATATTGTTCAGTGAGATTTAGATGGGTTGTACCCTCTAAACACAACTGTTATTTTAACAGTGAGATAGGAGGCTACAGTACAGGATTTATGAAGTCTATGAAGGCATGCTCTAATTTAGTGTCAACCAGTAACCTTTTGTCCTAATAGTGAGCCAAATCCTCTATGCAGAGAACATAACTGCCTAAAGGTTGTGATAGTATTATGAACCCTAATATAACCTAGCATACACCTGATCATTGTAAAAGGTCCAGAACACATTTAAAATTAGTTGTCATAAAATATATGTGATTTAAATCAAAATATTCACTGGATAGAACAAAAAAGCAACTGTTGTGGGAGTCACTGCCTTTGTCTCATCACCTTCTGAAATGTCGGTGGGTTTATAGTGCCCATCTGATCTAATGATTCTGGTGGAGGATATTTTTAAGATTCTCTAACTCTGTGTACAGGGTTTCAGGGTAAGAAGTAGTATATGCCTGTGCAGTGAAGTACAGAACATCACCTTGTGCTTGATGGTGGCAGTTGTTGGCTTGGGAATAATAAATACATTGAAATAGGCTTCCTCTAAAGGGCACATCCTAATGTATCATCACCCAGGTGAAGTGAATGCACAATAAATAAATAAATAAATATTCTCCTGACCAAAAGGTCAAGGATGAAGGATGGGCAAGTGACCATCCTTCCAAACCTCCAAAATAAATAAAATATCAGACTGCAGGCAACCTGAATGATGCCAAAAGATACATGTACCTTCAGTATTCTGATACCCTATGACACAGATGTCCTCTACATATCTGAAGAACAAGTAAGATTTCATTTACGCACTCTGAAGGGTGACTTCCTCAAAATTGTCCATACATAGCTTGGTTGCTATGGGAGGGTGGAAGGAAGGGGGCGGTGGGAAGACTAGTTGTAGCCACACCGTCAGTCTGTTGATAGAGTTGGTGTTTAACACATGTTGAAATAAACTGATCAGTTTTTCACCAGTTTTATCTCAAGTAACTATAGTAAATTTGTCAACTGGACCTGAATGAAAAAGAGAACCAGCACCAAAATCTATTAAAAGACAGAATCATTAAGTAGCGGCCCTTGCAACCGGAAAAAGAAATCCACTGATATGGTGTGTGCCTTGGCCTACCAGAGAGGGCTTAAAAGTATAGCTCAGTTATTAGTTAAGTAATATGCTTTAGAATTCATGGTGTTCCAGATAGGCTGAAGATAGGGACCTTCATTATGAGTTGTGGGAAGACCATAAAATTATGGACCTAGTGGGGTTGCACAGTGATTAGCACACTGGACTCACATTCAGTAGGACGATGGTTCAAACCTGCATCCGGTCATCCCTATTGAGGTTTTCCATTATTTCCTTAAACTGCTTAAGGCAAATGCTAGGACGGTTCCTTCAAAAGGGCATAGCCATTCTCCTCCTCCATCCTTCCCTAATCTGAACTTGTACTCTGTCTCTAATGACCTCCTCCTCCTCCTCCTCTATAAAGTTATGGCACTTTGCAGCATTACTGTATAGAAATTTCATCAGCAAAAGAGTCTGGGAGGCGGTTTCCATGGTTGTAGCCTTTTTATGGTATGCAGGGAATATTTTAAATTAAAACAGTCTTGTTTCAGGGAACCAGATGTGAAAAGTTGTGTTTGGACCACATTGAAATGAAGGTTTCTGATATGCAGGGTTGGGATGCATTATATTACACATAGTTGTAGCTTGGGACAAAGAGGTTAGACCACCAGAACCATTTAAGATTACTACACTGAATGTAAAGCTTGTATTGCACAGTGCACCTAAGGCAGCCCTTAGATTTGTGCGATTTATCATATACCCAAAATTTATTGGATTTCCTTTGGTACCGATGTGGATGACCTAGCACTTTTCTTTGTTTAGTGCCAATTGCCACTTTTCGCACCATACAGAAATTCTCTCTACACCATTTTGTAATTGGAATTGGTCGTTTACTAGATGGTAAATTACTTCATCTGCAAATAATCTAAGGGGGCTACTCAGATTATGGCCTAGATCATTTATGTGAATCAGGAACAGCAGAGGGCCTATGACACTATCTTGTGTAACGCCAGATATCACTTCTGTTCTACTCGATGATTTACCGCCTATCACTATGAACTGTGACCTCTCTGAGAGGAAATCACGAATCCAGTCACACAACTGAGACGATACTCCATATGCATGCAATTTGATTAATAGTCGCTTGTGAGGAACGGTATCAAAAGCCTTCTGGAAATGTAGGCATATGTAATCGATCTGAGATACCTTGTCGACAGCATTCATTACTTCATGGGAATAAAGAGCTAGCTGAGTTGTACAAGAAAGATATTTTCTGATACTGTGTTGGTTATGTATTAATAAGTCATTTTCTTCGAGGTGATTCATAATGTCAGAGTACAGTATATGCTCCAAAATCCTACTGCTCCAAAATCCTACTGCAAATTGTGGTCAGTGATATGGGTCTGTAATTTAATGGGTTACTCCTATTTCCTTTCTTGAATTTTGGTGTGACTTGTGCTACTTTCCAGTCTTTAGGGACAGACCTTTCGTCAAGTGAGCGGTTGTATATGATTGCTAAGAAAGACGCTATTGTGTGTGCATGCTGTGAAAGGAACCTGATTGGTATACCATCTGGACCAGATTAAGTGATTTGAGTTGTTTCGCAACACCTAAGAGATCTACTTTTATGTTACTCCTCCTAACAGCTGTTATGGTTTCGAATTCTGGAATATTTACTTTGTTTTCTTTCATGAAGGAAATACACAAAAGTGTATTTAGTAAGTCCACTTTAGTGGCACCATCATAGGTAACATTTCCATCACTATCACGCAGTGACGATATTGACTGTTTTATACCACTGGTGTACTTTACATATGACCAGAATCTCTTAGTGTTTTCTACCATATTTTGAGACAATGTTTCATTGTGGAAACTATTAAAAGCATCTTGCACTGACGTCTGCACTAAATTTCGAGCTTCCGTGAAACTTTGCCAGTCTTGGGGATTTTGCGTTCTTCTAAATTTGGCATGCTTTCTTCGATGCTTCTGCAACAGTGTTCTGACGTGTTTTGTGTACCATGGTGGATCAGTCCCATCTCTTATTAACTTATGTGGTATGAACCTATCTATTGCTGTCGCTACTGTATGTTTGAATTTGAGCCATATCTGGTCTACACTTACATAATTAGCTTGGAGGGAATGGAGACTCTCTCTTAGGAAGGCATCAAGTGAATTTTTATCTGCTGTTTTAAATAGATATATTTTGCGTTTATTTTTAGTGGTTTTGGTTTATATGGCTTTGAGCCTCGCTACAGTGACCTTGTGTTCACTAATCCCTGCATCTGTCATGACACACTCTATTAGATCAGGATTATTTGTGGCTCAGAGGTCAAGTGTGTTTTTGCAACCATTTACAATTTGTGTGGGCCATTGAACTAATTGTTCAAAGTAATTTTCAGAGAAAGCATTTAGTACAGTTTCGCAAGATGTATTCTGTCTACCACTGGCTTTGAACATTTATTTTCGCCAATAAATCGAGGATAGATTGAAGTCTCCACCAATTATAACTGTATGAGTGGGGTACTTATTTGTAATGAGATTCAAGTTTCCTTTGAACTGTTCACCTATTATATCATTTGAGTCGGGTGGTCGGTAGATGGAGCCAATTATTATTTTGGTATGGCTGTTGAAGATAACCTCTACCCATAGTAATTCGCAGGAACTCTCTCTTTCAACTTCACTACAAGATATACTATTACCAACAGACACACTCACACCACCACCTACTTTATTTAATCCATCCTTTCTGAACACGGTTTGCGCCTCTGTAAAAATTTTGGCAGAATTTATCTCTAGCTTTAGCCAGCTTTCTGTTCCTATAACAATTTCAGCTTCAGTGCTTTCTATCAGCGCTTGAAGCTCTGGTACTTTTCCAACACAGCTAAGACAATTTACAACTACATTACCGACTGTTGCTTGGTCAATTCTCATCATTTCTTTGCCCTGTGCCCTTTGAGACTGGAGTACTTTTTGATCTTTCCCGAGACTGTCTCTGTCTAACCTAAAAAACCGCCCAGTCCACGCCACACGGTCCGGTCGACGATGCTGCAGATGATGAACTCTGCCTTCATCTCGCTAGCAAGATTGGCAGTCTTCACCAACTCAGATAGCCGCTGGAAACCAGAGAGAATCTCTTCCAATCCATAGCGACACACATCATTAGTGCTGACATGAGCCACCACCTGCAGCTGGCTGCTCACTTGTTTCTATATCTGTTATGTCCCTGCCAGACACAACACCTCTGCTAAAATTGAGGATGTTGTGCAATTCCATCTTGACATGATACTCATCAAGTCATTTCACATTCCACAGCACGGAGGCTTTCAGACAGTTGTTCTTCCCGCAAACCATACGCGACTGGAACAGGAAAGGGAGGTAATGACAGTGGCACATAAAGTGCCCTCCGCCACACACCGTTGGATGGCTTGCGGAGTATAAATGTAGATGTAGATGGCTATAAAGCACTAGGCAGCCAGGCTGCAGTTGCCTGGCTGAGTTAGCCAAAATGTTGAGCAGCAAGTTTAGTCAGCCAACTTTAATAGTCAGCTGACAGTCATTCGTGACATATCAGCTGAGCAAGATGCATGTGGAAGATATTGTAATTGTTTACCTTTTGTCTAATTAGAAATGCAAAGCACATTATTCAGACCCACTTTATTCTAACCATGAAAATTATTTTTCCATCTTGTTACTCTGTGTAATGCTGATTATAAATTCACATACATAGATGTTGGAGCATAAAGAAAATGTAGTGACTCATCTGTTTTTAAGCAATAAATTTTGCATGAAAAGCTCATCAATATAAATTTTTGAATATAGGAGAAAAACCCCGTATCAAACAATGGAGAATTGATGCTGTACGTCATTCTCTGGGACAAGGCACTTTATATATCTGAAAACTTAATGTGTACATATGGTGGAAGGAGTTTAACAAAAGCATCTGTAACTATCAACTGTCTCGGTCTAGACGGTTATGGCTTTTGACATTCTGGCAAGTACACTGAGAATTTTTCATCACCCAACAGTTGTCTGAGAATTTGTAGTTGATATTGTGAAAGAATTCTGTTTTTTACGTAAATACGTGCGAGAAAGAGAGAGCTATAAATCTGAAGACACACTGTTTGTCCCTCCAGGACTGTAAATTCCCTCAGCCCCCTATAAGTAGTCTAGAGTAATCGTAAATTTTGTTTTGGAATGCAGCCCAAGGTCTGGCGACTTTGACAGTTGCGTAGAGACTGCAGGTAGCCACAGATGTTCTCCACTTGACATCCTGCTCACAACTGACAGCGTGGAGTTGGCATAGTGTAATGACTGCCACAGCCAGGGAATCCTAGCTGCCTAGTGCGCAGGCTGCACTGTAGGTTGTTTTCTTACAAGTTCATTGTGATAGGCTGAGGAGAAGGCAGAGGGGCGCAGTGAGTCATGGCAGTGAGGTGATGTGGTCATGTACTGCACCGAGGCAGATGCACGGCTGCTCGTGCCCAGGTGATGCAGGAATGATGACTCTCCATCCAGTGAGCAGTAGATGGGTCCATGGTAAGCTAATAGCTATTGGATTATTGCTTGTTTAGGTAAACTACTAGTTTTTCTTGTGGGGTAGAATGGTCCTCCATCCAAATAGGAAACCAGTAAAACACTTATTCTAGTTACTAAAGGGGGCTCAAAGAAAAGAAACAATTGCAAAAATTATTAAAATTTCTTATTCTGGACCTTAGATAAGTATGCGCAGAAAGCACAGCTAGGCGTTACATTTTGTTTTATTTATCTTTTTCAGGTTGTGCTTACATCCCCATTAGCTTCACACCCAGTTAGTCCCTTGTATAGTATATAATTATTGCTTGTATTCTGTTCACTTAGACAAAGAGCATATTACACAAAGTACAAGTACGGCTAAACTGCAAACTTCATATTATTTCCTATACACAATAACTCTTCTATAGGTGTTCGCTGTTCTCCAGAGAAAAGCTCACTCTGGGTCATATGTACAGTACACAGTTATAAAGTCTGTGTCTGAGAGAGACGCATTCATGAGTCCAGAATCATTGTGAAAATTTCTGTAATGTGACCATAAATGAAACAGATGTTTACACAAGTAAATCTTATTACAGTAGCCCATTTTGTACAAGAGCCACACTGTTTATCTGATGAAAAACATAGCTAAAGGACATTATATATTATGCTGCTGTGTTCGAAATCTCTTTTTATTACAATAAGCCTATTTCATCATGATTGCCATCGTCAGGTTATCTGTGGAAATACATGGTTGTGTACAATGTTCCAGATTCTGAAGTAGATAATTTAACATATTATGGAATAATGCTTTGCTACATGCATCAGGTGGTTTTCGAAATATGAAATTTTACTTCAAGTAACGTCATTGTGAAATAAATTTCACAATTGGAAAACAGAAATAACTGCTCCAGCTACAGTTTAACACCTAATAGAGCTCCACCAAAGTCAAAAGAGCAAAATGATATGACAGTGACAGAAACTAATACAGCGATATCGCATGGACATAAAGACCACCTCATGTATGTAGCAAAGCATTATTCCATAGTATGTTAAATTATCTACTTCAAAATCTGGAATATTGTACTCAGCTATGTATTCCTACAGATAACCTGATGATGGCATTCTTGCTGAAATAGGCCTATTGCAATGAAAAAATATAATTGAACACTGCAGCATCTTGGCCTCATTGCATAATATGTAATGTCCTTATAAGACACAGCAGGCCCAATGAGCACAAAGAGCTAGAAGAGTTGAAATGGAACTATGTGGTATCACAGTCGTCATGTACGTCTGATGGTACCATTCACTGACATATGGAATAGTGTGATCCATATTAATTTGACCCTTCTCATGAGTTAGGAGTTGGTCAATTGAGCATAGCAGACAGTTGGCCATAAAATTGGATGGCAACATCCAATTATGAGAATTTATAGATAATGTTGCAGTACTGTAGAAACAACCACCTATATCATAAATCTGGAGGACTAGTATGCAGTAGAGTAAAGTAATCATATAGTTCCATCTGATCAGTGAGGGGGAACATAAGTTGTTAACTACATAAACTTCTAATTGCAGGTCTGAGAACGACTTGCAGTAACAATCTCACATTAGTACAGGCTCATAGACATTCAACAACCAATTCACTGAATCATGGACTCAGTTGAGGCTCATAGCAACTGAAGTGATGTGGGGGGGGGGGGGGATTGATGATAGGAGTTGCTGCTGTCAGCATGCAGTTGCTGACAAGGATAGGCCAGCTTGTGTTTGTTGAGTATTGGTGTATGGGAACACTAGATTGCTGCCAGCTTTCAGCAAGGCTTGAATGTTCGTGCAGCATTAAATACTGGATCTTGTGGCAACTCAGAAATTGTATACACAACCCAAAATGCTTACAATGTAAGGCTTGATTTCAGTGCCACAGGCTGGAAAGGGAGGAAATGAAACATGAAGCTGAAGGCTAGTGCGGGACGTTTTCATGCTAGGCTCTTTGCAAGGAAAATTGTAGAACGTAAGTTAACATGTGGAGGGTTTTGTGGATAATTTGGAAGGTATGTTCTGGGTAAGGTTAAAAGCGTGACAACCTGTCCAACCCAGAGCATTGTAGACAGTCCAACACATTGCACACTGTTTGGGGCTGTCTGTCTGACACCGAACTGGAGACAGGGGTTGATAAGTGAGGAATAGGTAGGAGAGGATGTGTGTTACCCATTCAAATGTAGGGAATGGAACAAGGATACAGAACTTTTCTATGAGATGGGTTAGATGAGCCTGCTCTTAAATTGTCAACTGGGGAGAGAGTTTAGAACAGGTGCAAAATCAGGTGATGGGGACGACACACATCAGTTTGGATATATACCCGAGTATCACAGTCCAAAAAGAAAATGATGAAACTCAATGGCTAATTCACTGTAGATGCGACACCACTGGACACTGAAACGAGGAAGGGCATGATGCCTCAGAACTATGGATGAAAAGATGAGATAGCAAAACTGATACTGCTGCGAGAGTTCATCCTAAACTACCATCTGTCAGGAATAGAAGAAAGAATGGATAGCCTCAGTAGCACAGCAGAGGATAAGAAGTAGAGGGTAGTAGACTCAAAAATAAACTGGGTAGCCACCAATGGCAACTGCCCACCGATTCCAGCAGAATGGGCGCTCATGATGTAACCCTCACTGCAGCGTAAGAAACAGTGCTGCAGAATGAGTGTCCGAACTTATCGCTGTTCTCTGTGGGTGTGAATCGATCCCCTCACACTGATTAACATGTAAGAGACTGTGTTAGTCAAGGACTGGAACAAATCCTACAACGTCGGTACCGTCAATGGTGTTACTTGACACACACCTGTGTGTGTCACCAGTATATGGGCGTAAGCGGTAGGGAGCCAATGAAAGTGATCTGAAGACAGTGAATATTTAGCAAGCCTAAATTCAGTCATATACATGTATGAAGAGGAACATTGCAAATGAGTTTTCTCGTTTTGAATTACCAGGTTCTGCAACAAGACCCAGTTAGCCAGTTGATATTGAAATAACTGTGCTCCTTTATTGCATCTTTGAACCTGCTTTGAGGTTGCATTGAAATTGCTCTGCTGCACCCTGTGCCAAATCATTTTAAGCTGTTATGCCAATTTTTTCTCTTGGAGTCAGTATGTGCGTAATTCAAAGGGAGAACTCGTAGGGCAGCCGTACAGTACCTCATAGGGATTGTGTCATTTGGCTTGTGAATTCTGCTAATATATATGTGGCAGATAATGATATCAGTCATGTGGCTTGTTCAACTAATAAGATAGCTTTTGGACAATGATTTTATCAATATGTTCAACATGGCCATGGCCACTGGCTTTGGGATGGAAGGGATGATTCATTACTTGTTAATCATTTAACAGTTTACACGTTTCCATAAATGAAGTGGACATGAAGTTCATTCATTGGTCTGCCAGAATGACAGTGCGGCTTCCAAACTGTAACACTAAGTGATTCACAGAGGCTTTTGCTATGGTCTCTTTCGTCATATCAGCAGTTGGTACCAAAACCAGGTACTGATAACGATAATTGACAAAGTAAATTATTCTCCTGTTGTGTCTAAGGTAAGGGTCCCATAATATCCAGGGTCACGATCTCAAATGGCCTCGAAGCTTCTGCCAAGGTCTGCAACAGAATTTGTAGCCATGTTACCTGTGCTCTTTGCATGCACACGTGACAAGTGCACATCTATCTCTCTGTCACATTGCCAATTTTGTTACCAGTAATGGGTAGTAATTTGGGTGTTTGTAGCTCGTTTGCCATTGTCTCTGGCTTAGATGCTATGGTGGCATTGGGCAGTGATACAAAACTGGAGCCATTTTGGTATCACCAACTGATTCCTGTGAGGGGTCTTACGATAAAAATATATTGTCTTCAGATACAAAATTCAGGAGAGTGGCATATTGCTGACAGTCAGCTTTGTTTCTTTGCACTTCTTTGAGCTCCGTGATAAGCATCTCATCTGCTTGCTCTACACGGACCTTCCTACTTAATGCACGTGGCTGTAGAAGTTTCCCAGTTTAAAGTACGTCATAATCATAAGTAATTTCAGTGCCCATGCGCTATGTAACTTCAGATGTCTTTCAAATTTAGGGGCCATTAAAGGGCAGCACAGTGAGTTAACATTGGGAACTCCAGAAGAGAATGGACACATATAGTGAAGGCAATCTCTTTAGTAGACATCTTGCATTTTCTAAGTGTTCTGTCAATAAATTGTGGTCTTTGTTTCACTTTCCCTGCAACATTATCTATGTGATCATTCCAATTTAATTTATTCATAATTGTAATCCTGCAAGGAAGTTGAATTTCTTTAGATTCGTGTGATTTTTTGTGTAACCAAAATTTAGCAGACTCCTTTTAGTACTCATATGGGTGACTTCATAGTTTTCATTATTTAGAGTCAGTTGTCACATTTTGCACCATACAGATATGTTGTCTAAATCATTTTCCAGCTGTTTTTGATCATATGACAACTTTACAAGACAATAAATGACAGCGTCATCTGCAAACACTCTAAGAGGACTGCTGAGATTGTCTTATAAAATGTTTATATGCTGTATTAGGAATGGCAGGGGGCCTGTAACACTTCTTTGTGGATCACCAGATACCATTTCTTTTTTATTCGATGACTTTCTGTCATTTACTACAAACTGTGTCCTTCCTGACAGGAAATCGTGAATTCAGTTGCGCAACTGAGACGATACTCCATACACATGCAAGTTGATTAGAAGGCACTTGTGAGGAGCAGTGTCAAAAGCCTTCTGGAAATCTAAAAATGTGGAATCAATTTGACATCCCGGTCGCTAGCACTCCTTACTTCATAAGAATAAAAGAAATAATTGTATTTAACAAGAATAATATTTTCTGAATCCATGCTGACTGTGGCATCAGATAATTTTCTGTGAGGTGATTGATAATGTTCAAATACAGTATATGTTCCAAAATCTTGCTGCAGATCGACGTTAGTGATACGGGTCTGTAATTCAGTGGATTACTCCTGTTTCCTTTATTGCGTATTGGTGTGACTTGTGCAACTTTTCAGTCTTTCAGCATGAATCTTTCAGAGTGTGAGCTGTTGTATGTAACTGATAAGTATGAGCAATTGTATGGGTATACTCTGAAAGGAACCTTATTGGTGTGCTATCTGGACTATTTGACTTGCCTTTATTAAGTGATTTAAGCTGCTTTGCTGCACTGAGGATATCTACTTCTAAGTTACTTATGTTTGCAGTTGTTCTCAATTTGAATTCTGGAATATTTACTTTTTGTCTTTGGCGAAGGAATTTCAGAAACCATGTGCAGTAACTCTGCTTTAATGGCACTGTCATCAGTAACATTTCATTGCTATTGCACAGTGAGGTATTGACTATTTCTTGCCACTGATGTACTTTACATATAACCAGAATCTCTGTGGGTTTTCTGCCAGATTTTGGGACATAGTTTCATTGTGGAAACTACTAAAAGCATCTTGCATTGAAGATCACTGTCAATACTATTTCTTTGAATTCAAACCACATCCGGTCTCTGCTTACATAGTCAGATTGGAAGGAGTGGAGACCGTGTCGTAGGAGTGGGGCACCTATTTGAAAGGAGACCAAAGTTTTCTTTGAACTGTTCCATATCATTTGAGTCGGAGGGGTCAGTAAAAGGGACCAACCATTAATTTATTCCCATTGTCAGGTATGACTTCTACCCATACTATCCCACAGGAACTTCTCAAAATCAGGGTATACCAGCAAGGGTGAAATTGTTAATACATTTTTGACCAATTGCATTGCAGTCTGATACTCTGTAATCCATTAAAAGTTACTTCTTTTTTCAATAACTTTGTTAATGGCTTAGTTATGGTGACGTAGTCTTTTACAAAATGATGATGATAATAGTTTGGCATCCTAGAAACCTTTGCCATGCCTTTACATTAGTGGGTGCAGGAAAGTTTCTGGCAGTTGTGGATCTGTGTTCACCCTAGCTGAGCTACAGGTACTGAACCTGCGATTCTGCTAAAGAACATTTTTCCAATTTCAGGCTCAAATGTGTGCCTTGAAATCTTGACAATACACATCTTAACTGCTCAGTGTGTTCCTTGATTTTTCTGGAGAGTACAATAATGTCATCTAAATAGACCAAACACGTTGTTCACTTCCATCCTCTTGACAAGTCTGCGAATTGGTGAAATGCTCCGGATGTGTTCCTTAAACCAAAAGGCATTCTTGAAAACTCGTATAATGTGGAAGGCACTACAAAAGCAATTTCTGGCCAGTCCTGGGTCACAGTCAGAATCTAGTGATACACTGATTTTATTTATAAAGGGATAGAGAATTTGCAGTTCCCTAGTCTGTCAAAGTTTCATTGATATGAGGCAATGGGTGTTTGTCGGGTGATGTGGCTTCAGTTACTAACCTCATATCCCCACACAGTCAATACTCCTCCTAACCATTAACAGATTTCTTTGAAATAATTGTTATTGGTAATGCCCATGGACTTTCGGAGAGCTATATAATTTCATCATTGAGTTGTTTCTGAACACTCCCTCCCACAACTCGCTGTAAGTGATACAGAATTCTATAAGTTTCTGTGCATAGGTCTGACATCTCCAGTTGGAATTACATGGTGGACTAGGTCAGTAGCTGGCAAATATTGACTCTCCTTGAATAAACGTGCAAATTCCTCCAAAACTGGATGCAAAAGACTCCACTCAGACTCAGTTAAGTGCTATAACTTTATCTGTGAAAGATTTTTAAGGTGTGGTGTGATTGTATAGAAGTCCTATTTGTGCAGTGATTCCTGCCTCTTATTCTCCTGTCTCCTATTCTCCTAAACCCCCCCAGTGGATATGTGTGTGGCATGCATGGGGCCCCGAGCTATTGCAGTCTCCTTCCTTTTTCCAGACTGCATTACCATCCCTGTTCCTCTCGTCCTCTGTCCTTCCTCCTTTCTCCCTGCCCCCTCCTTTCCCTCTTAGTGGACTTCTTTATGTCGACCTGGCTATCCTCCCGGCTTTGTTTTGGTATGTGGTATTGTTTAGTTTGCTGTTTCCATCTCCTTTTTGGTGTTTTTGGTTCCCTTGGGGTTTGACCTCCATTTCCAACGTTTTCTGTTCAGTGTGAACCATTTGGGGATGAATTCCTTATCTAGTTTCCATGGTGCAGGCTCCTCTCCCCCTCCCCTCCCTTTTCCCCTTGCACCCTTGCCCCCTTCCTGCTAGGTCACCAGCACGGTAGCCAGTCCATGTGGTGGGGCTGTTAAGTACCCACTTGGCTGAGCCCCCTGACAACACAGGGATCACACTGCTAATACCTGAGCTGTTAATGCCTCGTGTATGCCAAGGAGTCGATGCTCATCACTTTGGAGCATCAGAACTCCAGGCAATGGCCGCCGTGCCAGATGGCCCTTGCTGTGGCTGGGTGGTGCCCACGGGGCGAGCCCCAGATCGGAGTGGGTGGTACTAGGGCGGACGCCTTGCACATGAAGCGACAAAGGCTTCAACATCCTGGCCATTCTGTGGCTGTCTCTAAGAGTGACAGTAGACATGACAGTCCTCCTCCTGTTCCTTCGGCTGTCCCTTCCCTGGTCACCCCCGGGGAAAAGGGTCAAGCTCGCCGGCTTGGGTTGAAACCTTTCCCTCAGTACCTGGTTTGTACCAGGACAGATGGCGAGAGTTTTGCCATGACCAAGCCTCTGTTTTTCGTGGAGACGATTGAAGATAAGTTTGGCGAAGTGGACTACATGAGTAACATCATGTGGTCTGGCTCTTTGCTCATAATGACATCATCTGTTGCCCAATCTGCAGCCCTGCGTGCTTGTGACTATCTCGGTGACATCCCAGTCTCTGTTGCACCCCACCAATCTTTGAATTCGGTACAGGGTATCATTTTCCACCGGGATCTACTCCAAACTGACGAGGAGCTCCATGCAAACCTCGAGTGTCGATGAGTCCGATTTATCCATCGTGTTCAGCGAGGCCCTAAAAACAATCACACTGATACGGGTGCCTTTATCCTGGCCTTGAGGGGGATGCCCTCCCAGAGAAGGTAAAGGTAATGGTGTATCGGTGTGATGTAAAACCTTACATTCCACCACCAATGAGATGCTTTAAATGCTTACAGTTTGGACACGTCTTCCCGCTGCACCAATGATCCCCTCTGCAGTGACTGTGGGCACCGCCTCCATGGAGGAGTGCCTGTGCTCCCCTGCCAGCGTGAGTCAATTGTTATGTGTAGCATCCTCCATGCTCGCCAGCATGCCCAGTGTACGTGAAAGAACGAGGGATTCAAGAGTACAAGACTTTAGATCGACTTACCTACATCGAGGCTTGTCGAAAATTTGACCGGCTCCATCCCGTGCCTCTAACTTCTACTTTTTCTTCAGTTATGTCCATTCCCCCTCCTACCCTCTCCTCTTCCAAGCCCTGCCCAATTCGATCCACACCTTCCTCCTCACAATCACTCTCCCATTCCCCCTCCTCCTCCCCTTCCCCCTCCCCGTCAGTACCCATACCCACTCCTTTGGGTGCTGCTCCTCCTCCCCCACTGGAGAAGCGCTCGCCTTCTTCAGGAGCCGCCGGTACTGGAACTCCCTCCCGGGACTCCTCTTCTTGGCACCACCCTGAAAGGCAATCTGCAGCTCCACATCGGCCGCGCGATCTGCGGCCGTTGGGCACCAAGATTGCCAGGTGTAATTCCGTGCCTGACATCGCTACAGTCTGCCCTTCTCTTCCTTCACAAGAGAAGAAGCAGAAACACAAGAACAAGGGCAAGGCCCCTCCGTTACCCCCTGAGGTGCTGCTTTCCCCTCCTCCAGCCAATGAACCAACAGTGTCTGATCCCACCTATATGGACATTACCCCATCCTTATCGGTGACGGATGGCGACTCGGCGGCATGACTGGCTCCGGTCCATTCATTTCCCATTTGGACTCCAGCTTGAGAATCCTCCAGTGGAATTGTAATGGATATCTGCATCACCTCCCAAAGTAACAGCCCCTTCTTTCCTCCTACTCTGTTGCTTGTGGTGCTCTCCAGGAGACTCATTTTGTCAATTGTTACTCACCCACCCTTCGTGGGTTCCACGCTTTCTGTCAGAACCGAATTGGTCCCTCGTGGTATTCTGGTGGTGTTTGCACCTTGGTCCATAACAACATTGTTAGTAAATGGGTTCCCCTCCATACCACTCTGGAAGCAATTGCTGTCAGGGTCCATTTGGCCACCTAACCACCCTTCTTCAACAACTCCCTTCTCCCCTCCTGCTTCTAGGGGACTTTAATGCCCACAACCCTCTTTGGGGTAGTCACACGACTACTGCCCTGGACAGGACAGTTGAAGCTGTTCTGGCAGGGCTTGACCTCTGTCTCCTAAACACTGGCGCTCCCACACACTTTAGTGTGGCACTCAGCACTTTCTGTGCCATTGACCTCTCCATCTGCAGGCCCAGCCTTCTTCCCTCCATTCAGTGGGGTGTCCACAATGACTTATGTGACAGCGATCATTACCTGATTGTTTTGACTTCCTTCAGTATGTCTCGCTCTGTCACCCTCCCAGGTGGGCCTTCTCTAAAGCTGATTAGGGTGCCTTCTCCTCTGCTACCATCCCCCCTGTACTACCACACAGCAGTATTGATGAGTCTACACTGACTGCTGCCATTCTTGCCACAACTGTTTCAGCCATCCCGTCTTCCTCGGGTTCCCCCCGTCGGAAGATGGTCCCTTGGTGGACTCCGGAAATTGCTGTGGCCAGAAAAGACTGCAGACATGCTCTTCAACACTTCAGGCGGCACCCTTCTACTGCTCTACTTCTGGTCTCTAAACGATTCTGCACCTGGGCCCATTACCTAATAACATTTCAGAAACGGATTTGCTGGGAATGATATGTGGCTGCCATAGGACCGCACACCCCCTATTCACAAGTCTGGTCGAAACTCAGGCGAATTTTTGGCAGTCATCCTCCTCCGGCGTCACAGGAATTTCTGTGCATGGTGTTGTCCTTACCCATGCGGACTTAGTCGCAGAACATTTCGCTCAACACTTTGCCCAAGCCTCTGCATCAACTCAGTATCCGCCCACGTTCCTCCTCCTTAAAGAGTGCTTGGAACAACTGCCTTTGTCTTTCGTTTCTTGCTGTTTGGAGCCTTATAACGCCCCATTTAGTGATTGGGAATTTGCCAGCACCCTCGCCCTTTGTCCCAACATGACTCCTGGACCGGACTGGATATTTAACCAAATGCTCCAACACTTATCGATGGCTGGCCACTGTCATATACTGACCCTTTTCAACCATCTGTGGAGTGAGGGGGTATTTCCTACCCAGTGACAGGAAAGCATTGTTATTCCAGTGTTGAAGCCTGGGAAGCCACCTCTTCAGTTAATAGCTACCATCCAATTAGCCTTACCAACACCCTCTGCAAGCTCTTTGAATGCCTGGTGAGTCGGCAGCTGTTTTGGATCCTTGAATCCTGTGACCATTTGTCATCGACTCAAGGTGGTTTTCGCCGTGGCTGCTCTACAGTGGATAACTTAGTCCACCTGGGGTCTGCTATCTGGTTGGCTTTTGCCCATCGGCAACACCTCTTTGCAGTCTTCTTTGACCTGCATAAAGCCTACGACACCATCTGGCGGCACCACATCCTCACCACCCTTCACGACTGGGGCCTTTGTTGTGCTCTGCCCATTTTTATCTGTAACTTTCTTTCTTGTCGCTCTTTCCAGGTCCAAATTTGGTTCCTCCTTAAGCACTTCCTATTGGCAAGAAAATGGGGTTCCACAGGGTTCCGTGCTGAGTGTCCCTCTCTTTCTCGTCGCCATTAATGGACTGGTGGTGGCTGCTGGGCCAACAGTGTCCTCCTCTTTGTATGCTGATGATTTTTGTATCTACATTGCTTCCTATGTCATGGGCACTGCAGAACGCTGTCTACAGGGGGCAATCTACCGGGCACAATCTTGGGCTCTCTCCTATGGCTTTCAGTTTTTGGTGGTCCTCCCTGCGGGTCCGGGGTAAGAATAGGCCCGAGGTATTCCTGCCTGTCGTACGAGGCAACTAAAAGGAGTTTCAACCGTTTCGACCTTCCATGTGATGGTCCCCCTTGGGGTTTGACCCCCATTTTTCAAAATTCTACAGAAGTACGAGCCTTTTGGGGAAGGACACCTTACGTGGTGTACCACTGGTCCTAAGTGCACTAAGACCTTGGCACTCAGTATTGTACCGGCGTTGTAACCATACCCACTATTTCTCAAATTGGGCCTAAACGCCTGATGGGTTGTCCAAGTTACGCCCATAGTGCATCTCCATCTGCCCCAGCGATCATGATGGACTTTCCATGGCACCAGAAATCCAGCACGGTAGCCAGCCCGTTGTGGTGGGGTCGTCATGTACCCTCTAGGTTGTAGCCCCCTGACAACACAGGGATCGTACTGCTGATACTTGAGCTGCAACCTCCCCACGTCGGCCAAGGAGTAGATGCCCGTCTCCTTGGGGCATCAGGACTCCCGGCAATGGTCATCCTGCCAGGTGGCCCTTGCTGCGGCTGGGTGGCGCCCGTGGGGAGAGCCCCTGGTCGGAGTTGGTGGTATCGGGGCGGACGTTTCGCAGATGAAACGTCAACACGTATCAGGTCGCTCTGCGGCCGAGTCTTTCAAAAGAAAAGGTACCGTTTCTAGTCCTGGTTCTCCTGCCCTTTCCCCCTTGGCCACTCCATGGGAGGAGGGACAGGCCCGCCGGCTTGGGGCGAAGTACTTCCCCCGCTATTTGGTCTGTTCTCGAACCGATGGGGGGCGACATTCGCCACCTCCAAGCCCATGTTCTTTGTTCAGCACATTGAGGACATCTTCGGGGAAATCGAGGCTCTCAGCAAGATGCGTTCAGGGTCCGTACTTATCAAGACCACCTCCGCCACACAGTCGGTGGCGCTCCAGGCGTGTGACCACCTAGGGGACATCCCAGTATCCATTGTCCCACATCTGGCACTAAATAGGACGCAGGGGGTTATTTTCCATCGTGACCTCCTGCTACAATCTGATGAGGAGCTCAGGGCCAACCTGGAGCGCCGAGGCGTGCATTTCGTCCGGCGAGTCCAGCGCGGCCCCAAAGACCGTCGCATCGACACCGGGGCCTTCATCCTCGCCTTCGAGGGGGACGTTCTCCCGGAGAAGGTAAAGGTGATGTGCTACCGGTGTGACGTGCGACCTTACGTCCCACCTCCTATGCGCTGTTTTAGGTGTTTGCGCTTTGGGCACATGTCGTCACGGTGTGAGGCTGAGCCCCTTTGTGGCGATTGTGGACGTCCTCTTCATGAGGAACATACATGCACCCCACCACCTCGGTGCATTAATTGTCCTGGCGTCCACTCGCCTAGATCCTCAGACTGCCCCGCCTATCAGAAGGAGAAGAAGATACAAGAAATCAAAACTTTGGATCGGCTCTCTTATTCTGAGGCCAGGAAGAAGTATGACTGCCTTCATCCCGTGCCATTGACCACTTCGTTTGCCTCAGTTGTGTCCACTCCTTCCGCGGTATCCTCACCCCTATCCTGTCCCCCCTCCGCCTCCTCCGCCCATCAGGGGGCTCTGCCTCCGCCTCCAAAATCCCTCCCTTCCAAATCCTCCTCCCCCATGGCCCCCACCCCCTGTGCCCCAGGGGCCACCCTTCCTCATCCTCCTCCCCCACGCCACCTGAGAAGCGATCCTCTTCTCAGGCGTCAATCGGGGAAACGTTCCGGACCCCAGCTTCCGAGGTCCGGCGTTCCAAAACGGACACCGCGTGTGAGGACCTTCTTCGGGTCCAGCCCACCATCCCTGTGCCTCCTCGGCCTTCCAAGAAGGCCTCCAAGAAGAAGTCTCTATCCTCCTCTCCACCCCGGCGCGTTTCGTCTGATGCTTCATCCGTGAGTCGCTGCTCCCGGCCGTCCTCAGTTTCGCCGGGACGCTCTGCTGCCAGGCGCTCCGCCGGCCTTTCGTCGGCAAATGATGCGGCCTCTCCTACACAACCAGGGACAGTGGCCGCAGCTGGCGACGAGTCGATGGAACCGGATCCGCCTCCCGTCGGTTGTAGCGTTGTTCCCTCGCAACCTGGCCCTCCGCGGCCGTCGAGGTGACCAGCTCTTCCCCCGTCTCGTTCCCCCAACTTTTTGACTAGCGATGGCGTTGTTTCATTGGAACATAAGAGGTATTTGATCTAATCGGGAGGAATTACAACTGCTCCTCCACCTGCACTGTCCGCTCGTCCTTGGTCTCCAGGAAACCAAGTTGCGCCCGACTGACCGTATTGCCTTTACCCACTATACCTCGGAGCGGTATGACCTCACCCCTGTGGACGGTATCCCAGCTCATGGTTGGGTCACGTTGCTCGTTCGGGACGATGTCTATTACCATCCCATCCCATTGACCACCCCACTCCAAGCAATAGCTGTCCGCATTACTCTTTCCGCTTTTACTTTTTCAGTTTGTACCATCTACACTCCACCGTCATCTGCTGTTAGTCGGGCTGACATGATGCACCTGATCGTTCAGCTTCCCCCGCCGTTCTTATTGTTTGGCGACTTCAATGCCCATCATCCCCTTTGGGGCTCTCCTGCATCCTGTCAAAGAGGCTCACTCTTGGCGGATGTCTTCAACCATCTCAATCTTGTCTGCCTCAATACCGGCGCCCCAACTTTCCTCTCGGACTCTACTCATACCTACTCCCACTTGGACCTCTCGATCTGTTCTACCACTCTTGCCTGTCGGTTCGAGTGGTATGTCCTTTCTGACACCTATTCGAGCGACCACTTCCCCTGTGTCGTTCGCCTCCTGCACCACACCCCATCCCCACGTCCTTCGAGCTGGAACATAGTGAAAGCTGACTGGGGACTTTACTCCTCCCTGGCGACCTTTCCGGACCACAATTTTCCCAGTTGTGACAGTCAGGTCGAATACCTCACGGCTGTTATCATCAATGCTGCCGAACGTTCCATTCCTCGTACTACTTCTTCTTCACGTCGCGTTTCCGTCCCCTGGTGGAACGAGGCTTGTAGGGACGCTATCCATGCTCGACGACGTGCTTTACGCACCTTTCGCCGCCATCCTACGTTGGCGAATTGTATTGAATACAAACGACTCCGAGCGCAATGCCGTAGAATCATCAAAGACAGCAAAAAAGCTTGTTGGGCCTCTTTCACCAGCTCCTTTAACAGTTTTACTCCCTCTTCCGTCGTTTGGGGTAGCCTGCGCCGGCTGTCGGGCATTCAGGCCCACTCCTCGGTACCTGGCCTGACCTCAGGTAATGAGGTCCTTGTTGATCCTGTGGCTGTCTCCAATGCCTTTGGCCGCTTTTTCGCGGAGGTTTCAAGCTCCGCTCATTACCACCCTGCCTTCCTTCCCAGGAAAGAGGCAGAAGAGGCTCGGCGCCCTTCCTTCCACTCGCTGAATCTGGAAACTTATAATGCCCCCTTTACTATGCGGGAACTCGAACGTGCGCTTGCACTGTCCCGATCCTCTGCTCCGGGTCCAGATGCCATTCACGTTCAGATGCTGGCACACCTTTCTCCGGCGGGCAAAAGCTTCCTTCTTTGTACCTACAATTGCGTCTGGACCGAAGGTCAAGTCCCCAGGCGTTGGCGTGATGCCGTTGTTGTTCCTATACCCAAACCCGGGAAGGATAGACACCTTCCTTCTAGTTACCGCCCCATTTCTCTTACAAGCTGTGTCTGTAAGGTGATGGAGCGCATGGTTAATGCTCGGTTAGTCTGGATTCTTGAATCTCGACGACTACTTACTAATGTCCAATGCGGCTTTCGTCGCCGCCGCACCGCTGTTGACCACCTTGTGACCTTGTCGACATTCATCATGAACAACTTTTTGCGAAGGCGCCAAACGGTAGCCGTGTTCTTCGACTTGGAGAAGGCTTATGATACCTGTTGGAGAGGAGGTATCCTCCGCACTATGCACAGGTGGGGCCTACGCGGTCGCCTGCCCCTTTTTATTGATTCCTTTTCAACGGATCGAAAGTTTAGGGTACGTGTGGGTTCCGTATTGTCCGACGTCTTCCTCCAGGAGAACGGAGTGCCTCAGGGCTCCGTCTTGAGCGTAGCCCTTTTTGCCATCGCGATCAATCCAATTATGGATTGCATTCCACCTAATGTCTCAGGCTCTCTCTTTGTCGATGACTTCGCAATCTACTGCAGTGCCCAGCGAACATGCCTCCTGGAGCGCTGCCTTCAGCGTTGTCTAGACAGCCTCTACTCATGGAGCGTGGCAAATGGCTTCCGGTTCTCTGAAGAGAAGACGGTTTGTATCAACTTTTGGCGACATAAAGCGTTCCTTCCGCCATCCTTACATCTCGGTCCCGTTGTTCTCCCATTCGTGGACACAACTAAGTTTCTAGGGCTCACGTTGGACAGGAAACTGTGTTGGTCTCCACATGTCTCTTATTTGGCGGCCTGTTGTACATGTTCCATTAATGTCCTCAGAGTTCTTAGCGGTTCATCTTGGGGAGCGGATCGCACTGTCCTGCTTCGCTTGTATCGGTCCATAGTCCGATCAAAGCTGGATTATGGGAGCTTTGTCTACTCGTCCGCTCGGCCATCCCTCTTACGCCGGCTCAACTCCATCCACCATCGGGGGATACGTCTTGCGACCGGAGCCTTCTACACTAGTCCTGTCGAGAGTCTTTATGCTGAAGCTGCAGAGTTACCATTGACCTACCGGCGCGACGTACTGCTGTGTCGGTATACCTGCCGGCTGTTGTCTATGCCCGACCACCCGTCTTACCAGTCCTTCTTCGCCGATTCTCTCGACCGTCAGTACGGGTTGTATGTGTCTGCCCTGCTGCCCCCCGGAGTCCGCTTCCGTCGCCTGCTTCGACAATTGGATTTTGCCCTCCCTACCACCTTCAGAGAGGGTGAGAGCCCGACACCACCTTGGCTCCAGGCTCCGGTTCATATTTATCTCGACCTCAGCTCACTCCCGAAGGAGGGTACTCCGGCTGCAGTGTATTGCTCACGGTTTGTCGAACTCCGTGCTCGCCTTGCCGGTCACACCTTTATTTACACCGATGGCTCCAAAACTGACGATGGTGTCGGCTGTGCCTTTGTCGTCGGGGCCGCCACCTTTAAATACCGGCTCCTCGACCAATGTTCCAGCTTTACGGCCGAGCTTTTTGCTCTCCGTCAGGCCGTTCAGTATGCCCGCCGCCACCGCCATTCATTGTATGTACTCTGCTCTGACTCACTCAGTGCTCTTCAGAGCCTTGGAGCTCCCTCTCCGGTCCATCCCTTGATTCAACGGATACAGCAGTCCCTCCATTCTTTCGCTGATAATGGTGGTTCTGTCAGCTTTCTGTGGGTTCCCGGACATGTAGGAGTGCCTGGGAATGAGGCTGCGGATGCTGCAGCCAAGGCTGCAGTCCTCCTGCCTCGGCCAGCCTCCCACTGTGTCCCGTCATCTGACGTTCGTGGGGATGTATGTAAGAGGCTTGTGTCGTTGTGGTGGGATGCTTGGTCATCCCTCCAAGGAAACAAGCTCCGGGCAGTAAAACCGCTCCCAACTGCTTGGACAACATCCTCCCGACCATCTCGGCGCGAGGAGGTCCTTCTGACCAGGTTGCGGATTGGGCATTGCTGGTTTAGCCACCGCTACCTGCTCTCCGGTGACCCAGCCCCGCAGTGCCCTTGTGGTCAGGCATTAACAGTGCGCCATGTTTTATTGTCGTGTCCCCGTTTTAGTCAATTTCGTGTTGTCCTGTCCCTGCCATCTACTTTACCGGATGTTTTAGCTGATGACGCTCAAGCAGCTGCTCGTATTCTGCGTTTTATAACTTGAACTGGCTTGTCCAAAGACATTTAACCTTTTTACTTATTTTATCTGCATCTTTGTCAGGTCCTTCTGGTGTCCCCCCATCCCCTTGAGTTGTAACAGATTCCATGTGCTCTAACAACAGTAACTGGGCACTAATGACCTCAGCAGTTGAGCGCCCTTAAACCTAACCAAAAAAAAAAAATAGTTTTTGGTGGCCAAGTCATGCGTCATGCATTTCTGCCACCGCCATACAGTCAATCTCCATCTGGACCTGTTCCTCGATGGCCAATCCCTTGAGGTGGTGGACACCCATCGCTTTTCGGGTCTGGTCTTCGATGCCTGGTTGACATGGCTCCCTCATCTTCGCCAGCTGAAGAGGACGTGCTGGTTACATCTCAATGTTCTTAGATGTCTGTGCAATACCACCTGGGGTGCAGACCACTCTATTCTCCTGTGATTGTACAAAGCTCTGGTCCAGTCTCGTTTACACTACGGGAGTCCTGTCTATGGTTCTGCGTCACCTTCAACATTGCATATGCTAGACCTCATCCACCATTGTGGGGTCCGACTTGCAATTGGTGCCTTCCGGACTAGCCCCATGATTAGCCTTCTCGCAGAGGTGGGGATTCCACTGCTGCGAGTTTTGTGCCAACAACATCTGATATCTGATGCATTCCACATTCACTGCACCCCAAAGCACCCTAATTATGGTCTCCTTTATGCAGACACGGAGATCAACCTCCTGTGGCGGCGACTACGATGTGGGCTTACCATGGCTGCCCCCATTCAGTTGCTCTTTTGTGAGCCCCAGCACTTCCCTTTACTGCGTCTTTTCTCCGCTCACGCACATACCCCTCTGTGGTGCATTTGTCTTGATCTTTCCATCAATTCAAAGGATTCTGTCCCTCCGGAGGCCCTTCGCCACCAATTCTACTGTCTCCTCAGTTCATTCCAGGGTTCAGAAGTGATTTATACTGATGGCTCCATGGTTGCTGGTCACACTGGTTGTGCTTACACCTATGCGAGATACACGGAACTTCGTTCATTGCCAGATGGCTGTTGTGCTTCTACTGCAGAATTGGTAGCCACCTTGTGCACACTGGACCATGTCCGCTTCTACTCAGGACTGTCCTTCACTATCTTTAGTGACTCCTTGAGCGGTTTGCACACTATCGGCCAGTGCTTCCCTCGCCACCCGTTGGTCATAGCTATCTAGGACTCCCTTTCTCTCCTTGATCAACGTGGATGCTCAGTGGTTTTCATTTGGACCCCAGGTCATGTTGGGATCCCTGGCAATGAACTTGCCGATTGACTGGCTAAATTGGCAACTAACTCTTGCTATTGGCATTCCAGAAATAGACCTTCACTCGGCGTTACGTCGTCAGGTTTTGGGACTTTGGAATGCAGAATGACACACTCTTTCTTCGCCGAACAAGCTCAGGGCGATAAAGGATTCTACAACTATGTGGTGGTCCTCCTTATGGGCCTCTCGTAAAGCCTCTGTCATCCTTTGCCGGCTTCGCATCAGCCATACTTGGCTGACTCATGGTTATCTCCTCCGTTGTGAGGACCCCCCTCTTTGTTGTTGTGGATCAATGTTGACTGTGGTTCACCTGTTACTGGACTGTCCTGACTTAGCTGCCCTGCGATGGACTCGTAGCTTTCCTGACTCGCTACCCATGGCGTTAGCTGACAATGCCTCAGCAGCTGATCTAGTTTTATGATTTCTTTGTGATGGGTTTTTTTTATTGCTTTATTTAAGTGTGGGACCTTCAACCTTATCGGTGGGTGGGGAGGATGCCAGGCTGTCTTGTTTCTCCTTCGTCCCAGTTGGACTGGCTTCGACTGGGCTTGGTGGTTCATCCCTGCCCTCTGCCTTCCCACTCCTTTCTTTATGGGGTCTGTTTTATCTTGAGTGTCTATCTTGTCTACCTGTGCTTCTTCCTTCATCCCCCAGTCATTAGTCACTTTCTTTCCCTTCTCTCTTCTCCACCTTCTCTGTTAATAATTTGTAATTTTATGGTCATTGTAGTTCCCTCTTATAGTGTGATGTTTTATTGGTTTTAGTTATTCCAAGGTCGGAGGTACTGATTAGAGCATAGTTTGGTCCCTTTGTCCAATCCAACCAACCAACCAACCTACCTACCTTTGCTCCTGAAACTGTTTTGCGCCTGTCAGAGGTATCTTGTCCTCAAATGTCTCTTGTGTACTGACCAGTATAGTCCTACATTGTATTATGAGAGCTCTTGTTCTAACATTATCTAAACACACTGAGACAGATACTTCCATCTCCATGGCCTCTAAACAGCGGTAATTAAAGGGGTTTACTTTTCTTACTGGGGACAGGGTTAGGTGGCTGCGCCTACCCTCTGTCCATTTCCCTGATTAGGTCTCCCATTCCCTCTATAAGTGTGAAAGCCAACCTGGCAACAGTTAGCTCTGTTTTGTGCCTGAGGGCAGTCTATGTTCCAAGTGTCCTACTTCTCTACAGTTAGGGCAGTAGGAAGCTTGACATTCTGTCAGCGGTATGACATTCTCTCATACGTCATGTGCAATTAATTTCATTGATGAACACATGGCACCACTTGTTATTGTATGAAGGAGTAGAAATGCACTGACTTCTGCACATAACAGTGCTGAGTGAAACACGTTGTGTAAAGATGTTGGTGAAGCCACCTTGACTTTGACACAAGTTTGCGGGTTAATACCCTGAATAAAGACACCTACTGCTAGCACCTCAGCTTCTTCCAATAGTACATCATTATTTGTTGCCTCCTTGCCGAGGATGTAAGTGTGTCAGGAAATAGTCCTGATTTGTTTTAGAATTAAAAGTAAAACAGATTTGATCATAATAGAACATTTATTAAAAAATGGCAACTGGTTTTGGTCAAATAGTGACCATCTTCAGACATGTGTGCTGAGATGTAAGTACAATAGTGATTTAGAGGGAACTCTAATGATAACAGTCAATGCAAGATAGATAGTAGATAACCAAAATTGAAATAAGTTGTACCCATGATGACAAGCACTGGCGGTGAACTGAGCAGGTGCCGTGGATGCATGAACATTAACTGCTGATTGAGGTAGAGGGGCTATGTGTTTAGTACTGGATGTTCTGCCCACTGCTGTCAGTAACAGCCAATCAGCATGTAAAAAGCATTATGAAAATAATGTCGACCTGAAACAGTTGTACAAAAATTAATAAAAATTCTGCATAACATTACATCAATAGCCGCTATATAAAGCAGTTTATCAAACTGTATGAAGTAAATACAGGAGAGTAACCTATTGTATTCGGCTTAAGTACATAGAATGGTCATCTACAGCATTTTAAGAAAACTTATAGAACATAATCATAGCAAAGATAGAGCTATGTGATGCTGTTAGTTTCTGTGGACATAGCATGAACAAATAAAAATTAAAAAGTGGAAATGTGTTGTAAAAAGTTATTGGTTTTTGAGACATAGAACCAGTAATATTTTAATTCTGTTTCTTACAAGCTTTTTGGGTCATTAAATGTGTAAACCCATTGAAAAATATGAATGCTAAATTCTAATTTCAAAATGCTAAATTTATAAAGTTTCTGTGCTAATTTCCTGTAGCTCTACTAATTTGCCTTCCTCAACAAACTAGCTGATGAAACCTCTGCTTACAAATAGTGCATAGCAAACCATGTTTATACAAACAACAGACAAAAATGTATCTACCAACATCTAAACCCTCATGTTCATCATCAAAAGATAAGTAGAGAATAAAAAGCAGAAAACATAAATGTTTGACTCCAAGGTGTTAAACCAATGAGCACTAGTTTTATCTGGTGGATCTGATAAAAGTTCTATAAATTGTGTGAAGTCTGTCTGACAGAGCCTTTGAACCCCAAATACAATGCACCATGTGCGCTAGGTTTCTCAGCTCGGTGAAAGGATAAGAGTAAAGATAAACCTGGATGGTTTCCATATTCCAGGGGGATATTAATGGGCTCAGGATACACGTGGAGGAACTTAGACTCCTAGTGCAGTTAAGACCCCATTTCGTATGTTTGTAAGAAACTCATTTCAAACTCACTCACGGCCCTGTGCTAAGGAACTATATGCTCCACTTCAAGTATAACCCATCTGTAGAAAGGGCCAAAGAAGAATGTTGTGTTTGTACACACACACACACACACACACACACACACACACACACACACACCTTGGCTGTATACATGGTTATAGGTCTTCAAGCAGTTGGTGTTAAAATTCATTAGGAACATAGGGTTGTATGTTCACTGTACATACCACCAAAAGTGGTATTAGGTTAGAGGTTAGTGAAGGTCTCATAATTCCTCTGGATATTTGTCCTGTTGGGAGACTGTGATGCTCAAAATGTGTTATGGACCTTAGTAATTCTGTGGCTCAGGGGTTGAGGTTTTACAGAGTCTCATGATGTCTTTAGAATCATGTAGCTTCAACCCTGACAGCCATACACATTTCAGCACTGCTGTTGGGTTTCCCTTTGCCATAGACATAGTGTTGTGCTCTCAACCTTTGCGGATCCTGCTCAGTGGGACATTACTTATGCCGTCCATTCTAGTGACCATTTCTCTCTCTGGATCCCTCTAGCAGTTAGAACAGTCCCAGGAAGAAAACCACCAAGGAGGGTGATCGACAGAGCAAACTAGGCACTGTATTGTACTGGCTGTTCCTGAGCACTGAGACAGTATCTAGGACAGGATGGACCACATCACAGGGATGATCCACAATGCCACTGATTTGTCCATTTCAAAATCCTCTGGTCACCTTGGGAGGCACACCATACCTTGGCAGAACGATAGGCATGTGGCTCTGTGATGTTTAAATAATGAACAGTGGCAGAAAACCTTGCAGCCTATCTTGACATGAGGCACCAGAGCTTGGTGTACAATCAAAGAGAGCAAGAAAACATAATGGTGAGTGTTTTGTCTATATGTCACAAGTGTGGGAAGCCATTGGGAGGATTTCCAGTAAATGCAGTCAACCAGCCGCCTATAGCATCTTTGCTAAAGTAGAGGTGTCTCGGAACAACACCTGTGGACATCACACAGGCAAGTGCAGAGTACTTCGCAGTTGTTTGTCACTGCCTGTCAGGATCCAACACTTCACCAGTACCATGGGACCATAGAGACATCCAGCAATTCAGAGTATATTACTCTTTCTTCTCCACGTGGAAGCTGCACTTAGCACTTTCTGAGGCTTGTGATACTGTGCCCAGTTGCGACTGGATGCGATACGACATGCTGAAACACTTGTGAATGTAATCTGAGGAAATCCTAGGATATTTTAATTCCATATGGCAGACAGGCTCATTTCATACCTCATGGAGGAAGGCAACTTTGCTCCCTCTCCTTAAACAACGAATAGAGTGAATGTTCCCGGTAGCTACAAAAGCCTTGCATCAATGCGCTGTATTGGAAATGATCAACCATTGCTTGATTTAGATGCTAGAGGCTATCCAGCTCCCTCTTCGAAGTTGCTATACAGCAGGCTTTCCTGCATAGACAATATTGTTTATGAATATTTTGTGAGATATAAAAGTGTACGATACTAGTTCCAGGCACAATATTGCAAGACAGGTCTGGCAGTGGGGCTTCCCAAGGCATCTGTCATAAGGTCCTTTTTATCACATTTTTTACATGCTAGGTTGGTGAAATACTGTCTGTCTTGAAAGGAGAATGGTGTCCCTCAAGGAAGTATTTTAATGTTAATCTGTTCGTCATACACTATCTGATCAAATGTATCCGGTCACCTGGCTGAAAATGACTTAAAAGTTTGTGGCGCCCTCCACCAGCAATGCTGGAATTCAATATGGTGTTGGCCCACCCTTAGCCTTGATGATAACTTCCACTCTCACAGGCATACGTTCAGTCAGGTGCTGGTAGGTTTCTTGGAGAATAGCAGCCGATTCCTCACGGAGTGCCGCACTGAGGAGAGGTATCGATGTCGGTCAGTGAGGTCTGGCATGAAGTTGGCCTTCCAAAACATCCCAAAAGTGTTCTTTAGGATTCAGGTCAGGACTCTGTGCAGGCCAGTCTATTACAGGGATGTCATTGTCATGTAACCACTTCGTCACAGGCCGTGCGTTATGAACAGGTGCTCAATCATGTTGAAAGATGCGATCGCCATCCCTGAATTGCTCTTCAACAGTGGGAAGCAAGAAGATGCTTAAAACATTAATGCAGGCCCGTGCTGTGATAGTACTATACAAAACAACAGGGGGTGGTGCAAGCCCCCTCCATGAACAACACATCCACACCATAATGCTTCCGAATTTTACTGTTGGCACTACACACGCTGGCAGATGACGTTCACCAGGCATTCGCCATACCCACATGCTGCCATTGAATTGCCACATTGTGTACTGTGGTTCGTCACTCCTCACAACATTTTTCTACTGTTCAGTCGTCCAATACTTGTGCTGCTTACACCAAGCAAGATGTTGTTTGGCATTTACTGGCATGATGTGTGGCTTATGACCAGCCGCTCGACCATCAAATCCAAGTTTTCTCACCTCCCACCTAACTGTCACAGTACTTGCATACCCACATGCTGCCATTGAATTGCCACATTGTGTACTGTGGTTCGTCACTCCTCACAACATTTTTCTACTGTTCAGTCGTCCAATACTTGTGCTGCTTACACCAAGCAAGATGTTGTTTGGCATTTACTGGCATGATGTGTGGCTTATGACCAGCCGCTCGACCATCAAATCCAAGTTTTCTCACCTCCCACCTAACTGTCACAGTACTTGGAGTGGATCCTGAAGCAGTTTGGAATTCCTGTGTGATGGTCTGGATAGATATCTGCCTATTACACATTACAACCCTCTTCAACTGTCAGCGGTCGCTGTCAGTCAACACATGAGGTCAGCCTGTAGGCTTTTGTGCTGTACGTGTCCCTTCATGTTTACACTTCACTATCAAATTGGAAACAGCAGACCTAGGGATGTTTAGGAGTTGAAAATCTCGTGTACAGATGTATGACACAAGTGACACCCAGTCACCTGACCACGTTCGAAGTCCATGAGTTCTGCAGAGTGCCCCATTCTGCTCTCTCATGTTGTCTAATGACTACTGAGGTCACTGAAATGGAGTACCTGGCAGTATGTGGCAACACAATGCATCTAATATGGAAAACATATGTCTTTGGGGGTGTCCGGATACTTTTCATCACATAGTGTAGCTATGAATACTATAATATCCACAGGAAGATCTTTTGTGTAGTGCTCCATACTTATGGACATTTAAAATTTATTTTTTTATTCCTCTACCAACTCTGCAACTACTACTCATCAGTTAAAACTCACATTTAGGAAATTTGGAGGAGTTGGAGACAAGTTTTCAATTTTCTGCAGAGATGTGTGTTGGAAAGAATTGGGGGTGGGGGTGGGGGGAGGTAGTGTGTGTGTGTGTGTGTGTGTGTGTGTGTGTGGGGGGGGGGGGAAGAGAGAGAGAGAGAGAGAGAGAGAGAGAGAGAGAGAGAGAGAGAGATTGTCCAACCTATTTGATTAAAAACTGCCATGATTTTCACACGTAAGGGACATGAAGGAAAGGACCCTGGAGGCACTGAATATCTTGATGTGCCTCAGTCACAGGTCTTCGGGAGGAGACAGGACCTGTACGCTTGAGTTTTATAAAACATTTTTGCTTTAAGAATTGCAGGGGTTTTGCTGATTGAATTATCTGATTCTATCCAGCTGTAATTTGCTTTGTTTTGTGGTAATGTTTATGTAAAATACAAGACACCCATTGAATTTTAGTGTGAGTAAAAGTATCGACACAGAGAAAGGTTGCAAAGAGTGAATTTGGGCTGCAGACAGTAACATCTGGCCTAATATCTTTTGCATGAAGGGACATAATGATAGAGAAATCTGCTGTGGCAATTATTTGTCATTAGGAAATTATTTCAGTTATGTAAGGCTTTACCATCATGTATCATCTATCATCTGAGTTTAAACTCAACTGTGTTGTTCATTGTATTTGCTCCATGGCTACACTGTTTGGGTCAATATGACCTGATCTGTTAAAATTGAGCACAGTTCGGAAAATTAATTTCAGAAAATTCAGTTATCAAAAAATATGAGAATTAGTAATCTGTGTACTGCTGAATACACCTTTTTCAGAATAATATTATAAGGGAAAGTAAAATTTTGACATAATACATTCATATTGTAGCCTAGGGAACAGATCAAGACATGTACACTCAGGAACACCAAAAATAGCACACCAAGAGGGGAGCATTTGATCAAAATGAAATTTGTTAGACATACAGATGAGAGATTCACTTGATCAAAAACCAAGACAAGTAAATGAATGCAGTGAATCAAAGAACACAAATGCAATGCAACACCAGTAATGTGTTGGATCACCTTTTGCTGCAATACATGCCACAACACTGTCTGTCATCAAGTTGATTAGATGTCAACGTTTGTCCTGAGGCAGACTGAGCTGCAAATCGTACGGAGTAACACAGCGGCATCTGCCATTTCAGTTGGCCCCACACATGCTCTATAGGGGACAAATTCAGGGAGCAGGCCAACCATGGAAGAGTCAGAACATGATGTAGGAAGTCTAGTTGAAACTGAGCAGTATGTGGACAAGCATTATCTTGCTGGAAATGTGCTCCTGGTAGACCATGTAGGATTGATTTGATTTGATTTTAACAGGGAAGCTAAAACAGCTTAGGTCTAACCCGCCACTACCCAAACCAAAGTAAGTTTATTGTGCGGTATCGCTTCCTGTATATCTAGTAAAGCCAACCAGTGCCCTTAAATAGTGCATGGAGTCCCTCTGCCAGTTTTTTGTTAGACAAAATTTCTTCAGGTCTAGTTGTGCTGAAGATTCTGTATCTTTTACTCTCCAATGCCATGCATTTGAAGATTAGATGTGATGCGGTTTCTTCACCCTCATCACAGATCCTACGTTTAGGGTCCTCTTCCGTTATACCCATTGTGTGTAGGTGTTTTTTGAAATTCCCATGGCTGGTCATCAGTCCAGTCATGAGTTTGATCTCTTTCCTGTTCAATCCCAGGATTACAGAGCTTCTTTTAAAACATGGCTTGGGAATCATTACCTTACCATGTTTTGTTGTTTATGGACCCTGGTCCAATTTCCTTTGTGCTGTTTCCTAAGCCAGTTTCGTAGTTCTAGTTTGATCACAGCCTTAGTGATTGTCAGGACAGGTTCCGGTCCAATAAATGGATTTGTTGCCCCCCCCCCCCCCCCCCCTCCATCCTAGCCAGTCTGTTGGCTTGTTCATTGCCACAGATCCCTGAGTGGCCAGGAATCCACACTAGGTTTACTCTATTGCTTCCCCCTAGCTCCACCAGAGCCCTGTGGCATTCTGCAACAATCTTAGATCTGGTTTCAGGGTCTGCCAATGATTTCAGGGCTGCTTGGCTGTCTGAATAGATGTAGATGCTATGGTTCTTGTAGCAACTACACATATTCTCCTCTACACATGCTCTGATTGCAGTAATTCCAGCTTGGAATACAGAGGCCAGTTTTCAGTTTTCCTAGAGAGATGATGCCCTCCAGTCTTGCCTGAACCCCATACACCCCTGGCCCCAACACCTTGGTCTATTTTCAACCCATGATGCCCCCCCCCCCCCCCCCATACGGCGTTGAACTGTTTTTTGCCACTGCTCCCTGCTTCCATTTATTATATTGTAAGGATTTTTGAAGCAGTTGGGAGTTATTATATAGTCAGCAGGCATTTCCCCAGCCATTCCTATATTTACCTCACTCACTATGTTAGTGTGTGATTCTGGATATCCGAATGAGACCCAGTTTTTGCCAGTTTTAAGTCTGTGTGTCCCAGCTGCTGACTCCATTTTAACCTAAAGGTGTAGTGGAGGCATGTCCAGCATGGCTTCCATCCCAGCGGTCAGTGTGCTTCTAATTCTGCCTGTTATGGCTAAGCAGGCCAATCTCTGCACCTTAGCAAGCTCCTTAGCTGCAACCCACTGTTCTACCTTCTTCCACCACACTATGGACCCGTAGGAAAACCTAGGTCTGACCACTGTGGTGTATATCCAGTGCGTACCCCTGGGGCTTAGGCCCCAGTTTTTGCCACAAGCCCTTCTAGTACTCACTAGAGTACTTTTTGCCTTGGATCAGATACTCTTAATGTGAGGGGTCCATGTTAACTTCTCAACTAAGGTTACCACTAGATATTTCACTATCCCCTTCACAGATAGAGTTTCATCGAAGAGCTATAGATTCCAACTTGAGTGTTAAATATGTCTCTTCGTAAATGGTACCACAACAGTCTTCTTAGGATAAACCCTCAGATCCTGTTTGATGCACCAATTTTGCACAATGTCCAAACTTCCTTGTGCCATATTTCTGTGTCAGTAAATTTGTCAAGTATGACTATGACAAGGTCATCTGCATATCCTTGGCAGAAGCATTGTCTGGAATTTAATTCCTCAATGAGTTCGTTCACCACTAGATTCTACAATAGAGGGGACAAAACTACTCCTTGTGGGCAGCCTCTAGTGGTGTTAATTACCATCTTTTCATTCATCATGGTGACCTCTACTTTCCTTCCACTAAGCATGGCCCTGGTCCACCTGCATATAGTGGTCCCCAGGTCATGCGCCTCTGTTGCCCTTACCATTGGAAGTAAAGTGCTTTCTCCACCTTCCCAACAAGTTGGTGGAGAGCTGACCTGTATACACTAACCAGTTTTCCAATGTTTTGAGAATGG
Source organism: Schistocerca piceifrons (assembly GCF_021461385.2). Taxonomy (NCBI): domain Eukaryota; kingdom Metazoa; phylum Arthropoda; class Insecta; order Orthoptera; family Acrididae; genus Schistocerca; species Schistocerca piceifrons. Next base: position 881,217,565 of record NC_060149.1, read on the forward strand.
AGGAGGACAGACTCAACCTTCACTGCCCTCCAAGCATTGGGAATGATTCCTACTGCTAGGCTAACCCTGAATAGCCTGCGTAGGACTCTTATGAGCTTCTCTCCTGCCTGTTGCAGGAGAGCTGGAAAAATTCCATCTGGGCCAGGTGACTTGAACAGTTGGAATGTTCCCACCGCTCATTGGATTTTATTAAAGTTCACACACTCCTTGGCCGATTCCCAGTCCTCTCTTAGAGTGCCTGAGAACTATTCTCTCCGGGATCACATTCTGGACTGTGTTGTCCGGCAGAGCTTATTGAGGAAAGTGAGTTTTGAGGAACAGTTCCAGCATCTCATGTGCTGTCTTTGTATATTCCCCATCCTTATTCCTCAACGTACCTCCTGGATTGATTGGTACTTGTTATATCCTAGCCAGTAATGCCACCTGAGCCCGCTGCCAAAAGGTTGGCAGCATCAAAGTCCGGACGCGGTCCGCATAAGCAGCGCCAGCGAGACGGGAAATCGCCGCAAGTCTGCGCGCGCCACCGCTGGCTACTGGCTTCTTAAGCGCTGGAGTCGCGAGTGCTAGGACAGTTCTGTATTCGCCGCTCAGTTGTATACTCGCCACCGAATTGTGTACTTGCTAGTCAGTTGTGTGTTCATCGCAGCAGAGTTGTTGTTTGTCGTCAGCCGACGCTGACCTAGCCGCTCCGACTCGAACTAGACAGATTTCTGTAGACACGGAGTTCACTACTGTGTTGCTGTATCTTCGTTAATAAAGATAAGTACCGACTTTTATTTAATCAGAGTGTTTGGGTTTTCATCTTTCTGTTCACTGTTCCAGCGGACCGGTCGGCCCGCTATTAAAAGTGTGGCGGTGACTTCGTAAGCCGTTTCTACAGCGAATTGTTTGTCGCTACGAACGCCGCCACAAAAGTACTCTAGTGAGAATCTTGTGAAGTCTGGCTTGTGCAGCCATGCTCTCCACTTCCTCACAGAATGCCTTCCAGGATGCTTTCTTTGCTTGTCTGATTGCAAGATTGTAGTTGACAAGGGCCTCACGATATTTAGCCCATTGTCCTTTACGTCTCAGGATATTAAACAGTCTCCATACCTGTTTTCTTTGCATTTATAAGTTGTTATTCCACCAAGGCACACTCCTATTTGTGCACTTCTTGGTGATTGTGCAGTTGTCCTGGTTATGAGGTCACTATGGCAGAGGTAACAGCCTCTGCTACTTCCTCAAATTCTATGGGATTCCTTATCGAGGTTTTAATTTCCTGTAAGCCTAAATCAAGGTCCCTCCTATATGTCTCCCAGTCTGTTTTCCTGGGATTCCTATAGGCCATGGCCTGTCTGATTCCCATTTAATGTACATGTGGTGCGATGAGGATGGCTTGCAACACTACATGCCATTGTTTGACATAGCTGCCCATCATCATGGAACTAAAGGTTATGTCAATTACTTCTTCCCTTCTGCTATTTCTGAATGTAGGTTCATTGCCCCTATTCAGGACCTCTAAGTTGTTAGCTAAAAGGAATTCAAGAAGGTACTCACCTCTACTGTTGCTCACCTTGCTGCCCCACACTAGGTTGTGGGCATCGGTGTCGCATCCCACCAGCAGTTAGTCATCTTGCCGATGGCAAGTCTCTACCAGTCTCATCACCTCCAAGGGAGGAGGAGAGCTGTCTTTGTAAGGAAGGTATGCTGAGGCCAAAATAATGTACCTCGTGATACCTTCCTCACATTGCTGCATTTTAATGGTCACTAAGTCCCTAGAGCAGAAATCCATCATTGGTATGAAAGAAATTCCATTTCTTACATAGATGCATGTTCTCGAGTTTCTTATATTTCTAGCATAAATCAGCTTACCTCCAGTGCCACCGAGGCCCAATACACCCCCTTTATATACATAGGGTTCTTGTGTCAGGGCGACGTCCACATCCTGCCTCCCCAGGCAGTGACACAGGGCAGCAGAGGCCCCTTTTCTGTGGTGCAGATTAATCTGCAGCACCTCCAGTCTCCATCTTGCTGCCATCCTGGAGGACTTTGAGAACCCTAAAAACAATTTCAGGCCCTGCTCCTGTATCGCCTTCAGGGACTTCTTTCTGACCTCCACTACCAGGGTTCGTCCTTCTGGTGCAACCTTCTGGTTGATCACTTTCCAATCTTCTGTCGAGACTTTTGGGCTGTGGGCCTCTATTTTCCCGAACAGTGTCTCAGGAGAGGCTTCCATAAGGATCTTTGGTACCCATATCAATATCTTTGCGGTCTTAAGAAGCTCCGCTGCCATCTTAACCAGCAGCTTCACATTTTCCCATGGGGATATCATGGGCTCCTTGTCCTTGAGCCATTCCACTGTGTGCACCCTCTCACAGACAAAAATGAGGGCACTACAATCTAGATAGACCCTCCTGAAGTTAGGTCCTGAGCCAGCATCCCCCCCCCCCCCCCCCCCCATCTTTTCAAAGAGGATCATCTGTACCAATTCCTCCTGCTGCGAGGTGATGGCCACCAGTGGATAGCCTTCCTGGATAACTGCCATCCTAAAACCCGAGACAGCTGTACTATGGGTCTGTTTCTCTATTTCTTGCCTAGGTTTTATCTGTACTCACTTATCCAGGGAGGAGGAAGTCTGATTTCTACCTTATCTGCTTGCTACCTATCTTTGATGTAGTGGGGGTGTGCTTATCCCCTTCAACCTGAGACAGTTTTTTCCTGGGGGTCTTAGGTTCAAGTCCCTTTAATTCCCACCACTTGTCTTTAGGAAGCCATTCTTTCCCTTCCTTTTTCCTCTGTTCCCTGAGTAGTTTCCTCCTCTGGGCTCCAGACAAGCTTTTGATCTTAATCTGGTCTAGCTTCTCGGTTACAGTTCCCACTTCTGGCTCAGGTCTAGACCCTGATTCAGTAGTGAGAGTGCCTGATGTTTGGATATCTGAGGTCTCAGTTTGCCCCTCAGTTTGTTTTTCTATGTTTTCTTTAATTGTTTCCATATTCATCCCATGAGATTTGGGGATCTACAAGGTCCACACCATGAATACCCCGTGCAGTGTAAGGCTACTTACTCAGGGAGGTAGCCCGATATCCCTGAGGCTCCGTTTGCGACACATCTTCCCACGTGCCACTCACCCCTCGACACAGATCGCAACACACCTTGGGTTGGGTCAGGGAATTGGGCAGGACTAGGAGTGGATAAGGAAGATGGGACATTGTGGGACACTCTTAGTCTGATTCATCGGCGGAGGCCTTTCCGGCAGCAGGTCCTCTACCTTCGGCATAGCCCTCATCTTCACGCGGATATGCAAGCCTCTCCACCCACACGGACAGTGTTTTGTCAAGGTGGAGTCCCCCGGAGAGGGTGAGAACATGATGTAGGAAGTCTAATTGAAACTGAGCTGTATGTGGACAAGCATTATCTTGCTGGAAATGTGCTCGTGGTAGACCATGTAGGAAAGATTCCACATGTGATTGAAGATGTCATCAACATAATTCTGGTCTGTTAAGGTTTCATGTATCACAATTAGAGGGGATTGGTTGTCATAAGCTAATGCCACCCCCCTTCCCTTCCCTGCCCCCAGACGATTATGCTGGCTGTGCAGGTGGTGTGACAAGTGACAGCTTAGATGGAACTGTACTGTTCACCAGGCTGCCTCCATACCCATATGCAGTTATCATCCCACCCCAAAACGAATTGGTACTCACCATTAAATACCATGATTTTCCAGTCTGTGGCAGGTCATGTCTTTCTGGCTTGACACCGCTGTAGACGGAGTCACCAATGTCTGTTTTTTAATGGCAGTGCATGGCAAAGGTGCCTGGATTGTTGATTCGCATCTGCAAGGCATCTAGAGATGGTTTGTAGAACAATGGGCACCTGAACAACTTCTTGGTTCCTGGAGTAAGTCACTGTAGGATCCCTGATTGCTTGCTGTATGATCCTTCGATCCTCTTGCCTCGTTGTCTTCCTGGTCACTCCAGGCCGGTATGTCCAGTGCTCCCAACATTATTTGATGGAAGACTCAGAATGATCGATCTGGTGAGCCACACTGTGTTGACCAGCCTGTGGTTTTCATGCTGATGATAAGTCCCCTCTCAAACTGGCTTAACTGTGAGAAACGTCATATAATGTGTACCTGGCATTCTGTGCTTGAGTCAGGGTGTGATCATCACATGTATGATGGGGCACTATGCACCATTTAAATTGGGTCCCCTGCCCAATTGCAGTGCCACTGCAGCATATGTGGGCATGCAAATTGGCATCAAACATGGATCATTTTACATATCGGATATCACTGTACTTATTTGCAAAGTTTTGCATTTGTACCTTTCCTCCCTCTGGGTACACTATTTTCAACATTCCTGAGTGTATATCTTATTGCTATTAATTGCTTACAGTTTGGACACAAGTAGGAGATGTGAACTACAAGCATTGTTCAATAAGTAATGGCCCACATTTAAAAAAAAAAGCCATTAATATACGTAGACAAATTTCCTTGTTGGTGCTTCACATTTGATGTTTGTTTTGTGTACTGGTGAAGTTTCAAACTGTTCTGTCTGGCAGATGGCAGAGCCATTGCACAGTGTCAAAATGGAGTCGATGTATGACTCACGAGCAGTGTGCTGTTATTGAATTCTTTTGTGCAGAAAAAGAAACTGTGGGTACATCCATAAACATTTGTGTGCAGTGTATGGCGATGCTGCAGTTGATGGGAGTACAGTTTGGCAATGGGTAAAGTAAGTTACAGCCTCAGGAGAGGCAGAAACAGAGCTCCGTGATCAGCCACGCTCGGACATCCTGTCACAGCCACTGCTCCAGACATGCTGAAACATGTGGATGCCATTATTTGTGCCAACCAGTGCATCACAACTCGACAATTGGCTCTACAGTTGTCGGTCAGCATTGGAAGGGCGTGAAGGGTGTCTGCAATGACTGAGACTCAGATATTCAAAGAGGTGCTAATGGTGGGTACCACAAATGCTCACAGTGGACCACAAGAGTCAAAGAAAGGCCATTTCATCTGAATTGTTGGAGTTTAAAGATTCTTTATGGGTAACACACTTTGAAGATGACGAGAATGTCAATTATGCAGTGAAAACATGGCTACGCCTACGGGACAAGAGCTTCTGCCAGCAGAGAATCCATGCTCTTCCACAACGTTGGTGTATGGCCATAGAACGTGATGGAGACTACATAGAAAAATAGGACATGGACGAGACATGTTGATGAATATAGTCACCAAATTCTGACTCTTAACAATAAATACAAAATGTGAGGCATTACTTATTGAACAACCCTCATATACAAATATGTCTTTTACACATTCCACACAAATTCATCTTATTGCCATTAATGGTCAGAATTTATAGCACACACACATTTTACATTTTTTTCTATTGTTGTACACTCTAAGGCTGGAATAGTTTTTCCAGGTTTTTGGAATTCTTGACAGTCCTCAGTGATTTGTTCAGTCTTGGAAGATTGGTTTTTGGTGCAAAACGTTGCTTTATGGGTGATTTTCCAAGTTGTTCTGCAAATACTCTCCATCTGTTTGTGTTACAAATTGGATCTACAAAGTCCAAAAAACACAATGTTTGTGTGCACTAATGTCTAGAATGTTATCAAAAACATTGGCCATCAGTTAGTCTTTTGTTTCTCCTGGCACATTGATCAAATACGATTTGGTTTTTGTTTACATATAGAAGTACATGTTAGTTGACCTAATGTGTTAACAATATGTCTGGTTCTGTTGCAATCCAAGATAACGCCTGGCTTTTTGTCATCTCTATTGCTGATGTGGCCATCATGATGCTTCACATTCATAAGCATGACATTTGACCATAACGGTATCATTTGAAAAGTAAAATAAACTGTGAACTTCCCTGTTAGTTATTTGCTGTGGTGGTTCTGGCATGTTTCTCCATATAATTCCTAATACTGACCCTTTCCTTTTTAGCAACTGCTGACCAAAATCGTAAGAAGTACAAAAGTTGCAAGTTATATTCTGATCTCGTAGTTCACTGGTGAGTTCACACCCAACTGTCATATCTAGATTTTTTTCCAGTACTGCTGTTGTTGCTTTGCCTGCAAAGTTTGCACTTTTAGGAATATGAAAATTTGCTATTCCAAAGTGTCCATATTTTTATCCCATATTTTGCTGTTTTATGTAGAATATTCTGTCTGAAGGAACACATCCTCAAAACCCTACCAATTGTTCATCAGTGTTTGCATTTGCTCCAGGTTTGAATGATTTTATGATGACTTCTGCTCAGTTTTCCCAAATGCTATGAACTGCAGCAAGTTTTCCAGTATATTGCCTTTCTTCTTTAATTGTTTTCTTACCAAACTGTACAACATGTAAAACATCACAAAATGTATTTCAGTCAGTTTCCTTATCCTATGAACTTAGAAGACTTTCCGTGTGATTTATGTAGGTCTGCAGCTCGTGGTCGTGCGGTAGCGTTCTCGTTTCCCGCGCCCGGGTTCCCGGGTTCGATTCCCGGCGGGGTCAGGGATTTTCTCTGCCTCGTGGTGATTGGGTGTTGTGTGATGTCCTTAGGTTAGTTAGGTTTAAGTAGTTCTAAGTTCTAGGGGACTGATGACCATGGATGTTAAGTCCCATAGTGCTCAGAGCCATTTGAACCATTTTTTTGCTTTATGTACACCAGCAAGAAACAATCCCCAAAGATATGCTTGAAACAGAATACTGTCAGTATTCATCCACTGTTGATGGTAGAAGTCATCATAACCCTCACTTTCAGAACCATTAACCACACAATCTTCACACTCAGAAACTAAGTCTTCATTTTCAGTAGCATTTATAACTGCTGCCCTCTCAGCATTGGTGAATTGTTTTATCATGGTGGGTATTCAGAAGCTAAGGTACAATTCTGCAGCAGTTGTGCAACCCACAGAACACTCTGTAATGGGTTTTCATAAGAGGCATTATGCAGAACAAATGTATTGTTGACAGTACTTGCATTATTGCAGATAATTTTAAACTGAGGGCAACCACAGCTAAACTACTTATACATAGTTTACAGAACTTTCAAACAGTAAAATATAGATGTTAAAATGAATGACACTGATTAACATATAGCTGAATGAAAACTTGTTGACCCACTATAGCTGTATCTACAGTGAGGTGACAAAAGTTATTGGGTACCTTCCAATATTGTGTTGGACCTCCTTTTGTGTGGCGTAGTGCAGCAACTCAACATGGCATGGACTCAACAGGTCGTTGGAAGTCCCCTGAAATGTTGAGCCATGCTGCCTCTCTAGCCTTCCATAGTTGTGAAAGTGCTGCCAGTGCAGGATTTTGTGCACAAACTGACCTGTTGATTATGTCCCATAAATGTTCAGCTGGATTTGTGTTGGACAACATGGGTGGCCAAATTATTCACCCGAGTTGTCCAAAACGTTTTTCAAACCAATTGTGAACAATTGTGGTCCGGTGACATGGCACATTGTCATCCATAAAAATTCCATCGTTGTTTGGGAACATGACGTCCATCAATGGCCTCCAAGTAGCTGAACATAAACATTTCCAGCTAATGATTGGTTCAGTTGGATCAGAAGATACAATTCATTCCATGTAAACACAGCCCACGCCATTATGGAGCCAGCGCCAGCTTGCACAGTGCCTTGTTGACAACTTGGGTCCATGGCTTCATGGTGTCTGTGCAACATTCAAACACCACCATCAGCTCTTACCACCTGAAACTGGAACTCATCTGACCAGGTCGTCTAGGGCCCAACTGATATGGTCACAAGCGCATGGGAGGCACTACAGGTGGTGATGTACTGTTAGCAAAGGCATTCGTGTCAGTCATCTGCTGCCATAGCCCATTAACATCAAATTTTGCCACACTGTCCTAATGGATACATTTGTCGTACATCCCACATTGATTTCTGTCGTTATTTCATGCAGTGTAGGTTGTCTGTTAGCACTGGCAACCCTACGTAAACACTGCTGCTCTGAGTTGTTATGTGAAGGCTGTCAGCCACTGCATTGTCCATGGTGAGAGATAATGCATTAAATTTGAGATAATGCCTGAAATTTGGTATTCAAGGCACACTTTTGACACTGTGGATTATGAAATATTGAATTTCCAACAATTCCTGAAGTGGAATGTCCCATGCGTCTAGTTCCAATTGGCATTCTGCCTTCAGAATCTGTTAATTCCTGTCATGCAGCCATAATCACATTGCAAACTTTTTAGATGAATCACCTGAGTACAAACAATAGCTCTGCCATTGCACAGCCCTTTTAAACCTTGCATGCCTTACTACCATAATCAGTATAAATGCAGGACTTCTGTCACCTCAATGTATTGTAGTTCTTGTAGACTTGCACAACATTTTTAGTTGCATCTTCTGGTGCATCTCTATATAAAAATTGCCAATACTATTATCACAGTGAAAAAGTAATTACATTGTCAGAATAAATTATTTGTGGATTGAATAATTTAAAAACCATATGAAATTGGAATTGTATTAATCAGAGTACCAATCTGCTCAGTGTTAAATGTAAAGTGCTTGCATTATGAGCTGACAAGGTACTAGTATTGCATAATGATTTTGAATATATACTGATGTGTTGTGGACTTACTGAAGTGCCAAAGAAACTGGTATAGGCATGCGTATTCAAATACAGAGATATGTAAACAGGCAGAATACTGCGCTGCAGTTGGCAACGCCTATTGAGACAAGAAGTCTGGCACAGTTGTTGGATTGGTTAATGCTTCTACACTGGCAGGTCATCAAGATTTAAGTGAGTGTGAATGTGTTGTTATAGTTAGTGCACAGCATCGCCGAGATAGCGATGAAGTGTGAATTTTCCCATATGATGACCATTCTGTGAATGTACCGTGAATATCAGGAATCTGGTAAAACATCAAATCTCTGATGTCGCTGTGGCCGGAAAAAGATCCTGCAAGAGTGGGGCCAACGTGACATAAGTGCAACCCTTCTGCAAATTTCTGCAGATTTCAATGCTGGGTCATTAACAAGTGTCAGCGTGTGAATCATTCAACGAGTGATCATTAATATGGGCTTTCGGAGCCGAAGACCCACTCTTGTACCCTTGATGACTGGACAACACAAAGCTTTATGCCTCGCCTGGACCCGTCTACACCGACATTGGACTATTGATGACTGGAAACATATTGCCTAATCAGACAAGTCTCGTTTCAAATTGTATCGAGCGGATGGACGTGTACTGGTATGGAGACAACCTGATGCATCTATGGACCCTGCATGTCAGCAGGGGACTGTTCAAGCTGGTGGGGGCTCTGTAATGGTGTGGAGCATGTGCAGTTGGAGTGATATGGGACCCCTGATACGTCTGGATACGACACTGACAGGTGACACGCACGTAAGCATCCTGTCTGATCACCTGCATCCATTCATGTCCCCTGTGCATTCTGATGGACTTGGGCAATTCCAGCAGCACGATGCAACACTCCACGTGTCCAGAATTGCTACAGATTGGCTCCAGGAACACTGTTCTGAGTTTGAACACGTTTGCTGGCAATCAAACTCCCTCTCTGCCCCATCTTACTCTTATGGATTTATGGACTGCTCAGCAGGATTCATGGTGTGAATTCCCTCCAGCACTACTTCAGACATTAGTTGAGTCCATTCACATCACATTGTGGCACTTTTGCGTGCTCATGGGGGCCCTACACGATATTAGGCAGGTGTACCAGTTTCTTTGGCTCTTCAGTGTATATTGCTGTTACATTTAGCTATTGAAGTTTGTGATTGAGGAGATGTAATGGTGATGCCAACCCACAATATCCACAGAAATTGCAAAAATTAAAACTTATGTGACCACCTTTGATGTGTGTCGTATGGCAGGAATCCGTACAAAAGTGATAACTTACTTTGAGGTACAGACAGACGACTTAGTCACCCAAAAATTAGTTAAACTAATCTTAAAACCAATACCATTGAATATTAAATGTGCAGATACCCTGCGCAAACAAGAATATTACTGTTGCAACTTGTATATGTTTCATCTAGAGAACGTGAGTGGCCCTGTAGTAAAACTTCTATTATAAGGTGGTAACTATAACAGACAATGTTAGATCTACTATAACGGCAACGTTAGATCAGGATCAATATTGTAACAAGCATAAACATTCAGAACTGAACTTACTGACTGTGGGTGCTGTAGTGAGAATCCTATACACCTCCTGAATTGATGAAAATGGTTGTGACAGCTGTCTCATAATATCAATATGCAGACCACATAAAACTAGCGGCCTGTATGTGGGTGTAGCATCGGTGTAATTTCATTGTAAATAACATACTAATAGCTCATGGCCAACATCACTTTTAGCTGATTTAGTTGTCAGCTACAGCATACATTTAATTGTGCTGATTATACTGGATTTAGTTTATGTTCTAATGGCCCTCCCTTGGCCACTAGAAAAATTATTAAATATTCCTGATAAGAGCAAGAAGAACAAACAGATAAGCAGCCTCAAAACTTTCCACTGCAAAATTAATTATTACTACTGTTTCCTACTCTTACAAAGTCCTCTTTCCTTCATAGTATTAAATGATTGAAATAAATATATGCTTTTCATTCAAAATAAAATATTTAGTGCTGTGGATCTTAATCACTGTCTTCTTGGCTGAAAAAGAGTGAATTATTAATTTTTCAGTAATGTGTGGTGTCTCCAGAGTGCAATTGAGCACACTCAAGGTTAAAGTTTTTCTTAGCAGCCAACGTAAGAAATAGCTTTTCAAGGTCTGCAGCATAATGTAGCTCTGAAAAATTCTTGACACTGGTATTGAAGAGCAAGTCAGATGGATATGATTCTGAACAGCTATGATAGTCTGTGTCGGTAGGGCAAGTTCCACAAATTTTCGACTTTCACAAAAGAGAATTTGTTCATTCCAAAATACTGTCATATTAAACAGGGATCACACAGTACTACCTAGCATTCAAAATCCTGTCTTCTGCTTGCTTGCACTTTTTATCGTAATTACTAGGAGAGGAAAGATGAGCATAATATTCACTTCAATATTGAGAAAAATCTTACCTTTCAAGATAACAATTATTATTTCATAAGACGTTCTTCTCAGTGCTCAACTATTAAGAGATTTATCTTCTTACAAGAGTGTATACTGACAAAAATTAATATTTTCTTATATCTCGCAGCATTGGCAGCTGATGTTTCCTTTTTAACAATAGAATCCTTTTAAAATACGTGCTTCTCTAGTCAGGTCCATGGAACACTAACAAGCCAGCGATATTATTTACAATGCTGTGCTCTCACGGGCGAAAGCGATAATTTAGCTTATGAAGTGACACTATAATGTAAAAGGGGAGGCCATGATGTTGGGATCACGGATTTACTTCAGACTCTGTGCACCTTTAGTAGGCCATTAAAACAACATATTGTGCAAGCAGCAGTAAGGTGCACTACTTGGGCAATTCTGAAATCGCAAGAGAAGTTATACGCATCTGTTATGTAACTGATGTATCTGTGCATAGGTGTCAGACTTCAGAGTTCGTGGTGGATGAGTGGTGGTCATATGAGCTTTGTAAGGTGGAACGTGTATGAGGAGATGGAACGTGTACGAGGTGATGGTTCGTCTCCCACGTAAACCTTCATTTTAGTGGTACAAGTGTAAATTCTGTGATATTCCAAAAAATTTGCACCTACTTTATTTGTTCTTGCTAAATTAGCAACGTCTCACCCATATGCTGGTTAACTGCCAAATGGGGTCTGCCTCTATATCTGCAGCTCGAAGTGTTGAGGTGCAAAGTAGTTCTGGGTACCTTCCCAGATTGCATGTATAATGGATGTCGCAAATCACGACAGCCATACATTTTCAGGAAAACTGTATGCATTTCGTTATTTACTTGTTGATAGTTATAAACATGTTCTAATAATTAATTTTAATTAAAAAACAAGTAGTCAAATATCATGAAATTCACTAAAACTTCATACAAGTAGAACTGGTTTTATACATTATATAACCTTTCAAATGTCATATAAATTAAATAATATGACCCGTGATGAAAAAAAATATAGATTAAAAATAAAGTTTGAGCAGGAGTTGAACCATTGCCTCATATACGTTTGACTTACGAAGCTTGTACACTAATCAACTGATCACCACAGACTCTCAGAACATGCACATAAAAACAGATTCATCCGTTACATAATGAATGCGTAAAACTTCTGTTGTGATTTTCTCGGAATTACCAGAGTGCTGCACCTTACTACTTGCATATTATGTTGGTTTAAGGGCCCGCTAAAGGGATACAAAGTTTGAAGTGAATCTGTGATCCCAACGTCATAGGCTCCCCTTGTTAGTTAATTAATTGATGATGTAACACGAGAAACTGAGTTTAACAGTTCGTGTTGTCACCGTAACTCTTCTGCGTGATCCACATAGAGACCTCCCAGACTGCTGGTCGGTCTGCTCAGTTCTCATGGGTGGTACATGACACTGTTCCAACATAACGGGCCCCTAGTTTGAAATCATCTACCTATTGATGTTACAGGAGAGCCATTACAACTGTTTCCATCAATTAAGGAGGTGTAACAGGTTCTCAACACAGCAACGACAGCCCGTAAGTTCAGTTCTGTACATTTATGCTGGTTGCAATGTTAATCCTGATCCAAATCACGGATAGGACATTATCTATTATAGTTAGCACTTTCCAGTAGAAGTTATATTATAGGACCACTCCTATTATCTGGCTAAAACATTTACAATTTACAACTGCAATGCTCTTGAGTGCAGAGGACATCTGCTCATTTGATATTCAATGGTATTGGTTTTAAGATTAGTTTAACTAATTTACAAATGAATAAGCTGTGTGTTTGTCCTCAACATAGTTAATTTTATCACTTTTGTAGGGATTCCTGCCAGTACAACACACACCAAAGGTGAAATCAAACAATGGAAAATCCAGGATGGAATGTAACAATATTATGAAAAGGATGGTTGCTACTTGCATTATAGCGGAGATGCTGAGTCACAGATAGGCTCAACAAAAAGACTGTTGGAAAGTGAGCTTTCTGCCAACAATTAAATCATCAAAAACAGACCAAGCGTGCGCGTGCCCACACACACACACACACACACACACACACACGCACACACGCAAAAATCCAGCTCACACACACGACCACAGTCTTTAGCAGCTGAAGCCAGCATCTGGCTTCAGCTGCTATAGACTGTGCTAGTGTGTGTGTGTGTGTGTGTGTGTGTGTGTGTGTGTGTGTGTGTGTGTGTGTGTGTGTGGGTGGCGGGGGGGGGGGGGGGCATGCGCGCGTGTGTGCACGTGTTTTTCAACAAAAGCCTTGTTGGCTGAAAACTCTTTCTGACAGTGGTTTTGTTGTGCCTATTTGCAACTCAGCAGCTTCGCTATATGGTAAGTAACAAGCATCCTTTTCGCAATATTGTTACACATGAAAGGTGGTCACACAAGTTTTAATTTTTGCAATTGCTGAGGATATTGTGGGTTGGCATCAACCATTACACCTTGTCAGTGGTAAACTACAATAGCTACATTTAACAGCAATGTAAGTCTGAAATGCACCAGTATATATGAAAAATTTTTATGCAACACTAGCACCTTCTCAGAGGCTCATAATACAAGCACTTTATGTTTAACATTAAGCAGATTGGTACTCTGGTTGATCCAATTCCAGTTTCATATGTTTTTAAAATTATTCAATCCACAAATAATTTATTCCAACTATGTAATTATTGTTTCATCTTAATAATAGTACTGGTAATTTTTATACAGAAAGATACCAGAAGATGCAATTAAAAATGTTGCAAAACTGGTATTGTGAGTCTACAAGGATTCCAATTCAGCTATATGTTCAATCAGTTTTATTTATTTTAACATCTATATTTTACTGCTTGAAAGTTCTATAAACTATGTACTTGCATTATTTTATGAAATTAGATCCTTGACAAACACAAGTAAATGGTAGTAAATTCTTCAAAATAAAATAAAGCCAGACCAGAAAGTAAAAATGAAATTACAATGAAATCTAGGCCTTTAACTGCTTACAGGTGTTGATAAATATCAACGGGGACAGTTGAAAATGTGTGCCCCAACCAGGACTCGAACCCGGGATCTCCTGCTTACATGGCAGACGCTCTATATGTCTCAGCCACCTAGGACACAGAGAATAGTGTGACTGCGGGGACTTCTCTCTGGCACACTCCCCGTGAGACCCACATTCCCAATTTACTGTCCACACGCTACATTTGTAGTGCCCCTGCCCACTATGCTCATAACTCACGGCAGTCAATCTGTCGATTCCCATAAGAGTTCGGGCAATGTGAGTGCATCTGCACTGAAGAAGATCATTGGCTGGTAAGCCTTATCTATATGAATATGGTATCTGTTCTTTCGGACATGTCCAAAAGAACAGATACCATCTTCATATATTCATACAAAGTAAAAAGTTTTCTTTTTGAATCATATTGATTTGAACACAACATATGTAACAATTACCATTTGGGGCAAAATTGTCTTGACACTCAAAAATATTTTTGAGTTCCAAACAGCTGTCACAATAATAGACGGATGTTACGCAAAACTTAAGGGTGAAAGTAACTTTCACATGATGTGTCACTGCCAAGTAGCATAGCTCAAATGAAACTTGAACCACCCATAGAAAGAAGTGCTGCTCAATAGTACAGAAGGTAACTGAAAGAAATATGCAATGAGACAAACAGAAATAACACTTTCATTCGAAGACAATAATTATACCGAAGTCACCATTAATTCAGTTGGCCCCCTTGATATTAAAAAAGGCGGGACATGATTCTTAATGGGGTGTGTGATCACCATGGACAGCAATGTGATCTCTGCAATGTGCTTCATTGGTGGCCAATAGATTGGTAAGGTGTTCTTGTGGTAAGATGTTTCGTTTCTCCACCAGCATGGTTGACACCACCTGGATGACTGTTAGTGTATGTGGACATGCTGCAGTATGTCTCCACAGTGTATCCCACGTGTACTTGTTGAAATTTAAGTTGGAGGGAGGGAGGGGGGGGGGGATGGAGGAGACAGTCAAGCCAGTACATTTGCTGAATATCGTCATCTTCCAAGAGTTTCTCCACCTGCAGTATTTGAATATCATCATCTTCCAAGAGTTTTTCCACCTGCAGTATTTGATGTGGTTGGGCATTGTCATCTGTAAAAATGAAGGTGGGACAGAATGCACCCCTGAAGATATGTGTATGGAGAAGGAGTACAGTGTCACAGTAATGTTGACTAGTGAATACTTTGTTTTCAAGGATTTGGAGGTCTGTACATTCACACAACATTATGCCTCCCCACACCATAACATCAGGAGCACCAAAACAATCATGTTTGACAGTGTTCCCGGGTGCATTATGTGTTGCCACCTTTTGTCATATGAAAGTACGTATTGCACCCAGGAACATTATCAGACGTAATCGTTTTGGTGGTTCAGGTGTTACAGTGTGGGGAAGCATATGTTGCTTTAGTGTACTGACCTCCAAATCTTTTGATTATGGTACACTCACTAGTTAACGTTATTGAGACACTCTAATCCTTCCCCATGTGTGTTTTCCAGTGGTGCATTCAGTCATGACTTAATTTTTGTGGATGAGAGTACATGACCACATCAAACTGCAAAGGTGAAGCAGCTCTTGGAATGAGAGGATATTTGGCAAATGGACAGGCCTCCCAATACCCCTGACTTAAACCCCATCAAGCACGTGCAGGATGCATTAGGAAGATGTATTTAACCATGTCCACACACACCAACTGCTGGATGGTTCCAGCAAGTGTCAACCACGCTGGTGGATGAATGGAGTGCCATACCACAAGAATTCCTTATCAACCTTGTTAGTCAGCATGGGTGCACATTCCAGAGCATGTATTGCTGTCCATGGTGATCACACACACTATTAAGAACCCTGTCCAACCTTTTGTAAAGTTCAGGGACCATCATAAATGATGGTGGATTCATTGTACTTATTGTCTTTGAATAGAAGTGTCATTTCTGCATATCTCATTGTGTATTTCTTTTATTTACCTTCTGTACCATTCTGCGTGTGGTTGAAGTTACACTGAGCTGTGTTACCTGGCAGTGACACATCATGCCACAGTTACTTTCATTCTTAAGTTTTGTATACCAGTGTAAATGAGTTTTACAAACATATCTAAAGATGATGATAGAAGAAAAAAAGGTTGGCTGTTTTCTTATTTTCTGTAAGGGGGGGGGGGGAGGCAGTAAATTCAGATTTTACAAATTTTCCGTTTTTTGTGCATTATCTGTTGTTTTCAGTTACTTGTACCATTTTCTTGAGCCTTCTTAAGTAGTAGTTTTCATTAATTTTAATGTTTGTATCACTGTTTTTTGCACACAAATTTGCATTCTTGGTTCATTTCACGAATAGTGTGTTCATGTAGAATGGCTTACTTTATAAATGCTTTGTGCTCTGTCATTTGGATATTTCTATGATAGCTGATAGATTTGTAGTCACATGTATATCTTAAGCTGGTTACAAGTGTATAAAATGCATTTTGCTTTAGAAGTCTAATGTTGATGATAACAGTGTATGTGGCCTATTTTAAAATTAGTTTTTTAGTTTTTATTTGCCATGTGCGCTGGATGAGATCTGTTTGGCCAATAAGGAACTACTGTCACATACAATTCTCGAATGAAATTTTCACTCTGCAGTGGGGTGTGCGCTGATATGAAACTTTCTGGCAGATTAAAACTGTGTGCTATACCGAAACTTGAATTCGGGACCTTTGCCTTTTTCGGGCAAGTGCCCTACCATCTGAGCTACCCAAGCGTGACTCACCACCCGTCCTCACAGCTTCAATTCCACCAGTCCTGAGTTTGAGTCGCGGTCTGGTACACAGTTTTAATCTGCCAGTAAGTTTCATATACAATTCTGTTCTGAAATATGTAAAATGGTATTGAAATTTATATATGGCTTTTTAAACATGTTATGTCAAGGGATGTAGGTCTTTGTTTAACAAAAGAATCCAGAAATAATATGTAAGTTCTATGTGTATGAAAGAAGTCAAAAAGCTGTAGAGGTGACCTGATTATTAGACAGGAATAAAGGAAAATAGCAGGGACACGAAACTGCCATGGGTTTTTTCTCATACATGGCAAAAACCTGTATCAAATCTGAGTGCTTACTGGAAAGAAAATTAATTGTTGTTATGTTGTAGGCAGCAGGACTACTGGTATGGTGGTGGATACAGAAATGTTATTTGTTTTGTTGAATCCTGTTATGAAATATGTTCATGCACTTCTAAACAGTGTGAAATTGCACATATGAGTAACAAACTGTTCATATTTGATAGATTCATGAAATAAAAATGACGTCTTTTTCATGAAATTAACTGGCTTTTAACACCAAAATTATTGTGTGCCCTTTATGCTCGGATTTTTGCTTTTCACATTGCAAGCTATTTTTTTAAAATTAGATTCCTGTATGAGATACACCGTGGAAGAAAAAGTGAAACACTGCAACACGTGAGAAATCTTAACAAAAGCTGTAATGCCTAGGTACTTTAATCGCTTGGTATTCAGAGTAATAAACAATTAAAACCAGCTGGACACACTCTTTTATTGTTATATTTGCACAGGACTGATATGTGCTTCAGAGTAAGACTTAATAGCCTAAGTGTACATCCTGTGCTCATTGTGAAATGTTTATTCTGTAGTTATAAATTTTGTTTTTCCCCCATTTGAACTGTACTGTACAGTTTTTGTGTGAGCCATGGAAACAATCACATTGATAAAATTCATTGCACGGAAAATTTGCAGATTATGTTTTGTGTTCTATTACAATATTCTTGTTCTCATTATTGAAGTAATGTTTTGATTTGGGTGAAGATAAAGTATGAAAGTAGATGCTGATGACCAAATATAACTACACATAACAAAATTGAAGGATCTTTTTGAATGAAAGATTTATTGGGTATTATGCAGTTTTTGAGATTCATATTTCTGTACTGAAAATAATTTAAAAAAATTAGTGTTGAGGTATTGGACAATAATGGTTATTTTTATGTAAATATTTTGAAGTCATAATTTTCAGATTGTTGCATAATTCTTTTAGGGATTTCAGTCAAGGGGGACAGTTTTATCTCAGAGAATAACAGCATGGATTAATCTGAAAGATGCAACAAGACCATCTGGACCACTCTCAGTAAATCCAAAAGGTGACACTGTTGACTTAAGAGAAATATCAAAGATAAGGAGACATCGGCAGCATCATAAGGTAAATGACAGTAATTTAAAATTGCATTGTATTTGTATAACTCAGAAGAGTGATCTTTTATCTATGTATGTTGCAATTACAAATCTATAGATATTAAGCCACTTTACCTTGCTAAGATGTAAGACACAGTTTACTGTATGAATATATTAAATGAAACAACAGATTTGTTGTTGATTTGTATGTCAAAATAGAGATAGCAAAAGACTAGTGGGACAGTGACTCTTGACACAGCTGTTAATGTTTTGTAATATAATTATTTATACAGCCATTCATAGTAGCCCATTTTACGTGGGATATTAGTTCACAGATCTCCATGATACAAAGAATTACAAAGTATGATGCTTGGAGCTACAAAGATGTTTGTAACTGTAGCACAAACATTGATTACAGGAGTAAAATAGTTTTAATTTTGAAACACAGCACTGAAAAAATTCATAAACATTCCTTTCACACGAGATTGTGATTATTATTTTTTTATTTTTATTTATTTATTTATTTATTTTTTTAGGAAATTGTATTTGTTTTGGATTACAGTCTCATTGAATTTTTAAATGACTTAATATTCACCATTGACTGTGGTATTTATTACAGTTTACACAACTGTAATTTTGACTTGAGGTCATTGTTATGTTGTTAAAGCTGCAATCGATATGAGGGGTGTCAAAAAAGAACAGACTTTGCTTATAACATCTTTATTGCTCATTAACTACATTTTAAGCAATGTCCCCTTCAAAGTAGACCCTTCCACCGGCAATATACCGTTCCCAATATTTTTTCCATTTTTGGAAAGCCTTCTGGAATGCACTTTCTGGGATGCTGCACAGTTCTCTTGTTGTATTGTGCTGAGCTCCTCAGTGGTTTTGATATGGCATTTTTTCAACACTGTTTTAAGTTTTGGATACAGGAAAAGGTCTGCGGGGGATAGGTCACTAATATGACAAACAGCTGGTGCATTTTCAGACACAGCAAAACAAGGCTAACAGCAGTTTATTGTCTAAACTTACCATAAGGTATGTTCAGTGGCTGCATTGCATTTCCTATGCTGGGTGAAGCGCTATTTCAAAATTTTTGTCTTTGTTTGACTAAATCTTGTAAACATCAAAATTAGACATTCCACTGTCAGAAAATGTTTTTCACAGTACATCCATGAAAAATCTAGATTCGGAATTTAAAAACTTCTTCACATTCGGGACAACACCAATAAAATGTCAACATTAATAAAATTAATAAAAAGACTGTGAACCTCTATGGCTCAAGTCAGCATTCATCACACACATCATCTGTGTGAAGCTTAAAATACACCATTTTGTTATGAAAACATATGAAACAAGCAGATAAAGACAGCATCTTAATTAACTTTATCAGTAGGTAATGGGTGGAATTAAATGTCTTGAAGCTAGAGCTGCCCATGTCAGTAACATGCAGCATTTTGGTTAAAAACAGAGTGGAAACCAGCTTCAACATATTTGCATCATTCCCAAGGACTATATTTAAGATAGAATGTAAGCATCTTGACATAAAACCTTTGATAGCATATACAAATATACTCTTAGATGCTAAGCTTAAGGCAATGGGAAAAACGAGGACTGTCATACGTTATTAACTGTCGTAAAAACACCTATATCCATAAACCTGAGAATAAATCAAAATACTATATATTTGTGAAGGTACATACAATATCGTGGCATATGTACAAAAGCATTCTGGACTTTTTATATAAATTGTTTATTGGATTACTGAAGGAATTGGACACACAGTGTGGGGCTCATGAAAGTGTCCTGCCACAAAGAATCCATGCACTGCAAATACATTTCTGTTTCTCAAATCTAAAAATACAACAACTACATTAATTGTCGTGAAAACATAATCCATAAATTTGAATAATAACTAAAATACTACATGGTGGTAGTTCGTGCAATGATACAATATGTGATCAAAAGTATCCGGACACATGGCTGAAAATGACTTACATGTTCGTGGCACCCTCCATCGGTAATGCTGGAATTCAATATGGTGTTGGCCCACCCTTAGCTTTGATGACAGCTTCCACTCTTGCAGGCATACGTTCAGTCAGGTGCTGGAAGGTTTCTTCAGGAATGGCAGCCCATTCTTCATGGAGTGCTGCACTGAGGAGAGGTATTGATGTCGGTTGGTGAGGCCTGGCACAAAATCGTTGTTCCAAAGCATCCCAAATTTGTCCTATCAGATTCAGGCCAGTCCTCTGTGCAGACCAGTCAATTGCAGGGATGTTATTGTCATGTAATCACTCTGCCACAGGCTGTGCATTATGAACAGGTGCTCGATTGTGTTGAAAGATGCAGTCGCCATCCCCAAATTGCTCTTCAACAGTGGGAAGCAAGAAGGTGCTTAAAACATCAATGTAGGCCTGTGCTGTGATAGTGCTATGCAAAACAATCAAGGGGTGCAAGTTCCCTCCATGAAAAACACGACCACCCCATAACACCTCCGCCTCCGAATTTTACTGTTGGTACTACACACACTGGTAGACAATGTGCACCGGGCATTTGCCATACCCACACCCTGCCATCGGGTCACCACATTGTGTACCGTGATTCGTCACTCCACACAATGTTTTTCCACTGTTCAGTCGTCCAATGTTCACACTCCTTACACCAAGCAAGGCATCGTTTGGCATTTACTGGTGTGATGTGTGGCTTGTGAGCAGCCGCTCGACCATGAAATCCAAGTTTTCTCACCTATCTTTCAAAGTACTTGAAGTGGATCCTGATCCAGTTTGGATTTCCTGTGTGATGGTCTGGGAAGATATCTGCTTATTACACATTACGACCCTCTTCAACTGTTGGCAGTCTCTGTCAGTCAACAGACGAATTCGGCCTGTTGCTTTTGTGCTGTACGTGTCCCTTCATGTTTCCACTTCACTATCACATTGGAAACAGTGGACCTGGGGATGTTCAGGAGTGTGGAAATCTCACTTACAGATGTATGACACAAGTGACACCCAATCAACTGATCACATTCGAAGTCCATGAGTTCCGCAGAGCACCCACTCTGCTCTCTCACGATATCTAATTACTACTGAGTTCGCTGATATGGAGTACCTGGCAGTAGGTGGCAGCACAATGCACCTAATATGAAAAACTTATGTCTTTGGGGGTGTCCAGATACTATTGATCACATAGTGTATATCAACATATGTTCTGATATTGTAAGAAATGAAGTGTCATATAAATAAATGAAGTATTCTACTCGAAAAGATGGGATACATGATAAAGATAAAGTACTGCTGGCAGTTACGTGGAGCATTCAGCTACCATTCACTGTTTTGTGAGACTGAATTGAAGTTGTCCAGAAATCTTCTCTTAAATAAGTCTGCTTGTTCATTTAACATATTTTCTGGGTGAGTTTTGAGAGTTTTGAGATGATCCTACATTTGTATTTCTTCCAAAATATTCATGGTTTTGCCCTTTTGTATGGTGTCCAGGATTTGGAGGGATGCCTCTATACTGGCTGTGTTAGGTGTATTCTCTTTGAGATGAATACTGAATGTGGAAGTGCTGCTACCTGTTTACCTGATATGTTCTTTAAATTTAGTAGTAAAAGGACATCCTGTCTGTCCAATATAATATATACTTTGGGCATGTACCACAATGAATATTATAGATGCCCGATTTACTGAAATGTTCACTTCTATTACTGTTACATCAGATTAGTTTCTGTAGAATATTTTTTGTTTGGAAACTAATCCCTACCTTTGTGTTTTTAAATGTCTGTGCAAGTTTATCCAAAGCTGCCCTGAGGTATGGGAATCCGACAAACTTTTGTTGGGTGGTTAGTTAGCTATTTGTTCTGTAGACCAAAGTCACAATAAATGTTATGGTGTGAAATGCATCAACAGAAAAAACATAGAACACATTTCAACCACCAAAAAAATAATATTTATGTGGCTACATGTGGACCATTTACAGCTTTATATATACTAAGATGGTTTCTGTTCTTTCGGACATGTCCAAAAGAACAGATACCATCTGTGACCATGCAGCTCGTTAGAATGAAATTACAATGAAATGAAAACCCTTAGCTGCTTACAGGCGTTGACATATGTCAACGGGGACAGTTGAAAATGTGTCTCCTGACTGGGACTCGAACCCGGGATCTCCTGCGTACACAGCTGGCACTCTATCCATCTGAGCCACCAAGGGCACAGAGGATAGTGCGACTGAATTTCATTGTAATTTACAGCTTTTTTCATTAAAGTGACTAATTATCTTTACTCAGAAATTCCTCTGCTTTATTGGAGTTGTCAAAGAGGAACATCTTTAATCTACATTTGAAAACACTTGTTATATCTGTCAGACACTTTAGTTCCATCGGTAGATTATCAATGAGTTATGTAGTGTCGATGACTAGCAATGCTGTCTTTCAGTGCTGATGCACACCATGCCCAATCTCATACAGTAATCAGGAACTGTGGGTCAGTGGTTCATGGGTACATGATGCTATGTCAGTAGTGTGTAACAGGCCATGAATTTGGGTCAGGTGGGAAGCATGGTCAGAAGGTGAATGCAGTTGCGGTGATTGCTAGCGACAAGCGGAAGATCTGGTTTTGAGTTCCAGTCTTTGAGTAATATCTGCAGATTTCACCCACTTCTGTGCCAAAGTTAGATTTAGTAAAAATAATGCAGATCATTTTTCCTTCTAGTATTGTACTTGTTAATATCTCTGTTACTACCAAACTTAGATGGACTGTTGCTAACAAATTTCATAAGTGAGTAAATGTATTGTGAAGCTGTAGTTAATATTCCCAGCTGCTTAAAGAGATGCCAACATGATGTACATGTGTGAACTCCACACATAATACTCATTTTTGTGCAATGAATACTTTTTGCCTTAGAGAGGAATTACCCCAGAGTGTTATGACTTATAACACCAGTGAATGAAAATGCAAGTTCGTCATTATTCTTAAGGAAAAAAAAAATAGCTGAACGTAAACGTTGTAGCAAATCTAATATATATAAGCTAGCCCATTTGTGCAAAACCTTTAAATACCTTTCAGTAACTTCCACAAACCATAAAAACTTAACTTCTCTTATAAATTATTATAATTGACACTATTGCTTTAGTAAGCATGCTTTTGATAAGTCACAGAAGATCACAGTCATTGATCAATTATCATTTAAAAATTTTCTGTGCTCAGAAAAATGTATGAATATCTGGTTCAGTATAATGACCTTTTGAAATCCAAACTGTCAATGGCTAAGTACCCCAGTACCACACAGGTGGGTGACAATCCTGGAGTATATTACCTTCTCAAAAACTTTTAGAGAATGGTGTAAGGAGTGACACTGGTTGGTAGTTATTGACATCTGTGAAGTCACCCTTTATATTGATAGGCCTGGCAATGACATATTTCAATCTTTCTGGGTAAACACCCTGAGTTATTGATGCATTACACAAGTGACTAATAACATTTCATATTATAGAGCCACAGCTTTTTTGTGTCGTATTGAAGATATTATCCACCCCGTATGAAATTTTACTTTTTAGAATCATGATGATCTTTCTTATGTTAGGTGGGGTTACAGGTTTAATGTTTTTTATTTCTTTTACAGTGCTCCCATTCTCTTTAAAAGAAATAATGTCATCTTCTATGGCTTCTTTCCCTGTCTCTCTCTTTTAATAATATTTTGTATTGATTTTATTTTATTATCTGATTTATCAGTTTTAGAGACGATGTGCACACTCTTGAATATTTTGCAATTTAATATGTTACAGTACTGTTTATAATAATATAGCATATCTGGGACATTTCTTGTTCTGCGCAGATGACCTCGACATTGTGCGCCCATAACATCCAATCTTCTTCTGGCTATTTGGTACAAGTCCTTTTTTCATTTTGAAGATTTCTTTAATGACTTGTCACTATTACATTGCTTTTTTTAAAGGAAAAATGCTTTTAAAATGGATGCAGGCTCATTAAGGAAGTATGTTGAATTTAGAGTTAACATTAGGCTCATTCTAAACTCTACCCCAGTCAACATTTTGAAGCTTGCTTTAAAATATTCAGTAGTCGTGTCATTAATCAGCCTCACTGTTTACTTATGGTGTTTGAAATGTACATGAAACTAAGTTATATAATGTGAATAATGTGCATCGTGGTATGACAATCATTCTAGTACTGGTTAGGCATGTCTCTAACTTCTGCTTGTTGAATGAAT
Source organism: Schistocerca piceifrons (assembly GCF_021461385.2). Lineage (NCBI taxonomy): Eukaryota > Metazoa > Arthropoda > Insecta > Orthoptera > Acrididae > Schistocerca > Schistocerca piceifrons. The sequence goes on from NC_060149.1 coordinate 881,242,012, forward strand.
ACATTAACTACAATGGTATTTCTATTTTTAACAGCTTGGGCAAGTAAGTTTATGACATATCAAATTCCAAGTGGCTAACAGTCATTCATTTGTTTGTCTTTTACCAGTGTGATTTCTTTGACTGTTTTTGCATTGATATTGCATATTTTGGTACACATATTCCTAACCCTGTCACCAGGAAAGCCATTCCTTAAATAGACAGCTTTTTTAATATGGCTAACTCTTTCTGAATTTTGGCATCATCAGGCTTAGTTAATTAAGTGACATACTGTACATTGAAACCCCCCCAGGGGGTCCACAACTCTTTTGTGGATAAGTGCGTAGCGAGCACGGGACCCTGAGCTAATGTGGCCCTCCTTCCTTTCCGGGCTGCATACCTTCCCTTTCCGCATCCTTCCCCGTCCCCCATCTTCGCCCCCCCCCCCCCCCCCCCCTCACCTCTGGCTCTTTCCTTCCCTTTCTCCCCCTCTGGGAGTATGGTTTGTGCCTACGTCCGGAGACGGATGCTCGAAACTGTTACAAATTCCTTGCTTTCTACACTTGCAAGTCTTCGTCCTTCCTCTGTTCTTCTCTTTTCCTTCCCTCTTCTCTTTGCCCTTTTCTCCGCTGCGGCGTTTGAGACCTCTCTTCTTTCCTTACCCTTTCTCTTTTTCCTCCCTGTGCGTGTCTGAAGGCCGACCCACGCACTTCCATTCATAGCCGGTGATGGGGTAACGCGTAATTCCCCACCCCGGGTAGACAGGTAGGACACGTACGTACCCCCTGGTAACAGCCAGGCCCAGGGAGGGGTGATTACCCGAGCTGATACCTTCCGAAAGTGCCGATTGGTCCCTCCGTCCGTTTGTCGGGAGGTGTGACCTGAGGTGTGAACAATCACCTAAGGTGGGAGTGCCCTCAGAGAGGGCCCCCACAAGGGAGGAGCGCGCCATCGGAGACGCCGGTAATCATGGGGGATTCTTCCGCAATGGTTTCCTCACCTTCCACTATGTCTGCTCACAAGCGTAAGTTCACTGAGTCTCCGCCACAGACAGTTCTTGCATCGTTGCCACAGTTCCTTGTTGTTTCTCGGTCTGACGAAGGTCACGACTTCTCCACGGTCAACCCTTTCATTATTCAGAAAGGTGTCGACGCAATTGCGGGTCCTGTAAAGTCTTGTTCCAGATTACGGAATGGCACCCTGTTGTTAGAAACAGTCAGTGCCCTCCAGGCACAAAAATTGCTGCGTACCTCACTACTACACACCTTCCCTGTCTGGGTGGAACCGCACCGTACTTTAAATTCCTCGCGTGGAGTCGTTTATACACGCTCCCTCGATGGATTGTCTGACGAAGAAATTCAGCACTACCTGTCTGACCAGGGCGTAACGGCTGTTCATAGAGTTATGAAAAGGGTTGACACGAACATCATTCCAACCCGCACTGTCTTCTTGACATTTGACAAAGTTCAACTCCCATCGAAAATCAAAGCAGGCTATGAGATAATTTCTGTTCGCCCGTACGTCCCAAACCCTACGCGTTGCTATCGGTGTCAGCGGTTCAATCACACCAGCCAGTCCTGTTCCAATCCGGCCAAATGTGTTACGTGTGGCAAGGATGCCCATGAGGGTGCTTGTCCACCTCCATCCCCTCGCTGCATCAACTGTATGGGTGACCACGCTGCTTCCTCTCGAGATTACCCCATTTTTAAAGACGAAAAGCTCATCCAGGAAATCAGAGTGAAGGAAAAGGTGCCGACCTTTGCTGCTCGAAAATTATTCGCCAGTCGACAGCCCACCGTGCCTCAGACAGGAAAATACAGCACTGTCCTTGCTTCTCCTCGGCCAACAAAGGAGGCAGCCATGCAGACTTGCGACCTCACCTTTAGTGCCACGGTCGTCAGATCGGCCAGCGCAAAGATCGCCCGTTCAACCTCACCACTTTCGCCTGCCCACTCTCTGGCTCACCCTTTCTTCGGGTTCTGCTAAATCTCGAGCCCAAAAGTCAGACACCAAGACTTCGAAAAAAGAGCATACTCGTGAAGAGTTTTTATGTACCGCAACTTCCCAACCATCGGTTCCTCCTTCATCTAAACATCATACTTCCAAGAAGGCTACAAAGAAACCCAGTTCCTCTCCTCCGCCAAGGCGTGTCCCATCTACGGCACCACCTGGCGGAAATCGCCCTCGGCCGTCTTCTGTGTCGCCGAGGCGCACTGCTGGCGGCCGATCAACCGTCCGATCGCTGGTGGCAGGAGCTGCTCCTGAACAACCTATGGATCAGGATCTTCTGCCTTCGGCTGAATGCCATTCCATGCTGTCGGTCGCAAGCTCTGAGCAGTCGTTGAGTTGACAGCAACCTTGGTCACATTCCTCCATTTTCTGTTCACCCTATGTCCATTATCCACTGGAATATCCACGGTATTCGAGCCAATCAGGATGAATTGTCGATCCTCTTACGATCCTACTTGCCAGTCATTTTCTGTCTTCAGGAAACAAAGCTGCGTCCCCATGACCGCTTTGTTCTCCCTCATTTTCAGTCCGTCCGATATGATCTCCCCTCTGTTGAAGGCACTCCAGCACATGGAGGACTCATGATTCTTCTCCATGATACTCTCCATTATCACCCAATCCTCTTAAACACTTCCTTCCAAGCTGTCGCCGTCCGTCTTTCCCTTTCCGGATACACGTTCTCTCTTTGTACTGTATACATTCCATCGTCCACACCAATGGCACGAGCTGATCTCCTTCATCTTCTTGGTCAGCTTCCACCCCCCTATTTGCTGGTTGGGGACTTCAGTGCCCGCCACCCGCTTTGGGGATCTCCACATCCTTGTCCACGTGGCTCACTATTGCTAGAAGTCTTCCACCAAGCGGATCTAGTTTGCCTCAACACTGGGGTCCCTACATTTTTGTCTGCCTCCACGAGAAATTTATCTCATTTGGACCTTGCGGTCGGTACTGTTCCGCTAGCTCGGCACTTCGAATGGTTCGCCCTTGATGATACACACTCGAGTGACCACTTTCCATGTGTCCTGAGACTGCAGCCTCAACTGCCATGTATGCGCCCGCGATGCTGGAAGTTTGCCCAAGCTGATTGGACACTTTTTTTGTCTCTAGCGACATTCGATGACCGTCACTTTCCCAGCATTGACGGTGAGGTCACACATATTACTGACGTTATTCTTACAGCTGCGGAACGTTCAATACCACGCACCTCCGAATCGCCACGGCGCCCCCCAGTTCCTTGGTGGAACGAGGCATGCCGTGATGCACTACGTGAGCGGCGACGTGCTCTCCGCATTTTCCGCCACCATCCTACTTTGGCGAACTGTATCCGCAATAAGCAGTTCCGTGCGCGATACCGTCGTGTCATCCGCGATAGCAAGAAGGCAAGCTGGAAATTCTTTATTAGCTCATTTAACACCTTCACTCCCTCCTCGGAAGTTTGGAGTCGGCTTCGACGGTTCTCAGGCGCACCTAGTTTCTCCCCGGTCTCTGGGCTCACTGTCGCGCACGATACATTAGTGGACCCCGTCGCAATTTCTAACTTGTTGGGTCAGCACTTTGCTGAGATTTCGAGCTCTTCAAATGACCCGCCAGTGTTTCTCCCAAAGAAACGTGCAGCGGAAGTGTGACCTCTTGCTTTCTCCTCTCAAAATCGCGAAAGCTACAATACTGTTTTCTCCATGCGGGAACTCCAACATGCACTCTCATCTTCTCTCTCCTCCGCCCCAGGACCGGATGGTATCCACGTCTAAATGTTGCTGCATTTATCAACCCATAGTCTGCGTTACCTGCTTCGCCTTTATAATCGAATTTGGACCAACAGTACTTTTCCCAGACGATGGCGGGAAGCTATCGTTGTTCCTGTTCCGAAACCTGGAAAGGACAAACATCTCCCCTCTAGCTATCGCCCCATTTCTCTCACGAGTAGTGTCTGTAAGGTTTTGGAGCGTATGGTGAATTACCGTTTAGCGTGGTGGCTGGAATCCCACAGTCTTTTAACACCTGCCCAATGCGGATTCCGAAAGCATCGTTCTGCAGTTGACCATCTTGTTGCTCTCTCCACTTATATCATGAACAATTTTCTCCGGAAACGCCAAACAGTAGCAATATTTTTTGATCTGGAGAGAGCATACGATACCTATTGGAGGACAGGCATCCTCCGCACACTGTTCTCTTGGGGCTTTTGAGGTCGGCTGCCCCTTTTTCTTCGCGAATTTATGGCAGACCGCACATTTAGGGTGCGGGTGAACACTACTCTCTCCTGTACTTTCTCCCAAGAAAACGGGGTACCCCAGGGCTCCGTGCTGAGTGTTGTACAGTTTGCCATTGCCATAAATCCAATTATGGATTGTCTCCTTCCTGATGTCTCTGGCTCCCTCTTTGTGGACGATTTTGTGATCTACTACAGCTCTCAACGGACCAGCCTTTTTGAACGACGTCTTCAAGGATGTCTCGATCGCCTCCACTCTTGGAGCATCGAAACCGGCTTCCATTTTTCTCCCAGTAAGACCGTTTGTGTTAATTTTTGGCGACGTAAGGAGTTTCTTCCGCCCTCCTTACATCTAGGTCCTGTCAACCTTCCGTTTTCAGATGTCGCTAAATTCTTGGGTCTTATGTTTGACAGAAAACTGTGCTGGTCCTCCCACGTTTCCTATCTTTCGGCTCGCTGTTTGCGATCCCTCAACACCCTCTGTGTCCTGAATGGTACCTCCTGGGGAGCGAACCGAGTGGTCCTTCTCCGCCTCTATCGCACCTTAGTGCGCTCGAAATTGGACTATGGAAGCATAGTCTACTCCTCTGCTCGGCCGTCTATTCTTCGGCGTCTCGACTCTATCCACCACCGTGGATTACGTTTAGTGTCTGGAGCTTTTTACACCAGCCCTGTGGAAAGCCTCTATGCTGAGACTGCTGAACCTCTGCTGTCCAATCGGCGAGCAGTCCTTGTGAGTCGTTATGCTAGCCATCTGTCTTCCATGCCTGCTAATCCAGCCCATGACATTTTTTTCGACGCCTCCTTTGATGTAGGGTATGCAGGCCGCCCCTCCTCCCTACTACCACCGGGAGTCCGCTTCCGTCAACTGCTCCATTCTCTTTCCTTCCGCTTTCCTAAAACCTTCTTGACAACTTGGGGTACAGCACTGCCTTGGCTCCGTCCCCGGATCTGCCTGCTCCGTGACCTTTGTCGATTTTCCAAGGATGGTACCCCTTCACTTGTTTATCGTCGGGCATTTGCTGCTCTATGTGCACAAATGACGGACGCCACATTTATTTACACTGACGGCTCGAAAACATCGTTAGGTGTAGGGAGTGCCTATATTGTTGGCGACACCCCAAATCACTTTCGGCTTCCCGACCAGTGTTCGGTTTATACTGCGGAGCTTTACGCTGTTCTCCAGGCTGTCCACTACATCCGCCGCCATCAGCGGATACAATACGTTATCTGCTCAGATTCTCTCAGCTCTCTCCTCAATCTCCAAGCTCTTTATCCTGTGCACCCTCTGATCCACCGGATTCAGGACTGTCTGCGCTTGCTCCACCTGGGGGGCGTCTCGGTGGCGTTCCTCTGGCTCCCGGGACACGTTGGTATCTGTGGAAATGAGGCGGCCGATATTGCAGCCAAGGCTGCAGTCTTTCTTCTTCGGCCAGCTATTCAATCGATTCCCTTCACCAATCTACGGAGCGTTTTATGTCGTCGTGTTGTTCATTTATGGCACGCGCATTGGTCGACACTTCCCCATAATAAATTGCGGGACGTGAAAGCTCTTCCTTGTGCTTGGACCTCTTCCTCCCGAACGCGTCGTCGGGAGGAGGTAATTTTAACTAGACTCCGGATAGGGCACTGTCTTTTTAGCCATCGACACCTTTTAAGCGGCGATCCTTCCCCACTCTGTCCCCACTGTTCTCAGCTGTGGACGGTAAGACACCTTTTAATTGAGTGCCCCTATTTTAATCCGTTACGCTCCCGTCTACAGCTATCGCCTGATATATCGTTGATTTTAGCAGATGACATGCGCTCAGCCGACCGCGTTCTCAAGTTTATTAGTGCCAGTGAAATGACGTCAGTCATTTGAAGCTTTTTTTGGGGACAACCAACCCCTTTCTGTAGTGGATTTTTAAGCCTTCCTTCTGCTTTTAGTTTCTCCAATTTTATGATTTTCGTTCCCATTGCTGCTGGTTTCCATTTTCAGTTTTTTACTGTTTCCTAAGTCACGGACTGGGCACTAATGACCATAGCAGTTTTGCGCCCTAAAAAAAAAGTACATTGAAAAAATGCTTTTTTATGTGGAACCTTTTGACAAGATTGTTATCAATACGTGTGTGGCTGTACGTTAACAAAAAATACCGAATTTTTGTTGGTCTCCAAGATTCATAATTTTTGTGTCTGGGTAGTTGATAAACTTACTTACTTTTGATTTCTCTATCTTATGGTGTGTGAACTATTGAACTTTGCATGCATAATGTCTATTACATTGTGAGTGCCTTCAAACACCAGTATGTTGTTGGCAATCTGTAATAATGTTTAACTTTCTCTGCTGTTTACTTATATTGTTTAAAGAACTTACACTCTAAATTATTAAGGTAAATCTGTCAATATCCTTGCCAGAAGACTTCCCATTGTAAGGCAGTCTTATGCATATCAACAGAAATAGTTGAAATTTGTGATTAACTGTAGCAAGTCAGTAACCACATGAATTTCAGGCCTCTTGAGGTTATTTGTTCTCAATTAGGTTATTTTTATCGGAATTGCCTCTTCGAACAGTGTGTTGGTGTACATATTCGAGACCTGAGAAGATAGAAACTCCCCAATTTCAAGGATCCCTAATTTTCTGCTTCACTTCATTACATATCGTGTATTTGACCTCATAAGTTTGTTATTGATCAGACTCTTGAGCTTCTTCCTAATCTCATATGCTAGGCTATCTTATGTTATTTACAATTGGATGTACAGGAATACCATCTATGATATTCCTGGCCACACCATGGGAGGAACGTCAGGCTAAAGATGGCAGCGGATCTTATTTGCCCCAGTACCTTGTTTGTTCGAGAGCTGATGGGGAATCTTTCATGACGATGAAGCCTCAGTTTTTTGTTGAGCATTTAGAGGACAAGTTTGGGGAAGTGGAGTACTTGTCCAAAATGAGATCTGGGTCAGTCTTGATCAAAACAGCATCCTCTGCCCCGTCACGGGAGTTACTCACTTGTGACAAGCTACTCACTTGTGACAAGCTGGGGGATGTTTCTGTAACCATCATGCCCCATAAGAGCTTAAATATGGTCCAGGGTATCATATTTCACCGAGACCTTCTTTTGCAGTTTGACAATGAACTGCGCGCTGATTTAGAGCGGCGAGGTGTACATTTTGTCCGACGTGTCCACCAGGGTCTGAAGGATAATCGGGTTGCCACCGGTGCCCTGATCTTGGCCTTTGAGGGTAATAAATTGCACGAGAAGATCAAGGTGATGGTCTACCGGTGTGATGTAAAGCCCTGTATCCCTCCCCTGAAGCGGTGCTTTAAGTGCTGGAACTTCGGCCATATGTCTTCTCGCTGTACTTCCAGCGTCACATGCTGAGATAGCGGACGCCCATCACATCCCAATACTCCATGTGCCCCGCTTCCAATCTTTGTCAACTGCAGAGAGCACCATTTGCCTTGCTCGCCTGACTGCAGGATTCTCCAGAAAGAAAGGAAAATCATGGTGTACAAAACCCTGGACAGACTGACCTACACTGAGGCTAAGAAAAAAATTTAACACCTGCATCCTCTGCATATGACATTGTCTTATGCCGCCGCTACAACAGTTCTGGCACCATAAGCTCCGCCAACCCAAGTCACCTCTCAGAGCCAGAAGACTACACCTGCCTCCATAGTGGGGGGCATTTCCCTCCCTGTTGCTTCCTGCACCATCTACTTCGGGAGCAACCCCCCCCCCCCCCCCCCCCCCCAACCATCAGTGTGCGGCGTGGATGTCCGTCCCCACTTCTAAGCTGGCGAAGTGAGTCTTCTTCGGCTTCACTCAGTAGGAAGGGGTCCCTTGGGTCACTCCCTTCCCAGTTTTCTTCTAGTGGGAAAGAGGACACCCGCCAGTGGCTGAAGAGCCCAAAAGCAGCTGGTCATGAGCCAGTGAAGTCCTCCCAGCCAGGGAAACCCAAGGAGCATCGAGAGAAAACCAAAAAGAAAACTCCTAAGACCAAGGAAATTGCGGTGGCACCCACACCACGGCTACCTAAAAGCTCTGCGTCTGAGGATGGGGTGAAGATTTTGGCATCTGCTGAGGACCTAGATCTCGCCATACCCTCAGACACAATGGATATAGACTGCCCAGGCAATAAATCGGTGGCAGCAGGTGACTCTGAGGCGTAAACTGCCTCATTGAATGTTCCATGCCTTCCCAGTCCCACGATGTCATCCTCCAGTGGAATTGCGGCGGTTTTTTCCACTGCCTGGCTGACCTATGACAACTGGGAAGCCTTACACCTGCTATCTGGATTGCTCTCCAGGAAACCTGGTTCCTAGCAATGCGGACCCCTGCCATCCACAGGTATAAGGGGTATTACAGGAGCAGTAGCGACCATAATCGAGTGTCAGGTGGAGTTTGCATTTATGTCCTAAACTCAGTCTGTAGTGAACATGTGCCCCTTCAAACCCCTCTTGAAGCTGTGGCTGTCAGAATAAGGACGACACAGGAAATTACTGTCTGCAATGTATATCTTCCTCGAGATGGTGCAGTAGCCCTGAATGTATTAGTTGCACTGATTGATCAACTCCCTAAACCTTTCCTACTTCTGGGAGATTTTAATGCCCATAACCCCTTGTGGGGTGGTACCATGCTCACTGACCGAGGCAGAGATATCGAAACTGGGGCCGCCACACATTTCAGTGTGGCTCGTGGTAGTTACTCGGCCATTAATTTATCAATTTGCAGCCCAAGACTTCTCCCATCTCTCCACTGGAGAGCATATGACAACCTGTGTGGTAGTGACCACTTCCCCATCTTCCTGTCACTGCCCCAGCATCAGGAACATGGGCGCCTGCCCAAATGGACTTTGAACAAGGTGGACTGAGGAACTTTCACCTCTGCTGTCACCACTGAATCTCGCCCACACGGTAACATCGATGTGATGGTTGAGCAGGTGACTAGCACAAGTATTTCTGCAGCAGAAAACACAATCCCTCGCTCTTCAGGGTGCCCGAGGTGTAAGGCAGTCCCTTGGTGGTCGCCGGAAGTCGCATAAGCAATTAAGGAGCGTCAGCGAGCTCTACAGTGGCATAAGCGGCACCCTTCCCTGGAGCACTTCATAGCCTTTAAACGACTCTGTGCCCGTGTTCGCTACCTTATCAAACAATGGAAGAAGTGTTGGGAGAGAAACGTTTCTACCATTGGGTGCCACACAACACTTTCCCATGTCTGGGCAAAGATCAAACGTCTTTTTGGGTACCAGGCCCCAACAGCTGCCCCGGTGTTACCATAAATGGCGAGTTGGGTACCGACGCAAATGTGATTGCCGAGCTCTTTGCTGAGCAGTTTGCTCAAGCCTCTGCGTCGGAGAATTACCCCCCAGCCTTTAGCACACTCAAACGGCGGCTGGAAAGGGATGTCCTCTCATTCATTACACACTGCAGTGAATCCTATAATGCCCCATTTACAGAGTGGGAGCTCCTCAGTGCCCTTGCACCTTGCTCGGATGCAGCTCCTGGGCCTGATCAGATTCACAGCCAGATTATTAAACATCTCTCGTCTGACTACAAGCGACATCTTCTCGTCAACTTCAACCGGATCTGGTGTGATGGCGTCTTTCCATCGCAATGGCGGAAGAGCACCATCATTTCCATGCTCAAACCCGGGAAAAACCTGCTTTATGTGGATAGCTATTGGCCCATCAGCCTCACCAACATTCTTTGTAAGCTGCTGGAACGTGTGGTATGTCGGTGGTTAGGCTGAGTCTGGGAGTTACGTGGCTTGCTGGCTCCATGTCGGCACAGCTTCCGCCAGGGTTGTCCTACCACTGATAATCTTGTGTCCATCGAGTCTGTCATCTGAACATCATTTTCCGGACGGCAACACCTGATTGCTGTCTTTTTTGACTTATGTAAAGCATACGACACGACTTGGCGACATCATATCCTTGCCACATTGTATGAGTGGGGTCTCTGGGGACCACTCCCGATTTTTATACAAAACTTCCTGTCACTCCGTACTTTCCATGTCCAAGTTGATGACTCCCATAGTTTCATCCATATCCAGGAGAATGGAGTCCTGCAGGGCTCTGTATTGAATGTTTCTCTATTTGCAGTGGCCATTAACGGTCTCTCAGCAGCTGATGGGCCCTCCGTCTCACCTTCTCTGTATGTAGACGACTTCTGCATTTTGTACTGCTGCGCCAGTACTGTTGTTGCTGAGTGACGCCTCCAGGGAGCCATCCACAAGGCACAGTCATGGGCTCTAGCCCACGGCTTCCAGTTTTCAGCTGCAAAGTCGTGTGTTGTACACTTCTGTCGGCGTCGCACCGTTCATCCGGAACCCGTACTTTACTTTAATGACAATCCACTCACTGTAGTGGTGACATATCAATTTCTAGTACTGGTTTTTGACACTCGATTGACTTGGCTCCCTCATCTTCGTCAGCTTAAGCAGAAGTGCTGGCAGCATCTCAATGCCCTCTGTTGCCTGGGCAACACCAACTAGGGTGCAGATCGCTCTACTCTGCTGCAGCTCTACAGAGCCCTTCTCCAATCCCGAATTGACTATGGGAGTGTGATTTATGGTTCAGCAGCACCTACAGCATTGCATTTACTCGACCCTGTGCACCACTGTGGGGTTCGATTAGCGACAGGAGCTTTAACGAGTCCGGTGACCGGCGTACTGGTGGAGGCTGGTGTCCCTCCACTGCAGATCAGACGTGTGCAACTGCTCACCAGTTATGCACCACACATTCATAGTTCCTCTGAGCATCCGAAGTACTGTCTCCTTTCGCGGCAGTCTATCTCCCACATCGGCGGCCCAGATCAGGGCTAACGATTGCGGTTCATGTGCGGTCCCTTCTCTCTGAACTGGAGTCCTTCCCTTTACCACCTCTACTTGCGGTCCTTTCACGTACACCTCCATGGTGTACGCCTCGGCCACAGCTTCGTATGGACCTTTTGCATGGCCCTAAGGACTCCGTTAACCCTGCCACTCTCCGTTGTCACTTCCTCTCGATTCTTGATGTGTTCTGAGGCTCTGAAGTGGTGTACACCAATTACTCAGTGGTTGATGGTCACATAGGCTTTGCATATGTTCATGGAGGATACATTGAGCAGCACTCCTTGCCAGTTGGCTGCAGTGTTTTCACTGCAGAGCTTGCGGCCATATCTCGTGCTCTTGAGTACATCCGCTCATGCCCTGGCGAATCATTTCTCCTGTGTGCTGACTCATTGAGCAGCCTACAAGCTATCGACCAGTGCTACCCTCGCCACCCCCTGGTAGCGTCCATTCGGGAGTATATCTACGACCTGGAACAGTCTCGCCATTCCGTGGTGTTTGTGTGGACCCCAGGACACGTCGGAGCCCTGGCAACGAACTTGCCGACAGGCTGGCCAAACAGGCGACACGGAAACCGCTTCTGGAGATAGGCATCTCCAAAACTGACCTGCGTACTGTCTTACATCGCAGGGCTTCCCAGCTTTGGGAGACAGAATGGCATAACAGCATGCACAACAAACTGCGTGTCATTAAGGAGACTATGAATGTGTGGAAGTCTTCCATGCAGGCCTCTGGCAGGGAATCAGTTGTCCCCTGCTGGCTCCGCATTGGCCATATGTGGCTAACGCATGTTTACCTACTCTGTCGCGAGGATCCACCTCAGTGTCGCTGTGGCTCCCAAATGACAGTTGTCCACCTCTTGCTGTACTGCCCATTTTTAGCCTCTCTGCGGCAGACTTTTAACTTTCCCAGCACCCTGTCTCCTGTGTTGGGCGACAATGCCTCCACAGCAGCTTTAGTTTTAAGTTTAATCTGTGAGAGTGGGTTTTATACTTCTATGTAGGTTTTAGCGCATGTCCTGTGTCCCTCCGTGTCCTCCACCCTAGTGCTTTTAGGGTGGAGGTTTTAATGTATTGCAGAGTGGCTGGCTTTCCATTTTTATTCTCGTGGTTGGCCAGCCACTCTAATCTGCTTTCATGTTTTACTCTCTTCTGTTTCTAGTATCTCTGTTGTTTTCTTGTCCTCCTTTGTTCCTATTAGTGTTCGTTGCCTTCCCTTCGTTCTTGTGGCTTTTCCTTTCTTTCCGTTTTGTGTTATATGTTTTGTCCGTTTTATTCTCAGACTTGTGGCATTGTTTTATTAGGACCAAGGGACTGATGACCTTGTAGTTTGGTCCCTTCTCCTGCCTCTAAACCAACCAACCAACCAACCGACCGACCAACCAACTGACCAACCCACACAAAGTGTCTTTTACTCATTTTATTTGCAATAATTTTCACCAGCATCGCACTAGTTTCCTCAGTTAAAGTTAAGAATGGAGGTAGTGCCAGCCAGGATACTTTACCTCTCTTGCACATAGGTTGGCAGTGCATTAGCTTTTTCTAGCCAGAAATTGAAAGCTTATGATGATACTCAGTGTCTCTGTTTGGTCTAAACTATTTCTTGGAATACCTTGTACAGCTTGTGAGCTTGTGGTTATGCTGTACTTGGGAGGCAGTTTTATATTACTGTCACCAGAGTAAGCATGGCTCTGAGCACTATGGGACTTAACTTCTGAGGTCATCAGTCCCCTAGAACTTAGAACTACTTAAACCTAACTAACCTAAGGACATTACACACATCCAAGCCCGAGGCAGGATTCGAACCCGCGACCGTAGCAGTCCCGCGGTTCCGGACTGAGCACCTAGAACCGCGAGACCACCGCGGCCGGCAGAGTAAGCATGCTTAATAGCTCTGTAGTGATTACCACATGGTGCTGACCACCATTCTGAACCTCACACCTTCCTGAATACAGTGCACAGCCTGAGTTTGTTAGATGTCTTTTTCAGGAGAAGTTAGCCTAACTTGCAGCAAGCACAGTGACAGTATGCACTTACACAGTACAGACAGGAGAAGATAGCTCGAATTCCCACCACCAAAGCAACAGTGGTTTACAGTTCTGCTGACACTTCCACATATTCCATGTTACCATTTTAATGTGTTGCATATCCCAAGCTTTTATTACACTTGATGTAGTAACCCGCGCATTACTGCACCTCCGCCATCACTACCACGGTGTACGTCAATACATGCTTTTATTTGAGTAGCAAACCGTTTGGCTGCTCTGAGCCCCCACCAGAGGCTGCTGACCTTGGTCTGGTATTGTACTTATGCTGTGACTTAATAAATAGTTGGTTTCTTATAGCCGTGTCTTCTGTTGTGTTTGGAGCCAGAATGCAAATATCGATGAGTAGAACTTTTGTGTGCTCAACTTTAGTGACCTTTTTTTTTTGCTCATGTAACTCACCCATGTATGTGGTACTTAAGTCACTTTTCCAGCAGCAGGAACTTACTGCGGCCACCTTGGAAAAACTTGTGGCTACATTGACAGTTCAAGCTCAGATGCACCCACTGCAGTTTCTGCTGTATGATGACTCTGCTGAAGATAGAGAAGCTTATGAAAAATGACTCCGCCAGCACTTCGTTGCACTTAGGGTGATGGACAAAGAAACTTGTAAGGGCCGACCGGTGTGGCCGAGCAGTTCTAGGCGCTATAGTCTGGAACCGCGCAACAGTTACGGTCGCAGGTTCGAATCCTGCCTCGGGCATGGATATGTGTGATGTCCTTAGGTTAGTTAGGTTTAAGTAGTTCTAAGTTCTAGGGGACTGATGACCTCAGAAGTTAAGTCCCATAGGGCTCAGAGCCATTTGAACCATTTTGAAACTTGTAAGGCTTTGTGTTTATCACAGGTTTCTCCTCGCATTTAACAGTTGTCGTGTCAATTAGTCCCATTTCAGGAACCAGCATTACTCTCTTTTTTGTGACATGTACAGTTTGTTGTCTTCTTATCATCCCAATTGCACCCATGTCATGTCCTAAAATTTCGTTCCAATAGCACCACATTTCAGAAGCTTCTATCCTCCTCTTGTCTAAACTGTTTATTGTTCATGTTTCACTTCCATACATGACTACATTCCAGACAAATATCTTCAGAAAAGACTTTCTAATACTTAGGTCTATATTTAATGTTAACAAATTCCTTTTCTTCAGAAATGCCTTTTGTGCCATTGCCAGTCTACATTTTATATCCTGCCTACTTTGCTCATCATCAGTTTTTTGCTGCCCAAATAGCAAAACTTGTTTCTAATTTAGGTGTCTTGTTTCCTAAACTAATTCCCTCAGCATCATCTGATTTAATTAGGCTGCATTCCATTATCTTTGTCTTGCTTTTGTTGAGGTTCATCTTATATCTTGCTTTTGTTAAGGTTCATCTTATATCCCCCCCCCCCATGAACAATGGACCTTGCCGTTGGTGGGGAGGCTTGCGTACCTCAGCGATACAGATAGCCGTACCGTAGGTGCAACCACAATGGAGGGGCATCTGTTGAGAGGCCAGAGAAATGTGTGGTCCCTGAAGAGGGGCAGCAGCATTTTCAGTACTTGCACGGGCAACAGCCTGGATGATTGACTGATCTGGCCTTGCAACATTAACCAAAACGGCCTTGCTGTGCTGGTACTGCGAACAGCTGAAAGCGGGGAAACTACAGCCGTAATTTTTCCCGAGGGCATGCAGCTTTACTGTATGGTTAAATGATGAACGCGTCCTCTTGGGCAAAATATTCCGGAGGTAAAATGGTCCCCCATTTGGATCTCTTGGCAGGGCTACTCAGGAGGACGTTGTTATCAGGAGAAAGATAACTGGCGTTCTATGGGTCGGAGTGTGGAATTTCAGAACCCTTAATCAGGCAGGTAGGTTACAAAATTTAAAAAGGGAAATGGCTAGGTTAAAGTTAGATATAGTGGCAATTAGTGAAGTTCGGTGGCCGGAGGAACAAGACTTCTGGTCAGGTGAATACAGGGTTATAAATACAAAATTAAATAGGGGTAATGCAGGAGTAGGTTTAATAATGAACAAAAAATAGGAGTGCGGGTAAGCTACTACAAACAGCATAGTGAACACATTATTGTGGCCAAGATAAATACGAAGCCCACGCCTACCACAGTAGTAAAAGTTTATATGCCAACTAGCTCTGGAGATGACGAAGACATTGATAAAATGTATGATGAGATAAAGAAATTATTCAGATAGTGAAAGGAGACGAAAATTTAATAGTCTTGGGTGACTGGAATTCGACAGTAGAAAAAGGAAGAGAAGGAAACATAGTAGGTGAATATGGAATGGGAGTAATGAATGAAAGAGCAACCCGTTGAAAGAAGGTTGTATACATGGCAGAAGCCTGGAGATACTGGAAGGGTCCAGATAGATTATATAATGGCAAGACAGAGATTTAGGTACCAGGTTTGAAATTGTAAGACATTTCCAGGGGCAGATGTGGACTCCGTCCACAATCTATTGGTTATGAACTATAGATTAAAACTGAAGAAACTACAAAAAGGTGGGAATTTAAGGAGATGGGACCTGGATAAACTGACAGAACCAGAGGTTGTGGAAAGTTTCAGGGAGAGCATTAGGGAAAGATTGACAAGAATGGGGGAAAGAAATACAGTAGAAGAAGAATGGGTAACTTTGAGAGATGAAATAGTTAAGGCAGCAGAGGATCAAGCAGATAAAAAGACGAGGACTAATAGAAATCATTGGGTAACAGGAGAGATATTGAATTTAATTGATGAAAGGAGAAAATACAAAAATGCAGTAAATGAAGGAGCCAAAAGAAATACAAACGTCTCAGAAATGAGATTGACAGTAAGTGCAAAATGGCTAAGCAGGGTTGGCTAGAGGACAAATGTAAGGATGTAGAGGCATATATCTCCAGGGGTAGGATAGATACTGCCTATAGGAAAATTAAAGAGACCTTTGGAGAAAAGAGAGCCACTTGCATGAATATCAAGAGCTCAGATGGAAACCCAGTTCTAAGCAAAGAAGGGAAAGCAGAAAGGTGGAAGCAGTATATAGAGGGTCTATACAAGGGCGATGTTCTTGAGGGCAATATTATGGAAATGGAAGAGGATGTAGATGAAGACGAAATGGGAGATATGATAGTGTGTGAAGAGTTTGACAGAGCACTGAAAGACCTAAGTCGAAACAAGGCCCCGGGAGTAGACAACATTCCATTAGAATGTCTTGGGAGAGCCAGCCCTAACAAAACACTACTGTCTGGTGAGCAAGATGTATGAGACAGGCGAAATAATCTCAGACTTCAAGAAGAATGTAATACTTCCAATCCCAAAGAAAGCAGGTGTTGAGAGATGTGAAAATTACCGAACTATCAGTTTAATAAGCCACGGCAAGTGTGGGTACCTTGTCTGGGCTGCCGATGGGGCCTGATTTGTTGTTTGATGAGGAAGAATTGTTGTTTTCAACTTTGCACAGATGCAAAACAGACTACAGATGGTTTCTACATTACTGGCTCCACAATTGCATCCACAGTAGCTGTAAACCCAGTGCTTAAATAAGTGGTGTACAGTTATGACATGGGTGGCCTGACTCTCCACCAGACTGGGCATCCGATCCATTGCAGAACTTCTGTACTTTCAGTTATTGCCTTTCCATGTTAGGTGGTGTCATTCTCTTGTTGATGGAAGGGATATTTTAGGTGTTATGATTCCAGCAACATTGCGTAGGGAGGTTGAGGCCTGTTTTGTCAGTGTCATGGGGGAGCCTCCAGCCTGCAACTAGTGTTAAGATCACCAGGTGACACCGTGCACTAGACACTTTTTGATTATTGGTCGTTGATGCATTTTCCAAGTTTCTTTCTGTTGCGTATTGTCCAGCTACTACAGCAAACGTGACTGACAAGGCACTGTCAAAATATTTTTCTGTCGGAGGCCTAACTTATATAGTAGTTTCAGACAATGGTCCTCAATTATTGGCTCAGTCCTTTAAAGATATTTGTTCATGAAATGACAACCACCATGTCGTGGCAACTCCCTTTCATCTGAATCCAGTGGCGAGGCAGAAATTTTCATGTAAACTTTCAAAATGCAAATGTGCAGGTATGTCATGGAATTTGCAGAGGCCCATATGTTTTTTCTCAGTTCTTACAGAACTACTCCAATCGGGCTGCTATGGACACCGCTTCATCTGCTGCAATTGAATAGGCATCGTGCAGCGGTAACGATGTTATCACAGCTTGCACCCGGAACTTCAGGCTGGCAGTCTGGGTCCTGAGGTTCAGAGACATCTACGTTAGATTCCAGGCATCATCCACAGCCAGCTTGGGTGCCATGTGTTCATAGTATGTATCGACAGGTGCCTTGTGGCCCTCCACTAAACCACCTGTGCCCTTGGTTGGGCACAGACCCCTCCCTGCAGACCACCCAGTGGACACCTCTCCCACCGTCTTCACAGTTCAGGGTGGGCAGCATGCCACCCATGCTGTGCCCACCCACCCTCCCGATGTTGTATCCGTCTGCTCCGCCAGTGGACCAGCCCCATACAGACAATGCGGCTTGGCCTCTCGGCACCCCTGCGGTGCCTTGTCATGCAGAACAGAAAGGGATTAGGGCATTATTGGCACGCCCACTGGTACCTTCTACACTGATGCAGGTGCTGTCAACACTGACACTGATGTCTGTCATCCACCGGTGGGCGCCACATGTGTTACCTCCAGATGCCTTGGTTCCCCAGCTCACAGCACCTAGAGAAGAGTCTGACATTGATATGACCCCTCGGTATCAGGTGCCGACGTTGTCCGCCTGCTCTCCTGGAGGGGCAAAAGGTGCGCTTGTCTTCACTCGCACCACTTCCATTCTTACTCACTGGTTCGCGTGGACCAGAAACTCCTCGCACCCAAGACAACCACTTCATGCAGTATGGATGTGGCAACAATGTGCATGCTGCAGAGGAGTTGGCCTGTGGTTGCCCCCCCCCCCCCCCCTCCCTTCCCAAGGTAGGAGTGATGTAGTAAGCTGTACATACGGCCGTGTCTTTTATTGTGTTCAGAGCCAGAACACTGGGGACTTGAGAAATTATCTTTGATCTGCCACAATGAAAAATAACATCTTGCTCTTCTTTCATTGAGTACTCAAAGTCATCTGTTGATACACAACCTTGCATTTCTGGCATGCATCCCAATGAATGAATGTTAACTTTTACTTTGAATTTTAGTTTCTAATCTCTTCATTCAATGCAATCACCATAACCTGATGTTTCTTAGTCTAGTTTCTCCACTGTCTTTTATGTGGAAGTTTCATGAATCTGAATGAGATAGTGTGACACATTTACCTTACTTTTTTTCTTTTTTGTACCTGATAACTTACTTGCTATTTTACTATTACTGGCTTTATCTTTCTGCACAAAGAAATGCCACAGTAAAATACTTGTTTCTAAAATACTGGACCTGGTTTCATCCTAGTTTGCCTTTAAATTGGCCCAGTTGAGGCTGACTCTAAATTGTACCATTGGCAGGTCTGTTTCTTATCGTTTGTCAAAATTTAGCCAGAATTATCCTGAAAAATGACCAAATTGTGTCACTTCTGGTGAGTATATACAGTTAACTCACTCACTCTTTCACCCAGCTGCTTGTAGTCTTCTCAGTTCATCTGCCACTAATAACAAAATAAATAAGAAAAACAGGCAAACAAACACATTGCAAGAACTGCACAGACAGTTCTAATGATGTCTAAGTCTTCTTGAATGATGTCTTAAATGTTCATAATTACAGGAATCGTGTTTTAAATTAATAAGGAAAGGTAATTTACCATTCTTACAAACATATATGCTTTTGTTAAGTAACTGTTTATTTGTAAACTAAGCTGCTCTACAATGATCAAAATGCATATTATTATTATTATTATTGTTATTATTGTTCCATGCCACTCAGTATGTGTGTGTGATAACTTAAAACCCCTTTCATTACAATCCATACTTTTTGTTATGAATTAATTTTGCACAAAGGAGCAAGTACACATCATATGTTTTAAATATCAGGATATGATCATAATTCACTAATTACCTCAACTGGTGTTATTTTGTACTTTATCAGGTATTACACACACACACACACACACACACACACACACACACACACACACACACACATTCATTTGTTATTTGCTGAATATCGGTTTAAATTGATCAAGATGTAATCAATATTATATTATAAAAGTAAGTGTACAGTTCGTGTGCCACTAAAACTCAGAAATGAGTCCCAGGACGATGGAGGGAGTTGTATGGTGTGGCAGCCCTGTATCCCCCGTCCATGAAGAAGCTTCCCATTTTTACCTTAAGGAGGGTAGGACGTCGAACGAGCCGACTTGGAGCAGGAGAGTCATCACAGGACATTTTAATTTTCAGTGTCTATACTTTTACAAATAAATTCATAAAACTTTGTCAGCATCACCAGGAAGGATTCAGGATCATTGCAGTGGAAGTTCGAAAACATAACAAAATAATTTTTTTTACATGTGAAATTTCATCATTTTTTCACTTACTAATGGCTGCATTTGTTGCTATAGGTACACTTTTCTTCATAAGTTAGAGAGATTCTTCGATGGATTTTGCACAGTGTACATACCATACATACAAGTGTATGAAACTGTAGAATTTATTTAATTTATGAAAAAACAAATGATCTATTGTACACTCCTGGAAATGGAAAAAAGAACACATTGACACCGGTGTGTCAGACCCACCATACTTGCTCCGGACACTGCGAGAGGGCTGTACAAGCAATGATCACATGCACGGCACAGCGGACACACCAGGAACCGCGGTGTTGGCCGTCGAATGGCGCTAGCTGCGCAGCATTTGTGCACCGCCGCCGTCAGTGTCAGCCAGTTTGCCGTGGCATACGGAGCTCCATCGCAGTCTTTAACACTGGTAGCATGCCGCGACAGCGTGGACGTGAACCGTATGTGCAGTTGACGGACTTTGAGCGAGGGCGTATAGTGGGCATGCGGGAGGCCGGGTGGACGTACCGCCGAATTACTCAACACGTGGGGCGTGAGGTCTCCACAGTACAGCGACGCACGGATGCACGCCAAGACCGTAGGATCCTACGCAGTGCCGTAGGGGACCGCACCGCCACTTCCCAGCAAATTAGGGACACTGTTGCTCCTGGGGTATCGGCGAGGACCATTCGCAACCGTCTCCATGAAGCTGGGCTACGGTCCCGCACACCGTTAGGCCGTCTTCCGCTCACGCCCCAACATCGTGCAGCCCGCCTCCAGTGGTGTCGCGACAGGCGTGAATGGAGGGACGAATGGAGACGTGTCGTCTTCAGCGATGAGAGTCGCTTCTGCCTTGGTGCCAATGATGGTCGTATGCGTGTTTGGCGCCGTGCAGGTGAGCGCCACAATCAGGACTGCATACGATCGAGGCACACAGGGCCAACACCCGGCATCATGGTGTGGGGAGCGATCTCCTACACTGGCCGTACACCACTGGTGATCGTCGAGGGGACACTGAATAGTGCACGGTGCATCCAAACCGTCATCGAACCCATCGTGCTACCATTCCTAGACCGGCAAGGGATCTTGCTGTTCCAACAGGACAATGCACGTCCGCATGTATCCCGTGCCACCCAACGTGCTCTAGAAGGTGTAAGTCAACTACCCTGGCCAGCAAGATCTCCGGATCTGTCCCCCATTGAGCATGTTTGGGACTGGATGAAGCGTCGTCTCACGCGGTCTGCACGTCCAGCACGAACGCTGGTCCAACTGAGGCGCCAGGTGGAAATGGCATGGCAAGCCGTTCCACAGGACTACATCCAGCATCTCTACGATCGTCTCCATTGCTGCGAAAGGTGGATATACACTGTACTAGTGCCGACATTGTGCATGCTCTGTTGCCTGTGTCTATGTGCCTGTGGTTCTGTCAGTGTGATCATGTGATGTATCTGACCCCAGGAATGTGTCAATAAAGTTTCCCCTTCCTGGGACAATGAATTCATGGTGTTCTTATTTCAATTTCCAGGAGTGTATTTTAAACTTTGTTCTTAGAAAAAACACAAATTTTGTAGTTAATTACCTCAATTTTTACCACAGTTTTTAATAGATTTGGAAAATTTTAGAGTTTCTTACACCTTTAAGAATGGTTTGTATGCTGTGCAAAATTCATTGAACCATCTCTCTTACTTATGAAGAAAAGTGTACCTATAGCAACAAATGCTGCCATTAGTAAGTGAAAAAAATGATGAAATTTCACATGTAAAAAAAATTACTTTGTTAGGTTTTCGAACTTCCACTGCTATGAGTGTGAATTCTGAATCCTTCCTGGTCATGCTAACAAAGTTTTATGAATTAATTAATAAAAGTATAGGCACTGGAAATTAAAATGTCCTGTGGTGCCTCTCCTGCTCCAAGTCAGCCCGTTTGATGTCCTCCCCCCCTTAAGGGCGTGCTTTTGAAGATATAAGGGCCACGAAGTTTATCCCTCTAGAAATTTCTGGAACATTCCAGAACATTCAATAGTATTCGAGAACATCCAGAACATTCGAGAGTATGTGAGAGAATTCCACAACATTCTAGCATGTTCCGGAATGTTCTACAATGATATGGGATGTTCTGGAATATTTGGGAATAGTTTGAAACATTTGGGAGGATTCCAGAATGTTCAGAAACATCCCAGATCGTTGTGGATCATTACAGAACACACTCAAATGTTTCGCCACTGGTGGGGCTGCTCATTGGTAGGGGTGTACAAAGCAAGACCCATTGTGGCTTGGACGTCATTTTCTTGTCAGTGACAAAGGGAGAAACCAAAAACGCAGTGCAGTGAGTGAATAAAAACAAAGCGGTACAGTGACTGAATATAAATCGAAAATAAAACATCAGGAGTGTGTGAAGCATACTTAGTGTATTTGTCAATAAAAAGTTGATTTGGTTTATATTTTAGACAATGCCCAAACATAAAAGAGGATGAGATCTAGCCAGTTCTGAAGTGAAACAGTGAAAACAAAAAGAACAGCAAAACAAGAAACAGGCGAAGACCATGAAGCACATTTAAGTTCCCAACGAATGACAATGAGAACTGTGAGAAGCAGAGAAATGGAAGAATAGCAAAATGAACGGATTGAAGACTCAAGAATTGTGACACAATCTTATAATAAAAGACTGCAAACTAAAGCCAGCCATGAAAATATCACCCTACGAGAAGTGCGGACGAGGATAACAGTACAACCTAACAAATGAAGCATTCCACTGTGACCCAACAAAAGAATATAACAAACACAAACACGTCATAATTGGAAAAATGGATAACATCTGCTACTTTTGCAATACGAAAAAATTCAGTAGAGAAACACCAGGATTCTGTTGCATGAATGGAAAAATTCGATTACCACCACTGGAAGCACCTCGGCTGGAAGTTTTACATTACATGACCAGGGAAACTGTAGTATCAAAACACTTTCTTCAAAATATAAAAGCCTATATCACCTACTTCTAAATGACTACTTTCGGTGTCACTTCAATCAACACTAACAGAGATGAAATCGATTATGTTTTTTCCATCTGAAGACAAATCTGTCACAACATGCGATCATTTTGGTGTCACTTCAATCAACACTAACAGAGATGAAATCGATTATGTTTTTTCCATCTGAAGACAAATCTGTCACAACATGCGATCATTATTACGACTACCCAACAAAGATCATAAATTTCTGTAAGTATATTTAATTGGAAATGAAGAAACAGAAATTGGTCAACTATGCACAAATATTAGAGGATTGACGCGGGATGTAGTCAAAGATGTACAGAGGATGTTACACAAATACAGTCAACTGATTCGCATATTCAAAACAGCACTAGACTAAACGATTTCTGATTACTATAAAGTTATAATTTCAGCCGACAAAACACCACATGGAGAACACAAACGTCGATGTAATGCACCTCAAATAGATGACGTCACCATCGTGATTGTGGACAATGAAAACACAATCTGTGACATAATCATACAGCTAAGAAGAGGAGGACTGCAAAGCATTGCAGAGACACGCCATGATGCCCTTCAATATCCATTAATATTTCTGTGCAGAGAGGACAGGTATCATTTTACTGTAAAAGAAATCCAACGTTAAACAGGTGTAGAAACAAACAAAAAAAGTCACTTTCAAGGAGTTTGGTGCTTACTGCTTAATGATCAGTGACGCTGCCTGGTAGATATGTGTGCAAAAATAGAAGTGGAAAAGATGCTTTACATAACACTGAATCAGAAGAAACTACACTCGAAAGAAATCGTCCACCTTTGAGTTGCTGTCATAAATGACAGAAACATTGACAACGTTGGAACAATGCTAATCTTACTCTCATCATACGTAGCAAGTCCGAGACACATGCACAAATACACTCAAGTTGCCATGACCTGCATAAGAAAACATAGTTTTGGAGATATGTCATCATGAACATTAAGCACAAGAGCAGATTCTGTGCTGTACGGGCATGGGCGCACAGCTATAAATAAATGCCTGGCCAATGCTGGTTTTCTCTGCTAGTAAATTTAAAAAAAGAAGTTACAGTTCAGTAAGTTTTGGTTCCATTAATTTAAATAATTGTTCAAATCAGTGTGTAATAAACTTCAACTATTAGCATTTCTTTTAAATTTTATTCCTCATTTTATTAATATTACTGTAGGAGATAACAAATGTATTTGGCCAGTGGTATAAGGCCTGTGTTCAAATCACAGTCAACTTCCATGCACATGGGTTCCAATCTCACATTTCACTTCAAACAGGATGTTACTGACATGTATCTGCTGCTGCTTTGTTGCTCCTAAGCTCTAGAAGACTCACAAATATACAGCAGCTAAATAAATAAACAAACATATTTTTGTTTGCCACAACTGCTAATGGTAGGGAAGGATGGGAGTACAGCAATCAGTTGCAATCCCATTGGTTTGCTATTACTCTTGCATATACTGATTTCAGCAAGAGTAATAAAAAACCGATTGTGACTGATTGCTGTATTCCTATCCTTCTTACTTACCATAATATACAGTCGCTGTACACTACAGTACCCTATGGAGTCAAAGTTGGTAACAACTGCTAATTTTTTTCTTCTACTAACATTCATGATCGTATTATGTTCATCTTCAGGTGACAAGCATACATTGTAATGTTATATAATGAAATTGGTACAAGAAACATTCTTGCATGTGATTGTCTATGGTGATGTTGATGAGTTCCTTTATACTGGAACACCAAGTGCATTGGAGCATATCAACAAGTAAAGGAATAAAGGCATATACAATACTCATCTACAAAGCATTAAACCTAGTAGGTTTTTGGTTGGCAGCTAATATAAACATAATACACAAAGCAGTTTCCTTTTGTAGAGTTGTACTGCACTTTTTGTTTTGTTAAGAGAATATACTCCTCTATTTGTTAGGCTTCAGTGTAGGTAGCTGTGCGGGGTAGCTGTGTGGTCTAAGGCACCTTGCCGCAGTTCACGCGGCTATCCCCGTCGGAGGTTTGAGTCCTCCCTCGGGTGTGGGTCTGTCTGTGTTGTCCTTAGCTTAAGTTAGTTTAAGTCAGATTAAGTACCGTATTTACTCGAATCTAAGCCGCACTTTTTTTCCGGTTTTTGTAATCCAAAAAACCGCCTGCGGCTTAAAATCGAGTGCAAAGCAAGCGGAAGTACTGAAAAATGTTGGTGGGTGCCGCCATAACTTATTTCAGCAGTCGAATATATGTAGCGCTACACAGGCATGCTTTGTAGGCACAGAGATAAATACTGGTGCCAAAACCTCTGCATCAGTAAATAAATTTAAAAAGAAAAAGGCGGAAGATGAGCTTTTTTCTCTGCCCCGAGTTTCGACCACTGCATTTTCATACATCATCCAACGAAGTAAATACAAATTCCGTATTGTTCATCTTCGAATGTAGCAGCATTTCAATGTACTACGAAAACCCGACTGGCAAGACTGTTTGGGATGTTTGTCAATATGGCCAACTCTACGTTCTG
Organism: Schistocerca piceifrons; assembly: GCF_021461385.2. Lineage (NCBI taxonomy): Eukaryota > Metazoa > Arthropoda > Insecta > Orthoptera > Acrididae > Schistocerca > Schistocerca piceifrons. Next base: position 881,267,025 of record NC_060149.1, read on the forward strand.
GATTTTTTGCTATCTGTGAGAAGAGATGGTTGCTAATAGGAACTTTTATAAATTGTGAATCACATGCAGTATTCTCATCACCTTAAGAATAATATGAATATAAACATTTTGCCATGTATTGTTTCGTGTTTGCTGCTATCTCATTTAAATCCTGTCTGCCTAAACCACAAAACTAGAGTGAGACAACAGCAAACACGGAAGAATATAATATCATGTCATGTTTATATTCGTATTATTCTTATGCTTAACAGTGATACAGTCAGAAATGAAGCACGGCAATTGACTAGATTTTTAAATCTAAGATGACTCTAATTTCTGTGCAGAATGTAATGTACTAAAGAGGCGCCTGCAAAGATTTTCAGATGGAGAAAAATTTTCGCTAAACTCTCGTTCAGAACATCATCTATCATACGCAGTCTATTATTTGGTTCTTGTTGATCATTTTTATATATATATATATATATATATATATATATATATATATATATATATATATATATATATATATTTAAAGCGGCGGTAGAGCGCACAAAAGCAAACCATGCCACGAGCGGCGACAGGCCGTAAACACGCACTATCAGAGTGCGACAAACAATGCATGACACAGTACAGTAATGCATTTTCAGCTTAGAGTGACATAAACACTTATAACAAAGAAAACTGCGCTTATCAGATCAAAGAAAAATAAGCAATCAATTCAAACCAGACAAAGCACGTGAAAAAGGAAGGGTACCCGTATAAATACGGACGGAGCACCAGACGCATGGCAATGGTTACCCAGTAAAGCGTAACTGCTAAGCTTACGACTCGAACCAAACTACTGTAGCTGTATCATCATTCATTCGACCTAAATAGTCTCTCGTATTACAATGGACCAACTTTGTTTCGATTTGGAGATGCGGCCTAAAACTTTTCTCTCCCCTTGAATTTTGAGTCTTAAATTTCAGGAGCGGCTTAGATTCGGGAAATTTTTTTCCCCTTGATTTCGAGTCTCATTTTTCAGGTGCAGCTTAGATTCGAGTGCAGCTTAGATTTGAGTAAATATGGTAGTGTGTAAGCCTAGGGACTGATGACTTTAGCAGTTTGGTCCCATAGGACCTTACCACAAATTTCCAAATTTCAGTGTAGGTGCTGTCCTGGTACAATGAAGCTCTGTCATGAAACCATAGGAAATTATAATTACAAATTTGACCAGGTGCTTGTAACATACAACTGCCACAAAAATAATTTTTGCAGTCTTTTGTGATGCCATCAGCAAAATTATGAGGCATTGCTAGCAAACAGAAGGAGCGTGAAGAAATTGCTTATGAAAGGGCAACAAAGTGCCAAAAGTGGAATGTGCGAGAAATGTTGAGCTGCAAATGTTTTTAATCTGTGGATACTCCGGCTTAAAGAACTGCAAGAAAGATGAAAATAGAAAATTTTGCTACATCTACAGCTTGGCTCTGTGGGTTTAGCAGGCCTGCTGGACCAGGAAAATTGTAGCAGACTTGATGGCGTGATATGGAAAAGTGTAACGTATTTAATTCCAACAAATATGGACTGTTTTTCAAACTTATGACTGATGAGTCTTATATTGCATAAAGTGAATCTTGCCATGGTGGGAAGCTCTGTAAATATGGAGTGATGCTACTCGCTACTGCCAGTGCTGTTGAGATGTGGAAACTGAAGTTGTTCATCAGTGGTAAAGCTGAAAATCCCCCTTGCTTCAAAAATGTGTTTGTTGTGATGCAAGTGTAAAAATCAGTGATGAGCCTGGATGACAGGTGTATAATCTCCTCCCTCATAATACAACCAGCAAACTTCATCTCACAGATCAAGGAATTATAAAAGTGTCAAAACGAAATTATTGGAAGTCCATTGTTCAGCAGTATCTACAACACATTAATGTGCCATAATCTGAGAAGTTGCTGAATCTCCTTGATATATTGAGCTTTATTCCATCTGCGTGGGATTCTGTGAATTGTCAGGTCACTGAAAATTGGTTACAGAAGCTGAAGTTTTTAAGGTAGCATATTCTGGAATTTTTGGGGAAATGTTTCGCAGGAGAGCTTCTGTAAAGTTTGGAAGGTAGGAGGCGAGATACTGGCAGAAGTAAAGCTGTGAGTACCGGGCGTGAGTCGTGCTTCGGTAGCTCAGATGGTAGAGCACTTGCCCGCAAAAGGCAATGGTCCTGAGTTCGAGTCTTGGTCGGGTACACAGTTTTAATCTGCCAGGAAGTTTCATATCAGCGCACACTCCGCTGCAGAGTGAAAATCTCATTCTGGAAACATCCCCCAGGCTGTGGCTAAGCCATGTCTCCGCTATATCCTTTCTTTCAGGAGTGCTAGTTCTGCAAGTTTTGCAGGAGAGCTTCTGTAAAGTTTGGAAGGTAGGAGACGAGATACTGGCAGAAGTAAAGCTGTGAGTACCGGGCGTGAGTCGTGCTTCGGTAGCTCAGATGGTAGAGCACTTGCCCGCGAAAGGCAATGGTCCCGAGTTCGAGTCTCGGTCGGGCACACAGTTTTAATCTGCCAGGAAGTTTCATGTTTTTATAGTTTACACAATGGACTGGGCAAAATATTTGTCATAGACATGTGTAGGGCCAAACATCAAGGTTAATGATTCTGACGATGAAGTCTGGCAGGAAGTTCATGGAAAAACTCTGCAGTACCCACTTTGGAGACTTGGTGGTGATGTTACAACTCTTCCTCCAACTGGTGGCTGCTCTCATCAGACTGGTGCTAAGCACAAACACTGGAATGTGTGGCTTATGTGCTCTCGATGAACTCCGTTGCTGCCAGTGAAGAGTTGGAGAACTGCTGAAAATGAATTCTTGGCTCCACTGGATGATGAAATCTGCTGCTGACTCACTGGGGCACAAGTTATGAAACTGTGCAGATTGATCACGTAACACGATGATTGGATGAGGCTGTTAGTGATAATGTGTGTTACGTTCGTTGGCTACCCAAGTGGGTCAATTTCATCATCTTGCCTGACTGGTGCCTGTGATGAAGTGTGACGAAATAGTGTAATTGCTGCTGGCAACCTCCGTGGACAACTGCCAAAATGCTCACCGCGTGGGGTCACACACAGGTGTAGACTGTGTTGACATACCACCATCAGGAATGGTGGACAACCTGGCTGGGGCAGTAGCATGAGGCACAACAATTTTATTATGTTAATTAATTAAACTCTGATTGTAATTTTTTATTTATTTCTTTTTATAATATATGAAATCCCTTTGTGTAGATCCATATTTACGTTACTTCGTACAGAAGCAGGGCAATATGTCACTGAAAATCTCTTCTTGGTTAAGATGTTGTCGTGTTTAATGCACATTTTTCTTTTGGAGCTGTGAAGAGCATGTAAACAAGATCTTGCTGTAATATTACTGCACATGCCTGCCACCTGAACATAATGTGCTCATAACTGCTAGTGGAACGAAACACTAAATTAGCGGCTGTGGTGAAGAAGAATGAGTTGATTTATGAATTATTCAGTGGCTGTGGAGCATGATGTGCATTGAATCTAGTTCTGTGATATGCTTTATGTCCTCATCACAATTCTGGATGTCAGTACTTTCCACTTGAAATACAATTTTATTCTCACCATTGCATTATTGTATGGTATAGAAAGGAACAGTCAGTTCAGAAACCTGTTAAAATCACAAATAGGCAAAAACCTATTCAAATATCTTTGACTTCCAACTATCTTTGGTATCTTTTTCCTCATTTTTCCCTTATTTCCTCATAATAGATGAAAGCACCTAAGTCTGTGGAAAAAGTTCTCTGGCCCCTCACTGCTATTTCCAACCACCCCCAACTGATAGCTATTTCTTCTCTGAAGAAGGAACTTACTGTTCTGAAAGCTTGGTATACTGTGTTCTGTTTTAAATGTTTCTGTTTGCTGTACTGACCGTTGTATCCTGTATGAGGCAGGATAACTTTTTAACATGCTGATCTTTCTTCCCTGAATTACTGTAATAGTTATATAAGCTAGGACTTCAGCACTACTGTAGGTTTAGTTCGGCAGCTGCATATGGGTGCAGTAATTCTTCTGTACTTTTTCCATAAAGGCATTAGTGAAAATGTTTGATACATTTAATCTGTACGATTGGCTGAGGCTGCTGGCAATAATATGTGTCCCTCGGCTGTCAAAGTGGGATGATGTCATTTTGTCACCTGATTTGTGCCCGTGATGAGGCACAGTGAAATAATGTGCTGCTGGTGACCTCTATGGACAACTGCCATAGCAATTTCTAGTGACATATTGACTGCATTTATAAGAAGTGACATAAATTTGGATCTGCGCAAAGGGATTACAGTTATTATAAAAAGAAATAAATGCAGTATTACAATAAAAGTTGAAATAAATCTGGCAATAAAATTAGTAGATCTTACGCCAGTATCCTTGCTGGGTTGTCCACTCTTCCACTTGTCCTGCTGTGATATGTCTTACTTTACTGAGTTGAATCATATTGTCATTACATTATGTATTTGACAGGATAGTCTTGTTTAATGAAGCAAGTCATTCCTGAACATGGTGTGTTTGAGCTGCACTTTGTCTTATCAGATCTTCAATGTTGTTTCCTTCTGGCTTGTGTGGGCTCACCCAGCCAGCTGTAGTGGGCTCACAGTTTAACATCTAATATGGAATCTGACAGCAGTTCAGCTTGATTTTTTGAATATACAAAGAACTGTCACAGATAAATGGCAAGAAAGGCGGTCTAGGACCACTTTGCGATCATTCCTTGGACATTATAATTTGAAGCCTGGCACTTACCTTCATTCCATACTAGCATTGAGATGTGTGACATCACAACCAGATCTGAATGCTTCTCATTCTCTGTAATACTAAACACTGTCTGCTGAATTGTCATCATTTTCTCACATAGTGCTTCATAGGAAGTTGCCATGTGACTTAAGTAAAACTGTTGTGTTGTTCAGTATTGTGAAACCTTTTGGTCTGTAGATGTGGTAGTTTTGTAATAATGTACACATTGTGCTGTGTGAAGTTCTGTGCCAGCACACATAACAAAATTACACTACAAATAACACTGTTATTCACATAAGTAGGAGAGTTAACTCATGAATGTTTTTCTGATTCTATAGTAATTGTAACTGTTTTTCCACATAGGGTCAGAAGGTCAACAGAACTGAAATTAACAGAAACGTTATAGCTAAAGTTATTTATTCAGCTGATGAAAGTACATACAATGCAAATGAAATACCAGATAAACTTGAGGATACAGGAAAAATTTCTGCAGTGTATTCAGTGGTAAGATGTTTCTCTTTTATGGCAATGATATAAAAGTAATGATGAAATGAATAATTAGCTGTGTATTTTCAAATGCTGCATCCTTGGTGGCTCTTATCCACTTAATTCCCCTGGAATGTGATTATACACTGCTGTAACATGCAGCACCCTCTTTAGACTTCTAGTGAAGTAGTAGAAAATTAGATGCATGTTTCACCACATGTTGCCATAGATTATTAGCATTCAGATGCTAACATTGAACAATCTGGTCTTTACTGTTTGTTTCCTTCCTGTTTTTGCTAAGTTCCCGATTTTAGTATTCCTTCTTTTGTATATTTCCGGCATGATTCTTGTTTCTTTGTTTCATATTTTGTCACATCAGTGTATTTTGAGATAATCTCATTCTCTTTTATTTCATTTTTACCTTCTACCTTTTCCCATAGGCTTTTATCTTTTCTTGTATGCTCTGTCTTATTTTTATCTTTATTTATTTTTAGTAATTGACCTTTCAGACTGTTGTTTGTGTATACACATCTATTCCTCTTTCCATACTGTACATTATACAGAACACCTTTTGTACCATAGGTGGTAACATTTGCAAAAATTAATAATCAGTATGTTACATCCATTATTTAATTTCCAGTTAGGCATGTCCATATTAAGTCTGTCTCCTTAGATTTCAGATACATGGCTCTGCAATCACTTTTTCTTCATATTATTTTGGTAAATAATGCTAATTTGTGTGCCGTTATTTTGTGTACATGTGTTTTAATTGATGACCCCAAGCTTTAACTTAAAGTTAATAGGTTTGAAAAAATATTAATGCAAAATAAAATTGGTAACAGAAGGGACTGAGACCATTATGAGTTAATAAATCCTGTGGGAAGGTGTCATATGGAGGATTGTGTGTGTGGACTGTGTATGAAACTGATTTAGCTGTATACAGAAAAAATAATATAGATGTAGAAGAGATTCCAGGAGGTTTTTGCATGTATTGCACATAACAACCAATAACTTGTAAGTGTGCATATTTCAGAATCATACCACCTGCTGTATGCTTATGATCACAGTAAAAATGTAGGTTGCTGCATATCTCAGCTAGAATGACAGCCTGGGCAATGGAGACCTGAGATTGCTGCCAGTGCTGCTTAATCACTATATTTGAAGGCACAGTTCACTACTAATAATACTGTGCAATCTGACAGAAGAAATTTCCTCAAGAAAATTACAGAAAATGAAGAATTTGTCAAAGAAATAGAGGATACTGTATGAGTATGGTGTAGGACTACTGAATGATTTCTCTAGTAAATGGCATACACTCTTCATTCAGATGTATAGGATAATTACAGATTATTGAAGCTGTTTCACCAGTGAACTATAACTGTATTTTGTAACATAACATTGTAAAGCTTTATGACAGTATAGAGGAACAACAAGGTTTTATTTTGAAATATTTTCTACTCGATTCCACCCTGGGCTGATTTAAGGCCCAAGCAACACAAGCCACTGCTTGGGGTTCAAGCTGAAATGGTTGCAAGAGGCAGCACAATTGCAAGATTTCTATACAGGACATATCAGAATTAGTTACAGCTGCTTGGGACACCAAGCTGAGAGGGGCACCAGGTGCAGCGAAGTGAAAGATTTTTATACTGTGCATATCACAGTTAGCAGTGAAAACTGACACTGATGAAAGTTTATGAGGGGAAAGGGGCACCAAGTGAAAAGTCATTTGTATGGGAAAACTGTTCTTGAACCAGACCTGATTGGACCACAGTACATCAGTTAGTAGTTAGTAAAGGTAACAGTAGACAAAGATAAGTTTTACATTGTACTTGAATGTCATTTGTATTCATTTGTTACAACAGACAAAAACAGCAATGACACTTCAGAACTTGGTTTCATAAATTTGTCATGTGTATGTACAGTTTATAGCCACTGGATTCATCTGTAAGGCAAATTTATTGGGTCAGCTACCGGTGACTAAAAAAAGGTGGAACATATGTGGAAGAATTTTCTTTGTTGCTCAGTGAGGTTCACAAACTTAGTAAGTAGAAAGCTGAACATTCAGTAACCAAGCATTGGAAATATCTTACAAAACAAATTAAGCAGAAATTTTGGCACTCAAAATTGCTACACCCTCTTATACATGAGGTCAAAGTAAATCACTTTCAGTTTTCTACACAAAAGCAGCAGTATATCAAAGAGGATGATTCGTTTGAGTAAATTGTCCTAGTGATGAAGTAACATGTGTTTTGAATTGTACAGTAAAGAGATACGTGGTTTGAATCTATAGCACAGAAAATTCCAATAGTGATGAAGCAACATGTGTTTTGAATTGAACAGTAAACAGATACGTGATACTGTGTGATGTCACAGTTTAAAGTTTATGGCCACTTTTTCTTCGTGATTACAGGTCATGTGTATCTGAACATACTGTAAAATTATTGCATGCCACAATATGTGATCAACAATTTGGATTTCACTTAACGGTAGGATTGGGGGTTCTTATGCATGACACAGGTAACTGATGGATTAGTAGTAGTGGGAACAGTGATCAGAAATTTTGATCACCTGGTGTAACCTCACCCAATTTCATTGTGTGAGGTTGTGTGGGGCATTCAGTGTTTGTGGCATTTTACCAACAGACACAACAAAATAACAAACCTAAATCAACAATGCTTTGAATAAATTGGTAAGGAAACATTAGCTCACATGCAGGATAAACTTGATTATACATGCAGTATCGAAGACTTTCCAGGAAGACAGTGACCACCTTTTGAGTATATCTGTATTACTAGAAAGTTCTGCACTACATTATCAAAACTATAACTATGGTATATTACTGAAACTGCTTCTATCATTTGTTCTATCCCTTTATTGTTGGGTGGCTTTAACACATGGGTCCTCTTCATACACCACAGATTTTAATGTGGCCTCCAGCATAAGTGAATGACAAGTAGTAAAACAGTTCTCAGTCTGAAGATTGTTTTGAATACCACAGTGCTTTACTAAGCATGGTCCTGCTGGGAGATGGTGTGTTGTTGCTTTCCTCCAACCTTTGAACTGAATTTGACAGCCAGTTATAGGGGAACCTATAGTTTAACTTCAGTTTCAAACCACAGTGTCACTTGGCATTTTTCACATCAACAAACGTAGCCAGAAGTGAAAGAAGTGATAACAGACAGATAAAAATCCTAGTATTGACTGGGAACTGAACGTGCGACCTTTGGACTTGTAGTCTGGCATTTTATGACTGAAGTACCGAGCCAGACAAGTGAATGATAAGACTTGCAAATGAATTAATCCTCTTTATTAAATCCACAGAAATGGTACCAAGTACATAATTTGGCTTGGAATATGAGCATGTGTTGAAAATAGCCAACAAGATAATGGATGAGAATCCAAAATTTTGAATTTTGTGTTAATGTCTTTGCTACTTTCACTGTTTTCATACTATAGCTTCTAAGTAAGTGTTTTAAACATGTTGTTATTGGTCAGATTGTGGTGGAAGCTTTGTTTTATGTCTTTGTTGTTTAACAGCTCATGATTAGATTACATAAATAATGTTCACATTCCATTGGGACTTCTAACAAATACATTATTGCTTGACTCTTTTGTGATGTTCATAAATGGAATGCTATTTTACTCTTTTTCTGTTTAACTGTATTTTGAATGCAGTTTGTGCAGAATGAACATCAAATTGAGACAGAACCACCAGTGGAAGACGAATGGGAAACATTAACTCACTTGGGAGAAGATCCTAAGAGACATGGAAGTGGCAGCGATCATAAAAATCATGTGCACTTGGCTAGTGATGGTTTTTTCTGTTCTGCTCCAAGTAAGTATATTGATATGTCAGTAAATACAGTGTTGTTTCAGTATATTAGTGGAATTTTACAAATTTTCTTTCTTTCGTGACAGTTTGCTTATGCTTCACCTGCTGTTTAAAGGTGCGCGTAAGGAAAAGAAAACAAGCATCTACAGTAAAGTAATGCTACTGATTGCATTAGCAAGTGGCCTATTAGTGTAACTATTTTTTGATAGTAATCTATGTCATGCTGTGAAAAGTTTGTCAAAATTGATCAGCTTAGTGACAGTGGAGAAGAAACTTACTACAGATATGTTGTTGCAGTCAACTAGAAAAATTGCTGTACAAAATCTTACCCAAAAGACCCAATGGGTGATGATGCAAATTTTTTAACCAATTTGTTCAGTTAGTGATGCACACCTTCTAAATAAGATCCATTGAGTCTGTACTCTGGCATTTGTTGTTTCCACTGCTTGAGACCTTTCTGCTTGTAGTTACCTTTGAATTGAGGAGCTCCGCCATTCTTGCCTTTTGGTGGAGCGTAGTAGCATGCCTATAGTAAACTGCTTATCCACTGCCACAGAGTTGATTGATTTTGTTGAAACGTGTCACAGAGTAAATACACAGTCTCTTGCTAATGTGTAATAACTACTAGTTCTTTAGTAATGCGAGCAGCTCACTTATTTGGTGTCAGGATATGTTTTACAATTATGATCTGGAAAGTAACCTGATATGCTATACATAAAATAGTGGAATAGTTAAAGTGAATTTATTAGAGGGGAAAAAACTTAGAACTTCACCTTTGTATTACTTTTCTGTTTTATCACAATTCAGATTTAAGCATTTATCATATTTCAATGAGTCTACAAATACCCTTGGCATAAAATTCTGCCTCCCAAGATTCTAGCCCACTGTATCATCATCATGAAGCTCATCATCAGTGTCAAAGCAGTGGAAGCCGAGCAACTTTTCATGAAAGTGAAGAGTTGGAGCCAAGTCTGGGCTGCTGAGTGGATGTTCAGAAACATCGATTTTCACAATTTTTTTCCTCAGTTTTGTGTATCAGTTCATTCCAGATTACAGCCAACCTGCCATTTCTGTAATGAACCTCAGAACCTGGAGCATTAGCTCCAAAACTAAATATGACCCCATGGTTCTGAGTCAAGTGGAATCATTAGACAAACCTGAGACTAAAGTTTTTTTGTGACAAGCTAGGCTGAGACTTCCTGGACTTGTGCCATAGAGCTGAGAGTTGTAACAGTCTTAAATGGGTCAGGGATGCACTTCACAACAGAGGCTACCAGGTAACTGACTGTGTGAGAGGTGCACACAAGTTCTCGTGGGGTGTTTTTTCCCCTATAATGTTAGCTGAAGGATCCAAAGAAATGCACCCCAAAGATGAGATTATTTAAATCCTAGTTATCAGCTACCAAAGTATTCATGACAGAGTTTGAAGCACTCCTGAAAAGAAGTGGAGCTAACTTAATACTAGGTAAAGAAATTTGACTGAGACCCCTAAATTCATAGCAGTGAGACTTTTGGGGTGAAAATGGAGATGATGTAGTAGACAAGAAACCCAAAAACACTGAGATAAATACTCAAGCTTCGTGCGAGGTTGTTTGAGCAAAACTCAGTATCAAGGGTGGGCTGGTATGACAAGACTCCCTATGAAATAATTCTAAATGCCTTCTCTGAAAACTAATTAATGCAGATAATTTGGGTGCTCTCTCATGATTGCAATAAATAGACCTGACTTCTCTGAGGATGTCCATGTTAAAACTGGTAACAGTGAGCAAACAGTGAGCATGAGCCATTTTTAGCAACTATGATTATCAAGGTACAAAAGGGCAACTAAAATATGGTGATTAAACTAGATATAGAGGCAATACTGTCACATCTCAAGGATGAACTTGAAATGCTTAGTTCTTGGCAGGAGCAAGTAGAATAACTATGGCACAAGTTAAGAAGAATAGTTGACCTAGGACTGGATTCATGTGTATCTAATAAAAAAGATAGTGATGGAAGACACCCTTAATGGTATACAGTCGCTGTAAAGGAACACCTAAAGAAACAGTGAAAACTGTATAATGGGTTTAACCTTTGAGTGGGTGCGCCATTTTTTTTCATGAGTGGGCTCTGGGGTATTCAGTACCCCACCTTCTGTGATAAGTTAAAATTTATTTAGGAATCAATTAAATGTTTCTATTTTGCAGTAATATTGTTATATATTCGTTTCAAAAGCTTTAGTCAGCACCTTAATGTAGGAATCCATGATACAAATAATGATAAAGGGAAGACGTACTTTATATGATTTATATATGACATACAATGCAACACATTACAAATAGAACTCTCTCATAGCTTATTGTAGCCCTTGGGGTATCCGTGTGTGTACTGTCTGTCTCCCTAAGTTTTTTACATTCACTTAAATTTATATGTTGTCCTTACTTTATACCTATCAAAAAAAGAACAAAAAAGAATAAACTCTTGAGTGGTCCCAAAATTTCACATCTGTCCACAACTCTACAATCTCTTGTATGTTTTGAGTTTGTTCTTAGGTTGTCAATATATTTGTTAGTATGGGATACTATCATATCTATTGTATCAGTTTAAAAAAGTTTGAAAAAGGCATCAATTTCATGAGAAATATTGTTTGAATAGCTTGTGAAACCGGGTGGAACTTTTGTAATATTTCTTTGCAGAGTTTTTTATTTTAGAGGCCAGTTTTTACTCCATTTTGGTAATTTATCTTTTCCTAAGAAAAACCCAGTTTCTGAACGTCTTTCTTCCTGATTCTCACTTTCATCTTCATGTTCAGAGTTAGTTTTATGATCTTGGTCACTAAAATGGACTTTGTAGTCAATCACCTTCACTTTCAGCCTCCTCAGAAAGATTTATTCAAAGTCTCTCTGTGTCATTGAGTTCTTGAAGACATTCCGGTATGTCCTCAAGCTCTATAAAATCTTTGTAGGTAAAAACAATTAGACCAAAAACACAAATTGTTGCCTAACGATTCATACATCGTGAGAAATGTACAAAAAAATTACTTACATATTTTTTGATCCTTGTAATAAATACTGTTATGAAAAGGTACTTTTACAATTCAATCCTTTGCTTAGATATAATCAAAACGCAGCACACTTTAAAAATTGTCAGAAAGAAACAAATTTAACAAGAGCAAGTGCGCGGGTACGGTGTGCCCCACTGACACAACACTGAGGTCTCTTAGTCAAGGAGGCAGGGTAGAGGGATGGAGTGGGGCGGAGGGGGAGGGTGAGGGAGAGGGGGGAGGAGGGTGAGGTAAACAAGTGCGTAGAACTGCCATGTCACTGGGCCCTGCTTTACATCACTATGAAATTCCTCAATGGGGTACACAATAACCCAGCGTGCCCGCTTGAAGGTTAAAATAAAGCATAGGAGTGTAAGTAGAGCAATGCTAAATGAAATTAGTTTGGCTCTCAAAACAACAAAATCTTACTGAAAGATTTCTCACAAAACTTAAAGAAATTCTTGCCATGTGCAATAGCTGTTAGTGGCACCAAAGTTAGTTTCCACACCCTAATGAACAACAGAGGAACTGAAATTGATGGTAGTGAAGCAGAAGCAGAGATGCTTTCAAGTGTTCTTTTACAAAGGAAAATTAAGAGTGTTGCACCAATTTAATTTTCGTACCACTGCAAAGATAAGTGATGTAGATATTAGTGTCAAACATCATACATTTCTGGTATAACTTCAGAACTCGGTGCTCAATTTACAGAATATAAGGTACTATTCGAAGAAGATACACTCGGTGAGACAATGCTGGTGGCTGGGAATAAACTTATTACATCTCTTGAAGAATCCAAAAGGAATTCTTAGGTTAAAACTATGGAAGAACTTCATCTAATGAGAAACGGTCATAAAGTGTGGAGATTATCGAGACGCCTCAATAATGACCCAACCAGATCCACAGCACACTGCAGCATCACTGCAGATCAGATAGCACATCAACTGCTCATGAATGGGAAAGGAAGCCATAGGATCAAAGTGCCAAAAGTACACCAAGAGGCCCAAGGACAAACGAGAGATCTGACTCTCCCATACGAGATATCTGAATTGTACAAGGCTGTTAAGGAGAGCAGGAGAGCGAAACTGGTATAGCATCCAGTTTAAATGACATCCGTGTGGAGCAAATCAAGAATTTTGGCCCAGCAACAAGAAAATGGATCCTGCGGCTTTTCAACAACTGCATGAACCAGTGCCAAATACCAAATATCTGGCAAAAGAGCAGGGTGACAGCTCTTCTGAAACCTGGAAAGGAAGCAAATCATACCAAGAATTTCAGACCAGTTAGCCTTTTGAGTCACCTTTATAAACTGTTCAAACATATGATTCTGAATAGAATCCTATCAATAATAGACCCTCTTCTCAAACCCGAACAAGCAGGATTTCGACCAAACAGAAGCTGCACAAGGCAACTTTTTAATCTCACTCCAGGGCAACTTTTGAATCTCACTCAGTTTATACAGGATGGCTTTGAAACCCGACAAGTAACAGGCATGGTCTTCGTGGATCTCTCGGCAGTGTATGATACTGTCCATCATTGGCTACTCTATGTAAAATTATACAATATGATCAAAATGCCCACCTCGTTAGACTAATCAGCACCCGCCTCCAAAACTGCAGGTTTTTTCTTGAATTTCAAGGACACAACGCAGTCGCTGGAGAGCGCAGAAAAATGGTTTACCTCCGGGAAGCATCTTGGCTCCACTTCTCTTCAACATTTATAACAATGACCAGCCATTGACCCTGGGCATAAGGAGATTCTTATGAGCAGATGACGTAGCCCTTGCTATGCAGAGCTCATGCTTTGAAACAGTGGAAAGAAACCTGACAACTGCACTTAGAGCACTGTCAAGCTACTACAATCAGAACCACCTCAGACCAGACCCTTCGAAGACACAAGTGTGTGCCTTCATTTAAGAAACAGGGAAGCTAATCGTGAGCTACATATTGGATGGTCAGGCATCCAACTCCAGCATCATCACCTTCCTAAATACTTGGGAGTCACTCTTGACCGAACTCTGACATTAAAAACTCACTGCAAGAACACCAAAATGAAAATCTTCACTTGAAACAACCTAATTTGCAAACTAGCGGGGACTCAGTGGGGCTCACATCCGCAAACCATTCGCTCTTCTGCAATGGCACTGTGCTTTTCTTATGCCGAATATGCTTCCCCAGTCTGATACAGGTCATCTCGTGCCAGACAAGTAGACATTGCTCTCAACGAAACTTGCAGGTTGTCGCAGGTTGCTTAAGACCTACCCCAACTGATAAGCTCTACTACCTGGCTGGACTAGTACCACCATGGGTACGCAGAGCAGTGGCTGCCAACAAGGAGATACTGAAAGTGGGACAGAACAGTGCCCATCCATTGCACGGGCATAATCCATCACAGCAACAGCTGAGATCGCTAAAGTTCTTCCTGAGGACATCAGAGAAGCTCACCATTTCACCAGAGAAGGTAAGGCTGGAGTTATGGAAGAAGTCGACGTCTCACATGCATGGATGGATGCCAGAAGCTGAAGAACTACCACCTGGACACAATGAAAGCTGACTGGTGTGGAAATCTTTAAACAGATTATGATCAGGAGTTGGACAATCCAGAGACAACAGAAGATATGTGTTGTGATTGTGGACAAGGACAAACCACAAGCCACACACTTCAGTGCCCTCTGTTCCCTACATCCTGTATGAAGATTGATCTGCAAGCCACTCAAAGTGCCTTGGAGGTTGCAAAGTACTGGTCACATGTAATATAAATGTGTGGCTACTGTAAATTTGTATGTTTCTGAGACTCGAGAATAATAATAATTGAGAAACAGCTGAAGTGGCTGAAACTGAACAAAGCTGCAGGGCCTGATGGGATTCCTCTCAGAGTCTATACAGAATTTGCAGCAGAATTAGCCCCCCCCCCCCCCCCCCTTTTAACCATTATATATGACAGATACGTTAAAAAAAACTGTGCCGAGTAGTTGGAAGAAAGCACAAGTTGCACCTATCTACAAGAAGAGTAATGAAGTGATTCACAAAACTTATGTCCAGTGTCTTTGATGTCCATTGGTTGTATAATAATAAAACATATTCTGAGATCAAATGTAATGAGGTATACTGAACAGAATGCCTTCCTTTGTGCCATATATTGTGGTTTCTGAAAACATCGGTAATCTGAAACCTGACTACCGCTTTCCTCTGTCATCCTGAAAAACATGGATTAAGGCAGTCAGTTAGAAGTAGTATTTATAGACTTCCAAAAAGTATTAGACTCAGTACCATGCAGTGCTTATTAACAAAAGTATGGTCATATAGGGTATCAAATAAAATTGGTAACTGAACTGAGGTTTTCTTGGTAGTGAAGATGCAGTATGTTATCACTGACAGGTATAAAAGTTACTTCAGGTCAGGTGTACCCTACAGAAGTGTGTTGGGACCTTTGCTGTTCTTTTTGTATTTCAATGACCTGCAAACAAAAGTATCCTCAAACTTTTTGCAAATGATGCAGTTAACTGTAATAAAGCATTGTCTGAAAAAAGTTAAACAAACATGTAATCAGATCATGATAAGATTTGAAATCAGTACTAAGAATGAGAACGTGTCTTGAATGTTCAGAAATGTAAAAAAAATGTGGTATCCTGTGACTATTCTACCTGCCCAGAGAGTCGTGCATATTAAAGCACCACTTCTGGGATGGGGAGGCATGCCATCCTCAGATCAGATCTGCCCGGTGGATTGACGACGACAGTCAGTGTGTCGGCCAGTCTGGATGTGGTTCTTAGGTGGTTTACTCCAACCCACTCTGTGAATACTGGGTTAACACTCAATTCATACCTAAGTTACATGAACTTTTAGGAAACTTTCACCAACTTTCACATGAATAACACTATACGCATTTGTTTGGGTTACACGTGTTCCGTTCTAGGGAGTAAAGAAGTGGCGACAGAAAAATCATCTGGCTACCCCTTAAATCAACAATACCAAATTTATAAATAAATGTGCCAACCCTGTGGTGATGCAGGATGATGGCACAAGAAAAAGGAGAAGAGCCTATTATTACAACTTCATTGAGTTACAATTACAATCAGTCAACTTGTACAAGTATCTGAGTGTAAAAATTTGCACGGATATGAAAGAGAACGATCACATAGTCTCAGTCATACATAAAACAGTTTCAGACACTAGTTAGTTGGTAGGATACTGAGAAAATCCTATCAGTCTACTGTAACGATGTCTGCAGCTTAATGCAGTGTTGACCCCATTTGAGAGCAGGGGGAGCAGGTGCAGGGTTGTCAGAGTGGCTATTCTGACCTACTTATCCCAAACGGATGGGTTCACTGATTTGGAGCAGGAGTATATTCAGCAGTGCTCATGTTGCAGCTATCATATTGTTTTATTAATCTTGTACAGAATACAGCAATGCTGTAGGCCCATATTCCATCAGGCAGAGTGGGTGTCAAACCCACAGTCCTTTGTTTCAGTACGCTGTTAGGATCTTAGCCTTAGCTGTAGATGGCACAGTGTGGGTAAGAGTAGAGCGTTCTTGCTGGGCAGTCACCTCTGCATCAGCTGATGCTGAGTCAGTGCTGGTGATACAGCTGTACTTCACAGCCACATCGTAAGTGGTTGGTGCTGACAAACTGCCCAGTAGCAGCTTGTGGCAAAGATGATGTCATCCAGGGAGCAAACTCCGGTCCCAGCATCTGCCTGGTGTTGTCGGACAACAGAAATCACCAGTTGGGTCAGAGGCCTGTAGAGTCCCAATTAGACCCCGGAGCCTCTCAGTGCAATATTCCGGACCATATAGCAAGTGGTCCTGTTGGATGGTGTGTGTGACATTGATGGCTGCGTCTGTGGACGATGATGGGGAGACGATGCTTGCCTTGACCACATTTTGCTAGATCACTCTGGGGTGGTTGTTGAGTTGATGCCCTTTGCCAGCTGGGTTGGAACTGCAGTACGTGTTCTGGCCCAGAGTGTTGTCGTCTAGACACCTCAGGTGTTATGTAATCACCCTGTCGTAATGCTGAACTGGCATCCCAGATATCAGTAACAGCAGTGGTTGACGAACGGTGATTATGCTTACGTACTTGGGCTGCAAGGAATGGTGTAATGCTGAAACAACTGGTAGCAGCAGTCTGCGGCAGCTTTGAGGACATCAAGTGTTGACATGCAAGAACTGGTTAGCAATTCTACAGTACAACGGATGTGTGCTCCCTGCCGCCGTTGGATAAGCAGCTGCAGCAGCAAGTCGTATACTCCTAGCTCACTCATTTGTTACATAGTTTAATTCTTAATTTCCTTGCGTGTTTTTGGTACTTGCATTGTTTAATTCATAAATTTTGGGCGTATTATAGTATTTGAGAGTTGTAGCAGCGCGTTTTAGTACCTGAATAGTGTAAATTCGCGTAGTCGTCGTGTCTTCTGTTTTTGTTTTGAACGGCCAGTGTCGGTTGGTCACAGTCAGTGTGCTCCCTGCCGCCGTTGGATAAGCAGCTGCAGCAGCAAGTCATACACTCCCAGCTCACTCATTTGTTACATAGTTTAATTCTTAATTTCTTTGCGTGTTTTTGGTACTTGCATTGTTTAATTTATAAATTTCGGGCGTATTATAGTATTTGAGAGTTGTAGCATCGCGTTTTAGTACCTGAATAGTGTAAAATCACGTAGTCTCCTTCCGCCGCCGAGCAGTGTGTCAGCAGTGCACAAGTAGCAGCATTACTGCATTTACTAGGCAATCTTGTATTTTAATAACCGTTTAAATTTTGTGGCAATTTGTTTGCGCTCTCTGTAGATTAGTTCAGACGTTCTTCGCACAACAGTTTTTAGCATGGATAGCGACTGCAACTGCTGTGTTCAGATGCAGGCTGAGTTGGCATCCCTTCGCTCCCAGCTTCAGGCAGTGTTGGCTTCGGTCACACAGCTTGAGGCTGTTGCCAATGGGCATCACTGTGGGGTCCGGATGGGGGTTTGTCGGGGACGGCCTGGCTGCTTGTCCTGTTCCAGAGGTTGCCCCTCAGTCAGCAAGATCCGAGCGGTCGCAGAGGGTGGGCTTACTGGTAGTTGGGAGCTCCAACGTCAGGCGCGTAATGGGGCCTCTTAGGGATATGGCAGCAAGAGAGGGGAAGAAAACCAACGTGCACTCCATGTGCATACCGGGGGGAGTCATTCCAGATGTGGAAAGGGTCCTTCCGGATGCCATGAAGGGTACAGGGTGCACCCATCTGCAGGTGGTCGCTCATGTCAGCACCAATGATGTGTGTCGCTATGGATCGGAGGAAATCCTCTCTGGCTTCTGGCAGGTATCTGATTTAGTGAGGACTGCCAGTCTCGCTAGCGGGATGAAAGCAGAGCTCACCATCTGCAGCATCGTCGACAGGACTGACTGCGGACCTTTGGTACAGAGCCGAGTGGAGGGTCTGAATCAGAGGCTGAGACGGTTGTGCGACCGTGTGGGCTGCAGATTCCTCGACTTGCGCCATAGGGTGGTGGGGTTTCGGGTTCCGCTGGGTAGGTCAGGAGTCCACTACACGCAACAAGCGACTACACGGGTAGCAGGGGTTGTGTGGCGTGGGCTGGGTGGTTTTTTAGGTTAGATGGCCTTGGGCAAGTACAGAAAGGGCAACAGCCTCAACGGGTGCAGGGCAAAGTCAGGACATGCGGGGACCAAGCAGCAATCGGTATTGTAATTGTAAACTGTCGAAGCTGCGTTGGTAAAGTACCGGAACTTCAAGTGCTGATAGAAAGCACCGAAGCTGAAATCGTTATAGGTACAGAAAGCTGGCCGAAGCTAGAGATAAATTCTGCCGAAATTTTTACAAAGGTACAGACGGCGTTTAGAAAGGATAGATTGCATGCAACCGGTGGTGGAGTGTTCGTCGCTGTTAGTAGTAGTTTATCCTGTAGTGAAGTAGAAGTGGATAGTTCCTGTGAATTATTATGGGTGGAGGTTGCACTCAACAACCGAGCTAGGTTAATAATTGGCTCCTTTTACCGACCTCCCGACTCAGCAACATTAGTGGCAGAACAACTGAGAGAAAATTTGGAATACATTTCACATAAGTTTTCTCAGCATGTTGTAGTCTTAGGTGGAGATTTCAATTTACCAGATATAGACTGGGACACTCAGATGTTTAGGACGGGTGGTAGGGACAGAGCATCGAGTGACATTATACTGAGTGCACTATCCGAAAATTACCTCGAGCAATTAAACAGAGAACCGACTCATGGAGATAACATCTTGGACCTACTGATAACAAACAGACCCGAACTTTTCGACTCTGTAAGTGCAGAACAGGGAATCAGTGATCATAAGGCCGTTGCAGCATCCCTGAATATGGAAGTTAATAGGAATATAAAAAAAGGGAGGAAGGTTTATCTGTTTAGCAAGAGTAATAGAAGGCAGATTTCAGACTACCTAACAGATCAAAACGAAAATTTCTGTTCCGACACTGACAATGTTGAGTGTTTATGGAAAAAGTTTAAGGCAATCGTAAAATGCGTTTTAGACAGGTACGTGCCGAGTAAAACTGTGAGGGACAGGAAAGACCCATTGTGGTACAACAACAAAGTTGGGAAACTACTGCGAAAGCAAAGAGAGCTTCACTCCAAGTTTAAATGCAGCCAAAACCTCTCAGACAAACAGAAACTAAACGATGTCATAGTTAGCGTAAGGAGGGCTATGTGTGAAGCGTTCAGTGAATTCGAAAGTAAAATTCTATGTACCGACTTGACAGAAAATCCTAGGAAGTTCTGGTCTTACGTTAAATCAGAAGTGGCTCGAAACAGCGTATCCAGACACTCCGGGATGATGAAGGCATTGAAACAGAAGATGACACGCGTAAAGCTGAAATACTAAACACCTTTTTCCAAAGCTGTTTCACAGAGGAAGACCGCACTGCAGTTCCTTCTCTAAATCCTCGCACAAACGAAAAAATGGCTGACATCGAAATAAGTGTCCAAGGAATAGAAAAGCAACTGGAATCACTCAACAGAGGAAAGTCCACTGGACCTGACGGGATATCAATTCGATTCTACACAGAGTACACGAAAGAACTTGCCCCCCTTGTAACAGCTGTGCACCGCAAGTCTCTAGAGGAACGGAAGGTTCCAAATGATTGGAAAAGAGCACAGGTAGTCCCAGTCTTCAAGAAGGGTCGTCAAACAGATGCGCAAAACTGTAGACATATATCTCTGACGTCGATCTGTTGTAGAATTTTAGAACATGTTTTTTGCTCGAGTATCATGTCGTTTTTGGAAACCCAGAATCTACTATGTAGGAATCAACATGGATTCCGGAAACAGCGATCGTGTGAGACCCAACACGCTTTATTTGTTCAGGAGACCCAGAAAATATTAGATACTGGCTCCCAGGTAGATGCTATTTTTCTTGACTTCCGGAAGGCGTTCGATACAGTTCCGCACTGTCGCCTGATAAACAAAGTAAGAGCCTACGGAATATCAGACCAGCGGTGTGGCTGGATTGAAGAGTTTTTAGCAAACAGAACACAGCATGTTGTTATCAATGGAGAGACGTCTACAGACATTAAAGTAACCTCTGGCGTGCCACAGGGGAGTGTTATGGGACCATTGCTTTTCACAATATATATAAATGACCTAGTAGATAGTGTCGGAAGTTCCATGCGGCTTTTCGTGGCTGATGCTGTAGTATACAGAGAAGTTGCAGCATTAGAAAATTGTAGCGAAATGCAGGAAGATCTGCAGTGGATAGGCACTTGGTGCAGGGAGTGGCAACTGACCCTTAACATAGACAAATGTAATGTATTGCGAATACATAGAATGAAGGATCCTTTATTGTATGATTATATGATAGCGGAACAAACACTGGTAGCAGTTACTTCTGTAAAATATCTGGGAGTATGCGTGGAATGATTTGAAGTGGAATGATCATATAAAATTAATTGTTGGTAAGGCGGGTACCAGGTTGAGATTCATTGGGAGAGTCCTTAGAAAATGTAGTCCATCAACAAAGGAGGTGGCTTACAAAACACTCATTCGACCTATACTTGAGTATTGCTCATCAGTGTGGGATCGGTACCAGATCGGGTTGACGGAGGAGATAGAGAAGATCCAAAGAAGAGCGGCGCATTTCGTCACAGGGTTATTTGGTAACCGTGATAGTGTTACGGAGATGTTTAACAAACTCAAGTGGCAGACTCTGCAAGAGAGGCGCTCTGCATCGCGGTGTAGCTTGCTCGCCAGGTTTCGAGAGGGTGCGTTTCTGGATGAGGTATCGAATATATTGCTTCCCCCTACTTATACCTCCCGAGGAGATCACGAATGTAAAATTAGAGAGATTAGAGCACGCACGGAGGCTTTCAGACAGTCGTTCTTCCCGCGAACCATACGCGACTGGAACAGGAAAGGGAGGTAATGACAGTGGCACGTAAAGTGCCCTCCACCACACACTGTTGGGTGGCTTGCGGAGTATAAATGTAGATGTAGATGTTTTCTGTAGAACTCTAATGCAGTCAGTCCTAGAATATTTCACAAGTATGGGGTCACACAACAAATACGACTAACAGAAGTATTAAACATACAAAAAAGGACAGCACGAATGATCACAGGTTTGTCTGACCTATGGAAGAGCATCACTGAGATGATGAAAATCCTGAACTGACAAGCACTTGAAGATAATCACCAATTATCCCATGAAAGCATACTTACAGAGTTTGTGAATGAGGGTACTGTGAGGAATACTACAACTCTCTGTGTGTTGATTCGGTAGGGACTCTGAAGACAAGATTAAACCAATTGAAGCATCCACAGTGGCATTTATGCACTCATTCTTCTGTTGCTCCATATTTGACTGGAACTGGAAGAAGACCTAATAAGTGGTAAAGTAGAAATTAGCCCCTGTCCATGCACTTCAGAATGGTCTGCGGAGAATATATGCAGATGTAGATCATGAGTCCTCCCCCCATGAACCATGGACCTTGCTGTTGGTGGGGAGGCTTGCGTGCCTCAGTGATACAGATAGCCATACTGTTGGTGCAACCACAGTGGAGGGGTATCTGTTGAGAGGGCAGACAAAAGTGTGGTTCCTGAAGAGGGGCTTCAGCCTTTTCAGTAGTTGCAGGGGCAACAGTCTGGATGATTGGCCTTGTAACATTAACTACAACGGTCTTGCTGTGCTGGTATTGTGAACGGCTGAAAGCAAGGGCAAACTACAGCTATAATTTTTCCCAAGGGCATGCAGCTTTACTATATGGTTAAATGATGATGGCATCCTCTTGGGTAAAATATTCCAGAGGTAAAATAGTCACCCCATTTGGATCTCTGGGCAGGGACTACTCAGGAGGACATCGTTATCAGGAGAAACAAAACTGGCCTTCTACAGATCAGAGCATGGAATGCCAGATCTCTTAATCGGGCAGGTAGGTTAGAAAATTCAAAAAGGGAAATGGATAGCTTAAAGTTAAATATAGTTAGGAATTAGTGCAGTTCGATGACAGGAGGATCAAGACTTCTGATCAGGCGAATACAGCACTGGTTGTGGTCCTCAGTCCATAGACTGGTTTCATGCAGCTATCCATGCTACTCTATCCTGTGCGAGCTTCTTCATCTCCCCATACCTACTGCAACCTACATCCTTCTGAATCTGTTTAGTGTATTCATCTGTTGGTCTTCCTCTACGATTTTTACCCTCTGCGCTGCCCTCCAATACTAAATTGGTGATCCCTTGATGCCTCAGAATATTTCCTACCAACTGATCTCTTCTTCTAGTCAAGTTGTGCCACAAATTTCTCTTCTCCCCAGTTCTATTCAATACCTCCTCATTAGGTATGTGATCTACCCATCTAATCTACAGCATTCTTCTGTAGCACCACATTTCGAAAGCTTCTATTCTCTTTTTGCCTAAACTATTTATCGTCCACATTCCACTTCCATACATGGCTACACTCCATACAAACACTTTTAGAAAAGATTTCCTGACAAATCTATACTCAAAACAATGTTAATAAATTTCTCTTCTTCAAAAACGCTTTCCTTACCATTGCCAGTCTACATTTTATATCCTCTTTACTTCGACCATCATCAGTTATTTTGTTCCCCAAATAGCAAAACTCATTTACTATTTTAAGCGTCTCATTTCCTAATCTAATACCCCCAGCATCACCCAGGGCTATAAATACAAAACCAAACAGGGGTAATACAGGAGTAGGTTTAATAATGAATAAAAAAATAGGATTGCGGGTAAGCTGCTATGAACAGCATAGTGAACGCATTATTGTAGCCAAGATAGACACGAAGCCCGCACTTCCACAGTAGTACAAGTTTCTATGCCAACTACCTCTGCAGATGACAAAGTGATTGAAGAAATGTATGATGACATAAAAGAAATTATTCAGATAGTGAAGGGAAACGGAAATTTAATACTCATGGGAGACTGGAATTCGATAGTAGAAAAAGGAAGAGAAGGAAAAGTAGTAGGAGAATATGGAATGAGGGTCAGGAATGAAAGAGGAAGCCGCCTGGTAGAATTTTGCACAGAACATAACTTAATCATAGCTGACATTTGGTTTAAGAATCATGGAAGTAGGTTGTATACGTGGAAGAGGTCTGGAGACACTGGAAGGTTTCAGATAAGTTATATAATACTAAGACAGAGATTTAGGAACCAGGTTTTAAATTGTAAGACATTTCCAGGGGCAGATGTGGACCCTTACCACAATCTATTGGTTATGAAGTGTAGATTAAAACTGAAGAAACTGCAAAAAGGTGGGAATTTAAGGAGATGGGACCTGGATAAACTGAAAGAACCAGAGGTTGTAGAGAGTTTGAGAGAGAGCATTAGGGAACGATTGACAAGAGTAGGAGAAAGATATACAATAGAGGAAGAATGGGTAGCTTTGAGAGATGAAATAATGAAGGCATCAGAGGATCAAGTAGGTAAAAAGATGAGGGCTAGTACAAATCCGTGGGTAACAGAAGACATACTGGATTTAATTGATGAAAGGAGAAAATACAAAAATGCAGTAAATGAAGGAGACATAAAGGAATACAAACATCTCAAAGATGAGATTGATAGGAAGTGCAAAATGGCTAAGCAGGGGTGACTAGACGACAAATGTAAAGATGTAGAGGCATATATCACTAGGGGTAAGATAGATAGTGCCTATAGGAAAGTTAGAGAGACCTTTGGAGAAAAGAGAACCACTTGTATGAATATCAAGAGCTCAAATGGAAAACCAGTTTTAAGCAAAGAAGGTAAAGCAGAAAGGCGGAAGGAGTATATGGAAGGTCTATACGAGGGCGAAGTACATGAAGGCAATATTATGGAAATGTAAGAGGATGTAGATGAAGATGAAATGGGAGATATGAAACTGCGTGAAGAGTTTGACAGAGCACTGAAAGACCTAAGTCAAAACAAGGGCCCGGGAGTAGAAAACATCCCATTAGAACTACTGTCCCCCTGCGGGTTCGGGGGTAAGAATAGGCCCGCGGTATTCCTGCCTGTCGTAAGAGGCGACTAAAAGGAGTCTCAAACGTTTCGGCCTTCTGTGATGGTCCCCTTTTTGGTTTGACATCCTTTTTTTTCCAAATTTCCGTTGTTATTGCGTGCCATTTGGGGAAGGACACCTTACGTGGTGTTTTTCTATTGGTCCATCCTGCTCCACCATCTTGCATGTTACCTATTGTCGTGTGGGGGGGACTACACCCAACATCTTCTGGGTTGTCTCCTTCTCGTCTTCTGCGCACTCTTCTTCTTAGCACCCTCGACAGCTGTGGACCCTGTCAACACCTAAAATCCAGCACGGTAGCCAGTCCGTTGTGGTGGGGTCGTCATGTACCCTCTTGGTGGTAGCCCCCTGACCACGCAGGGATCGCACTACAGATGCCAGAGCTGTTTCCTCCCCATGCATGCCAAGGAGTATGTGCCCATCTTGTCTGGGGCATGGGGACTCCGGGCAACGGGATATCGGCCAGGTACCCGTTGCTTTGGCTGGGTGGCGCCCTTGGGGAGAGCCCTCATTCGGAGTAGGTGGCATCTGGGCAGATGTGGCGCAATGAAGCACAATAAATCACTCCAAGCTGGTGGTCGCACGGCCACCAGCGTCTTTAAGCGAGGTAGAGTAGACTTTGATGCTGCGCAATATGACCCTCAGTCGTTCCCCTCGTTGGCTGCGCCATGGGAGGGACGCCGATCTAGTGCCAAGCGGGAGCCTTACGTACCGCAATACCTTGTCTGCAGCAGGACTGATGGCGACTCCTTTCTTACGACAAAGCCTCTGTTTTTTGTGGAACACCTGGAGGATAAGTTTGGGGAAGTGGCGGGGTTGTCTAAAATGAGGAATGGGTCCATCCTCCTCAAGACGTCCTCCCCAGCCCAGTCACGAGCGTTGCTCTTGTGTGATAAGCTGGGGGACGTCCCTGTTACCGTCACTCCCCACAGTAGCTTAAATATGGTCCAGGGGATTATTTACCATTGTGACCTCTTGTTACAATCCGATGACGAGCTGAGAGCCGACTTGGAACGCCGTGGTGTACATTTTGTCCGTCGTGTACATAGAGGACCCAAGACGAACAGGGTGGCCACCGGTGCCTTTATCTTGGCCTTCGAGGGTGATGTCTTGCCCGAGAAGGTCAAGGTGATGGTTTACTGTTGCGACGTCAAGCCATACGTCTCTCCCCCGATGCGGTGCTTCCAGTGCTGGAAGTTTGGGCATATGTCCTCCCGTTGCCCATCCAGCGCTACATGTCGAGATTGCGGACGCCCCTCTCATCCCGATTCTCCATGTGCGCCTCCGCCTGTATGTGTCAACTGTGGGGAGCACCACTCTCCATGCTCGCCGGATTGCCCCGTTCTTCATAAGGAGCAGAAGATCATGGAATTTAAGACTCTGGACCGGCTTACTTATCGAGAGGCAAAACAAATATGAAAGGTTGTATCCTGCTTCCATTCGAACATCTTATGCTGCAGCCACGTTATCGTCGCCCACGCGAGCGACGGTTGTCGCCTCGTCTGTGCCGCCTTCAGTGGGCCTTCGGGGCCGTGTATCTCTGTCTGCCCCCCTCGTGTCTGGGGGCAAGCCTTCCTCTGTTGCCCCCTTAGCAGTTGGGGGCAAACCCTCTTCTATCGCTCCCCCCACGCTTACTTCGGGAGTGACATCTGCTCCACAACCGGGAGGCTCGATCCCTCCCCCTCCTTCTCCGCCAGCGTTGCCTCCGCTGGTTCCTCTCTCGCGGAAGGGGTCCCTCGGGGCTCTCCCTTCCTCCGTTTCTTCTCCTACCCAGCCGGATGTCAGCCAGTGGCTGGAGGTTCCGCCACCTGCTGGTCGTAGGGCTTCTGCGTCGTCGTCAGCCTCCGACGCTCCTTCAGAGAAGCTCTCCCAGCCCTCTCACCCTAAGGGCCGACGTGAGAAGAAGGAACGGCATGTGTCCAAGAAGAAGGACGTTCCAGCGGTTTCAGCACCGCCTGCTGTACATAGTCCTGGCTCCGGGGATGAGGTGGAGATCCTCGCCTCTGCTGCGGATCTCGCCCTCACGGAACCCTTGGGGTCCTCTCCTATGGACTCAGCTGACACTCCCCCGATGGCGGCAGTTGGCTCTGAGGCGCTGTCTGCCTCTTAGTCGCATTCACGCCCTCCCAGTCCCTTCCTGCTTCCATTCTCCAATGGAACTGCGGCGGTTATTTCCGCCACCTGCCTGAGCTCCGGATGCTTCTGAGTGTTTTCCCTGTTCTCTGCATTGCTGTGCAGGAAACTTGGTTTCCTGCAATGCGGACCCGCGCCCTTCGCAGTTATCGGGGATACTATAAGAACTGTGCTGCCTGTCAACGAGCGTCAGGTGGGGTTTGCCTCTTTGTTCACCACTCTGTCTGTAGCTCACCAGTACCCCTTCAGACGCCTTTAGAGGCAGTTGCTGCCAGGGTTGAGCTCTCGCCGGCTATTACTGTTTGCTCTGTTTACATTCCTCCGGATGGGGAGCTCCCCCGACATGTCTTGGCTGCGCTGCTGGGTCAACTCCCGCCACCATTGCTGCTTCTGGGCGATTTCAATGCCCACAACCCTCTATGGGGTGGGACTCACTCTGATGACCGCGGTCGGGCCGTGGAGCATTTGTTGGCTCAGCTCGACCGTAGCCTCTTGAACACCGGTGCTCCCACGCATTTCAGTGTGGCCCATGGCTCGTTCTCGGCCATCGATCTCTCTCTTTGCAGCCCCGGACTTGTCCCATCCCTCCACTGGAGGGTGCACCCTGACCTGTGCGGTAGTGACCATTTTCCCATCTATTTGTCCCTGCCCCAGTGTCATTCTTCTGGGCGCCTGCCCCGCTGGGCTCTCCATAGGGCTGACTGGGCGGCTTTTACTTCCCCTGCAACCATTGAATCTCCCCCACAGGGTGACATTGACGAGGTGGTCCGCGTCTTAACCACGTCAATTATTTCGGCGGCCGAGGCTGCCATCCCCCGCTCTTCTGGCCTCCCTCGGAGGAAGGCTGTACCCTGGTGGTCGCCGGAGATTGCTGAGGCTATTCGCGACCGTCGGCGGGCTCTCCAGCGTCATAGGCGGCACCCGTTTCTAGAGACCCTCATCGCCTTTAAGAGGCTCCGTGCCTTGGCCCGTCGTCTTATTGCACGGCGTAAGCAGGAGTGCTGGGAGAGTTATGTCTCATCCTTGGGTTCCCATGTCTCCCCCTCGCTCGTGTGGTCCCGAATCTGGCGGATTTATGGATACCAGGCCCCAATGGGTGTCCCTGGGCTCTCCTTGGACGGCGCTGTCTGCACGGACGCTGCCGCCATTGCTGAACGGCTTGCCGCGCACTTTGCTCAGAGCTCTGCGTCTGCATCTTATCCCCCCGCCTTTCGCTCTCTAAAGGAGCGAGCCGAGCGGACGCCGTTCTCATTCCACACGCGTCGTTCTGAAAAATACAATGCTCCTTTCAACGAGAGGGAATTCCTCACTGCCCTCGCCGATTGCCCTCATACAGCACCAGGACCAGACTGCATCCACGCGCAGATGCTGAAGCATCTCTTCAGGGACTGCCAGAGACACATTCTCGCGATATTTAATCGCATTTGGAGCGAAGGCGTGTTCCCGTCGCAATGGCAAGAGGGTGTTATTGTCCCCATCTTGAAGCCTGGTGCGGACCCACTGGCAGTGGACAGCTATCGTCCCATTACCCTCACCAACGTTTTGTGCAAATTGCTCGAACGTATGGTGGGGCGGCGTTTGTGTTCGGTCCTTGAGTCGCGTGGTCTCCTCGCTCCATCCCAGGGTGGCTTCTGTCGGGGCCGGTCTGCAGCGGACAATTTGGTGCGGCTGGAATCTGCTGTCCGTACGGCCTTTGCCCGACGTCAGCATCTCGTTGCTGTATTTTTCGATCTGCGGAAGGCGTATGACACCACTTGGAGGCATCACATCCTTGCTACGTTACATGACTGGGGTCTTCGTGGTCAGCTCCCGGCTTTTCTTCAAACCTTTTTATTGCGCCGCTCTTTCCGGGTGCAAGTGGGTGCCGCCTCTAGTTCCTCTTATATACAGGAAAATGGGGTCCCGCAGGGCTCAGTGTTGAGCGTCTCCTGATTTCTGGTGGCCATTAATGGTCTGGCTGCAGCCGTGGGGTCTTCGGTGT
This sequence comes from Schistocerca piceifrons, assembly GCF_021461385.2. Lineage (NCBI taxonomy): Eukaryota > Metazoa > Arthropoda > Insecta > Orthoptera > Acrididae > Schistocerca > Schistocerca piceifrons. The sequence goes on from NC_060149.1 coordinate 881,295,706, forward strand.
CTCCTTCTTTGTATGCCGACGACTTCTGCATCTCCTTTAGCTCCACGACTACTGGAGTCGCCGAACGCAGGCTGCAAGTAGCCGTTCGCAAGGCAGCATCATGGGCTCTGACTCATGGTTTTCAGTTCTCTGCAGCCAAGACTCGAGTTATGCACTTCTGCAGGCGTTGGACGGTCCACCCTCATCCTGAACTTTACCTCGACGGCCACCTGCTTGAAGTGGTGGAGACTTGCCGCTTCTTAGGACTCGTGTTTGATGCCCGGCTCACGTGGGTTCCTCATCTTACTCAGCTGAAGCAAAACTGCTGGCGGTACCTCAACACCCTCCGCTGCCTTAGCCACACGTCTTGGGGTGCAGATCGCTGCATGCTGCTGCGATTGTACGGAGCCCTTGTGCAGTCCCGGCTAGATTATGGGAGCCTGGCCTATGGGTCTGCATCACCCTCAGTGTTGAAGTCATTAGACCCCATACACCACTGTGGGGTTCGGCTTGCAACTGGCGCTTTCCGTACGAGCCCCGTGGATAGTCTACTGGTGGAGGCCGGGGTTCCCCCGCTGCGGATTCGCCGCCATCGACTGCTCGCCGACTATGCTGTCCACGTGCATTGCTCACCCGGCCATCCAAGTCATCGCTTGCTTTTCCTTGCCGTGGTCCTCCATCTGCCCGAACGGCGACCTAGGTCTGGGCTTTCCATAGCTGTCCGCGTTCAGTCCCTGCTGTCCGAACTAGGGTCATTCCCTCTTCTGCCTTCCTTCCGGATCCGTGCACCTACGCCTCCCTGGTGTTTGCCCTGGCCGTCCGTCTGTCTGGACTTGGCACAGGGACCCAAGGACTCGGTTCCGCCTGTGGCCCTCCGTCGCCGTTTTCTTGCGCTCCTCGCCTCATTTCCGGGCTGTGAGCCTGTCTACACTGATGGTTCCCTGGTTGTTGGTCGCACTGCCTACGCTTTTGCTCACGCTGCCCATGTTGAACAGCGCTCCTTGCCGGCTGGCTGCAGTATTTTTACTGCAGAGCTGGTGGCCATATTGCGCGCTCTTGAGCATACCGTATTTACTCAAATCTAAGCCGCACTTTTTTTCCGATTTTTGTAATCCAAAAAACCGCCTGCGGCTTAGAATCGAGTGCAAAGCAAGCGAAGTTCAGAAAAATGTTGGTAGGTGCCACTACACCTATAACTTCTGCTGTCCAATATACGTAGCGCTACACAGGTATGCTGTGTAGGCACAAAGATAAATACTTTCGCCAAAAACTCTGCGTCAGTAAATAAATTAAAAAAAAAGAAAAAAAAAAAAAAAGGTGGAAGACGAGCTTTTTTTTTCTCCGCCCCGAGTTTAGACCACTGCATTTTCATACATTTTCCAACAAAGTAAATACAAATTCCGTATTGTTCATCTTCGAATGTAGCAGAATTTCAATGTACTACGAAAATCTGACTGGCAAGACTGTTTAGGATGTTTGTCAATATGGCCAACTCTACGTTCTGAATTTTTTCCTACCAGTGAGAAGAGATGGTTGCTAATAGGAACCTGATGAAATGTGAATCACATGCAGTATTCTCTTCACCATAAGAATAATCGAATATAAACATTTTGCCATGTATTCTTTCGCGTTTGCTGCTATCTCATTTAAATCCTGTCTGCCTAATAAACTACGAAACTAGAGTGAGACAACAGCAAACGCGGAAGAATATACGTATCGTGTCATGTTTACATTCGTATTATTCTTATGCCTAATGTGATACAGTCAGAAATGAAGCACGGCAACTGACTAGATTTTTAAATCTAAGATGACTCTAATTTCTGTGCAGAATTTGATGTACTAAAGAAGCGGCCGCAAAGATTTTCAAATGGAGAAAAATTGTCGCCGAACTCTCGTTCAGAACATGTTCTATCATACGCGGTCTATTATTTGGTTCTTGTTGATCATTATCAAAGAAAGCAGCAGTGTAAGTAACAACAAATAGCAGTCTCTTGCCATTGTTTCGCTAATGAGACGATTCCTCTCTTTCTTAAGCGGCGGTAGCGCGCACAAAAGCAAGCCGTGCCGCGAGCGGCGACAGGCCGTAAACACGCACTATCAGAATGCGACAAACAATGCATGACACAGTACAGTAATGCATTTTCAGCTTAGGATGACGTGAACACCTATAACAACGAAAACGGCACTTATCAGATCAAAGCAAAATAAGCAATCGATTCAAACCAGACAGAGCACGTGAAAAAGGAAGGGTACTCGTATAAATACGGACGGAGCACCTGACGCATAGCAATGGCTACCTGGTAAAGCTTAACTGCTAAGCTTACGACTCGAACCAAACTACTGTCGCTGTATCGTCATTCATTCGACGTAAATTGTGTCTCATATTACAATGGACCAACTTTGTTTCGATTTGGAGGTGCGGTCTAAAACTTTTCTCTCCCCTTGAATTTCGAGTCGCAAATTTCAGGTGCGGCTTAGATTCGGGAAATTTTGTTTTCCTTTATTTCGAGTCTCATTTTTTAGGTGCGGCTTGGATTCGAGTGCGGCTTGGATTCGAGTGCGGCTTGGATTCGAGTGCGGCTTGGATTCGAGTGCGGCTTGGATTCGAGTGCGGCTTAGATTCGAGTAAATACGGTATGCGTTCCTGCTCAGGTACGTCCATCGTCATCTGCAGTGACTCCCTGAGCAGCCTCCAGGCCATCGACCGCTGCTATCCCTCTTCTCCCCTGGTTTCCTCTATTCGGGAGTCTGTTTCCACCATTACCTGCTCTGGTCGTTCGGTGGTCTTTGTTTGGACGCCAGGTCACGTTGGCATCCCAGGGAACGAACGTGTTGACAGGCTGGCCAAAGGAGCGATCGGCGCCCCAGCTTTGGAGATTGGCCTTAACCGCTCGTGATCAGCAGCTGGTGTTGCGCCGTAAGGTGCTTGGGATGTGGTCTGTTGAGTGGCGTGGCATGACAGCCCCGAATAAACTGCGGGCTGTCAAGGAGACGACCGATGTGTGGCGCTCCTCCCTGCGGGCTTCTCGCAGGGACTCTGTAATCCTGTGTCGGCTGCGCATCGGCCATACCTACCTGACGCACGGCCATCTTTTGCGTCTGGAGGATCCCCCCTTGTGTCGGTGTGGGTCCCAGCTGACGGCCGCCCACATTTTATTGGAGTGTCTAAGACTGCGCGCCCTCCGGTAGTCTTATAATCTCCCGGGCACTTTGCCTTTGATTTTATGCGACGATGCCTCCATGGCTGACAATGTTTTACGTTTTATCCGTGGTAGTCCTTTTCATAGTTCATTTAGGGGGGGGGTCCTGCACCTTTCCCTTTCTGTGTCTTTTGTCCTCGCGTCTCTCAATATTTGTTACTGTTTTGGTGTGTCGTCGGATGGTTGACTCTTTCCCTTTTTTTGTTCTTGTGGTCAGTCAGCCAGTCTCCGGCCATCTTCTTTTCTTCTGTTTCTTTCTGTCTTGTGTTCGTCTGTACTCTTCTTTTCTGTAGTTTTCGTTGCCTAATTTGTGTTCTTTAGTGCCTGGGGGGGGGGGGGGGGGGCGTGTCTCCTCCCCCTTGGGGTTTTATCTGCTCCGCGACTTTGTCTCGCCTGTTTTTGGAATGGGGGACTGATGACCTTAGCTGTTTAGTCCCCCTTAAACATCCCAACAACCACCAACAACCACCAGAACTACTGATAGCCTTGGGAGCCCACCATGATAAAACTCTACCATCTGGTGCGCAAGGTGTATGAGACAGGCGAAATACCCCGAGACTTCCAGAAGAATATAAGAATTCCGATCCTAAAGAAAGCAGGTGCTGACAGGTGTGGAAGTTACTGAACCATAAATTTAATGAGTCACAGTTGCAGAATACTGAGACAAATTCTTTATAAAAGAAAGAAAAAACTAGTAGAAGCTGACCTCGGGGAAGATCAGTTTGGATTCTGTAGAAATTTTGGAACACACAAGGCTATACTGACCCTACGACTTATCTTAGAAGATAAGATTAAGGATAGGCAAACCTACGTTTCTAGAATTTGTAGACTTAGAGAAACCTTTTTGACAATGTTGACTGGAATACTCTCTTTCAAATTCTGATGGTGGCAGTGGTGAAATACAAGGAGCGAAGGGCTATTTACAATTTGTACAGAAACCAGACAGCAGTTACAAGAGTTGAGGGGCATGAAAGGGAAGCAGCGGTTGGGAAGGGAGTGAGACAGGGTTGTAGCCTATCCCCGATGTTATTCAATCTGTATATTGAGCAAACAGTGAAGGAAACGAAAGAAAAATTTGGAGTAGGAAGTAAAATCCATGGGGAAGAAATAAAAAATTTGAGGTTTGCCGATGACATTGTAATTCTGTCAGAGACAGCGAGGCATCTGGAAGAACAGTTGAACAGAATGGGCAGTGTCTTGAAAGGAGGATATAAGATGAACATCAACAAAAACAAAATGAGGCTAATGGAATGTAATCACATTAAATCAGGTGATGCTGAGGGAATGGAATTGGAAAATGGGACACTTAAGGTGGAGGATGAGTTTCACTATTTGGGGAGTAGGATAACTGCTGATGGTTGAAGTAGAGAGTATATAAAATGTAAACCAGCTTTGGCAAGAAAGGCATTTCTGCAGAAGAGAAATTTGTTAACATCAAGTATAGATTTAAGTGTAGGGAAGTGTTTTATGAATGTATTTGTATGGAGTGTAGCCATGTATGGAAGTGAAACATGGGCAATAAATAGTTTAGACAAGAAAAGAATAGAAGCTCTCGAAATGTGGTGCTAAAGATGAATATTGAAGATTAGATGTGTAGATCATGTAACTAAAGAGGAGGTACTGAATAGAATTGAGGTGATGAGGAATTTGTGGCACAACTTGACTAGAAGAAGGGATCAGTTGGTAGGACATATTCTGAGGCATCAAGGGATCACCAATTTAGTATTGGAGGTAAGTGTGGAGGGCAAAAATCATAGAGGGAGACCAAGGGATGAATACACTAAGAAGATTCAGATGGATGTAGGTTGCAGTAGTTACTCAGAGATGAAGAAGCTTACATAGGATAGAGTAGCGTGGAGAGATGCATCAAACCAGTTTCCGGACTGAAGACCACAACAACAACAGATCATGAGTGAATCCATTGCTGCATTTCACTGACGAGACAGCCAACTTTGAATCTTGGAATGACTTGCAGAAGTTTCCATATGACACCTTGCCTCTAAGCAGTGTTATATGCAGCTGCCAGATGGATGGATAAGATTGATGACTTCTGTTGGATTAGATTAGATTCATTTTTGTTCCACAGACCCAAAAATGAGGGGATTCTCATGTGTGTGGAACAAGTCAGAAAGTGGAACATAAAAAATATAAAACTTTTGAATATAATACTCACTACCCTGATCATTTGTCAGGAGATTGTCAAAATATGTGAATACATTACAGTAAACTGGAACTGCTAATGTTTACAGAATTAATACACTGTCAGAATGGAACATAGTTATCCACTTTTAATAAATTTATCATACACAAAATATCTACCATTGATTGTTGTGACCAAGTGCTATCAAAACTGAAGTCTAACAGACATTTTTACTTGAGCTAGTCAATGGTCCCTGTTAAGATATTTATCTATAAAGTAGGAGTTGCCTATCAAAAATTCTTTCGAACGCTGTTTAAACTGTGCTTTATCTGAAACCAAATTTTTAATGGTTGCTGACAATTTGTTGAAGATGTATGTTCCTGATTATTGGACCCCTTTTTTGGACCAAGTTAAGTGATTTTAGGCCTTTATGTAGATTGTTCTTATTCCTAGCATTGAAGTTACTTAGGGAGCTATTGGTTGGAAATAGAGACATGATGATCTTCAATCTACATCACAAATGAATCTTATTACATGCTGTTGTATGCTAAAAACTTTCACTCAGTTTGACGAGTTACCACAGAATATGATTCCATATGACATAATAAAATGAGAGTAAGCAAAGTGTGCAAGTTTTTCTATATTTGTGTCTCCTACATCTGACAACATTCTTATTGGAAATACAGACTTGTTTAGGCACTTCAGCAGTTCTGTGGTATTTCCTACCCAACTGAATTTATTATTGATTTGTAATCCCAGAAATTTAACTCTGACTACATTTTCGATCTGTATGTCTTCGTACGTTATACAGATGCTGGAAGGAAATCTCATACAGGTTCTGAACTGTATATAGTGGGTCTTTCCAGAGTTTAATGACAGTGAATTACCTTTAAACCATTTATTAATGTCAGTGAAAATTTGATTAGCAGCCATTTGTAAATCTGTACATCATTTGCTTTTTATTGCAATTTTTGTATCATCTACAAACAACCCAAACTAAGCATCTGGCAATATAACAGATAAGAGGTCATTAATATACGCAGGAAATGCAGCGGACCCAAGATGGAACCTTGAGGAACACCACATGTAATAAATTTCCAGTCAGATGAAGACTGATTGCTTACTGCACAAGTATTTCATGACGACACCCTTTATTTCCTGTTAGGTAAGACTCGAACCATTTTGCAGCACTACCAGTGACACCATAATATTCTAATTTACTTAAGAGAATGCTGTGATTAACACAGTCAGAGGCTTTTGACAGGTGAAAGAAAATGCCAGTAGCCTCTAATTTGTTATCTAATGAATGTACACTCTCATTCTAAAAGTAAGTAGCCTTCTCTGTATCGGAACCCTAAAGGAACCGAAACTGTGACTTTGACAATATATTATTGCAGTATGTCCTGGATTTTCCATTGTTTTATTATTTGCAGTCAGATGATCAAGAGGATGCTTGAACACAACCTTTTCAAATATTTTTGAAAAAACCGGCAAGAGTGAAATTGGTTGATAGTTTGATTCTGGAAGGCAAATTATATGAGGGTTGTTAGGTAGAGGACTTGATTTGTGCAGCTGCTGTTAGGTATAAATCCTGTCTGACCAACTGCTATATCTTCAAAGACTTTTTGCAGCAAGCCACTTTTTCACATTATTGCCACAGTGCAAAAGGAATGCTGCATGAACACCATCAAAGCTTGTGGTTTTCCCTGATTTCATGTCTTTTATGGCAGTCATTACTTCTGCAGTGCTGAATGCTAGAGAATATTCAGTTTCAGCTTTGCAAGCTGTTTTGAGTGCCTTTAATTTCTTCGTAGCTGCAATAGTAAGTGATCAGACTTGAGCGGTTTGCAAGTAATGTAACACTAACCAAAGGAGTTGCTGGGTGCAATCCAAGGTTCTGCTGCTACACTACTTCTGGTTTTTACTAAACTCCATGGTTATTTCTCACAATGCAGATGCACAAAAATTTACACAAAAACTTAGGATAAGTTGGTATAAACTAATGAACAGAGCAAAATACACAGATAGAATTCAATTCACAGAAGCATGTGAGACAAAAGCTATACTAAATCATATGCAACAAATGAAAACCACTGCAGTTGCTGCTAGCACATTCGCTGGGCTCTGCATCTGCAACTACAGATCAACTTTTGGGTTGAAGACATCTTTACATAAGAATTTCATTGTACAGGGCTTAATAATGGATAAATCTAGGGAAGGCTTTTATCAAGCCCTACAAGTAAGAACTATATTGACTTTATCCTTGATTTGATTTAGTAAAATCTTGGCAGGCCCAAATCAGGGTTGCTAGGTCAGGTAAGCAAGTCTGAATCTTTTTCACATACAACCAATGCCACTGTTCAGTGCATGATGCGTGGTATCAAAGTACCATTGTTATTTGCTCTTTTTCTGTGTTTGATTGAAATGTAGATTGAAGAATAAATGACTCTCTTGTTGTCACTCTAAGCATCCTATTTTTTAATGCCTTGTTCATATAATCTGTATTTGGTGGAGACCCAACAGTTGTTTCACAGTGTGTCTGAAATCTTTAAATAGAGCCAACAGGATTTCATGAGGAGAATATTAGTTTTCCTTCAGTGGTTCTATTTTAATTCCTGTGAGTACATTTATTAACACTTTTGTGTGAAAGATGCCAGCTGGTTAAAAATCTGACAGAAAGTTTCTGGATTTCTGTGACCTTTTTGTTTGTGTCAACAGGATGAGGATCTCAAACAGACAAGCAGTGTTCCATAATAGTTCTTATGACAGTCTTATGTTACACTTTTACAGATTTTTTCAGCAAATTAAAGAATGCCATGTTTAGACTCTGCAATAACAGATTTTGAATGGATATTTCACTTTATATTGTTTCACAGTGGTATCCCTTAATATTTAAGCAATGATTATGTGTTACCTTACCACACAGTAAGAGGTGAATATCTTAACGTCATACCAAGGAAGAGCAAAACATGCATACATGTTCAGAATAAATTATTAGCTTTAGTTTGAATTTAAAATTAATTTTATATGTATTACAAATTCCTGGAAATATTTTAGAAGGACTTCACTCATTACTATTGTAAAATTTTCATATCTTTATTACACAATTGCACAATGTTCTGTCTATTACAGATATTGAATTCTCACGGGTTGTACTCAGCTCATTGGGTGAGAGTGGCTTGTTTAACTGGGAATCAATTCTATCTATGTGCCAAATTGAGAAGCGACTTACTGAAGGCGAAGAGTTTGAAAAACTATGTGAAAAAGTTTCAGATGAAAAATGTTGCCCTGCATGGTCTCTAGGAAATTATATAGCTCTTCTCCACAATAAATCTTCATGCTTCAATATTACGGTAAGTATAAATGTTTTGAATTTTTTAACTTGTATGATTCAAATACTGCCTGTACAGTAAGATGGTAAGAAAAACCAGCCATCTTATTTTCTGTTATATGCCAGACAAAATAACACTAGCATAAAATTTATTTGTCATTATACCTTAATGTGTTCATTACTTTAATTATTAAAAGTGACCATTCTTCTAATCGCTTAATAGATTCCTGTATATTTGTCATATTAGATATGCTGACTACAGACAATGAGAGCCCAGTCAAGCTGAAGGGTTGTGTCAGTGTGTGTGTGTGTGTGTGTGTGTGTGTGTGTGTGTGTGCCACTGTTGTAGTTTCGAGGAATAACATCGTTCTGAAGCTTAACTAAAATTTTAATTTTTTTTTTTTATGTGCCTGTCATCCACTCAACATCTCGAATATGTGTCGAGTGCTTAACTCTTTTCATATTTGGGTTGTCTGAGTTACATGATTCACCCCGTTACCATGTGCACAATACAAAAAATTACTAGCACCTTTGCATGCTGTCATTTGCTGTAGATTTTCATTCAGTAGTTCGAGCCGTTAGTAAACTATTGGGGATTGCAAGTTAAGTTGTTCATATTATCATCCTATGCATAAACTGCTCAAAAATGTTCTACACCACCCCCATGACTTGCATAGTCTGTGTTTTTCTAATTGGAAACGTATTTCTTAATACTATTTTGACTACAGGCAGTTGCTACATGCAGCCATCTGTATAAAGGAGGTAAAAGCACACTTGCATTCACAGTGCAGTCAGTAGAGCACACCATGCTCCTCATTACAACAGGACAGTGCAGTTGCGTGCACTATTCAGTCTGTCAACATGCCTCGCGGAGTCATTTCAAGGATTGACCTTGCACATGTTGTCACTTTATGGCAAGAAGGGTTGTCGGTGCGGGAAGTTGCCCACCGAATTAGCATGCTCTAAAGCACTTTCTTTTGAACATTAAACTGCTATCGTGAAATACGAAACATTGAAGATGCATGTCATATTGGTGCCAGTGGTCCAAGACACCAGGTGATGACTGCTACCTGCAGTTCATCTACATCGTTACTCTGCAATTCACACTTAAGTGCCTGGCAGAGGGTTCATCAAACCATTTTCATACTACTTCTCTACCATTCCACTCTCGAATGGCGTGTGGGAAAAAGGAACACCTAAATCTTTCCGTTCGAGCTCTGGTGTCTCTTATTTTATTATGATGACCATTTCTCCCTACGTATTTTTGCATTCAGAAGAGAAAGTTGGTGACTGAAATTTCGTAAATAGATCTCACCGCAAAGGAAACCACCTTTGTTTCAGTGACTGCCACCCCAACTCACATATCATATCAGTGACACTCTCACTCTTATTGCGCGATAACATGTAACGGGCTGCCCTTCTTTGCACTTTTTCGATGCCCTCAGTAAATCCTGCCTGGAAGGATCCCACACTGTGCAGCAATATTCCAGCAGAGTACGGACAAGCATAATGTAGGCTGTCTCTTTAGTGGGTTTGTCACATCTTCTAAGCGATCTGCCAACAAAGTGCAGTCTTTGTTTCACCTTCCTCACAATATCATCTGTGTGGTCTTTCCAATTTAAGTTGCTCGTAATTGTAATTCCTAGGTATTTAGTCGGATTGACAGCCCTTAAATTTGTGTGATTTATTGTATACCCAAAATTTATTGGATTTCTTTTAGTACCCATGTGGATGACCTCACACTTTTCTTTATTTAGTGCCAATTGCCACTTTTTGCACCATACATAAATTCTCTCTAGATCTTTTTGTAATTGGAATTGATCATCTGATGATTTTTACTGGACGGTAAATTACAGCGTCATCTGCAAACAGTCTAAGGGGGCTGCTCAGATTATCACCTAGATCATTTATGTAAATCAGGAACAGCAGAGGGCCTATGACACTACATTGTGGAACGTCAGATATCACTTGTGTTCTACTCGATGATTTACTGTCTATCACTACGAACTGTGACCTCTCTGAGAGGAAATCACAAATCCAATCACACAACTGAGATGATACTCCATATGCACACAATTTGATTAATAGTCGCTTGTGAGGAACGGTATCAAAAGCCTTCTGGAAATCTAGGCATATGGAATTGATCTGAGATCCCTTGTCAACAGCACTCATTACTTCATGGGAATAAATGATATTTTCTGATACTGTGTTGGTTATGTATCAATAAGTCATTTTCTTCAAGGTGATTTATAATGCTTGCGTACAGTATATGCTTCAAAATCCTACTTCAAATCGAGGTCAGTGATATGGGTCTGTAATTCAATGGGTTACTCCTATTTCCTTTCTTGTATATTGGTGTGACTTGTGCTACTTTCCAGTCTTTAGGAACAGACCTTTCGTCAAGTGAGTGGTTGTATATTCTTGCAGAAGAAGCTGAGCAGCACTGTGGTGTAGTGGTTATGATACTGAACTGTTGCATGGAGGTTCATGAGTTCAAAACTCACCTGGACTGTACAATTTTAATTTCTATATTCGGTTCCAGTATATTCCAGAAGTATCCACAAATGTCAAGAATCATTGTACTGGAATGTTCTGTAGCTGTATATATACAGGGCTATTACAAATGATTGAAGCGATTTCATAAATTCACTGTAGCTCCATTCATTGACATATGGTCACGACCCACTACAGATAGGTAGAAAAACTCATAAAGTTTTGTTCGGCTGAAGCCGCACTTCAGGTTTCTGCCGCCAGAGCGCAGTGAGACAAAATGGCAACAGGAGCCGAGAAAGCGTATGTAGTGCTTGAAATGCACTCACATCAGTCAGTCATAACAGTGCAACGACACTTCAGGACGAAGTTCAACAAAGATCCACCAACTGCTAACTCCATTCAGCGATGGTATGCACAGTTTAGAGCTTCTGGATGCCTCTGTAAGGGGAAATCAACGGGTCGGCCTGCAGTGAGCGAAGAAACGGTTGAACGCGTGCGGGCAAGTTTCACGCATAGTGATGTGAAAGATTCAGTGTTTAAACCTCCTCTACCAAGAAACGTGCCAGAACTGCGAGCTCGCATCAACAATGCTTTCGAACTCATTGATGGCTACATGCTGCGCCGAGTGTGGGAGGAACTTGATTATCGGCTTGATCTCTGCCGAATCACTAAAGGGGCACATATCGAACATTTGTGAATGCCTAAAAAAACTTTTTGAGTTTTTGTATGTGTGTGCAAAGCATTGTGAAAATATCTCAAATAATAAAGTTATTGTAGAGCTGTGAAATCGCTTCAATCATTTGTAATAACCCTGTACCGTATGTGTTCTGGTCGGAGGCAGTTCACTCTGCACTCTTCTTGTATGTGCAAGTTCTGAATAAATATTCGTTTAGTGAAGTTAGTGTTCGTCATACATCTAATTACACCGTCTTCTACGTGACAATATGATTCCTAAGAAAGGCACTATTGTGTCTGTGTACTCTGAAAGGAACCTGATTGGTATACCATCTGGACCGAAAGAGTTGCCATTCTTAAGTGATTTGAGTTGTTTCACAACACCTAAGATATCTGCTTTTATGTCACTCATCCTAACAGCTGTTATGGTTTCGAATTCTGTAATATTTACTTTGTTTTCTTTCATGAAGGAAATACGCAACACTGTATTTAGTAAGTCCACTTTAGTGGCACCATCGTCGGTAACATTTCCATCGCTATCGCACAGTGACGATATTGACTGTTTTATACCACTGGTGTACTTTACATATGACCAGAATCTCCTAGTGTTTTCTACCGTATTTTGAGACAATGTTTCATTGTGGAAACTATTAAAAGCATCTCGCACCGACGTCCGCATTAAATTACGAGCTTCCATGAAACTTAGCCAGTCTTGGGAATTTTGTGTTCTTCTGAATTTGGCATGCTTTTTTTATTGCTTCTGCAGCGGTGTTCTGACATGTTTTGTGTACCATGGTGGATAGGTCCCGTCTCTTATTAACTTATGCGGTATGAATCTATCTATTGCTGCTGATACTGTGTCTTTGAATTTGAGCCATATCTGGCCTACACTTACATAATTGGCTTGGAAAGAATGGAGACTCTCTCTTAAAGGAAGGCATCAAGCGAATTTTTATCTGCTGCTATAATAGATACATTTTGCGTTTATTTTTAGTGGTTTTTGTTGATATGGTTTTGAGCCTCGCTTAAATGACCCTGTGTTCACTAGCCTCTGTATCCGTTGTGACGCTCTCTATTAGATCAGGATTATTTGTGGCTAAGAGGTGAAGTGTGTTTTCGCAACCATTTACAATTCGTGTGGGCCCATAAACTAATTGTTCAAAGTAATTCTCAGAGAAAGCATTTAGTACAATTTCGGAAGATGTTTTCTGTCTGCCACCGGCTTTGAACATGTGTTTCTGCCAACAAATCGAGGGTAGATGTAGGGCTGATGTGTTCCATGAAGACATGCAACGGAGCTGTGTACTGGTGTTGACTCTGGACAGTAAGATACTGTCTCCCCATCATAAGTTAGGCTTCTAGGCATCCATTATGAGCAAAAGGGAAAAAACCTGCAGTTCAGTGGTGTGTGAAGAAAGTGGGCAAGGGAACATGGAGTGGAAATTGGATCAGTATGTTTGGCTGTCTTCACTGATGATCGATGTAGGAGAATGATTGCTGTGGTAGAATGTGGAGGCAGTGAGGAACCATTGCATATCTCAAGGCTACCATTGGGTTTAGCAGGGATGTCAGTCAATCATGTACAATGTATGGATTTGAGAAGCCTCTCCTTGCTGATGAAATTAATGTGAAAGCTATGCAGTATTGCGACAAAATCCTCAAACCAGTTGTCTAACTCCATAGTCAACATTTTGGTGACAAGTTCAGCTTTAGAGAAGACAATAATGGATGACCACGTCGTTCACACCTCAGCGACACCTTCCTTCAGAGGCGGAGCATGGGTAGAGGGGGAGGAGAAGGGACAGTTTCATGGAGGGGGAGTGGGGACTTGGGGACAAGCAGTAGTCAACTGAGTGGCACGTCCTGTGGTATCTGCAAACAGGAATTCGATTAAGCATTCTTAGGACCAATTGAAACTTACAGTAAGTTCTTGCAGGAACCCTCCTTTTTTTTCTTTTTTTGTCATCAGTCTACTGACTGGTTTTATGCGGCCCGCCTCGAATTCCTTTCCTGTGCTAACCTCTTCATCTCAGAGTAGCACTTGCAACCTACGTCCTCAATTATTTGCTTGACGTATTCCAATCTCTGTTTTCCTCTACAGTTTTTGCCCTCTACAGCTCCCTCTAGTACCATGGAAGTCATTCCCTCATGTCTTAGCAGATGTCCTGTCATCCTGTCCCTTCTCCTTATCAGTGTTTTCCACATATTCCTTTCCTCTCCGATTCTGCGTAGAACCTCGTCATTCCTTACCTTATCAGTCCACCTAATTTTCAACATTCGTCTATAACACCACATCTCAAATGCTTCGATTCTCTTCTGTTCCAGTTTTCCCACAGTCCATGTTTCACTACCATACAATACTGTACTCAAGACGTACATCCTCAGAAATTTCTTCCTCAAATTAAGGCCGGTATTTGATATTAGTAGACTTCTCTTGGCCAGAAATGCCTTTTTTGCCATAGCGATTCTGCTTTTGATGTCCTCCTTGCTCCGTCCGTCATTGGTTATTTTACTGCCTAGGTAGCAGAATTCCTTAACTTCATTGACTTCGTGACCATCAATCCTGATGTTAAGTTTCTCGCTGTTCTCATTTATACTACTTCTCATTACCTTCGTCTTTCTCCGATTTACTCTCAAACCATACTGTGTACTCATTAGACTGTTCATTCCGTTCAGCAGATCATTTAATTCTTCTTCACTTTCACTCAGGATAGCAATGTCATCAGCGAATCGTATCATTGATATCCTTTCACCTTGTATTTTAATTCCACTCCTGAACCTCCCTTTTATTTCCATCATTGCTTCCTTGATGTACAGATTGAAGAGTAGGGGCGAAAGGCTACAGCTTTGTCTTACACCCTTCTTAATACGAGCACTTCGTTCTTGATCGTCCACTCTTATTATTCCCTCTTGGTTGTTGTACATATTGTATATGACCCGTCTCTCCCTGTAGCTTACCCCTACTTTTTTCAGAATCTCGAACAGCTTCCACCATTTTATATTGTCGAACGCTTTTTCCAGGTCGACAAATCATATGAAAGTGTCTTGATTTTTCTTTAGCCTTGCTTCCATTATTAGCCGTAACGTCAGAATTGCCTCTCTCGTCCCTTTACTTTTCCTAAAGCCAAACTGATCGTCACCTAGCGCATTCTCAATTTTCTTTTCCATTCTTCTGTATATTATTCTTGTAAGCATCTTCGATGCATGAGCTGTTAAGCTGATTGTGTGATAATTCTCGAACTTGTCAGCTCTTGCCGTCTTCGGAATTGTGTGGATGATGCTTTTCCGAAAGTCAGATGGTATATCACGAGACTCGTATATTCTACACACCAACGTGAATAGTCGTTTTGTTGCCACTTCCCCCAATGATTTTAGAAATTCTGATGGAATGTTATCTATCCCTTCTGCCTTATTTGACCCTAAGTCCTCCAAAGCTCTTTTAAATTCCGATTCTAATACTGGATCCCCTATCTCTTCTAAATCGACTCCTGTTTCTTCTTCTATCACATCAGACAAATCTTTACCCTCATAGAGGCTTTCAATGTATTCTTTCCACCTATCTGCTCTCTCACCTGCATTTAACAGTGGAATTCCCGTTGCACTCTTAATGTTACCACCGTTGCTTTTAATGTCACCAAAGGTTGTTTTGACTTTCCTGTATGCTGAGTCTGTCCTTCCGACAATCATATCTTTTTCGATGTCTTCACATTTTTCCTGCAGCCATTTCGTCTTAGCTTCCCTGCACTTCCTATTTATTTCATTCCTCAGCGACTTGTATTTCTGTATTACTGATTTTCTTGGAACATGTTTGTACTTCCTCCTTTCATCAATCGACTAAGTATTTCTTCTGTTACCCATGGTTTCTTCGCAGCTACCTTCTTTGTACCTTTGTTTTCCTTCCCAACTTCTGTGATGGCCCTTTTCAGAGATGTCCATTCCTCTTCAACTGTACTGCCTACTGTGCTATTCCTTATTGCTGTATCTATAGCGTTAGAGAACTTCAAACGTATCTCGTCATTCCTTAGTACTTCCGTATCCCACTTCTTTGCGTATTGATTCTTCCTGGCTAATGTCTTGAACTTCAGCCTACTCTTCATCACTACTATATTGTGATCTGATTTCGAAATCTCTGTCTGACCATGATGTAATCTAATTGAAATCTTCCCGTATCTCCCGGCCTTTTCCAAGTATACCTCCTCCTCTTGTGATTCTTGAACACGGTATTCGCTATTACTAGCTGAAACTTGTTACAGAACTCAATTAGTCTTTCTCCTCTTTCATTCCTTGTCCCAAGTCCATATTCTCCTGTAACCTTTTCTTCTACTCCTTCCCCTACAACTGCATTCCAGTTGCCCATGACTATTAGATTTTCGTCCCCCTTTACATACTGCATTACCCTTTCAATATCCTCATACACTTTCTCTATCTGTTCATCTTCAACTTGCGACGTAGGCATGTATACCTGAACTATCGTTGTCGGTGTTGGTCTGTTGTCGATTCTGATTAGAACAAACCGGTCACTGAACTGTTCACAGTAACACACCCTCTGCTCTACCTTCCTATTCATAACGAATCCTACACCTGTTATACCATTTTCTGCTGCTGTTGATATTATTCGATACTCATCTGACCAGAAATCCTTATCTTCCTTCCACTTCACTTCACTGACCCCTACTATATCTAGATTGAGCCTTTGCATTTCCCTTTTCAGATTTTCTAGTTTCCCTACCACGTTCAAGCTTCTGACATTCCACGCCCCGACTCGTAGAACGTTATCCTTTCGTAGATTATTCAATCTTTTTCTCATGGTAACCTCCCCCTTGGCAGTCCCTTCCCGGAGATCTGAATGGGGGACTATTCCGAAATCTTTTGCCAATGGAGAGATCATCATGACACTTCTTCAAATACAGGCCACATGTCCTGTGGATTCACGTTACGTGTCTTTAATGCAGTGGTTTCCATTGCCTTCTGCATCCTCATGTCGTTGATCATTGCCAATTCTTCCGCCTTTAGGGGCAATTTCCCACCCCTAGGACAAGAGAGTGCCCTGAACCTCTGTCCGCTCCTCCGCCCTCTTTGACAAGGCCGTTGGCAGAATGAGGCTGACTTCTTATGCCGGAAGTCTTCAGCCACCAATGCTGATTATTTATCAAAATTTAGGCAGTGGTGGGGATCGAACCCGGGACCGAAGACGTTTTGATTATGAATCAAAGATGCTACCCCTAGACCACAGGTTACATTCAGGCGTGCCACTGACGATCCAAGCATGTTACAATACTTAGGGTGGAGCAACATGGCAATGAATGTTAGCCAGTAGCATATTTTAATTTTATACATGTACACATTCAAACAGGGAGCCTATGTTTCAGTTATTGTTGGTTTTTATTTCACAGTAAAGTTTTTTTTTTAGGGTTCTGTACCTCACTCGGCAAAAACAGAAACCTTATAGGATCACTTCGTTGTCCGTATGTCTGTCCACCAGTTAAAAACCTTTTTTCTCACGAATGGGCTGGTGTATCAAGTTCAAATTTATGTCACTTATTAAGATCTATGGCAGTAAAAACATTGAAGCATCTAAGTCAATGCACCCCCATGAACCATGGACCTTGCTGTTGGTGGGGGGGGGGGGGGGGGGGGGGGGGGGGGCTTGGATGCCTCAGCGATACAGATAGCTGTATCGTAGTGCAACCATAGTGGAGGGGTATCAGTTGAGAGGCCCCCCAGGGGGCTCACTGCTCTTTGGTGAGTGCGTGCCTGGGGACCATGGGGCCCCAGCCCTTGCAGCACTGCTTCTCTTTCAATGCTGCTTGTCTCCTCTTCTTCTGTCCTTTTCCCCTCTCTTTGGGAGATGACTCGTGCCTCCATGGGCTCTTGAAGCTCATTTGTGTTGGTTTACTTGTAGGTCTCTTCTCTCTTGCACTGCTCTTTCCCTGTATCGCTCTTTCCCTGTATCGCTCTTTCCCTGTATCGCTCTTTCCCTGTATCGCTCTTTCCCTGTATCGCTCTTTCCCTGTTCCTCTCTTTCCCAGTCCCTTCATTTCCCTGTCCCTTCATTTCCCTGTCCCTTCATTTCCCTGTCCCTTCATTTCCCTGTCCCTTCATTTCCCTGTCCCTTCATTTCCCTGTCCCTTCATTCCCTTGTTCTGCTCTCCTTTTCCTCCGCTGCAGCGTTTGAGGCCATCCTTCCTTTCTTTCTTATCTTTTCTTCTCCTCCCTGTGTGTGCCTGACGGCCACCCACGCATTTGACACGTAGCAGGAGACTGGGTAACGGGTAATTCCCTTCCCCCGGGTTGGCATGTAGGGCCCGCATGTACCCCCTGGTAGCGGCCAGGCCAAGGGAGGGGTGATTGTCTGAGCTGTTACCTTCCTCCTCTGCCAGTTGGTCTCTCCGTCTGTCGTTCGGGAGGTGTGACCTAAGGTGTGGACAATCACCTTTGGAGGGCCCCTGCTGGAAGGACCGCCCCATCAGAGACGCTGGCAATCGTGGGGGACTTCTTCCCAATGACTGATTTTCATTCTCTTTCTCCGAGTGTTTCCCATAAACGAAAGTGGAATGAGGCTCCTGCCTCAATGTCTCTTCCTGTTGTGTCTCAGTATCCAGTAGTCTCACGTTTAGATGAAAACCAGACTTTTGCTTCTGTAAACCCCTTTGTTATACAGAAAGGCGTGGATGGCATCGCCAGCCCTGCGAAGTCATGCTGTCGTCTCCGCAATGGAATGCTGCTTTTGGAAATTGATAGTGCTTCCAGGCCCAGGAACTACTCAAGGCCCAAACACTCCACGAATATCCTATAAAAGTGGAGGCTCACAGGACACTTAACTCATCCCGCAGTGTTATCTACACCCAGCTGTTGGATGGCTTGACATAGGACGAAATGACTAATTATCTATCGGATCAGAGCGTTACTGCTGTTCTTAGAGTTATGAAGAAGGAAGATGCCGATTTGGTGCTCACTCGCACATTATTCCTGACTTCAGATTGGTTAACACTTCCTACCAAGATCAAGGCAGGCTATGAAGTCATCTCTGTGCACCCATACATTCCCAATCCATTGAGGTGTTACAACTGCCACCAGTTCAGTCATAGCAGAACATCATGTAAAAGCACGGCCAAATGTGTCACTTGTAACAGGGATGCACACAAGGGTGCCTGTCCACCTCCTTCCCCCCGCTGCATTAATTGTCATGGAGTACATGCTGCTTCTTCTTGTTCTTGTCCCGTCTATCAAGACAAGCAAGCTGTTCAGGAGATAAGAGTGAAGGATAAGGTACCTTTTCCTGTTGCCTGGAAACTATTGGCGAGCCGTAAACCGAATGTCCCTTCGTCTGGAAGCTACAGCACCGTGTTAACCTCTCCCCGTCCCACAAAAAATGTGGCTACGCAAACTTGTGACTTACAGTTCAGCTCAATGGTGGCAAAGTCGCCTCGCCTTCAAGCTGATATTGCTTCTCCCACTTCCCGGTCAGTAGATTCTGCTACCTGTTCTTCGCCCTCACTGGCGAAGATGGTTGCAACGCAGCCAGCGAACCATCAATTCAAAAAGGATTATTCCCGGGAAGATTTTTGCGTACCTCAAGTTCGCAGCCGTCTGGCTCTTCTGCCAATCGTCAAAAGCCAAAACAATCATCCAAAAGCAAACAGTCTTCCCCCTCTCCGACTCGCCGGCCCTCTTCGACTCGTCGGTCCTTTTCAACTGACCGACACCGGGGAAGCTCCGTTGATCCCACTGATTGACAGATGAAGATCCTCCACCTGTGGATTCCTGTGGCCGTCCTCCCTTGACAGCTCATCCTAAATTTTATGGCCCTTTTACAATGGAATATCTGTGGCCTTTGGTCTAATAGGGTGGATCTCCAGCTGCTCCTGCAACCGTAATGTCCACTCGTCATCTGTCTCCAAGAAACCAAGCTTCGTCTTCAAGACCATTTTGCTCTCCCTCATTTTACTTTGCTCCAGATGGACCTTCCACTTAGGGTGGGGATTCCTGCTCATGGTGGGGTCATGCTGCTTCTACGAGATGATGTTTGTTATCGTCCTATCCCCTTGCACACACACCTGCAAGCAGTTGTTTTCCATCCTGAATTAACCTTCTCCCTCTGCACAATTTATATCCCTTCGTCTTCTGCTGTCACTAGGGCAGACCTGATGCACCTTATTGCTCAGCTTCCTCCACCCTTTCTACTTCTCGGTGACACCAATGCCCATCATCCTCTTTGGGGCTTGCCTGTTGCCTGCCTGAGAGGTTCACTTTTGGTGGATCTTCTTAATCATCTCAATCTTGTGTGTTTCAACACCAGCGAAGCCACATTTCTCTCTGATTCCATGCACGCTTATTCTCACTTAGACCTCTCGATCTGCTCTGCCCAGCTCGCTCGATGTCTCGAGTGGTGTGCTCTTTCCGATACTTACTCAAGTGACCACTTCCCTTGTGTGACTCGCCTGTACAGTCATACCCCACCACAGCGGCCCGCTCATTGGAAATTCTCTCTCACTGACTGGAGGCTATATTCCTCCTTGGCAATCTTTGGCGAACAGCCGTTTCCCAGCTGTAATGATCAGATCGAGCACCTTGTGGATGTTATTCTCTCGGCTGCCGAATCCTC
This sequence comes from Schistocerca piceifrons, assembly GCF_021461385.2. Lineage (NCBI taxonomy): Eukaryota > Metazoa > Arthropoda > Insecta > Orthoptera > Acrididae > Schistocerca > Schistocerca piceifrons. Next base: position 881,316,129 of record NC_060149.1, read on the forward strand.
TATCCCTTGTACTACTACTTCTTACCGTGAGGTCCCAGTTTCAGTCCCTTGGTGGACTTTGGAGTGCGGCAATGCTATTTGTGTACGACGATGTGCGCTTCGTGTCTTTCACTGTCATCCTACGTTAATGAACTGCATCTGCTACAAACAACTATGTGTGCAGTGCCACTGCACTATTAAGGAAAGCAAGAAAGCATGCTGGGTTTCCTTCATCAGCTCGCTCAACAGTTTTACTCCGTCCTCTCTCGTTTGAGGTTGCCTGCATCGGCTTTCTGGGACTACCGCCCACTCCCCGATCCCTGGTCTGACTGTGGCTGGAAACGTCATAGTCGACCTTGTAGATGTTTCCAACGCTTTGGGTCAGTACTTTGAGGTGGTTTCAAGCTCCACCCACTACCATCCTGCCTTCCTTCCTCGGAAACAGGCGGAGGCGGCTCATGCAATCTCTTTTCTCACATTGAATCGTGAATGCTACAATACTCCTTTTACTATGGGGGAATTCGAACATGCTCTCTCCTCATCCAGGTCTTCTGTTCCTGGGCCCGATACTATCCGCGTCCTTATGCTGCAGAATCTTCCTCCTGCAGGAAAACGCTTTCTCCTCGATACCCACAACCGTATTTTGGCTGACAGTGTATTTCCCAAGCTTTGGCGTGAAGCTATTATTGTTCCCCTACCTAAGTCTGGTAAAGATAAATCCCTTCTTCCCAGCTGTCGTCTAATTTCCGTTACCAGCAGCGTTTGTAAGTTTTGTGGCGGTGTTCGTAGCGACAAACAATTCGCTGTAGAAACGGCTTACGAAGTCACCGCCACGCTTTTAATAGCGGGCCGACTGGTCCGCTGGAACAGTGAACAGAAAGATGAAAACCCAAACACTCTGATTAAATAAAAGTCGGTACTTATCTTTATTAACGAAGATACAGAAACACAGTAGTGAGCTCCGTGTCTACAGAGATCTGTCTAGTTCGAGTCGGAGCGGCTAGGCCAGCGTCGGCTGACGACAAACAACAACTCTGCTGCGATGAACACACAACTGACTAGCAAGTACACAATTCGGTGGCGAGTATACAACTGAGCGGCGAATACAGAACTGTCCTAGCGCTCGCGACTCCAGCGCTTAAGAACCCAGAAGGCAGCGGTGGCGCGCGCAGACTTGTGGCGATTTCCTGTCTCGCTGGCGCTGCTTATGCGGACGGTGTCTGGACTTTGATGCTGCCAACCTTTTGGCAGCGGGCTCGGGTGGCATTACTGGCTAGGATATAACACTCCTCCCCCCCCAAATCGCCGCACCTTCGTTGAGTAATGACGTGGCGAGCGTCGACGACGGGGGAGGGGTCTGGCCGCAGGCGTAGCAGAAGAGACCGGGGCGGAGACTGTTGTCGGTGGCAGTCCTCGGTCCGCAGCCCAGCATTGGCTGCGCGGGGCCTCGGGAAACACCGACTGAAAACCGAGGTCAGGGTGCACGCCTGTGACCATGGGCGCAGCTTCTGGTACTGGACGCGACGGGGCGTCGGGAACCATGAAGAGAGGCAGCGTCTCCCGACGCTGCGGCGACGGCTGCTGAGTGGGCGCCGGACAAGGCACTGCGGTGTCATACTCCTTGGGGGTGCCCAAGGAAAGCGGCTGCAGGACAGGCTGCACAGCCACCGCTTGGGGAGGCGGCTTGGCTGAGGGGTCGACTTCCATCAGCTCCGAAGGCGGTGGCGACTGAAGAGGGACCGCGGAGGCATCAACGGGACGGGCTGTCGGCGTGGTAGCGGCGACGGCTGCTGCTGCTGCCCTGGGGGCGGCAGCGAAGTCGGAAGGCGCGGCTGGAACCCGCCGCGGACCAAATCTGTGGACAAAGAACGAGCGGCAGAATCCGGGCGGCCAGCGCGACGCAACTGGTTCTGATGCCTCCTGTGCACCCCAGTAGCACCTTGAACAGTATAAAAACCGCGACCCTGGACACTTATCACGGTACCACGTTCCCAACCCAACGACGGCGACCGTGATAAACTCTGAAAAAAACGGCGTCGTTGCGCTGAAAACGCGTGCGATGCTCAGAAGCGGCGGGTTGATCCGGGGGGTGCAACAACCGTAGTAGGGTGCGATGACGACGGCCGTGGAGAAGCTCCGCAGGCGAAGGGCTGTCGCGCGGCGTGGTCCAGTACGACGACAGGAACGTGATGAGGGCCTGCTGACGAGAATGCGTAGCATGAAGGCGGTCCATATGATCCTTGAATGTGCGTACAAAACGTTCCGCTGCACCATTCGATTGAGGGTGGAACGGCGGAGTAAGAACATGGCGAATGCCATTGGCAGAACAAAAACTTTCAAATTCAGCAGAGGTAAATTGTGGACCATTGTCAGACACTAAAACTTCTGGAAGACCCTCAATACAAAAAATTGAAGTCAACGCCTGTATAGTTCGTGCAGACGTTGTAGACTGCATGGGCACAACAAACGGAAAATTACTAAATGCATCTATCACGATGAGCCAACGAGAATGCCAATATGGACCAGCGAAATCAATATGTATTTGCTGCCAGGGACCGGCAGGGCGTGCCCACTCAAAATAGCGTTGAGGCGGAGCAGCTTGGTGTTCGGCACACGTCGAACAATCTGTAGACATCTGCGTAATCTGCTTATCAATGCCGATCCATGTACAATGATGGCGGGCAAGCTGCTTGGTGTGGACCACTCCCCAATGACCTTGATGCAACAAGTCGAGGACCTTTGATTGGAGCACTTGGGGAACCACTACACGAAGCGGGTCATTCTCGGTGCGTAACAGCAACACTCCGTGCGAAACAGACAACAGATGACGTTGCGGATAATAGCGACGAACCACAGGATCCGATATGTCCTTTGTCTTGGACGGCCAACCACGCTGAACAAAACGTAATAGTAAAATCAGATGAGGATCCGTAGCTGTCTCACGTGCCACCTGACGATAATCAATCGGAAAATCCCGGAGGGATTGATGCTCATCGGCGTCAATCTGATGGCAAGAGTCGTCAGAGGAATCGAAGACATCATCCGCAGCAATCGGCAATCTAGAAAGCGCGTCAGCGTTTGCATGCTGAGCTGTAGGGCGATACAGTATCTCATACTGGTATTGTGATAACAAAAGAGCCCAACGTTGTAGTCTCTGAGCTGTCCGCTGAGGAACTGGTTTAGACAGATGAAACAGTGACGTCAGGGGCTTGTGATCTGTTACTAAATAGAATGGTCTACCATAGAGGTAGTGATGGAATTTTGTGACACCGAACACAATAGCCAACGCTTCCTTGTCCAATTGGCTATAATTACTCTGAGCTTTGTTTAGCAATTTAGATGCGAACGCAATAGGACGTTCGGTGTTACCGACTCGGTGAGACAACACAGCTCCGAGGCCGAAAGAAGAGGCATCACAAGCTAACACCAGAGGCTTGTTAGGGTCGTAAGGGACCAGACAACGATCATTCAATAAAGCGTCTTTAAGCTGCTGAAAGGCTGATTGGCAATCAGCTGACCACACAAACGGAACATTCTTACGGCGGAGACGATGCAACGGTGCAGCAATCTGTGATGCATCAGGTATAAACCTAATATAATACGTCAATTTGCCAAGAACTGCTTGCAATTCATGCAGATTGCGAGGGGCGGGCAAATCACGAATAGCTGCTAAATGTGACTGGGAGGGATGAATGCCTTGAGCATTAATAACATGTCCCAGACTCTCCATCTCCGTAAGGAAAAATGAACATTTATCGATGTTGCAACGTAGGCCTGCCTGAGACAACACTTTAAACAAACACTCCAAATTACGGAAATGTTCAGCAGGCGTCCGACCGGACACAACAATATCGTCTAAATAGTTGCAACACGATGGCACATTAGCCAGAAGTTGTGACAAAAAACGCTGAAAAACAGCTGGAGCTGACGCACAACCAAAAGGCAAACGCAGAAAACGGAACAACCCCAACGACGTGTTTATGACAAAATACTGTGGTGATTGCTCGTCGAGGGGCAATTGCAAATATGCTTCACGGAGATCAATTTTGGAAAAGAAACAAGCTTCCCCTAACTTATCCATCACCTCGTCCGGTCTAGGCAAAGGAAAAGAATCAATGACAGTCTGAGGATTAACTGTCGACTTAAAATCAGCACACAAACGTAACTTGCCAGACGGTTTCTTTATAATAACTAAGGGAGAAGCCCACTGGCTCGCTGAAACGGGTTGACTAACACCGTTGTTTTGCCAACAACGAAGTTCATCTTCTACAGGTGCCCGGAGGGCGTGAGGCACTGGACAAGCACGACAAAATCGAGGCTGAGCATTATCTTTTAACGTAATATGAGCGGCAAAGTTCGCAGTACAACCTAGTTCGTCTTTAAATATGTCACTGTATTGTTTACACAAATCGGTTATGCTGTCTTGAGGAACAACAACAGAATTAATTTGCAACACATTGTCTTGGATAGACAGGCCAAACAAGTCAAAACAGTCTAATCCGAAAATGTTTACACTGTCTGTAGCGTGGGGCACTGTGAATGAAACTGTTATTGTATTGCCACGGAACGTGGCTGGCACGCTACATACACCTAACACAGGAATTTGTTCTCCACTATAAGTAGCCAAAGAATGTTTTGCCGCTGAAAGTTTAGGGCGGCCGATAGCCGCATACGCAGCACTATTTATGAGAGTCACAGACGCACCAGTGTCTAATTGAAAATTGAAGGTCTTATCCTGGATGCGTAGCTTCACAAATAGTTTATTACACTGTCTCTGGATCGGTGCAGTGGAGGCGGAAGACACAAAATCAGCGCGTTTAGCGCGTGTTCGCTGCTTACGACAACTCGTGGGTTGGACGGGTGGAACAACAACTCCCGCTTCACTTGCAGTCTGTACATTACTTTTTACAGCGTTTGAATTACGCTTGGGTTGCATAGCAGAGGGCTGGGTGGGTGGCTTATTGCGAACAAGTTTATTACCCACACGAACCGTGGAAGAGTCTTTAAACGCGACCTTCTGGGCGGGCTGGCTTTGAAGAACATGAATATCCATGGGCTGGGCAGCACTAGAATTGTTCTTGCGTTTACGCAAACAAACAGTCTGGATGTGTCCTTTCCTTTGACAAAAGTGACAAACCGCGTTTATTAACGGGCAACGTTCAGGAGGATGAGCAAGAACACACTTAGGGCAAGACTTAACTCTATCATTTTGCACACGCGGCTGACGAATGTGTTTAACATGACGCGGCCGGCTAGTGTTTACAGTCTGACTTTGCCGGTGGGGCCGCGGGCGTGACATAACTTGCTTAGCACAGGCAATTTGAGAAATACATGGCTGATCTAACTCACACTCAGCATAGTCAAAAGTATCTTGGGCTTCAATGATGTTCATCACAGTCTCTAATGACGGGTCAGGCAACTTTAAGATAGCAGCACGAATACGAGAATCTGCAATGTTTTGAGTAATAGCGTCTCGTAACATGACATCACTGTAGGAAGCTCCACACACACAATTAAATCGGCACTGACGGGTGAGGCCCCGTAAATCTGTTAACCACTGTTTATTAGATTGATGTGGCAGTTTCTTTAATCTGAAGAACTTGAATCTGGCTGCTGCCACATGAACTCGTGACTCGAAATACTCAGCAAGCTTGTTAACAACAACGTCATAGTCTAAAGCTTCTGGCTGGGATTCCGGGAACAACTTACAAAGTAGGCGATAGATTTCCACGCCTGCAGTGGAAATTAAATAAAGCTGCCGCGCAGTACCTGTGATTTTGTAGACTGTCATGTGCGCCTGCAACTGCGCAAAATACTCTCGCCATTCTTCTCTTGATGCATCAAAAGCACGGAAAGGTGGTGCTGCCTGTGCTTGTTCCTTTTGTGTTGGAGGATTAGCCGCTTGTTTGGCGATTGCTTCCACCAGACTTTGTATTTGCTGACTCTGTAACAAGATCAACTGTTGTAAGTCGGCAGACATAGTGAACACAAATTAAACCAGCCCCCAAAATTTTATCGCTATAATTAGTATAACCAGAAACAAGTTGAACCAGCCCTGCACACGAGTTCGGAAGTCCTCGTCGCCAGTTTCGTGGCGGTGTTCGTAGCGACAAACAATTCGCTGTAGAAACGGCTTACGAAGTCACCGCCACACTTTTAATAGCGGGCCGACCGGTCCGCTGGAACAGTGAACAGAAAGATGAAAACCCAAACACTCTGATTAAATAAAAGTCGGTACTTATCTTTATTAACGAAGATACAGAAACACAGTAGTGAACTCTGTGTCTACAGAACTCTGTCTAGTTCGAGTCGGAGCGGCTAGGTCAGCGTCGGCTGACGACAAACAACAACTCTGCTGCGATGAACACACAACTGACTAGCAAGTACACAATTCGGTGGCGAGTATACAACTGAGCGGCGAATACAGAACTGTCCTAGCGCTCGTGACTCCAGCGCTTAAGAACCCAGAAGGCAGCGGTGGCGCGCGCAGACTTGCGGCGATTTCCTGTCTCGCTGGCGCTGCTTATGCGGACGGCGTCCGGACTTTGATGCTGCCAACCTTTTGGCAGCGGGCTCGGGTGGCATTACTGGCTAGGATATAACAGTAAGGTGATGGAACACATGATCAATGGTTGATTGGTGTGGTGGCTGGAGTCACACCATCTTCTCACTAATGCTCAGTGTGGGTTCCGAAATCGCGGCTCGGCGGTTGATTATCTCGTCACCCTGTTGACATTCATCATGAATAATTTTCTGCACAAGCGACTAACAGTGGCCATTTTCTTTGATTTGGAGAAAGCCTATGATACCTGTTGGCGGACAGGCATTCTACATACTATGCACACATGAGGCCTTTGCGGTCATCTTCCCACTTTCATCCGGGAATTTTTAACGGGTCAAGTTTTCTGGGTACATGTGGGTTCCTCCTTATCCCACACCTTTTCACAGGAGAACGAGGTGCCTCAGGGCTCCGTATTGAGTGTTGTCCTCTTCACCATAGCCATCAACCCCATTATGGACTGCCTTCCAGCTGGCATTTCCGGTTCTCTTTTCGTTGACGACTTTGCTATTTATTGCAGCTCACAGCAGATGTGTCTCCTGCAATGCTGTCTTCAGCATTGTCTGGACCGTCTCTATGCTTGGAGTGTCCCAAATGGCTCCCGTTTTTCTGCTACCAAATCCGATTGTGTCAACTTCTGGCGGTACAAGGCATTTCTTCCACCGTCCTTGCGACTGGGCCAAAATTGCTCTCCTGTTCGTGGATGCAACGAAGTTCTTAGGGCTTACATTCGATAGGAAACTCAGTTGGTCTCACCACGTGTCCTACCTGGCTGCGTGCTGCACCTGGTCCCTAAATGACCTTTGTGTATTGAATGGTACCTCTTGGGGAGCTGACCGGACTGTCCTCCTCCACCTCTATCGATCTCTTGTCCGCTCCAAGTTGGATTATGGGTGCATTGTCTACTCCTCTGCACGGCCATCTATCTTGTGCCATCTAAATACAATACACCATTTGGGGATCTGTCTCGACACTGGTGCCTTCCGTACTAGCTCTGTCGAGAGTCTCTACGCAGAAGCCGGTGAACTACCACTGTTATACCGGCTTGATATCCTACTCAGTAGGTATGCATGTCGAATTTCTTCCAAGCCAGGCCATCCACCTTTGACCCTTTCTTTGATGACATTCTTGACCGCCAGTACGAGATGTACGTTTCTTCTCTGCGGCCCGTCCGCTTTCATTACTTGCTTCAGCAGCTGCTGTTCACACTTCCTGCCACTTTCCGAATGAGGGAGAGCCCTTCACTTCCTTGGCTTCAGACACAGGTTTGTGTTCGTATTGATCTCAGCCCGTTCCCGAAGGATTCGACTCCCGAGCTGACCTATCGCTGCAACTTTCTCAAACTTCGCTCATGAGCTTTTTGCCCTGTATCAGACTGTTCACTATGTTTGGAGGCTCCAGCTCACTCGCTGTGTGATGTGCCCTGACTCCCTCAGTGCCCTTCAGAGTCTAGATGATCTCGATCCAGTCCATCCCATTGTTCGACGGATCCAGGACTGCCTCCATTTGTTCCTGAGTGGGGTAGCCCAAGTGATGTTCATGTGGGTTCCTGGCCATGTTGGTGTGCCTGGGAATGACGCTGCTGGTGCTGCAGCCAAGGCTGCAGTTAATCTCGGTCGGCCCGCCTCTTAGTCGGTTCCTTCACAAGATATTTGTACTTTTCTCTATCGGTGTATCACGTCACTTTGGCATGACCTTTGGTGCTCCCTTCATGGGAACAAACGCAGAGAAGTCAAACCTCTCCCAACAGCCTGGCCGACTTCCTTCTGGCCGTCTCGCCGTGAGGAAGTAATGTTAGCTTGGTTGCGAATAGGGCACTGCCGCTTTAGTTAGTCACTGCCACTTGCTGAGTGGCGACCCTGCACCCAGCTGTCCCTTCTGTAGCCAGCCATTAACGGTCAGACATTTCCTGATCCTCTGCCCCTATTTTAGCCACTTGCGTGTCAGGGTTGGGCTGCCGCCTGCTTTGCTGGACATTTTAGCGGATGACGTGCGAGCCGTGGCTTGGGTTTTAAGTTTTTTAAAAAGCAGTAATATGAGAAAAGAGATTTGATTTCTACCTGGAGGTTGCAGTGTCTTGTCGACGTCTTTTAGATACTCTTCCGTAACATCTTGATTGTTTTAAAAATTGTTTACTGGACCTCGCAATGGTTTTTTACCCTTGCGGTTCCAGCATTTTATGGTCCTATCTGGGCGCCTATGACCTTAGATGTTTTGCGTCCTAAAACCCCACAACACAAAACTGGCCTTCAACAGGTCAGAGCGTGGAATGTCAGCTCTCTTGGTTAGAAAATTCAAAAAGGGAAATGCATAGCTTAAAGTTAGATATAGTAGGAATTAGTGCAGTTCGATGGCAGGAGGAACAAGACTTCTGGTCAGGTGAGTACAGGGCTATAAATACAAAATCAAATATGGGTAATGCAGGAGTAGGTTTAATAATGAATAAAAAAATAGGATCGCGGGTAAGCTGCTTTGAACAGCATAGTGAACACATTATTGTAGCCAAGATAGACATGAAGCCCGCGCTTCCACAGTAGTACAAGTTTATATGCCAACTACCTCTGCAGATGACAAAGTGATTGAAGAAATGTATGATGACATAAAAGAAATTATTCAGATAGTAAAGGGAAATGGAAATTTAATACTCATGGGAGACTGGAATTCGATAGTAGAAAAAGGAAGAGAAGGAAAAGTAGTAGGAGAATATAGAATGAGGGTCAGGAATGAAAGAGGAAGCCGCCTGGTAGAATTTTGCACAGAACATAACTTAATCATAGCTGACATTTGGTTTAAGAATCATGGAAGTAGGTTGTATACGTGGAAGAGGTCTGGAGACACTGGAAGGTTTCAGATAAATTACATAATGCTAAGACAGAGATTTAGGAACCAGGTTTTAAATTGTAAGACATTTCCAGGGGCAGATGTGGACCCTTACCACAATCTATTGGTTATGAAGTGTAGATTAAAACTGAAGAAACTGCAAAAAGGTGGGAATTTAAGATGGGACCTGGATAAACTGAAAGAACCAGAGGTTGTAGAGAGTTTGAGAGAGAGCATTAGGGAACGATTGACAAGAATAGGGGAAAGAAATACAGTATAGGAAAAATGGGTAGCTTTGAGATATGAAATAATGAAGGCATCAGAGGATCAAGTAGGTAAAAAGATGAAGGCTAGTACAAATCCTTGGGTAACAGAAGACATACTGAATTTAATTGATGAAAGGAGAAAATACAAAAATGCAGTAAATGAAGGAGACACAAAGGATTACAAACATCTCAAAGATGAGATTGACAGGAAGTGCAAAATGGCTAAGCAGGGGTGGCTAGACGACAAATCTAAGGATGTAGAGGCATATATCACTAGGGGTAAGATAGATACTGCCTATAGGAAAATTAAAGAGACCTTTGGAGAAAAGAGAACCACTTGTATGAATATCAAGAGCTCAAATGGAAAACCAGTTCTAAGCAAAGAAGGTAAAGCAGAAAGGTGGAAGGAGTATATGGAAGGTCTATACAAGGGCGATGTACGTGAGGGCAATATTACGGAAACCTAAGAGGATGTAGATGAAGATGAAATGGGAGATATGAAACTGCGTGAAGAGTTTGACAGAGCACTGAAAGACCTAAGTCAAAACAAGGCCTCAGGAGTAGAAAACATCCCATTAGAACTACTGATAGCCTTGGGAGCCAACCATGATAAAACTCTACCATCTGGTGCGCAAGGTGTATGAGACAGGCGAAATACCCCGAGACTTCCAGAAGAATATAAGAATTCCAATCCCAAAGAAAGCAGGTGCTGACAGGTGTGAAAGTTACCGAACTATCAATGTAATGAGTCACAGTTGCAAAATACTGAGACAAATTCTTTATAGACGAAAGGAAAAACTAGTAGAAGCTGACCTTGGGGAAGATCAGTTTGGATTCTGCAGAAATTTTGAAACACACATGGCAATACTGACCCTACAACTTATCTTAGAAGATAAGATTAAGGAAAGGCAAACCTACGTTTCTAGCATTTGTAGACTTAGAGAAAGCTTTTGATAATGTTGACTGGAATACTCTCTTTCAAATTCTGATGGTGGCAGTGGTGAAATACAAGGAGCGAAGGGCTATTTACAATTTGTACAGAAACCAGACAGCAGTTACAAGAGTTGAGGGGCATGAAAGGGAATCAGCAGTTGGGAAGGGAGTGAGACAGGATTGTAGCCTATCCCCAATATTATTCAATCTGTATATTGAGCAAGCAGTGAAGGAAACAAAAGAAAAATTTGGAGTAGGAAGTAAAATCCATGGGGAAGAAATAAAAACTTTGAGGTTTGCCGCTAACATTGTAATTCTGTCAGAGACAGCAATGCACCTGGAAGAGCAGTTGAACGGACAGGGCAGTGTCTTGAAAGGAGGATATAAGATGAACATCAACAAAAACAAAATGAGGATAATGGAATGTAATCACATTAAATCAGGTGATGCTGAGGGAATTGGATTGGAAAATGGGACATTTAAGGTGGTGGATGAGTTTCACAATTTGGGTTCAAAAATGGCTCTGAGCACTATGGGACTTAACTTCTGAAGTCATCAGTCCCCTAGAACTTAGAATTACATAAACCTAACAAACCTAAGAACATCACACACATCCATGCCCGAGGCAGGATTCGAACCTGTGACCGTAGCGGTCGCCCGGTTCCAGACTGTAGCACCTAGAACCGCTCGGCCACACCAGCTGGCCCGCTATTTGGGGAGCAGGATAGCTGCTGATGGTTGAAGTAGAGTGTATATAAAATGCAGATCGCCAATGGCAAGGAAGGCATTTCTGCAGAAGAGAAATTTGTTGATATGAAGTATAGATTTAAGTGTAGGGTAGTCTTTTGTACTTGTATGGCGTGTAGCCATGTATGGAAGTGAAACGTGGATAGTAAATAGTTTAGACAAGAAGAGAATAGAAGCTCTCAAAATGTGGTGCTACAGACGAATGTTTGACGATTAGATGTGTAGATCAAGTAACTGAAGGGGAGGTACTGAATAGAATTGAGGTGAAGAGGAATTTGTGGCACAACTTGACTAGAAGAAGGGATCAGTTGGTAGGAAATATTCTGAGGCATCAAGGGATCACCAATTTAGTATTGGAGGGAAGTGTGGAGGGTAAAAATCATAGAGGGAGACCAGGGGATGAATACACTAAGCAGATTCAGATGTATGTAGGTTGCAGTAGTTACTCAGAGATGAAGAAGCTTGCTCAGTATAGAGTAGCATGGAGAGCTGAAACAACAACAGCAACAAGAAGTCAATGCAATCAAAAGATATGGCCATTTATGTGTCATAATTTGGCACTTGCATACTTACTCGTCAAGGCTATAGGGTACTTCCAATTGACCTAGAATTGTGAAATTTGGAAGAAGCAATGTTTCAAAGTTCAAGTAAAGGGAAAAATCTGGAAATTGTTTGTTTGTGATTATATCACATGAAAAAAAATATTTCTTTTGCCATTTGTTATCTGACTTCAGGCTTAAAATTAAAACATTCTGAAAAGTCTTGAAATTCCTGGGGCTGATATCTTGCCGATGTCAATAACATTAAAAATCAGTGAAAGTCTTGATTCCCGGGATGGATGAACTGTCTATACACTTGATTAAATTTGTACGGAATCCTTAGTGTGTGAGTCCTACTCTCACCTGGCCAGTTATTTATTCAATTTCATTTATTTTCATTTCATGATCCTTGAAAGTAAGCCCTCATTCACAGATACACAGTTGTATATGCACTCAACAGAGGAAAGTTGGTACCTTTCGGTCTGCTTCAGCACTTCTATTTAGAAACTCACCTAGCTACTGTTATGAAAATTTCATTGCGTGTCTTATAAAACATTATGTCACTCAACTCCTCATTCCCTCAAGTTTTGAATGCTGTTACAAACATTTGTTGTTTTGTTAAAAAAATTAAAAATTAAAAAACCGTAGTTGCTTCAATATCTTAGTGTACAAAAAAAGGTCAAAGTGTTACCTGTATATCAGATTACTTTGGCCCATTACGAACTATCACGTGTTGAAACTGCATTTCAGTACTGAGGACTGCTACAAAACATTTGGAGTGTTCAGTACACATGATAATGTATGATCATGGACTGACACGCATCATAATTATCTTTCAGAGTTATCATTTACTACTCAATTTGATATATTTAATAGGAAACAGTCTGGGGCTTTTATACCTCCACAGGAAAAAAGTTTCCAGCTTCTGCTGCAGTTTTCAATTTTTCAGTGACTGATGTGTGGCATTTATTTGCCTATTTTAACATGGAAAGTTTATTTTGAGGTGCCTGTGGACCTTGGAATTGTTTCAAGCTGCATGTCTGTTTGGAATTTCCTTATGTTTTAACTTTAATATGATAAGCTGCTTTATTGTATGTCATTTCTACCTGATTTTGTGTCTGGTGCTTATTTTCGGCTGCAAATAGAATATATTGATAACCATTAAGAGCAATAGCAATGTTCGCTGAGCTTTAATTCCTAGAATCCTCAACCATATTGCTATGTATTTATCCAGATTACCAAATTAAAATGTGTCGCAGGTAAAGGAGTTAAATCAAGACTTGATTTTGAATTTAATGTTATACGTTACTTACAAAAAAGTAAACTTTTCCAGTTCATGAACGGTTCTGCTATGCACTTCACAGTGGTTTGCAGAGTAAAGATGTTGGTAGAAATTCTATTACGGAATGATAAAAATATTATGAAAGTACATAGATCAAAAATTAAATAATTTAGTGATAGTAGAACCCAAACTGCGGACCATTGGAATCACAGTAAGAGGCATTTACCCAGGGAACTTCAGTATTGCATCACTGGGTATGCATATGCAAAATAACAACATCCACTGTTGCTTTGGTTTGGTCTGTGAAGAATTCACTACTAATTTATATACAGTCTTAGCATGTATATAATGAACAAAGCATTAAAGTGGAAATCATAGTAATATAGATGACACACAAGAGTTGTGAAGCAGTATGTTTTTGCTAAGTTTGAAGGCCATTTATTACTTTTCTTCATGAATTTTTTGTGTTGCAAGAGGCAAAGCCATGCACACAACAACTCATGCACGCATGCATATGTTTTTGCCATTATCTTGGACACACTGACCAACAACTTTTGTCAGCACTGGTAGACACCTGCTGCAGAATGCTTCCACAACTGGGTCACTGACTGCCTGCACAAGGTAAACTGTCAGTGAAAAACTCATAGTGGCGAGTCTTGGTAAGTCTGTAACTACTTAGGTTTGTGCGACAGACACAGTGTAGTCAGGATGATATATCATGCGAGTTACTGTGACCAGTATTTGGGAACAAATTTCCATAAATTACTTACTTGGTGTTTGCGTATTTATGCTACTCATGGACTCAGGGATTACAGTGCCTAATAATTAGCACATGATGTACTTGGCCAAGAATAACCCATTACAGAAGTGGTGTCAGCAAGGAATAAATTCTGGAAATTCTACAGTCCTGCGGAGGTGCAGAATAGTGGGGACTTAGAAGTCCTGAGTTCCTGCCAGAGAGATGACAAAGTAGTGGACTGCACAGTCCCAAGCAGTGGGAGCTTGGACATCACCTGACAATGAGGGAACATCCAGTGCTGTAATTAAAGTTGGTCTGTTCAAATTTGGCTATAATAAGAAAGGCAGTGATGGATTCATTACACTTTTTCCTGTGCTTTAGTGATGTGTTTGCGCAAATTAGTCAAGGTAGAAGAATTCAGTTAGAGTAACAGGGTCAGTCTCCAAACTCCTATAAACGAATTATGAAGAGAGATTCAGCTGTTAAAAGCAAACAAAAGTGAATGTCGTACACTGTCAGCCCATTGAATAACTTCTTGTTATTGCCATCAGTTGTTGTGTTCAGTGGAAACCCTGAGGAAAATGTGAAAGTATTTTCAGAAATTTGAAGGGGCTGCCCTATTGTCTTCACAGACTGATTCTGATAAGTTATCGATTGCTAAATTAAGAATACAGGGAGCTGCACAAGATTTCATTAGTACTGAACACACTTGTGTGAAATCAGAGGATTATACTGAGTTCTAATCGACTCTTGGCCAGATATTTAAATGCAAAATCTGAGCAAATTGTCGAGAGAGCAACTTTATAGCCAGCATATCCAGGACAAATCTGTTGAGCAGTTTGTCAACAGAATAGGGAACATTAATGCTCTAACATACGAGCTGGTAGAGCACCATACTGAGAATCCCATTCAGCTTTTTGAATCTGATCAGAGAGATTAGAACACATTCACCCACAGTTTGTATGGAGAGGGAGTAAGTAAAGCAGTCAGACTGGCACAGTGTAAGACTTTTCGGGAAGCAGTAAAGGGTGATTTTGGCTTTGTGGAATCATTATGGTTGCCAAATGGCATTTGAAGAGGAACGTTGCATGTTCAACACAAATTTGCTTGGTAGTTATAATTAAACTGATGGTGTTCTGAGTGCTGCAGTGTGGGCTGGTATACATCACGGGACACTGAAACATTGTAGGTATGTGCATTAGTCGGTGCACTCGTGGAGTATGCTGAAGAAAATAATAGCTCCACTTTCTCCTGTCAGGTGAAAATATGACATTGTAAGCAGTCAGAATGTGGCATGGGTGCAGGAAAAGGGGAGGAAGAATCAGACACATGATAACAGTGGTTTTGGTATGGTTAGTGGTATGTGGTCACAAGTTAAAACATGAGTTTAACATTGTCTCCGACTCAGCAACATGCTGCATACATAAGAAGGCATGGTTACAGTTGCTCACAACATATCCAGTGTACTCAGTTATATGCTATCCTTCAGATCAGGAAGAGTCTGGATACATCCCTGATAGACATGAGCTTTCAAATATCCCCACAACCAGAAGTCACATGGATTTAGATTGTAGGAGAGAATGAAGGAGCTTGTGAAACCATATGAAACAGTCACACAAACTAAGTGGAGTGGCTGTTCCTGTGCAGCATGTGACAGGGTAGAACTGCATATGCAATAGTTCTGTGCATTCACGGCACCATGCAGATAAAATATGCCTCATCCATCCGAAGAATTTTCCCAACCCACATGTCATCTACTTCCATGCATGCCAAAAAAACGAAGGGTAACAAAAATCTAGGGCCAAAGTCACACTGCTGTAGCCTATTGTGGAGCTTCGTTTTGTGCACATTCTGAATCTTGTAGGGATACCAGTGTAAAATGCATAGCAAAATCTTTTGAACTGTTGACCATGGGAGAGACAGTTCCCTTAACATAGCTGAAGCACTGCCTGCAGAATTTGAGGCATATGCTGCCCGGTCGGCTATTGCTACAGCAGCTTCAACAACCACCACCATGGGAAGGGGCCGCGTCTCTCTCCCTGGCGCACCTGTTTCTTCAGATTTCTTTATAATATTCTTTAGCCATTTGATAAAATGGGGTCTCTTTGCAGCTGTTTCTGTTGGCAATATTCCCAGAATGCAGTGCTGCTTTTGCTGCTGTTCTGATAAAATGACTTTTCCAATAATGCATGTTCTTTCTTCTCAAAGATCATTGTCTTTCATACATAAAACTTCAACCTTCTTAACCCTTTACACTAACAGACACTTCACCAAAAAAATCAACATGTATATCCTAGTGACTAATGGCATCCTGACGTTAGAGTAGGAAACATTTTGTATTCTGATTACTTAGAGTGCTATATCCTGTTAATAAACATACAATGTTTCAGCATCTTGCGGTGTATGCAGCCCACAGCTTTGTGCAATGTATAGGGCCCACACTGCAGCACTCGGAACACCATCGTTATAATTATAACCACCCCGTAGAGTGGTACACATGTAAGAAGGCTGGTCACAAATGTAACGAGTGTAAAGAAGACCTACCATTGTGAGATACAGGGTTACATATCAAGGAAGAAAGAATAATGTTACCAACGGCATAATGCTTCTGTAGGGATTGTCCGGACAAAATTAGATTAATTACAGTGTGCACAGAGGCACTTTAAACAGTTATTCCTCACATGCTACCCACGTGACCAGAATGAGACAAAGCCCTAACAATTGGTATGATGGAATGTACCCTCTGCCATGCACTTCACAGTGGTTTGCAGAGTATGTTTGTAGACAGAGACTATGTGGCAACAAAATGACTGACAATGATTGAAGTAAGGAGGATACAGAATGGACCGGCATTAGCAAGAAAAGCATTTATTTTAAGTGTGAGTTATTTTAACAGTTGATATAAATTTAATCGTTGAGCCTTTTCTGGCGGTGTCTGTTTGGAGTGTAGTTTTGTATGGAAGTGAAACATGGGTGACGTACAATCCAGACAAGAATACAATAGTTTGCTTTTGAAATGTAGTGCTACAGATGAATTCTGAAAGTTAGAAAGGTAGATCAGGCAATTAAAGAAGAGCTGCAGAATCAGATTGGGAGAAAAGAAGTGGCACAACTTGACTAAATGAAGAGATCACTTGATAGGAAATATTCTGAGGCATCAGAAAAATTGAGGCATTAGACAAGTATCAATTTGGTAATGGAGGGAAGTGGAAGCGGGGGCAGAGTTGTGGAGGGGGTGGGGGTAGGGGTGGGGGTGGGGGGGGGTGGGGTAAAAATTGAGAGAGACCAAGGCTCGACTGCAGCAAGCGATTTAGGTTTGAAGAAGTTACAAAGAGTTGAGGAGGCTGGGACAGGGTAGGCTAGTGTAGAGAGCTACATCAAACCAGTTTTTGGACTGGAGACCACAGCAACTCAACATTCAAATAGAGAAGAGAGAGCTTGGATGAGCACATATTATGACATTAGCTCTTGCTGAAAATAGTAGTTGATGGGCTGGTAGAGGGAAAGAATTGCAGGGGCAGCCTAGATACACATACATAAGGCAGATTGTCAATGTTTTGCTGAAATGGAGAGGATAGCTGGCAAATGACAGAAATGGAGAGCTGCATCAAAGCAACCTTTTTTTCAGGAAGGGGGGGGGGGGGGGGAGGAGGAGGGAGTACTGCCAGCTGATACACCAAACTCGTCCCAAAACAAAGATGTTCTAAACTTCCAAAGGCTATCACATGATGGAACCATCAGAAAAACTAGTTTGTTGCCATCACAATGAGAACTGTAGACAGTGACAAGGTCAAAAGCAGCTATCCTGAAATGGGAATACCCACTACCATTTAACTTGGGCAACTGTGGTGTGGTCCAGATAATTCAACACATGTATTCTTGCAGTGCTTTGGACCACATGGTGCAGCCTCGAGGACCTCATGACAGCAACTCCTGTTGTAGTGGGTGTCACTTGCTTCTGTATAACCAACTTAAATAATTTGTTTTGGTTTATTCATAGTTACTTGCCAATTTTCTGTTATTTGCTGTAAGTGTTATAAATACTACAACTGTATTTATCCATTCTGTTCCTATAGCTTCTTTTTCTTTTAATTTATAATCTAATACATTTGACATGTTTAAATAAAAATCTGTCATCCCTTAAAAGTATATTTATTGTCTGTGATTAACCAGTCATCTCCTTCCTGAGAGTATGTAGAGACTTTTTCAGTGTAACATGGAGTTGTAGATACTATTTGGTCGGGAGGAATTGTTATAATATCACATTGCAATTAAAGTTGCCAAGCTATAACGTGTAGCATGGTTATCAGTGAAACACATACCACAGAACAAGGTAAACTGAAGCATGGCTGACTAACTCAATGTCTGAAGTGATTCATAAATATGGGGACTTGTTCCATGAAAAGAAATAAGGTTCTTATCTGTTTGCTCCAGACTGTTTTGAAACACATAATTGAAGTGAAATAATGTAATTGCATTAGATCTGGCACCTAGGAGGCTATAGGTTTTTGTTATTGGCCTGGTGCCTTCAAATTGTGGCAGTATCATTTCCCAAAATGCAATATTCTTCTTAAATTGTCATGTATATTCGGTAAATATAGGATAAAGTACAATTTTAATGTGGAGAGAAGTTAAGCTTTGAATTTAAAATGTTTCATGCTATTTTAATGTAAAGTAAGTTTGTAAAACTAGGTAATCTGGATAGTTTCAATGGTCTTTTCATGTGTTTGGCAGACTACTTTTGAAAATTCTTTCTTCTTTTCTTTTCAATCCTCTCCATGCACATTCGCATACACTGATGAGCCAAAATATTATGCCCAACTGTTTAATAGTATGTCGGCCCACTTCTGGAACTCAATACAGCAGTTATTCTGCAAGACATGGATTTGACAAGTCCTTGGTAGGTTTCCAGAGGTACGTGGCACCAAATGTATACACAAAAGTCACACAATTCCTGTAAATTACAGGCTGTTGGTATACAGACAAAGAGCTGGGGTCCGACAGCATTCCAGACACATTCCATCAACTTCAGATCAGGCAGATTTGGTGGCCAAGACATCAACATTAGTTTACCCTCATGCTCCTCAAAAAACTGTAACACTATTTTGGCTTTGTGACATAAACCGATATCTGGCTGGAAGATACCACCATTGTTTGGGAAGATGTCAGTATGAAGGGATGCAGGTGATCCACAGTTAAATTCACACAATCCACAACTGTCATGGTTGTTTCTATTACTACCATATCTTCCAGGGAAGCCCAGGTGAAAGTCCTCCTTAGCACAATACTGCTACCCCTGCTACCCCCCCCCCCCCCCCACTCACTCACACACACACACACACACACACACACACACACACACACACACACACACACACACCTGCCTTTGTCCGTGGTGCAGTGGTGCATGTTATTGAGCAGCTGTTCACCTGGATGAAGACATATCTGGACACGACCATTGACCTGATTTAACCAGAAACATGAGTCACCTGACCAAGAGACACATTTCTATTGATCTATTTGAGCTCTCTGAACCTGCGCCCACTGAAATTGTAATGGAGGGTGTAGTTGTGTGAAAATGGTAACATTGTCAACAATGTGCTGAATGGTGTGCTCTGAAACATTTATGCCTGCACCAGTATTGTACTCTTCATCAGAACTGCCACAGATTACCATCTATCCTTCTTTACAGAGTGGGCAAGCCTCTGTTCTCCATGTTCTGTGATATGGTATTTACATCCAATGCCTTGTTGCCTACTCACACTTTTTTTTCCCATTCTTCCTCCACTTATCATAGATGCTCATGACAGTAGCATATAAATAGCGGACCAGATTTGATGTTTCCAAGATGCTTGTTACCAGGCACCAGGCCATAACAATCAGCCTTTGTCAAAGTGGCATTGCCACTGTATTTCCCCATTAGCTGCTTGTATTGTTTCTAGAATGATTCCCCATATGTCTCTGCTCCGATTATGTACTTTCTTTACTGCATCATGTCCTCGCATCATCACAAGGCAGCATTCGATCTCATGGTAGGCAGTGGTCACAACAGTTTGGCTCATCAGTGTACGTGACATTTATTGTTACATTTGTTTTGCCACTTACATCAAATTCCATGTTCTTCTTAATTTTTAATTTTATTTCTATACCAAGGCTGCGTTGACAGAGATTAATGTGTCTCATAGACTCCTGGTGTAGCAGATGGAGCCTTTCATAATCTGCTTTCTTTATTTCCATGTAATTGTGCTCCTACTATTGTTATCACAGCCAGAGCTCGTGAAGAGAAATGTAAGGTTTGTAGATGTACAGGCAGTTAAAAAAAGTGTTGAATGATTTTGAGAGGTGGTAGTAAGCATCAAAACAAGAAACAAAGTCCGATAAACATTGGCTGTAAAATGCGTACGTTAAGAGCTATGAACTGTGAACCATCTTCAATACTGTGAAACACATCTCTCCTACTGCAAGCTCTTTGTTTACCATATTTTGGGAGGAGGTAGTATGAACCAAAAGAAGGAAAAAATGTTCAATAGAAAATATGTGTAATGAAAATGAACAAATGTTCTTAGCTTGTAAGGTATGCATCTTAGAGCCTATGTTCACTGGACTTATTTCATGGTTTGATGATTAACTACCATCTCCCAAGATATTAGACTTTATTTCTAACACCCTGTGAGTTACAGGGTAGGTATGTAAAATAGTGACGGGAGGTACACTGATCAGCCAGAACATCATGGGCGTGTCACTTGGCAAGGAATAGCTGCCAGTCGAACACAGGCAAAGTACATTTGATATCAGTGAGTGTGCCGTCTGTGTGTAGAATGGGTGCAATTGCAGAGTGTTGCATGGTCTGATGAACCCCAATATCTTCTTCATGCTGATGGGAGGATGCAGATCTGTCGTCTTCCATGGGAACACCTACTTGACCCCTGTGCTGTGGGACAGAGACAAGTTGGCGGCGGTGACTTCATTATGCTGTGGGGGAACATTCATGTGGGCCTTTGTGGGTCCAGTGGAGCATGTGCAAGACACCATGACAGCCAAGGAGTATCATACATTGGTTGCAGACCATGTACAACCCTTCATGACGATTACGTTTCCCAATGGCAGTGGCATTTTCAACAAGATAATGTGCCATGTGCGAGGAGTGTGATGGAGTGTTTCGAGGAACACAGTGGTAAGTTCCAATTGATGTGCTGGCTCCCCTACTCACCAGATCTGAATCGAAACAAACACATCTGGGATGTGATTGAACATTTGCATCAGGGCTTATCACCCCCCCCCCCCCCCCCCCCCCCCACCCCCTGTACCCAGAATTTATGGGAACTAGGTGACTTGTGTATGCAGATGTAGTCCCAGTGACCTAACAGGGCCTCATTGCTACCAGGCCATGATGGGTCGCCGATGTTATCCATGCCAAAGTTGGACATACTGGTTATTAGGTAGGTGGTCATAATGTTCTCGCTGATCAGTGAAAATGAAAATGTTCAGATTGAACTTGTATGTTTCCTACTCCAGAAGTTTCATTGTGCCTGGATGGTAGCACTTTACTTCTGCAATGTGAATGTACAGTTTGGGTTGTAGCAGGTTTTATGATACATAAGTCCTTCAGCTGCAACAAGTCAATATATTGTTACGTGAGCTGTATGTAGTTCACTATATACGTTTAGACATAATGGTGCAATGATTTCACTGTTAGCTAATTTGTAGATATTACAGTTAAATTCTCTCTCTCCCACATTACTGGAACACTTATATTATCATGAATAAATTTTTACTCAGTTTTGTATAATGATTTTTTTTTTTTTTAAAGAAGACAATGAAATATGTGATAAATAACAATGACGGACTGTTAACCTTGCAGTTTATTCCCTTTAATCAACAAACAAACCAACCAACCAACCAAATTATAATGAATATATGTACTGTTACTGTTATTCATTGTGTAATCTGTGGAATTTGTGCATTATTTATCATTCTAACCAAGTCTCATTGAATTTCATTGCAGGAGAACGATGTGAATTTAACTTTGGCACTTCTGCAATACTGTGCTCCTTACTTCTATAATTTAATGTTAACGCCTGAGTGTACAGAGGAAAGAAATGAAATATGTCAACAAGTGCCTCCGCAATGCAGCCAGCATAATGCTGTTTATAATATACTGTATTACCTTGTGGATGCTTCATTTTTACCACCAAATGTGAGTAGACTGATAGGTGCTGCAGAGCAGAATTTGTTTTCATTTACTTTGATTAATGTTATGTGAGCTACTACTGAGGTTTCTGTGTAGTCCAGTGTTACAAATTTTTACAGCTTTCAGAGATTTGCCCACAGTCCAAAACTTTGAAGGTGGCTAATATTATAAATTTTTGCAGTAGATGTCTAGAAATTTACAAGAGAACGGATATGTATTGTGATGAATGACTCAAGTTTGAAACCTGAATTATGTTGTTGGACACCTTCTTCGTGTGCCTGTCATGTGCTCAATACTGTGTTTCGTAACTAGGTTGTGTACTGAGTGGGGTAGCACAGCAATTAAGACACTGGACCCACATGTAGGAGGAATGGATCCAAATTCTTCTCTGGCTAACCAAGTACAGGTTTTCTGTAGTTTTACTAAAACAGTGGGCATGGAGTATGCATTGAGTATGCTGGTTGTGGCTGCAGCTTGTGTGTGTGTGTGTGTGTGTGTGTGTGTGTGTGTGTGTGTGTGTGTGTGTGTGTCGCACAGTATTCAGTTCAGAGAACCAAGATTTTTATGTGTCAGCAGGATATATCAGAAGTGATTGACAACGGAGATCAACTTCTACATCTACATAAATACTCCGCAATCCATCATACGGTGCGTGGCGAAGGGTACCTAGTACCACAACTAGCATCTTCTCTCCCTCTTCCACTCCCAAACAGAACGAGGGAAAAATGACTGCCTATATGCCTCTTTACGAGCCCTAATCTCTCTTATCTTATCTTTGTGGTCTTTCCGCGAAATGTAAGTTGGCGGCAGTAAAATTGTACTGCAGTCAGCCTCAAATGCTGGTTCTCTAAATTTCCTCAGTAGCAATTCACGAAAAGAACGCCTCCTTTCCTCTCGAGACTCCCACCCGAGTTCGTGAAGCATTTCCGTAACACTTGCGTGATGATCAAACCTACCAGTAACAAATCTAGCAGCCCGCCTCTGAATTACTTCTATGTCCTGATAGGGATCCCAAACACTTGAGCAGTACTCAAGAATAGGTCGTATTAGTGTTTTATAAACGGTCTCCTTTACAGATGAACCACATCTTCCCAAAATTCTACCAATGAACCGAAGATGACTATCCGCCTTCCCCACAACTGCCATTACATGCTTGTCCCACTTCATATCACTCTGCAATGTTACGCCCAAATATTTAATTGACATGACTGTGTCAAGCGCTACACCGCTAATGGAGTATTCAAACATTAAAGGATTCTTTTTCCTATTCATCTGCATTGATTTACATTTATCTATATTTAGAGTCAGCTGCCATTCTTTACACCAATCACAAATCCTGTCCAAGTCATCTTGTATCCTCCTACAGTCACTCAACGATGACACCTTCCCGTACACCACAGCATCATCAGCAAACAGCCGTACGTTGCTATCCACCCTATCCAAAAGATCATTTATGTAGATAGAAAACAACAGCGGACCTACCACACTTCCCTGGGGCACTCCAGATGATACCCTCACCTCCGATGAACACTCACCATCGAGGACAACATACTGGGTTCTAATACTTAAGAAGTCTTCGAGCCTCTCACATACTTGGGAACCAATCCCATATGCTCGTACCTTAGTTAGGAGTCTGCAGTGGGGCACCAAGTCAAACCCTTTCCGGAAG
Organism: Schistocerca piceifrons; assembly: GCF_021461385.2. Lineage (NCBI taxonomy): Eukaryota > Metazoa > Arthropoda > Insecta > Orthoptera > Acrididae > Schistocerca > Schistocerca piceifrons. The sequence goes on from NC_060149.1 coordinate 881,339,853, forward strand.
TCAAGGAATATGGCATCCATCTGATACCTTTCATCCATGGTTCGCAAGAGATCGTGAAAGAATGGCGAGTTGCATTTCGCAGGAGCGATGCTTTCTAAAGCCGTGCTGATGCGTGGACAGCAACTTCTCTGTTCAAGGAAATTCATTATATTCGAACTGATAATATGTTCGGGAATCCTGCAACAAGCCGATGTTAAGGGTATTGGTCTGTAATTTTGAGAATCCGTCCTTCTACCCTTCGTATATACAGGCGTCACCTGCGCTTTTTTCCAGTGACAGTGTAGCCATTGATCTCTTTAAAGCTTTTGATAGGATAAATCACCTGGTACTGGTAACAAAACAGCGAGGACTGGGGCTTAATGAAAGAGTGGTAGATTGGGTGACGGGATATTTACAGCACAGAAAACCAGGACCATACTGAGTACATCAACATTTACATATATAACTATGTATACGTATACATATACATATAACACAACACAACACACACTCTGCAAGACACCATATTGTGCTTGGCAGGGGGAATGTGTGGTATCACATATTACTACTAGTCATTTTTTTCTGTTCCTCTCACAAATAGTGAGGGAAAGTCAACTGTCTGTATGCCTCCATACAAGGCCTAATTTCTCTCATCTCATCTCTGTGATCCTTATGCAAATCATACATTTGGGGTAGTAGAATTGACCAGCAGTCGGCATCAAATACCAGTTCTCTGAACTTCCACAATATTGCCTCGCAGAAAGAGCCTCATGTTTTCTCCAGGGATTCCCATTTGATTTCACAAAGCATTTCAATAATACTTTTGTGCAGACTGAACCTGCTGGTAACAATGCATCAGCACACTTCTGAAATACTTCAATGCCTTGGTTTAATCCTACCTGGTGTGGATCCCGGTCAACCAGCACATTACTGATGCTGGATTGAAACATTACAGGATTGGCATCAAGAACACAGACACAGCGGGGATGCGAGGAGGGAACAGCAGCAACGATAACAACAACAACAACAACAACAACCACACACACACACACACACACACACACACACACACACACACACACACACACACACACACACACACAAGCGAACTGCAGTTTATGAATTAACTGGGAAAGATATGCAAGCTCACTTGTCCCATCTGTTCTTATCATCTGCCTGTGAGAAGAAACCTGTCCCTTGGCAGGTGTCACAATGTTTGTGTGTCAACGGTAGGTTTAGTTCATGCATCTGCTGCCAGCACAGTTAGCTCACACTCAGCAATGAAGTTTTTACTACAACTGCGCAGTGGTATTGTAGAATATCAAAGTTTGGTCAGTAGGTGCTGAGGCAGATGTGCTATTTGACCGAAGGTTTACAATTTTTGACAATTTATGAGGACTGGAGAGAAACTGCTTAGGATCGAGTGCTTCAAAATATTGTGTAGAATAATAAGGGAAGTGGAAAACATACCTCACATACAAATACCGTATCATCTCACTTTAATTTCCTGTCAGAAACATGTAAAATCTTATTTTGAAAAATATGCAGCAGATTTTAATGTGAAATATGATAGAAATATAAATACAACTAAGCTAGTTAACAAAATAGCAGCTTTCAAATTCCAGCAGGAAGTGCTGATGAAGAACACTGAACATCTTCCTATTTGAATATTTCGAAGCTTTATCCCAAAGTATGGGTTACAATATGCTTACTCAAACATCAAAATTGCTTAGAGTATATTTATGATGTGTGCAGCATCTTCTCAATGCAATTTCAGCAAATTAAAAAGTTAAAAAACTACTTTAGGCCAATTATAGGTGAAATAGTGTGTCAGATTCAGCTATTTTGTTGATAGAATATGACACAGCTGCTAAACTTGACTTCAAAGGACATAACCATCTGTAATAAAAACATAATTATTGAAAAGGAATATATTCCTAACACTTATATGCAGTCCTTTTCCTTTTATTTCAAATTAATAATTTATACATTTCTGCTAATTTATTAAGAGCAGATAAAATCTGATATTTATGATTTTGCACCATATATATGCAAGCACTTTAGAATATTTTTGTTAATGAAACAACTGATAAAATGGCATTAAATACTCAAATATTTTTGTGCCATGAGGAGCAGATGACGTGCTGTTGATCAAGACATCTAAGTAATGAAAAATATTAGCCATCTCAAGATGGGCGTGGTAGCCTGGAACCAGTTAGGGCACTAAAATAAAACATTTAAAAAGTATTTGTGGCCGGTTCCATCATTCATCAACCACTTCCATACCAGTCTAGTCTGTGCAAGCTCTTCATCTCTGAATAACTACTGCAACAATGTGCTTTACAGACCCCCACCCACCCTGCACACGAGTGCGTGTGTGGCCCCCTACCTCTCTCTCTCTCTCTCTCTCTCTCTCTCTCTCTCTCTCTCTCTCTCTCTCTCTCTCCACACACACACACACACACACAACTGTTACCTTGATGCTTTAGGATGTGTCATACCAACTGATCCCTTCTTTTATCAAGTGTAGCATGTCAGTTGCAATTCAGACACTCAGTCGGACTTATGGGACAATGGCTGGCACCGTGACTTGCCAGTCTTCAATACTGATACAGAAATATGCCATTTTTTTTGTGGAGACACGCAATTAGTGTTCGTTGATCCAGACTATCTGAGGTCCATACTTTGTGGTCCATGGAAAGCAGATTAGGAATTCATGTGGTATACATACAGAAACCATCTGATGATAGTTATATTCGAAATAGCCAATGCGAAGGGAAAATATTTCATCACTTTACTTATTCATAGCTGTTTCAAAATTTATCTTATACTACAGAAGTTACATCGTCAGCCATTTCACTCCGCTGTGAAGTGTATTTAACTCAGTCTGCACACACTATACAACATTTCAGTAGCCGTCAGCTGCATTTCGAATGAAGCCACAGGTACTCTCCTGTCCCTAAGGTCGAGATGGTATGTCAACACATCACCAGAAGTTCATGTGATGGTTCCATAGATTTTAAAGCCAATGCAACTCACTTGTGAAGTTACCAGGAAACATTTGCAAACCAGAAACCTGACACACTAAGGCTGTCATGGCCCAACGTAGTTTTAGTAGTTATTACATATTTGAGGCCATACTTCGAAGGTAAACTATTGCTACAGCTAACACCAAAGATCCATGTCGTATTTGCAAAACCTGTATTCCAAAACAGTTATTAATTGTGAAGAACAGTTCCTTGAAATAATTGAGTTGGTAGAAAATGTGATTATTTTTATTTATTTATTTAATTTTTTTACTGCAGAGTTTGATAGGAAATAAACATTCTGTTAGACATGTTACAGATTATCTACAATATACCTTAAATGCCTTTTCAGAAGTGCTTTTCTGTAGTTCATCTTCATTGTGAGAATGTCATTGTCACACATCAATGCTCCTTTATATTATACTGACCGTATCACATTAATGTCACAAAATGGTCTACATTTTGGCTACCAATATTTCAGGCATTGTTTGGGCTGCTATTTGTGCAGTATTATGTTCTTTCAGAATGTACTTCATATTATTAAAATGTCATTTAGTCTCATGTACAATATAATTAAAATACTGAGCAGAACAGAAGACTTACCATAATTAAAATGTGTTATAATTTACTGTGTTAATCTTTATAAAGAATTCTCAGGTTTTAATGGTAATGGAATATTCATTCATAAATATAACAAAATTCTGTCTTACTTTTTAGAAAAGTGTCAGCACACTGGACAATGCAATGCTAATTCTGCCATTTGGACGAAGCAGTGACACACTGGACTACTATAGAGAGATTGACAGTGCATCATTACAGTATCAGGATATTAAAGTTACTGCTATGGAATTAGGTCAGTAAATCTGTTAGATGGATATATATAATTAATTTTATTTCAAAGTGCACATGTGAAACAATTCATATAAAAACATTATCTTTATGAAGGATTGTGTAGATTTAATACTGTATTTCATCAAAGGTGTTATAGCATTTGAAGAAACTAGCTTAGTAACCAAGTTTTTTTAATCTTGTATAGTAACTGATTTCTTTTTAGTCTTTCTTTATTATAGAATGTTGAATTTACTGTAAAAATTAAATATCTGTTACACCATTCCATAAGGTGTAATGTTGAAATACCAAAATGTTTCACAAGTTTTGATGTTCTGGTAACTTATGTATTCAAATTCAGTGTACATGTACTGAAAGTCAAAAGTAAATGGTTGAGTGTTGTTTATACAGGGTGTATACGACCTGGGACAACCGGGAATTTTTCATTGTTTTAGTTTTCAGTTAATTTTCTGTAATTTTGATTGGTAAGAACCGACACTCTAACAAAGGATATTGCTGTATCCCGCTACTGCAGAATAATACAGCAGCAACAAAATATGAACGAGAGAATAAAACTTAAATTGCAAAGGAAATGCGCCACATACAGAAAACACAGTGCTCATACAAGCGTTTGCCAACAGCAAAATGTGTCAAAGGGGTTAGGAAGACTATGCAATGCTCCGTGACGACAAATTACCTTCGATGAGCGTGACGTCATAACTGTTTACATTTGATTCATGTAAGCAGTTACGAGCAGGATCATGCGCATGCGCAGTTGAGTCACGTATGAGTAGTACCTCCTCCCGATTGTGGCTACAGAAATGTCGCTGTTGGTTGTGTACGCAGCAAACCGGGGTATCTGAACCGGACAGCTATTTTGGCGGTGAGGGGGGGCAAATTCGTATTCTTGAGGGGTAAAAAACCTTGTTTCACAAAGCGCGTAGCATCTAACGCACGTTAGTCTATCGATTATTCAAATGATTTTGAAACGCATCCCTGTTGCTTTTTGAACACATTCTAAGTTGATTTCTGAATTAATTATAAGTTGATTTTTGAATGTGTGCGTAGTGTACGTGTCTATGCCAGGAGAATCCTTGTCGCATCTAGAAATAAACTTTCCTGCAGGAAAAGGGGATGGGGCTATACGAGCTGAGTGGAATAAAGCCGAACGGGGGTGAATGCCGTTTGTTTATGTGATTGATTGAGTATGCGAATGATTGTTATAATTACTAGCTAAGTCCATAGATTCAGACTACCAGAGTGCGATTAAATGACTAACAGGACTAACAGGTAAGAAAGATTATGTATTATCTTCTCGGTGTATCCAAGAAAATGAAATTTTGACAGAAAATTTTTGTCCAGATCGCTACAGTAAAAAGGGCATGTTGATCATTTCCCGACTAGCAACCCCTTAAGTTCTATTCTGAGAGTTGCATGGAAAAAGCGCTATACGACCACGTAATACCGCCTAACTGGAGAATAATCACTGGATAACTAAACCCGTGATTCTGGCAGGGTTAGTAGAGTTAACCAGGCAATGAGCTTTGACAGTGATAGGAATAGTTACAGAATTAGTGATGAGAAGGTAGTTTGTTAGAACAAGGAAGGAGAAGAAATGGGGACATCACACAAATTATGGAATAATATGACGATTCCAAATTTATACAAAAATTTCGTACTACTAATTTTCGACCTCGTGCTTCAGAAACTGGAGCATATGAATGAAATGTGAAACTATTTCCTAACATAAAGCTTTTTTTGCTTGTAGTAGGCCAAATAGACATTTCAAATTGGTACTTCGTGAATTATATCCTGTCGTATTATAAAAGTGACCATTGTTACCAAAACAGTCTCGCTTATTTGGTGTGTGTTACAGTTGCTGCAATAGTAGAAAGGCGTGTTTTCTTTTGTCTAGTAATGACAAAATAGACGTAATCAGATTGAGGAACCACACCGGTCTTGGGTACTATTTGCATTAACAGCTTTTTCAGTATTAGACAATGACATTTAGATTTTTCATGTAGCAAAACGTTTGACAGACGCAGAAAGGAAATCACACCATGTAAAGCTGTAGCAAGATTAGAGACGAGGAAAAAAAAAAAAGATGCTAGGACTTAAGGATTGAAGAAATGTGTACTGTCTTGCTTGTCTCTTGTTTTACCTGGTTTTATGTATCCTGTATTTCATTTTATGCCGCACAGAACAGCAAGTTATTACCGTATTTACTCGAATCTAAGCCGCACTTTTTTTCCTGTTTTTTAATCCAAAAAACCGGCTGCGGCTTAGAATCGAGTGCAAAGCAACCGGAAGTTCTGAAAAATGTTGGTAGGTGCCGCCACTTACTTCTGCCGTCGAATACATGTAGCGCTACACAGGCATGCTTTGTAGGCACAAAGATAAATACTGGCGCCAAAACCTCTGCGTCAGTAAATAAATTTTAAAAAAAGATGGTAAACGAGCTTTTTTTTCTCCGCTCCGAGTTTCGACCTCAACATTTTCGTACATTATCCAACGAAGTAAATACAAACTCCGTATTGTTCATCTTCAGATGTTGCAGAAATTCAATGTACTACGAAAATCCGACTGGCAAGACTGTTTGGGATGTTTGTCAATATGGCCAACTCTACGTTCTGAATTTTTTTCCTACCTGTGAGAAGAGATGGTTGCTAATAGGAACCTGATGAAATGTGATTCACATGCAGTATTCTCTTTACCATAAGAATAATACGAATATAAACATTTTGCCATGTATTCTTTCATGTTTGCTGCTATCTCATTTAAATCCTATCTGCCTAATAAACTACGAAACTAGAGTGAGACAACAGCAAACGCGGAAGAATATACGTATCGTGTCATGTTTATAATTGTATTATTCTTTTGCCTAGTAGTGATACAGTCAGAAATGAAGCACGGCAACTGACTAGATTTTTAAATCTAAGATTACTCTAATTTCTGTGTAGAATTTGATGTACTAAAGAAGCGGCCGCAAAGATTTTCAAACGGAGAAAAATTTTCACCTAACTCTCGTTCAGAACATGTTCTATCATACGCGGTCTATTATTTGGTTCTTGTTGATCATTATCAAAGAAAGCAGCAGTGTAAGTAACAACAAATAGCAGTCTCTTGCCATTGTTTCGCTAATGAGACGATTCCTCTCTTTTTTTTCTTAATTGTAAGCGGCTTTAGCGTGCACAAAAGCAAGCCATGCCATGAGCGGCGACAGGCCGTAAACACACACTATCAGAATGCGACAAACAATGCATGACACAGTACAGTAATGCATTTTCAGCTTAGTGACATAAACACTTATAACAAAGAAAACTGCGCTTATCAGATCAAAGAAAAATAAGCAATCAATTCAAACCAGACAAAGCACGTGAAAAAGGAAGGGTACGCTTATAAATACGAACGGAGCGCCTGATGCATAGCAATGGCTACCTGGTAAATCTTAACTGCTAAGCTTACGACTCGAACCAAACTACTGTAGGTGTATCGTCATTCATTCGAACTAAATTGTGTCTCATATTACAATGGACCAACTTTGTTTCGATTTGGAGGTGTGGCCTAAAACTTTTCTCTCCCCTTGAATTTTGAGTCTCAAATTTCAGGTGCGGCTTAGATTCGGGAATTTTTTTTTTCCTTTATTTCGGGTCTCATTTTTCAGGTGCGGCTTAGATTCGAGTAAATACGGTAGCTAATAGGCAGTAAAGAGTCCAAATTTTCTGAATAGTTCTTGTTCTTCTGGTTACAAATAGTCCCATTCAGTATTAATTGCAAGGGTTTTTTTTTAAGAAAAAAAAAGAGGGGCATGATGTCAAACCAGCCGACTGGGAGCAGGAGAGGCACCACAGGACATTTTAATTTCCGCTATCCTGAATATAGTTTGATGGCATCCATTACAAAATATATACATTTGAGTTCCACAGTGCAAAGTACAGTGACGTGCGGTAGAAGAATGCTGTATGAAGAGGCGTGTTACTGCATTTTGGCACACTTAACACCAAATAACACTTCTTACGTTTGCTCGAAGTTAAATGTTTTATGCATCAGACTCTTCAGAAAGAGGTGCCCTACAAAATGAACATATTTTTAAAAAGTCTTTTTTTTTTTTTTAATTATTATTTATTTTTTTTTAATTATTATTTAATTTTTTTTAATTATTATTTAATTTTTTACGTCATACCTCAAATGCTCGAGGGGGGGGGGGGGCACCATCTAGTATTGCCCTGCTGGTTTGAAATATCATAGATCCGGGGCTGATGCGCAGAGCAGTCTGAGTTATAGTAAAGGGGGGGGGGGGGTTCCATGTGATCTGTGTTTACATTTAGTGATTTTACTGTTTCCTCTTCGTTTACTGCTCTCACGTCAAATGAAAAAAAAGCGATTTCTGTGGCTGGGAGCTATCAAGTGAATTAAAATACATTCACATAATTATGGAAGCCTACAGTATGTTGTTAGTTCCAGATTTTATTTTATTTCCACCTTTCTGACAGTCAAGCATTAATTGCCTTGCAGAACAATGAAGTTTTTTGTCACTTTGCTATGGCATTATGCCATAACAAAGAACCAAACATGAGATAATACAGTACTGGTACTCCAAGAAAATTTACATTCTGAAAACCACTCTGAAAAGCTTAATATCAGGTCGAGGCTGACTTTGTTGTGAATCTGGACATTTGAATGTGCACTTTAATGCGAATTATTCATTTCAGCATGGTTCAAGAAATTCCGACTCTTGGAGTATCCTCTGATGTCTTGTTTCTTTTATGACATAATGTAAAATCTTTTAATGTTTTACACGTACAAACATACGGGCTTCCTACGTCATCGTAGCTCCGCAAGCTCGGGGACACCTCTTATGTGGCATTCTGTGGCAACTGCTGGAACAAATCTCTTTGTAACAGATCTCAGGAAAATTGTGGTTTGAAAAGCATTATTTTCAAAGTAAATTTCCTTTTGCGCAAGATGAACTATGTGCGAGAATGTACAATGAATTTCTTAAATCACAGAGCGTTTGACTCTGATTTAAAAATCAACTGTTTGATGACAAGCCATTTAGAAGAGTTTTGAGCCCAGATGATCAGAGATTTATGTTGGTATTAAACGTTTTACTGGCACATTTGTGTGATGTCTTAATGTGTAAAATGTGCAAAAAAGATCAACATTATAAGTAAAAGCTTAGTTTCTCTTGTAGCTTATTAATCTTTGCGACAAATATTATATATGAAAAGTTTGCTTTTCCTGTAGCAACACTATGTATATTAATTTAAACTATTAACTTTTCCTGTTTGTGTGTTTGCGCTACTTGATAGTGATGTTGCTATTGGCTGACTAAATCATGTGTCTTATGCTGTGAATATCCACTGTCATCGGCGGGCGAGATCACGTGACAAGAGCTATGACTGGCTTACAAAAGCACATTGCAATCTCCATTTCAATGCTGTTGAAAGTAACATGCGGTTTTTGGTGCAATTTGAATTTATACTTTCGTAATACAAAAATATGCAGAATATATGTTGCTGCACATCAAAGAATTTTCCAAAACGTGGTTTTTCCCCCTGAGTTTCGTTTTCTAAAGTGCCAGGAAATTCTCAGCCGCTGTGTAAAACCATGACCATTCAAATGATTGATAAATTTTACAGTTACAAGGGAATGTATACTGTCACTTAACACGAAAAAAGTGTATTTTCACCTGGGAGAAAGTGTTTCCCACCTGGGAGAAAGTGTATTTTTAACCGGGAGATCTGGGAAAAATCTGGGAATTTTTTTTCCTTGTCCACGTATACACCCTGTTATAGGTTTCCTTAAAAAAGGAAACCACCCAAAAATATAACTGAAAATGTTGTGTGTCTTGCACAATTAATTCTGTCCTAGAAAAATGAGAACACAATTCTTGGCAAACAATTTATGCTTGCTCTTTGAACATGTTTGAAAAGTACTTCAGCATTGTGCAAGATCTGTGTAGCACTAGTATCCTGCCCAGGCTTCGCACGGGTAGCACTAAGTATCTACGGCCAGACGAGATTTGTATAGTGTAGTGGTAATTTTGTTTAAGGGGCACTCTGTAGAGTTATGATTAAAAATCAAAGAACAATGTTAGGTAACTGAATATCATCACTTTCATATAAATGAAACAAAGTAAGCAGCGCATGCTGCTGGCTAGCGTGATGCAACACCTAAAGAGCTGAGCAGACTGTCTGACCATAACCCGCTATCAACGTGAGCGTTGCATCAGAGGCTCCATGGCTGTTCATTTCTTGAGGCGACAGTCTTGCCAGCATGCTGCGAGTAACAAAATTCATGCAGTATTTCATTAGAGTAGGCTTTACATACACACAGAAAATGCAGCGGTGGACTGTAAATATCCATAGTTCAGCCAATTTGCACCAAATATTTATAAATGATATACATGAATCTTCCATGTGAAACAATGTATCTATTATTGAAAATCTTATCAAAAGCCCTACAGTAGTTCCTTGGATTAGCCTAGCCTTCATATATAGGTAGAAATAGGTAGTGGAGAGGGACTTTAATTTATAACATGTAGAGATGGAGAACGTGTGTGTAGATTCTTCTGTGTGGTTCAAATGTCCTGGTGAAAGTGTTTCAATTGGATGTCACTTCGACGAATTGCATCTCCGTAGCCAGTTATCCGACCGCAGAAAAGGCGTCTTTCAGTTTAATGTGGAATCTGAAACATGTTTTGTTTGTGACAAGTCTCCAGGCCATTGAGAGGTAAATGCTAGGTTAAAAGAGATAGTTAAAATTGGTGGTCCAGCTGGGATTCAATCCCACAATGTTATCATTATCAAGCACACACTTTATCACTAGACCACCAAACCCAGCTTCATTTCTAATCATGAGAATGTCACCGACAGTTGAAATGTAAAGCCGAACCACAATCTGATTGTGGCAAATGTCCTCCACGTCATTAAGAGGTGAATGCTACATTAACTGACAGTGAAAAAAATCAGTGATCCAACTGGCATTTGACTCTGCGACCTTCAGCACCTGCTTTACCCATAGACCACCAAGCCCAACTAGGATTGTGCTGAAACTTCATTGTTGTCTGGAGTTGAGGCAGCTGTACAGTTATATGGCAGAGCCATTGTTTTCACAGCCACGACAGACTTAAATCCCTAACTAGCAGAGAAACCTGACATTGTCTGGCTATTTATTTATAGCTGTTCCTGAGACTTTGTACTCTTGGAATTAATTTTTGGCTTACAAAGCTCCTTTGTATACAATGTTTCAAGTAATATAATTGGGTTGTGTGCTTCAATAACCTGGGAGAGAGCCACATAGAGCTGGTTGTGCAGAAAGCAACTGACACTAAGGTCCATGTCTGCAGTAGACAGCATTGATTTTTTTATGGTCATGGCATAACATAAGCTCATAAGGAACTGTACACATTTAAAGTGAAATTGTAAATTGTTACCAATAGCGGGTTTCAGGGTATAAAAACTCACTTGCCTGCAACACTTTTCTGCTTCTATAATGTTACATTGGAGAGAAGTAACTTTAAGCCTCTGTAGTGAAGCATTCTGAAGAGCAAGATAATGCATGACACACCCGATCAGAGAAAGCCTTGCTTTTGGAAGGATTTTCCAAAGAACTAGTTAAAGCCCGATGCTCTTGAGCTGCAGCAAGTCTCACATCAAGATCTTCATTGGATTCTCTAGACCGCATAGTCCTCAGTCTTTTAGCCATTCTGGGTATTCAGAAAGACTCGATCTTTTCTAGGCATTTTTATTCATAAACAAAACAAAATCAAAATGTAATGAGTAGGCACCAAAATCACAAAGCAGAAGCAGTAAATTCATTTTTCTTAAAACAGAATATAAATGAAACCTATCAAAAGAAGTAAAACATTGTCACTAAGGTTCTAATATACAAAGGAAAATCAGTAAATCCATATATCCAAGCCAGGTAAATTCACCTTTGGTTTGTATTTGTAAAGATAAGATTGCACTACTTAATTTTGTCACTGACATAAACTTCTGAAAATATATCTGTCATTAAGTTAAAAAAACTGAAAGTGACGTCTATTGGTTCTTTGGTGTACTATGCCGTGATGATTAAGCATCCGTTCTACTAAGCTTAGAGGATGATTTTAGATAAAACTTTATCTGAATGCTTTCTTACGTTGTCACTTTTTGTGACAAGGGTCTGAGGGAGAGGAATATGAACAGTAGTTTGCCCCTAAGAGAATCTGAAACTTGGTATGTGGGATTCAGGTAAGAAGATAGATATATAGCATTCCATGTGTTGTATCTTTGCTGTTTAATATATTATTCTACTAGACAAGTATTTGGTGATCAGGCATTGTCATTTTGCAGGATGCAGAAGTCACCAGTCACATTACATAAGTGTAAAGGATATCTACTTTATAGAAAAGCTCAGTAATTTTAAGAGCTACCAGCCTCATGCACACAGTCTTGTCCGGAAGAATCCTATTTATGGATGTTCCCTGAATGAAAATGAATTTCGGCTTCTTTCTTTTTCTAAAACAAAGTTTATTATCATTGTACAAGGTAAATTGGATATTGTTCCTGTAGTGTGGTCCACCATTGACCTGTGTCCATTGTATACATACAGGTATTCCCTCAGCAAAATATCTCCTCCTGTCTGGAGTTGTTAGCAGAATACACATGGCTGGTTGCCTCATATGTATTTACCTACATGATCACCTTTCTGAATGTGGCTTTCCCCCAGTTTGGTAATCACCCTTTATTGGAGTTGGTTTGGTTAACTATCCTCGATGTCATCCAGCTAGAACAGTTAACCCGGCCCTCAGCTTGAACCCCCACAGCAACAATCATCATCATACAGCTGCCTGCTATGAACTAATGAGACATGCATATTTGCATTTGCAGCACTGTTGCTTTGACACCAACTGGTGCATCGAGGGGCAAGGCAGATTTCCACAATGACAGTGGCAGTAGTGTTTTAGTCTACGTAACTGGTAGTGATGCATATGCACAATAAGCATGCTGCTGCTGACAGTAAATACAGGTCATTTTTGTAATCGAATTATTCAGAGTCTTGCAGCCCAACCAGGACGATGGGGCTGTACCACATGGAACTGCTAGCAGAGGTCACCGGGTTGAGGTCACGGCAGGGCAACAGCTCTGCACACTAAGTCCCTCCCTGAACTTGCCAGACTTGTTTTAAAAATATGCAGAATGTAATCCATGGAAAACAGTCTGTGCAAAGATTCAAATGAGAACCTACAGTACAATGATAAATAAGAGAAGAGCCCACTACAAGATGATAATGGAACATTTTAATGCGAAAGTAGGACATAAACTCTAGCATACTATACCAGAAATGATAGAGGTCGTTTGTAGAATTTGATGAGAACAACACAATGTTTGCCGTTGTACAGCATGATAGTGGTATACTTGAAGTAACTTGCAGCCTCTCTTCCGCCAATATGAGGCCGTTATCATGGTTTTCCTTTCTGTTGTACAAGATACTGTTATACCTTATGTAGTCTTTTTGTTTTGGTGTAGGGAGTGAGGGCAGGGGGGGCTAATTTCAGTTGTCGGGATAAAATAATTTTTGAATAAGAGAAGAACATTACTAATAAATTGCATTTTGTCTTTAAGCAGTTTTTTCAAGTACTCAGTTTTTTGCCCATTAACTACCTTCTTGAACTTGGATAAAATATGTCATTGATTAGTTCAACACATAAGAAACTACATTTTGTGCTTTGAGGGAGGATTGATTATTGGTTTTGTAATATGATTTTGTTTGTTAGATGTGTGTATAAAATATTATCAGAGTCTGCTTCAGAGCAGCTAGCTACTCTAGTTGGAGTTAACGGTAGGAATTGTATTGAGTTTTATTGTATTGTATAGTTACTGACTTCGGTAAATATTTATCAATAGAATTTTTAAGAAATTCTATATTAATATCACTGGCAACCTTTATTTCTTTATTTTTTTTACTATTATGCCAATAAGACATTAAAGTTACTTACAAAAAAGTTGAAATTTCCTGAAGGTGCTCAATATACATTTGCTATTATAAATGCTGCTCTTATTACAATTTACTGTCATCAGTGCTCTTCAATGTATGGCAAGTTCTGATGAATGCGGCAGCTTCTCCTTTCCCTGTATATGGTTTGGTCTGCAAAAGTAAAATGCATACCTAAAATGTGTAACACTATATCAGTGGTCACAGAGACAAATTATGTGAACTTGACTTGATGACTAATTTGTCACTGCAAATAAATAGTATAATAATTTTACTGGCTCCGCAAATATTCTGATTATTTAATGAGTGCTGAAATTTTACAGTGTATATTTCAGTGGAAACATAATCAAGAATTTTCAGCAATCACCAGAAACAAGGCGTTTTCCATGATTGCATTATTGTAGAATTATACTTGATTTATGTTTCCCATATCCTAAAAAAAGATGCTGCTTTGACACCTGTAACCTCTGGTGTCTTACTATTCAAGAAAGTGCATTCCCCCCACCTTTTTATTTGCAATTACGCAAACCAATTTTTCCTTCTATTTGCTACTGTAGTTTGCCAACTGATAGAATCGATAGGAACCGTACCAATATGTGGCTCTGCATGTGACATACAAGGGGTGTTCTGACAGTAAGGGGACTTCTCAAATTGTGCGGGCAGCGTACATTCAATTATCAATCTCCCTTTTCCTCTCTCTCTCTCTCTCTCTCTCTCTCTCTCTCTCTCTCTCTCTCTCTCTCTCTCACTATCTCACTCACACTCTTTTTTGACAGATACAAAGGTTAGATGTGTTTTAGTGTGCTTGGCAAATTTTGATTATTATAAAAAAAATGGAGCAAAGAATTTGCATCAAATTTTGTGTGAAAAATGGAATCAAGTGCTCTAACACATTTGAAATGTTGACAATGGCATGCGGTGAGTCTGCTCTAAATAAAAGAAAATGTTTACAAGTGGTACAAGCTCTTCAAAGATTGCCAAGAAGATGCCAGTGATGAACCTTACTCTGTATGCCCCAGCACATAAACAACAGATGATAACGTCGAAGTTGTGAAGAAAATTGTTTTGGAAAATCGTGGAATTACCATAAGAGAAGTTGTTGAGGATTTGGCGTATTGGTCATCTCGTGTCGGGCAATTTTTTTCGGATGTTTTGAGCATGAAATGTGTGTCAGCGAAGTTTGTTCCAAAACTTCTCAATTTTGATCAGAACAACCGTCGCATGAGCATTACTCAGGAGCTCTAGAACGATGTCAGTGATGATCCTGATTTGCTCAAAAGGGTCATAACTAGTGGGTTTACGGTTATGACGTCGAAACCAAAGCCCAGTCATCCCATGGAAGCATCCTGGAGAGCCAAGACCGAAAAAGTATGCCAACTTTGATCAAATGTCAAAGTTTTGCTCACTGTTTTTTTGAATTACTGTGGCATGCGTAGTGTGTCATGAATTTTTGCCTCAAGATCATACGGTCAATAAGGAGTATTACCTTGGCATTATGCGCCATTTGCAAGAAGCAATATGCAAAAATCGTCCAGAATTGTGACAAAACAATTCATGGCTTTTGCATCATGACAATGCACCTGATCATTCATCGTTGCTTGTGAGAGATTTTTTGGCCAAAAACAACATGAAAATCATGCCTCAGCCACCATATTCGCCAGATCTGACCCCCTTGCGACTTTTTCCTATTCTCAAAACTGAAGAAACCTATGAAAGTATGAAGATTTTCAATGATTGAGGAAATAGAAACTGCATCGCTGGAAATACTCGAGGCTGTATCAAAAAGTGCTTATGAGAAGTGCTTTGAGGATTGGAAGAAATGTTGGGCCAAGTGTGTTGTATGTGAAGGGGATTAGTTTGAAACGGACAACATGAATATTGATGAATAAATAATTTTTTTTTCATAAAAATATAAAGTCACCTTACTTTTTGAACACACCTCGTGATCAATGGTTCCAACTTAAAATTAACACTTCTGACAGAAAAGTACAGATGAAGTTGCTAATGGTGGCCATTAACAGATAAAAAAATCAACATTGGTATGGTTTGCTGCTGAGGTAGCCAAATCACACACTGTAGAATACATCAAGGTCTCTGTCAAATCTATTGAGAAACAAGGCATTGATTGATCATATGTTAGTGTACTGAGGAACATAATCACCAGTGCGATGACTTCCAGTAGGCTTCATCAGCATAGTGAAAAATTCAAAATTAAAGTGTTTCAGGCAAGATGAATCCAAAAATATTCTAAACAGTCATAGAAGGAGGTTTTTAAATTCTTGGATTGGGAAAACAAAGAAGAAATACATTTTTTGGTAGACATCTGAGACACCTTCATTTTTCTGATGATGATGTAGTGCTTGCCTCTAATGCAGAGAAACTTCAGAACTAAATGGATGAACATAATAGAGGAATTTTAAATGTAGGCTTCAAAATCAATTGTAATAGTACTAAAATAATATACAATCAACACATCGATAATGATGGGCAATGAAGGCAATGGTTGGATGGGGAAAAAAGAAAAACAAAAGATTGTTTTTGGCAACCAAACAGAGTTTTCAAAACTACAGGTCAGGTCCCAGTATGTGTGAAAAGGAAAACTTACACTCAGAGTGTGCTTTTAGTTTTCACTTATAGCAGGGAGACATGCACATTTAATAGGAGTGGGGTCTGTTGAAAAACTGTGCCTAGCTTCAGTGAGCAGTGGAAAGATGCATGTTGGGAATTACACATACATTCAGAAAACAACTAATGACATGGGGCAACAGACTGGCATGTATGGTGTTAATATGACCTCAATGAAAATTAAATGTAGGTTGGTGCGACATGTAACAAGGTGAATATATGATTGACAGACCTAGGAACTTCTGTTCTGGATTGTAAGAAGTAAGAAAAGTTTGAGATGATAACCTAATGGAAGATGAATGAATGAAATTAGAAAACTTACAGCTGAAGTTGTTAATTAATGGAAAAGTCTGGAGGTGGTGTTTGTACAACATTGGATGTCAAAGGGCAACTGATGCTGCTGCACTGTGAGATGATGATGATGATGATGATGATGATGATGATCTTTGGGCCATGCCTTGAGTACTGTTGCTTCTTGTTTTTGCATATAAAAATGCTGCCTGGATTGTGTATATTGCTTCATTGTTCTTATTTAGACATAACAAAGCTGTTCATGTATTTCCCATCTACTATCTACTGTGTTTTCAACTCTTGTTTGATATTCTTTCGTAGACCTACCCATTAAACCATCACTCAGTCACTTGAAAAAGAGACTTTTTTTACTCTGCCACAGATATAGTCTTTCTGGTCATAAGCATCTTTTCTGATTATACCACATGACCTTCCTTTCTGCTCTTGGCTTCCTAGTGCAGAATAAATAAACTAGCTTATTACTTTAATACATTCTCACATACCCTGCCACTCATTATCAATAGTTTTCACCAAAATATCTGTTTCTGTTTATCTTGTTTCCTTTTTCTTTCTTTCTTTTTCCCCCACTATGGACGTCCTTAGGCAAATGAAGACCTGTGAAATATTTTTTTTTTAAAGGTAAGATTAAGCTAGTAATATATACTAGAAAATCACTAATCAGATGGAAAGAGAGCCGAACAGCTGATACTGAAGTGTCAGAAGTGATGCTTTCTATTTCTTTTGTTGAGCATTCTGTCAGTGGAACATCATCACTATGAATGTAAAAATATTATATGCAACATTATCTTTTTGCTTAAAAAACACAAAACTTGAGGGCAATGCTTAATGTGAAATTTGAGTTGATATTAAACCGTGCTATGTAAATATTCTAGATTTCATGGCCATTAATCCATTCACAATACAAACCATACAGTTAAAATCTGTCTCCCCCTTCTATCACTTGTGGTGTTTTTTCATGCTTTATCAGTTGTTTTCTTTTTTTGCAGGTTTGAAGAATACATTGTTTGACATGTATCTCGTTCAAGACACATACTTAGTAGGAGCAGGTGCATTATTTGTGCTCCTCTGCATGTGGGCATACACTCACTCATTGTTTGTCACATTTATGACAGTTGTGGCAATATTATTTTCGCTGGGAATCTCATACTTCGTGTACACACTAGTTTTTGAGTTAGAGTTCTTTCCATTCATGAACATTCTTGCAAGTGTTGTCGCTGTTGGTAAGTTGAAACATTTATTATTTATATTCTTTTCTTTAAGCTCTGTGTCTGCTATTTTGTATAGCAGGTGTTTTGGTGTATGCTATATGTATTCCCATTATGAACGTATACACTGAACAACTTAATATTTGTGTGTAGTAATCCACAAAGAAATATAAACACTGAACTGGGATAAAATGTTTAAAACTGATAGAAATATGGTGGGTGTCCATGACAGTGATAAAAATTTTCAGAAGTGTTGTAGAAGAACAAATGTATTAATTTGAAATAGAGTAATCTGATAGGAGTCGTAAGCCTTAAGTGAAAATGGAAGTAAAAAGTCAAATTTGCTGTTGGCCAGCTTATAATGATAAAAATGTAAGTACATGTACTTTTGTACAAATTTTATATGTTTGCATAACTTGCACAGGGTACTAAATTGACAACATTTGGTGGAAGTGGTGTCCCTCAGCTTCTGTGCAGGTGTGACATACGCACATAAAAAAAAAAGTTTTGCATCACCTCAGTTCTGAGAGTTGTGGAACCTGTGCAGAAAATTGGAATACAGATCAACATAAACATCATTTCCGCTCTTTTTATTGCTCATGAAAATCACACATTGCATTTTGTACCACCATACAGTGAGACCTTCAGAGGTGGTGATCCAGATTGCTGTATATACCAGTACGTCTAATACCCAGTAGCATGTCCTCTTGCATTGTTGCATGCCTGTATTCGTCGTGGCATACTATCCACAAGTTCATCAAGGCACTGTTCATCCAGATTGTCCCACTCCTCAATGGCGATTCGACGTAAATCCCTCAGAGAGGTTGGTGGGTCACGTTGTCCTTAAACAGCTCTTTCCAATCTATCCCATGCATGAAACTTCCTGACAGATTAAAACTGTGTGCCGGAGCGAGACTTGAACCGGGGGTATCCTGGAAGAAAGGCTATTCTTTCTTCCAGGAGTGCTAGTTCTGCAAGGTTCACAGAAGAGCTTCTGTGAAGTTTGGAAGGTAGGAGAAGAGGTACTGAAAGAATTGAAGCTGTGAGGACGGGTCGTGAGTCATGCTTGGGTAGCTCACTTGCCCGTGAAAGGCAAAGGTCCCGAGTTCGACTCTCGGTCTGTCACACAGTTTTAATCAGGAAGTTTCATATCAGCGCGCACTCCACCGCAGAGTGAAAATCTCATCCTATCCCACACTTGTTCAATAGGGTTCAAGTCTGGAGAACATGCTGGCGACTCTATTTGAGCTATGTTGTTATCCTTAAGAAAGTAATTCACAAGATGTTCACAATGATGGCACGAATTGTCATCCATGAAGTTGAGTGCCTCGCCTTTATGCTGCCTATACGGTTGCACTATCGGTCGGAGGATGGCATTCACGTATTGTACAGCCATTATGACACCGTCCATGACCATCAGCAGCGTACGTCAGCCTCACATAGTGCCACGCCAGGGAACCTCCACCTTGCTGAACTCGCTGGATAGTGTGTCTAAGGCATTCAGCCTGACCAGGTTGCTTCCAAACATGTCTCCAACGATTGTCTGGTTCAAGGCATATGTGACACTCATTGGTGAAGAGAACGTGATGCCAATCCTGAGTGGTCGATTCGGCATGTTGTTGGGCCCATCTGTACTGTGCTGCATGGTGTTGTGGTTGCAAAGATGGACCTCGCCATGGATGTCGGGAGTGAAGTTGCTGATCATGCAGCCTGTTGCGCACAGTTTGAGTCGTAACACGACGTCCTGTGGCTGCACAGAAAGCATTATTTAACATGGTGGCGTTGCTGTCAGGGTTCCTCTGAGCCATAATCTGTAGGTAGCTGTCATCCACTGCAGTGGTAGCCCTTGTATGGCCTGAGCAAGGTATGTCATCGACAGTGTGTCTCTCTGTATCTCCTCCATGTCTGAACAACATCGCTTTGGTTCACTCCGAGACACCTGGACAGTTCCCTTGTTGAGGCCCTTCTTGGCACAAAGTAACAATGTGGACATGATCGAACCGCGGTATTGACCGTCTAGGCATGGTTGAACTACAGACTGTATGAGCCGTGTACCTCCTTTCTGGTGGAATGACTGGAAGTGATCGGCTTTGGACCCCCTCCATCTAATAGGTGCTTCTTATGCATGGTTGTTTACATCTCTGGGTGGGTTTAGTGACATCTCTGAACAGTCAAAGGGACTGTGTCTGTGGTACTATATCCAGTGTCAACAGTTTGTTGTTCTCCTCATTTTCCTTAACCATTAGAACTGTCTTTGCAGTGTTACAGATTGTTACACCAAGCATGATTATACCAATGTACACACATGATCATGATCCCCCCCCCCCGAGGGGCTCGCTGCTGTTTGGCGGGTTTGTGCTTGCCTACCGTGGGCTCCCAATCTTTGCAGCATCTTTTCCTGTCCATTCTGCATGTCCATCATCTTGCTGTTCTTTTTCCCATCCCTTGGGGAACATGTCTGGGCTATTTTTGGAAATGTATTTGGCATTTTCAGTCGTCAGTATCAGAATACTCTCCAATGTTCCTTCTTTCTTTCTTCGTTCACCTTCTCCTATCATTTCTCTGTTTTGACGTTTGAGGTTCCTCTTTTTCTTCCTCCCTGTACACTCCTGGTGGCCGGCCCATGTGTGTGACATGTAACAGGTGACTGGGTAACCCGTAATACCCTGCCTTGGGTTGGCAGGTAGGATTTGCACATGCCTGCTGGTACAGGCCAGGCCCTTGGAGGCACAAAAATTAGTTCTATGTGGTGACTTCAGTATATGATTGTTGGTAGATCTCCTAAACTCATATGATCTGATGTAGACTGTATTTTTTCCAACTAGAGTGCAGGGGAACAGTAACACAGCCACAGACAAAATTTTTATTCATTCTTCATTACGAAATGGGCATTCTGTTAGTAAAAGGGTGAATGGCCTTACAGACTATGATGCACAAGTGCTACATCTACATCTACATCTACATCTACATCTACATGATTACTCTGCAATTCACATTTAAGTGCTTGGCAGAGGGTTCATCGAACCACAATCATACTATCTCTTTACTATTCCACTCCTGAACAGCGCGCGGGAAAAACGAACACCTAAACCTTTCTGTTCGAGCTCTGATTTCTCTTATTATATTTTGATGATCATTCCTACCTATGTAGGTTGGGCTCAACAAAATATTTTCGCATTCGGATGAGAAAGTTGGTGACTGAAATTTCGTAAATAGATCTCACCGCGACGAAAAACGTCTTTGCTTTAATGACTTCCATCCCAACTCGCGTATCATATCTGCCACACTCTCTCCCCTATTACGTGATAATACAAAACGAGCTGCCCTTTTTTGCACCCTTTCGATGTCCTCTGTCAATCCCACCTGGTAAGGATCCCACACCGCGCAGCAATATTCTAACAGAGGACGAACGGGTGTAGTGTAAGCTGTCTCTTTAGTGGACTTGTTGCATCTTCTAAGTGTCCTGCCAATGAAACGCAACCTTTGGCTCGCCTTCCCCACAATATTATCTATGTGGTCTTTCCAACTGAAGTTGTTCGTAATTTTAACACCCAGGTACTTAGTTGAATTGTCAGCCTTGAGAATTGTGCTATTTATCAAGTAATCGAATTCCAACGGATTTCTTTTGGAACTCATATGGATCACCTCACACTTTTCGTTATTTACCGTCAACTGCCACCTGCCACACCATACGACAATCTTTTCTAAATCGCTTTGCAACTGATACTGGTCTTCGGATGACCTTACTAGACGGTAAATTACAGCATCATCTGCGAACAACCTAAGAGAACTGCTCAGATTGTCACGCAGGTCATTTATATAGATCAGGAATAGCAGAGATCCCAGGATGCTTCCCTGGGGAACACCTGATATCACTTCAGTTTTACTCGATGATTTGCCGTCTATTACTACGAACTGCGACCTTCCTGACAGGAAATCACGAATCCAGTCACACAACTGAGACGATACCCCATAGGCCTGCAGCTTGATTAGAAGTCGCTTGTGAGGAATGGTGTCAAAAGCTTTCCGGAAATCTAGAAATACGGAATCAACTTGAGATCCCCTGTCGATAGCGGCCATTACTTCGTGCGAATAAAGAGCTAGCTGCGTTGCACAAGAACGATGTTTTCTGAAACCATGCTGATTATGTATCAATAGATCATTCCCTTCGAGGTGATTAATAATGTTTGAATACAGTATAAGCTCCATGACCCTACTGCAAACCGACGTCAATGATATAGGTCTGTAGTTTGATGGATTCCTACTACCCTTCTTAAACACTGGTGCGACCTGCACAATTTTCCAATCTGTAGGTACGGATCTATTGGTGAGCGAGCAAGCTATTGTATCAGCGTAATCTGAAAGGAACCTAATCGGTATACAATCTGGACCTGAAGACTTGCCCGTATCAAGCGATTTGAGTTGCTTCACAACCCCTAAGGTATCTACTTCTAAGAAACTCGTGCTAGCAGCTGTTCGTATTTCAAATTCTGGAATATTCCATTCATCTTCCCTGGTGAAGGAATTTCGGAAAACTGCGTTCAATAACTCCGCTTTAGCGGCACAGTCGTCAGTAACAGTACCATCGGCACTGCGCAGCGAAGGTATTGACTGCATCTTGCCGCTTGTGTACTTTACATACGACCAGAATTTCTTCGGATTTTCTACCAAATTTCGAGACAATGTTTCGTTGTGGAACCTATTAAAGGCATCTCGCATTGAAGTTCGTGCCAAATTTCGCGTGTCTGTAAATTTTACCCGATCTTCGGGATTTCGCATTCTTCTGAACTTCGCATGCTTTTTCCGTTGCCTCTGCAACAGCGTTCGGACCTGTTTTGTGTACCATGGGGGATCAATTCCATCTCTGACCAATTTATGAGGTATGAATCTCTCAATTGTTGTTGCTACTATATCTTTGAATTTGAGCCACATCTCGTCTACATTAGCATAGTCAGTTCGAAAGGAACTAAAAGGCTTTTGTACTCAAACAAACGTCACATATAATCGCAAACTATGTATGAAAGCTAATCCAATGGCAACAGAGAGTTTGTTGAACCTCATTAAGGAACAGGAATGGCAGGATGTTTATAGTGCCGACAACATTGGTGACAAATATAATGATTAACTTCTCATGGTTGTGATTCACAGTCATATATTTCTTAAAAGACATCGTAGTCGCCATTGGCTGTATGAAATATTTATTATTACGATTACAATTTCGGCCTTAAGGCCATTTTCGAGTAACACTGCGAAAGTTACCTAAAACGTAAGGCAACTTTTACAGTGTTACTTGAAAATGGTCCTAAGGCTGAAATTGCATTCGTAATAATAAATATTTCATACAGTCAACGGTGACTACGATGTCTGTTAAGAGACAAATATAATGCTTTCCTTAACACATTTCTCAAGCTCTTTGAGAGTTGCTTTCTGTTAGAACGTTCTAAATGGGGTAATAGCAGTAAAAGGCAGCCTGGGTGTCTGGCTAGTGGAATAAGGATATCATGTAGGGGGGGGGGGGGGGGGGGGAAGAAAAAATGGTAATTATATCAAAATATTAAATGTAGTCACTATCAAGCTACAGTAGCTTATTACAAACAGTATGTAAGATGCTTAAAAATGTTACTAAGAAGGCAAAGAGTTTGTGGTATGCAAATAAAATAGCTAATTCACAGGATAAAATTAAAACCATATGGTCAGTTGTGAAGGAAGTGTCTGGTCAGCAGCACAAAGTCGACACTATAAAGTCGTTTTGTAGTAAAAATATTTCTGTTACTAATAAGTCAGATATATGTGCAGTATTTAACAATCATTTTCTGAGCATTGCTGGTGAATTAAATAAAAGCTATAGGGAATTACATAACTCTTGGAAAATGCCTTTCGGAGACTGATGTGTGAAATACTCCTCTGTGGTACTGACAAGGAAGAGATTGGGTCAATAATCAAATAATTGAAGACTGAGGACTCTCATGGATATGATGGAGTGCCTAGTAGAATATTAAAGTACTGTGAAGCACATGGTAGCCCTGTGCTTAGCCATATTTGTAAATTTTTCATTAAGAATGGTCAGTTTCCTGAACGATTAAAGTATCCAGTAGTAAAGTTACTTTATGGAAAGGGAGAAAGGGATAATTTAGACAGTTTTAGACCTATTTCTATGCCATCAGTGTTTGCTAAAGTTATTGAAAAGGCTGTATATGTAAGGATAATTGATCATTCTATATCACATAATTTGCTATCAAATGTACAGTTTGGCTTTATAAGCCGTTTAACAACTGAAAATGCTATATTCTCTTTTCTCTGTGAGTTACTGGATGGATTAAACAAAAGGTTTCAACACTAGGCATATTTTTTGATTTAACTAAGGCGTTTGATTGTGTTGATCACAAACTATTGCCCCAGAATTTGGACCATTATGGGATATGGGGAGTAGCTCACAAGTGTTTCACCTCCTCCTTCAACAACAGACAAGAAAAGGTCATTATTCACAGTGTTGAGAATGGCTATGATGTGGGGTCTGAGTGGGCCCCAGGGATCACTGTTGGGGCCACTCCTGTTCCTTATTTATATAAATGATATGCCCTCTAGTTTTATGGGTAATTCTAAAATATTTCTGTTTGCTGATGACACTAGCTTGGTAGTAAAGGATGTTGTGTGCAACATTGGCTCTGTTTCAAACAGTGCAGTTCTTGACATAAGTTCATGGCTTGTAGAAAATAAACTAATGCTAAATTACAGTAAGTTTAGTTTTTACAGTTTCTAACACACAATTCAACAAATACCCGACATTTTAATTGTTGTGTACTGGCAAGACAGCCAATCCACTGTGACGGGTAGCCGAAAGGCACGCGTTAAAGCTCACGCAGGCTGGCGTGGGGTCTGGAACAGGACACGGAAATGAGCTAGCAAAAACAGGACGTAGCTGTGGAATACTTAACTTTAATCCATAATTGGTGAACATCGGTCTGACGGTACATGCATCACAAGATAAATAGCAAATGATAATGGCGCCTTGCTAGGTCGTAGCAAATGACGTAGCTGAAGGCTATGCTAACTATCGTCTCGGCAAATGAGAGCGTAATTTGTCAGTGAACCATCGCTAGCAAAGGCTGCTGTACAACTGGGGCGAGTGCTAGGAAGTCTCTCTAGACCTGCCGTGTGGCGGCGCTTGGTCTGCAATCACTGACAGTGGCGACACGCAGGGTCCGACGTATACTAACGGACTGCGGCCGATTTAAAGGCTACCACCTAGCAAGTGTGGTGTCTGGCGGTGACACCACATTAATTTCACAGACTAGGCATATGATTAGTGAAACTGAACAATTAGATTTCTAGGTGTTCAGATAGATAGTAAACTGTCGTGGAAAGCCCACATTCACGATCTTGTTCAAATACTTAATGCTGCCATTTGCACTGTTCGAATGGTATCTGACGCAAGTGATTGTTTGACACAAAAATTAGTCTACTTTGCTTATTTCCATTCACTTATGTTGTATGGTATTGTATTTTGGAGTAACTCTTCCCATTCTAAAAGGATATTTTTGGCTCACAAACGGCCAGTTTGGGCAATAATTGGTGTAAGTTTGCGAACCTCTTGTTGACACTGTTCACTAGTCGGGGTATTTTAACTTTGGTCTCTCTATATATTCTTTCCTGTCATTTCTTGTTAAGTGTCACCTTATTCCCAAGAATTAGCAGCTTTCACTCAGTTAATACTCGGCAGAAATCCAGTCTGCATTTAGATCATACTCTCTTAACTCTTGTGCAGAAATGTGTGCAATATACTGCTGCATCCACTTTCAGTGAGCTACCACAAGAATTGAAAAATGTTAGCAGTAATCCATGCTCTTTCAAATCGAAACTGAAGTTTCCTCATGGGTCACTCCTTCTATTCTTTTGAGGAGTTCCTTGAAAAGTTAAGCTGATTCTTATGTTATATTGTTCATTGTGCATGCTTCAACTTGTGGCTTGATTTTTTTTTTTCGGTTCATAAACATTTTATTTTGTCTGTTATTACTTTTATGTTGTAATTTCATTTACTGACACGTTGCATGACCTTGGAGATTTGCTCCTCAATTTGGTCTTACGGAACTAGACATGTAAATAAATAAAACTATAGATTTCGAACCTGATGCACTGCTACCACTGTCATCGTTACAACCATGCTGGAGAGTCCTGTCAACACCCAGCTAAATGTATAACCTGTGGTAGGGATGCTCACGAGGACGATTGCCGCCTCCTCCTCCTCCTCCTCCTCCTCCTCCTCCTCCTCCTCCCACCCATTGCATCAACTGCAATGGTGACCATGCCATCTCCTCCCACGATTGTCCCATGTGTCTCAACGAGCAGGCTGTCCAGGAAATCTGGGTGAAGGAAAAAGTGCCTTACCTGGTCGCTCGCATGTTGTTTGCTAGTCGCAAACCCTGTGTTCTACCATCTGGCACCCACAGTACTGTTATCGCTACATCTTGCCCCACGAAGGACATGGCCACGCAGACATGCGACCTCACAGTGGTTGTGAAATCGTCCAGTGTCATGGTAGAATCACCATCTCCTCTTCCAGCTGTGCAACACGTCACCAAACCTTCGCTTCACGGGATGAAGTCACCAGCTACACAACTGGCAGGCCGGAAAGGACAGAAGGAATATTGCCGCGAATACTTCCTACATCCCTCCAGCCAATCAACACCTAAGTCTTTCTCTGCTAACTGGAAAGTCTCTTAGAAGTCAGACAAAGGCAAACTGTCTTCTCCTTCACCAACTCGAAGATCCTCTTCGACAGTGTCGCCACGTGATACCCTCACCTGGCCGACCTCCGTGTTGCCAGTGGACACCACCAACCACTTTTCCATCCTGGACTCCTCAGGGCGACAGCAGAATAATACCGACACTTCTGCAGACCTCATGGGGCAGGATTCTCCTGTGTCTGTGCCTTGTAGCAGCAAGTCTTTGAAAGCTGGTACTCAGCAGCTGCCGAGGTGACACCCCTTCATTTTTCCTCATCTAGACTCCAATGGAACATTCATGGCCTTCAGCCCAACAAAGAGGATTTATGGCTGCTCTTAGACTCATAGCGTCCACTTGTACTCTCCCTTCAGGAAACAAAATTGCGTCCTCACAGCTGCTTTGAGTTCTCACATTTCGTCCCGGTTTGTTTTCACCTTCCCCCTGAGGTTGGCATTCCATCTCATGGGGAAGTCATGCTGCTCATACAGGATGATATTCATAGTCAACCCATCTCCCTGGCTACCCACCTTCAAGCTGTTGCAGTTCACCTTTTCCTTTCTCACTTGACCATTTCCATTTGTACTGTTTACATCCCTCCATTGTATGATGTCACCAGGGCAGACTCCGTCCATCTTATTGGGCAGCTACCCAACCCCTTTCTGCTACTCGGTGACTTTGATGCACAACATACCCTTTGAGGTTCCAGAAAATTTCTAAGAGGTGCCCTCTTGGCTGAACTCCTTAATTAACTTAACCTCTTCTGCCTTAACACAGGAGCACCCATACTTCTTTCAGACTCCACACACACCTGTTCCCTTTTGGACCTATCCTTGTGCACTGCCCAGCTTGCCCATCATCTCAAGTGGTCCGTTCTCTGACACCTACATGAGCGACCACTTGCCGTGGGCTGTCCGTTTGCTGACTCCTACCCCACTTCCGCACGCACCCAAATAGCAGCTTACTAAGGCCGACTGGAGGCTTTACTCCTCCCTGATGTCCTTCGACGAACAACATTTCCCCAGTTGTGATGCCCAGGTGGAATATCTTACAAACATTATCCTAACCACCGCAGAATGTTCCATTCCTCACACATCCTTTTTACCACTCAGTGTCCTGGTCCCTTGGTGGACTGTGGCACTGGGACGTGCTCTCCGTGTTTTCAACCATCATCCTACAATGGCAAACTGCATTCATTATAAACAGATGCATGCACAGTGTCGTTGTGTTCTTTGGGATAGCAAAAGAGCTAGCTGGATTTCATTCACTAGTTGTTTAACAGTGCCAGTCCCTCTTCTGTCGTGTGGGCCAACGTCCAATGGCTCTCTGGGACCAAGATCCGCTCCCCAATTTCCAGCTGGACAGTAATAGACAATGTCATCCAGGACCCAGTTGCTATTTCCAACACCTTGGGCTGCCATTTTGTGGAGATTTCGACCTCATCCCACTATCACCTTGCCTTCGTCCCTCAGAAACTAGCGGAGGAGGCTTGAGCAACTGTGAGTGCTACAATGCCACCTTTACTATGAGGGAGCTCTATTGTGCTCTCACTTCATCCCTATCCTCGACCCCAGGGCCAGACGCTGTTCGCATTTAGATGTTGCAGCACCTTTCTCTTGCGGGCAAGCACTTTCTGCTTAATATGTACAACCACATCTGGGCAGAGGGCATCTTTCCCAGACACTGGCGTGAAGCCACTGTCATACCCATACCTAAGCCTGGTAAGGACAAACACCTTCCTTCAAGCTACAGCACCATTTCTCTCACTAGCTATGTTTGCAAGGTGATGGAATGTATGATTCATGCCCGGCTGGTATGGCGGCTCGAGTCTTGTGATTCACTAACGAATGCGCAGTGTGGATTTCGAGCATGGTGTTCTGCAGTTGACCGTCTCGTCACTTTGTCCACCCATGTCATGAATGGTTTTCTGCAGAAATCTCAAACTGTGGCTGTGTTTTTCGATTTGGTCAAAGCTTACAACACCTGTCGGAGGACTGATATTCTCTGTACTCTCTACACATGGAGCTTCTGTGGCAGCCTGCCCTGTTTCCTTCAGGAATTTTTTAAAGACAGAGTATTCAAAGTACATGTGGGTTCTGCCTTGTCGGACACATTTATTCAGGAAAATGGTGTGCCTCAAAGTTCCATCCTGAGTGTAATCCTCTTTGCTATCGCAATTAACCCTATAATGGCCTGTCTCCCACTGGGCATCTCTGACCTTTTTTTTTTTTTGACGATTTTCCTATCTACTGCAGTTCTCCGTGGACTTGTCTCATTGAGCAGCGTCTGCAGCTCTGTCATGATCATCTTTACTCATGGTGAATCGACAGTGGTTTTCGTTTTTCCACTGACAAAACCGTTTGTATGAATTTCTGGTGGCTTCTTCCACCGTCTTTACATCTTGGGCACGTTGCTCTTCCATTCATTGAAACTACAAAATTCCTGGGGCTCATGCTCAATAGAAAATACTCTTGGTCCTCCCCTGTGTCTAAAAGCCCTCTGTATGTGGTCCCTCAGTGTCCTATGTATCCTCAATGGTACTTCCTGGGGCGCATATCAAACCATCCTCCTCTGTTTGTACCGGTCCCTTGTCCATTCGAAACTAGAGTGTGTGTGTTTCGTTTATGCATCTGCATGTCCGTCCGTATTACACCATCTCAATACTATCCACCATTGTGGCATCCATTTGGCCTTTTACACTAGCCCGATTGAGAGTTTGTATGCAGAAGCAGCCCAACAACTGCTGTCGTATCACAGTGACTTTCTCCTCAGCAGATATGCATGCCGTTGGTCTGCCATGCAAGGCCATCCATCCTATGCCTCCTCCTGCCTCCGCCTTTGAGGACTCCTTTGATCATCAGTATGGGGCGCATCCCTCTTCTCTGTTACCTCCTGGAGTTCGCTTTCGGCTCTTTCTCCGGCAGCTTTCCCAGTGGGTGTGAACCTTTCACCACCTTGGTTTCGTGCAGCAGCCCATGTTCACCTTAGCCTTCATTCGCTTCCTAAGGACACTGCTCCAACATCACTCTATCATCTTCAGTTTCATGACCTTTGTGTGGCATTTCGCAGTAGTACCTTTGTGTACACTGATGGCTCTCGAACTGACCATGGTGTTGGGTATGCCTTCGTCATTGGCATCGACATTTTTCGATATCGGTTTCCGGAACAATGCTCAGTAATTACAGCAGAGCTCTTCACCCTCCATCAGGCCGTGCAGTACATCCAGCGACACAGGCCTTTCATTTGTGCCATCTGCTCAGGCTCTCAGTGCTCTTCAAAGCCTCTGTGTGCTGCACACTGTCCATCCCTTACTGCAACTGGTTCAGGGAAGTTGTTACTTGCTCACTCTTGATGGAGACACTGTGATGTTTATGTGGGTTCCTGGTCATGTTGGTCTGATAGGAAACGAGGCTGCTGATGTTGCTGCCAAGGCTACAGTCCTTGTATCTCAGCCCACTAATTCTTATATTCCCTCTGATGATGTCGGTGTTGCCGTCTGTCAGCAAGCGGTGTCACTGTGGCACCACTACTGGTCCTCCCTTCATGGGAACAAGCTCCAGGTTATTAAGCTTCTCCCAGCGGCTTGGATGACCACCTCTTGGGCCTCTCACCACGCGGAGATCATTTTAACAAGGTTACGTGTTGGGCACTGTCTCTTGAGACATCGCCATTTGTTAAGTGGTGCTCCCCCACCACTTTGTGCACAACTTTTGACTGTCTGTCGTTTCCTGATGGAATACTCATTTTTCAGCTGCTTACATTCCCGTTTGTGTTTGCCGTCTGAGTTATCGGCCGTTTTAGTGAATGACACTAGGACTGTCGACCACATTTTACTTTTGGTCCTTCATAGCAATATGGCAAAGGCCATTTAATTTTTGTTCTGGACCTCCGTCATTCTATGGTGTATTTTATAGACCTTTCTCCACATTCTTGTTTTTAGCTGTCTTCTCTTCCATCGAATAGGATGGACGTGCAACAGTTTTTAACTCCTGCCCTTTGTCTTCATATTCCACAGTTTTGACATGGGCACATATGACCGTAGTTGTTTTTGCACCCTAAAACAGAACAAAACAATGATCATGATCATGATCATGTTCATGATCATCATCATCATCATCTTCTTGTTCAGTGTGTTAACGGAGTTTTCTGTCACTTCAATGTGCATGTGGGCAAGTTTGCTGGGCATATAATGTTAGCTATTAGGTACATAAAAATAAACTTGCTGCATTGTAGAAACAATGCTTTTTTGATTCTTGTTTTACTCTGTCAGGGATATCCCACAGTGTGTTTGACTTACTGTGTTTTGACATAGTTATTAATGGACAGTGGTTTTGTAGTGACCTTACACAGGCTCCACAACCAAAACAAAGTTCCCAGGTAGACATAAAGCAATATCAACTTTATTTTAACAAACATAAAAGTCTTGCATCACATAAAATTAACTATTGTAACTAATTGTCTGAATAAAGAACATAAAACTCTTCTGAAATTATGTGAACTGTTTCTGGAGTTTGTGACAAATGGACAACTCTAGACCTTATATATCTGGTGTGGACCACTTTGACTGTTGAATGAAATTAGAACAACTTCAGAGTACAGACAGATCAAAAGGGAATTGATATCTGTTAACCACAAGCACTAAATTCAGTAAGCTGGTGAATACAGAGTCCTTGCACCTGAGTACACAGAGGCAAGTGGACTTACGTGTCCTGATACACCACCTCTCCCCTCCCCAGGTGAAGAGACGGTTGATCATTTCAACATCTCGGAAGTGAGTCAGAGGTGTCCATTGCAGGTGGTCACCCTGGACCCTCCCTGTTGATGTCCAATGGGACGGGAGCTGCTTGTCTCCTTGTCGTGGATGTCAGCATTGTGCTGACCAGAGGGCTCCAACTGCTAAATTTTGTGGTGCTGCGGCAGTGGATCAACCCTCTCAGAACCCGGATGATGGCTGCCTGGAACAAAAAGACTAGTGGAGTACCTTGGTCCTTTTGAGGATGAAGCTGATTAATGTGCCTGTGAGCCATGGCTGGTCCGGGAGGCAGATTGCCTGACCCAAGTGCTTAATGACCTGCACCGGGACCACCAATGTGTACCCAGTGGCACAACCCTTGTCCCCACATTGTTATGAAAGTGACACCAATGTAGCAGTGGCCCTGATAGATGGTCATTGTGGGCCACCGGTTTGGCTAGAGAACTGAGTTACTGACTGTGTGGATGCAAACATGCATTACCGATGGCACGAATGCAGTGTTTGTGTGAAAACACACTCCTGGAGAGTCACTGGAGCCTGCATGCTGTCCAGCCAGCAGTCGAGATGCTTTGGAACTAGAGTGTTGTGTTATGGAGCAATCCTGAACTCAGACATAGGGGGACTCAGCCACTTCCAAATGTAATTTCTTGAAAAGATCCAATGCCAAAATTTTCATAGCTCTTTTTGTTGAAACTACCTAGACATGAGCCATAAAAGGCAATCCGTGATTCTGTATGGTGGATCTAAATCATCATTATACAGTAATGTTATTGTTACTGTAATTCTTCAACTGTTTGGCAAATGGTTGAAGCGGCTGCGACCCCAGCTCCTTGTAGGTAGGCACATTGGTAATTGTTGTGAAGGTTCCTATGTCAGTGTGGAACTTGACTAGAATGGTGTTAATTTGTAATTCCAATGTCAGCGTACTGGTCAACCTGTGTAACACTGGCTGAACTTGGAGAACATTCAGACCTGGCCTCCAAACATCAGTTTCAGTATCCAAATCTATATCCCAAAGGCGCATGTTATCTAAGGTCATTTTGTTGGTGGAGTTACATCTTCCATCTTGGTCCCAGTTTGCAACAAAATGTACATTTTGCTTTTCTAAAATAGTCCTGTTACCATTGGTGAGAGAGGAAACAATTGCTGCAGGACCGCAACACCCTTAAAACCCACTCATTCAAATTCTCTGGGGGGATAGTGTGGGGGTAGTTGTGTTCTGAGAACCTGTGCTTCCTGAACATTATTGGTGCAGCCAGTGCCTGCATGCTGGACAAGTTGAAAACAACTGATATGGCTCTCGTACAGCTGCAGTTTCATCAAATCCTTCCAATGTCCCTTGTCCTGTTAATGTACAAGGATCATGTGTCTAAACAAAATGTCACTATAGGATTGTTTACATTTCAAACTAGTGCACTGGAAATGACAGTCCTGAGAAAGATCCTGTAACTGCATTTTCCATTCTTGGTACATTTGACGATCCTTTTTGTGACAGCTAAAAAAATTTGTGGCAAGCAGTTGCCACATGTATCTGGGAATCACAATATCACCTTAAGACGGTCGTACACTAAGTCAAATCCCACGTTTGATCTTGGGGCTCAGCTATTAGAGGAATCCTATAAACTTCAAGACCTGAATAGGCTAATAAAAAGACTTGTTGCTGGGTATCACCTCAGATTGCCTGTGGGGAAATCTTCTTATGAAAAGCAGGAATGGCGGTGACACTGACTCGATTCCTTTTACCATTTAGTTGATCTGTGAAAGTCAGTTAGATACTTCTGGTGGCATGTTGATGCCAGCTAACTTCTCAAACAGTGGTACATGGGTGTGCTGCATCACTTGCTGTGACTGTTGTAACGTCTGCGTTGAGAGCGGCCGTACTGAAAGGAGAATTGAACATCAGAACACCAGTTACATGATACAAAATCTTGTGGAAAACTGTCCTGAAATCACAATTTACTTTCGGAATTGTCACAATTTGTACAACTGCCTTTACTGAACACCTTTTCACCAATGACTGTAGTGACCTTAAGCTGGCTCCCCAGGAAAAAAAAATTCCCAGGTAGAAATAAAACAATATCAACTTTATTTTAACAAACATAAAAGCCTTTTTTCACATAAAATCCACCGATGTAATTAATTGTCTGAACAAGAATTATTAAGAGCTTTTGAGATTATGTGAACTGAGTCTGGCGTTTATGGCAAACTGACAACTCTAGAACTTAAATGTCTCATGTGGAGCACTATCACCATTGGGTGAAATTAGAATAAATTCAAAATACAGACGGACTACAAGGGAATGACTGTCAGTTAATCGCAAGTACTAAGTTCAATAAACCAGCGAATACAAACTCATTGCACCCAAGTCCAAAGAGGCCAAGTCGTAGAGGTGGAGGCTCATTGCTGACCGATGGCTTACCATTGTTGAGGTGAAGGAATGAAAGCATGCTCTTTTTAAATAATAGAAAAAAATTTCACCTTGTAGAGGCAGCAGAGAGAATTTGACAGGAACACTGTAAATTAGTAATGCTTTACATTATCGGGAATAGAGAATGTGATTTAATGTAATTCGTTAAAATTTTAAAAAAGATTTTGCAAACATCTTTTACTACATTATATGGACTACAAGATGCACTTTTTTCTTTGAAAAATTTCCTCCAAAATTCATGTGCATCTTATACTTGAAATTAATGTAAAAATGCTCAGTTTTTGATTTAAAATTCCCACCAGTTTTAAAAATGGCCATGTATTTTACACTGTGGGATACCTATCTGTATCTGGCAACACTGGATTCAGATGGCAGCAGCAGTGCATTGATGCAACGAATATGAGTTGTGGGGATTCACAAGCTTGCTAACACTGTCTCCCTCCTGCCCCACCATGACAAACCCAGAACACTGTGGCCTGTGATGCATCATTGCAGTCTATGGTGCCAATGATCTTGAACTGAAAGTGATTTGTGTTATCAGTAACAGTACAATATTTTTGTTAGTAGCTAGTTTCATAATGAAAAAAAAAAAAGGTATTCAGACGATATGGGCTATGAATTGAAAGTAATAGCATATACAAAAAAACATGGAAACAGAGCAGCTGAGTGGCATTTTGGCCCTCCACCAATTTGGGGGGGGGGGGGGACATTTGCATTTGGTGGTCTAGTTAGTTTACCAATAGGTGACACTGTAAGCACCTGAACATAAACGAGTTGAGCTACAAATGACAGATGAAACACAATAAGACGCCTATGGTTTGAGTTGCACATTACACCATCCGTACTATTATTACACTGTTAGTTAGGTAAGCCCATCCACCACGGCAACGTTGTGCCAAATTGGATTGGAAAAATTGATTTTTAATTGTCCTGGGGCCAAAAACCACATAAAAAGCAAAATGACATTGGTTTCTGATTGTCGTGAGACTGATGCAAGACATGTTCAATATGCTGTCCACTGTTTTCTGCCACAAGTTGAAACTGACAAACAGCATGTTTCACAACATATCAGAGTGTCTTGAGGATCATGTTCAGAATGTGTTGTGCAGTGCATGCCTTCAATTCACTACATTCATAATTGGAGTGCTGAACACATCGTCTTTTGCATAACCTCACAGACAGAAGTCACACAGATTAAGATCAGGGCATGTGGATGGCCATGCTGTAGGGAAATGACAGCTGACAATTGTAGCATTTCAGAAATGCCTCTGCAGCAGCTGCTTCACTGGTTGTGCAATGTCCAAAGAAGCACTACCTTGCATAAATATGGTTCTACCCACACATCCACACTATTGAAGGGTTAGATGGTGCTGGTGCACAAGACTCTTATAGCATTTACCAGTGCTGGTACGGGTAATAGAGCCTGCAGGACTCATGTTCTCAAAAAAATATGAGCCTATAATAAACAGTGCCGTCAGTCCCGCACTACACAAAGTCATCTTTTTGCAGAATGAAATGGTACCAGTTGATATGCATGCGTATTTTCCATTGCCCATATTCTGCTATTCTGCATATTGACTTGGAGATGGAAGTGAGCTTTATCTGTCCACATTATGTTCCATGGCCATTGATTGTCCACTTTCATGCAAGCAAGAAATTCCAGAGCGCACATTTGTCTTGCTGGTAGGTCAGCAGGAATCAACTCCTGAAGATGGGTGATTTTGTATGGGTAGCAATGCAGGATGTTTTGTAGGATTTTATGCACTGGGCTTGCAGGAATGTCCAACATTCAGGCAATTCCCTGTGCACTGCTTGTTATCACCCCACCACTTGACCCCTTCCTGCAATGCTGTGGTCACATCTTTGACAGACATTGGATCTACTGCTTTCCTCCCTCTGCCACATTGCACTTCAAAAGAAACCTGTCTTTTTGAATTTTGTGATCATTTTCTCCAGTCCCGAAGCAGATGTCAGCCCAAAGCCATTTTTGTGTGAAAGAGTTTTACCAGCAATGTGCGATCTTTCATGGAGATAATCATGTTGGGTATCTGAGATACAAATGAGGAACAGCCTTGTCACGCACCTGCTGGTGTGCATATTCTGATGTTTACAGCTAGTGGTCAAATTTTTGCTAAATTTTTTTGTATTTCTTGATGTTTCCTCCTGCTTCAATAATATGCTGTTCAGATTTATGTCATTTGAGTAGTGGTTCTCTTTCTACAGTGTTTAGAAACTGGAACTTTAATATGGACACCCGATGTATCATCTGGCTCATTTCCTGCAGGTGTAGACCATTCTCAATTTGTGTGCCATTGCATAAAAGTTCTTTTCTCTAAACTTGCCTTTCATACAGTTGCCGTGACGCAATACATGCGCAGAGACGTGCTCTTCACATTTTCTGCTGTCATCCTATGTTGGCCAACTGTATACACAATAAGCAGCTCCGTGTGCGATGCTGTTGCATCATACGCGATAGCAAGAAGGCAAGCTGGGATTTCTTTACCAGCTCCTTTAATACCTTCACTCCCTCATCAGTTTTTTGGAGTTCAATCCGATGGATATCCGGCACGTCCAGTTTTTTCCTGACCTCTGGGCTGTCACACAGGATACCTTAGTGTAGCCGGCCGCAATCTCTTTAACTCATTGGGTCGACACTTTACTGAGATTTCGAGCTCTTCTAATTACCCACCAGATTTTCTCTCAAAGAAACGGGTAGCAGAAGAGCAGCCTCTTGCTTTTTCCTCTCAAGATCGCGAAAGCTATAATGCTGTTTTTTCTATGTGGGAACTCAGACATGCACTCTCCTCCTCTCGCTCTTCTGCTCCAGGACTGGATGGTGTCCACGTCCAAATGTTGCTGCATCTATCATACCCTAGTCTGTGCAACCTCCTTCGCCTTTATAATCGACTTTGGGTCGACAGTACCTTTCCCAGAAGATGGCGGGAAGTTATCATCATTCTTGTTCCGAAACCTGGAAAGGTCAAACATCTCCCCTCCAGCTCTCACCGAATCTATCTCACAAGTAGTGTTTGTAAGGTTTTGGAGCGTATGGTAAATCGCCATTTAGGCTGGTGGCTGGAGTCCTGAAACCTTTTAACAAGTGCCCAATGTGGCTTCCGAAAGCATCGTTCTGCAGTTGACCATGTTGTTGCTCTCTCCACTTACGTCTTGAACAATTTTCAGACATCTTCCTCACACTGTTCTCATGGGGCTTTCAAGGTCGGCTACCCCTTTCCATCCGTGAATTTATGACAGAGCACATTTAAGGTGCGGATGAACACTACTTTATCCCGTACTTTCTCCCAAGAAAACGGGGTGCCCCAGGTCTCCGTGCTAAGTGTTGTACTATTTGCCATCAACATAAATCCAATTATAGATTGTCTCCTTCCCGATGTTTTGCGGTCCCTCTTTGTCGATGATTTTACAATCTACTATAGCTCTCAACGGACCAGCCTTCTCGAACGACATCTTCAAGGATGTGTCGATTGCCAACACTCGTGGAGCATCGAAACTGGCTTCCAAGTTTCTCCCAGTAGGACTGTCTGTGTAAATTTTTGGCGTCATAAGGAGTTTTATCCGCCTTCCCTACATCTAGGCCCTGTTGACTTTTCTTTCGCAGACGTTACCAAATTCTTGGGACTTAGGTTTGACACAAAACTTTGTTGGTCTTCCCATGTTTCATATATTTCGGGTCACTGTCCGAGCTCCCTCAACACCCTCTGTGTTCTGAGTGGTACCTCTTGGGGAGTGGACCGAGTGGTACTCCTCCACCTATATCACATATTAGTGCACTCAAAATTGGACTTTGGAAGCATAGTTTACTCCTCTGCATGGCCGTCTATTCTTTGGCGTCTAGATTCTGTTCACCACCATGGATTGTGTTTAGCATCCAGAGCTTTTTACACTAGCCCTGTGGAGAGCCCTTACACTGAGACTGCTGAACCTCCGCTGTCCAATCTCCGAGCTGTCCTTCTGAGTCATTACGCTAGTCATCTGTCTTCCATGCCTGCTCATCTGACCTATGCCCTTCTTTTTGATGCCTCCTTGAAATTAGGGTATGCATGCAGCCCTTCGTCTCTACTACCACCAGGAGTCTGCTTCCGTCAGCTGCTACATTCACTTTCCTTCCAATTTCCTAAAACTTTCTTGACAAATGGAAGTACGGCGCCACCTTGGCTTTGTCCCCGGATCTGCCTTCTCTGTGATCTTTGTCAGCTTCCCAAGGATAGTACCTCCCCTATAGTTTATTGTCGGGCATTTGGTGCTCTGTGCGCACAAATGGAGGATGCCACATTTATTTACACTGACATCTCCAAGGCCACCTTTGGTGGCAGGATTGCCTATATTATTGACAGCACCCCTATTAGATTTTGGCTTCCTGACCAGTGTTCTGTTTTTACTGCGGAGCTTTACACTGTTCTCCAGGATGTCCAATACATCCGTTGCCATCAGCAGGTGCAGTATATTATATGCTCGGATTCGCTCAGCTCTCTTCTCAACCTCCAAGCTCTTAATTCCGTCCACCCTCTGGTCCACTGGATTTAGGACTGCCTCCATATGCTCCACTGGGGGGCATCTCTGTGGCATAACTGAATCCCTTCGTATGGTTTCCTTTGTCAATCTGTAGAGCGTTTTATGCCGCTGTGTTGCTCTTTTATGGCACACACATTGGTCTGCACTTCAGGATAATAAATTATGGGACATAAAACCTCTTCCCTGTGCTTGGACCTCTTCCCACCAGTCGTCGGGAGGAGGTAATTTTAACTAGACTCTGGACTGGGCACTGTCTTTTTAGCCATCGACATCTTTTAAGTGGTGATCTTCCCAAGCTTTGTCCCCACTGCTCTCAATTGTGGATGGTGAGACACCTTTTACTTCAGTGCCCCTATTTTAATCCGCTACGTGCCTGTCTACAGCTGCCGCCTGATATATCTTCCCTTTTAGCAGATGACTCACGCTCAGCTTATCGTATCGTTGAGTTTATCAGTGTTAGTGAGAAGACATCGGTCATCTGAAGCTTTTTTTCGGGGAAAACAACCTCCTTCAATAGCACTTTTTTTAAGATTTCCTTCTGTTTTTAGTTTCCCTCCTTGAGTTTCGCTCCCATTGCTGCTGATTTAAATTCCTGTTTTTACGTTTCACTAAGCCACACAATGGGCATTTATGACCGTAGCTTTTTTGCACCTTAAAACCATAATCTAAAAAATTAAAAAAAAAGTCTAACAGTTGTAATGAGAACAGCAATGAAATTTCATACAGGTTCCAGAGGACAGTCAGGACAGTGTACACAATGCAGTTCACAATTAGTTCCTGAGAGCATAGTCCAAGTAATTATTATGATGAATGTACAAAAGTAAATGAGAGAGAGAACTCTGTGCTCCAGGGTTATATGATGTTTGTTTGTTTATTGGTGAACCGTGATGGCATCGATTATTGACAGTGCATGCAGGCCACAGTGTGGTGCTGTCCTCTGATGTTTGATTGTGCTGCCACCTCGTAGCCAATGAAATACTGCCTGGCAGTGGCAGGGGCAGGTTGAATAGTAACAGCTTGCCTCTGGCATATGCTTCTACAGTGTTACCACATTGGCTTTCAGCTACCCACTTGTTAAGGCACAGTCAAACAGAGAGTAGGTTAGCACTTCGAGCAACGTACATTGTTGCCTGGTGCAGTAAATGATAGATAGATGCAGGTGCTTAAACCTTGAAGTGAAAAAAGAAGAAGAAGAAGAAGAAGAAGAAGAAGATAGACTGTTAGCCGAGTTCAATACTAGATCATTCATATACACCACAGTGATTGAACACCACAAAACGCACCAAAAAATCAACTTTATATCAATGAAGATTTACACGTGAGCAGACCTCAGATTCTATAGTTTGTACTTACAAATTTACTTACAGATTTACTTTATTGTAGCAATGCAATGTGTTTAATTTTGCAGTATTATTCATGCTGAGCTACAATGATGTATCTTCCAGGTATTGGGGCTGACGATGCGTTTATATTCTGCAAAATGTGGCAATGTATTAAAGCAGAGAGAAACAGCTGGACAGTGGTGAAATTAATGGAGGAAGCATTGTCGAATGCGGCACTATCAATGTTCGTAACATCTCTTACAACTGCAGCTGCTTTTTATACCTCATGTGTGAGCTACATAACAGCAATAAGGTGTTTTAGGTGAGCATTGTCTTAGTTTTTATTGTTACTAAACTTCATTATGTTGAAGTCATTATTCTAGAGAATTCTTGTTTAATGAACATTTATCTTTGGAATGTATTAAAATGTCATTAATGTTTTTGTGGTCTTTTGTTTCAGTATTTTTGCAGGCACTGCAACATTGGCAAATTTTGGGATGATGGTTACTTGGCTACCTGCTAGTGTTGTGGTGTCAGAATACTGGTGCTGTAGATCTAGGTTTCCCTTTCGGTGGCTGAGATCAGAAAATGTATGTTCCTGTGGTGGAAGATTTTTGTCTTTTGACAAACTGGTCGTTACAGTTGTTTTGAAATTTAAATACATGTGGCTCACAATGTTAGGCATTTTGGGATTAATAAGTGTTGTTATTGTATTCTGGTGGCCACGTTTTAGTCTTCCAGACACAAGAGACTTCCAGCTGTTTGACAGCAGCCATCCATTTGAACAGTATGAGTTGTACTACTCAGAGAAATTCCTTTTCGAAAGAATTAACAAGGTAAGCAGACAACTGAATGCTCTTAATTTATCTTTCATTGTAATTGACCAATTAACCAGAGACAAAAACTGAAATAATAAACTTTTGCTCATTATTGTGAAACAAGTTAAAACTACCAGGCACAAGCAACTGTGCAATCCAGTCATACCCCACAAACTATTTCGAAGGTTCAACTTGCCTCTGTTTCCTCTCCATACTTTCCAAACTCCAGGGAGCCTCTCCTATAATGCTGTATGACTCCCATAGGACAAAGGTTATAACAGACAGTTCAATTTAACCAGAGCATCAAGTTGAATATTTTGTGTATAATTCATAAACATTTATGGACAAATTTATCTATGTAGCTATAGATTCCACCACAACTTCTCACTTAGTCATTTGGCAACACAATGGATGGAATGTGTGTTTGTTGTTTTCATGAAGTACTTGTCTACACCTGTTAGATCATTTTATCCCTATTTATATTTTGGTTTCATCATTTAGCCATCTGCAAAAGGTGTGTTTTTAATTTTAACCTGCAATAGGAATACAAATTTTGGAAACTGTCTAATGACAGTAATAACGAACGAGTTTATTGCACCCTGTGTACCAGAGAATTTTCTGTTGTACATAAAGGAAAAGGTGATATTAAAGATCCTGCAAAACAGCTAAGCGTAGGAGTGTTATTAATGCTACTGCTTCACCAGACTTTTTTAAAACCAAAGATGGGAATAAAATTACTATGCTGCCAAAGAGGCAATTTTTAAGGTGACAAAAGACATATATTTCATTTTTCAATATTTCTAAAATGGGCC
This sequence comes from Schistocerca piceifrons, assembly GCF_021461385.2. NCBI lineage: Eukaryota > Metazoa > Arthropoda > Insecta > Orthoptera > Acrididae > Schistocerca > Schistocerca piceifrons. Next base: position 881,381,196 of record NC_060149.1, read on the forward strand.
AGTTCACGATGTCTTTGCCTGGGACATTTGCTTCAGTTGAGAGAGTTTTTTTCAATTATTTGGAACATTTGGTCTGCAGAAACGGCTAGACTTCCAGTATTTACTTTTAAATATGTGCTAAATGTTAAAATTAATTCAGAACTTTCTTAAAAATTCATGTCTGCTGCAAAATGCCACTGAATAACTAAAGTTTAATGTATGTGTACACTGTTAAAACTTTTAAGAAATTTCACAAATACATGCTGGGTTTGACAAAAAAAAAATATGGTCATACATCATGAGTTATACCCCAAAAATTTGGCAAGGCTATTTAGTGGAGACATTGAAAGCATGCACAACCATTATTTCACAGAGTGCATACATGCTGGGAAATCCGAGAAAAACATGGGAATTCTTTCATCTGGAAAAAATCCGGAAAAAAACAGGAGTTTTTTAGAACTCTGAGAATTTTCCATAATTTTAGTTTTCAGTTAAATTTTTATAATTTTCACTGGTAAGACCTGACACAGTCTAGCAGATAATTTTGCTTTAGCCTGCTACTACAGGATAATACTGCAGCAATAAAACATAAACGAGAGAATAGCACCTAAATAAAACTTGAGTTGCAAATGAAATGTGTCATTTACAACAGAACACAGTGCACACACAAGCGTCTGCTGACAGCAAAATGTGTCAAAGGATTTAGGATGGAGACTATGCAATACTTCGTTACAACTAACTGCTTTTGATGGGTGTGACGTCACAACTGTTTACGTTTCTAACAGATAGTGGGAAAATATTGTGACTGATGGTTTACTTTCAAAATAAATTTCCTTTTATGCAAGATGAATTATGTTATGTGTCAGAATGTGCTAGGAATTTCTTATGTCATGGAGCATTTGACTCTCATTCAAAACTCAACACTTTGAGGACGAAGCACTTAGAAAAAATTCAGGCTCAGAAGGCCAGACATTTGTGCCACTATTTAAAATTTTACTGGCGCACTTGTATATGATATAGCTTAAAGGGTAACACAAGCTAAAAAATACCAAGCTTCAAGGTTAGTCTTTCATATTTATTGTAGTACTTTCATAGATTACCAATTATGCAATAATGACTATCATGCGAGGTGAGTTCTTGAACAATTTCATGCATAATTGGCTTTTCTATGGGAAAGTCAAAGTGCTCAATAGAACATCTATTCTAACAAGTAACCCGCAAAATGTTCAGTGCACAGCAGTGAAATTTATAATTGGGATTGTCAGAAATATTCAGCTGCTGCAATTTAAGCTGTGCTCATAGGATTCTACCTAACCACACCCACAGAAAAAAACGGCAAAAATTTTTCGAGGACCCACATTATAAATGAAGCTTAGCTTTTCTTGTGTGTTCGTGTTACGTAGCAGTGATGTTGTTACTGGCTGACGACATCACATGTCCTATGCTCTGAGTATCTGCTGTCATTGACTGGTGAGATCACATGATATGAGTTATGATTGGCTGACAAAAGCACATCACAATATCAGTTTCCGTGCTACAGCAGCTACCATGCTGTATTTGGTGGAATTTGTATTTACATTCATAATGCAGGAATACGCAGTGTACATGTTGCTGTGCATCAAAGATCTTTCCAAAATGTGTTGTTTGTTTGCTTGGTTTCGTTTTCTAAAGTGCTGGGTAGTTGTAAGCCATTGTATAAAACGTTTACCATTCAAAAGAGTGATAAGTTTTGCAGCTCTGAGGGAAATTATATTGGCTCTTAACACACAAAAAAAAGTATTTTCACCCAAGAAGGAGTATTTCACCCAGGAAAAAGTGTATTTTTAACCAATAAAAATGAGAAAAATCTGGAATTTGTTTTTCTTGGCCACTTATACACACTGTTTCACACTCACTGCTCTTCTTTATATGACTATTTAAGCCAAATCTTAACATCTTTAGTTACATTTATCATTTTTCTTTGCCCTTTAAATAATTTATTTTTGCACATTGTGGGACAGTTCACTCTGGGCAGCAGTTGAAGTTCATGCTAACGATCATAGACTAACTCAGTTTTATAGCTGTGTGATGTTACTACTGTAATTGTTTTGTTTAAAGAGCCAATGACTGACTGAAATGGTAGAATGATTAAAGCTCTGCACTCATATTAATAATGGCTGTACTCAACTCTCAATCTGGCCCTCCTTATTTAGGGTTCTCATGGTTTCTCATAATCATTTCAAACAAATGCTATATTGCGAATTCAGCTTGTTTGCTTTCCACATATAATGACTTCGATGTTGACAAGATATTAAAACCTCGCCCCGTACGCTGCTATGTTTTTAACTTCTCATTGATCCACACATTAAGCATACGATGACGAGATAGATGAATCTTTTCTTGGACAGATGATGATCTCTCAAATTGCCAGTAGGACTGATGACTGATCAGGAGGCAGTTAAGATGAACAGATATTAATGAATGTCAATTGCTATCACATAATTCACAGCAGTTCTGCTGCTGTTTGTTAATCATTGATGAGGTCCTCAACATTTGTGTCGTATGTGTTATGTTTCACGCCTCCCACTTTTCCCACCTCTTTATTTTAATTTAAATTTTATATATTTTCCTCCTCTTCTTCTTCTTTTCATTAGCATTTACCCTGGCTAGTTAAGGGCTCCGTTGTACTCAAAATTTGATACATTTATTTTGTTTAACTTCGTGACTGGATGCGCTTCCTGTCACCGCAGTCATCAGTTATCTAAGGGAGGAAAGTTGTGTGAGCCACCTGTCTGTGAATTGGGTGTAAACTTTATTCTGTAGATGACCATATTTTAACTCTTTGTGTATTGTGATTTGAGAGATGAAAAGTTGGGACCAGTCCAGCATTTGCCTTAACAAGTGTGGGAACCTGCCTAAAACCCACATTGAGGCTAGTTGGTGCACCAGCCGCAGTTGTTAATCCACTGTGCAGGTTCAATCTAGGCCTGGCTCACCATTCTGTCTTCCAAACTAGTGTGCTTTATGCTATGCTGTACAATCAGGTCAATTTTTATATGTTTTAATGCTATTAAAACAGTTAACCATGTTTTCTGTTTCAGGTGGGCATCAACACAAAACTGCCATTGCGCTTTGTGTGGGGGATATTACCAGTAGATAATGGTGATTACCTCAATCCAGCGTCTCTTGGAAACCTGGTATTTGATCCAACTTTTGACATCGGAGCTCCAGAGTCCCAAGTGTGGTTGCTAGAGTTCTGTCGTAATTTAAGAGCGCAACAATTTTATCAGTCAACAAGAGGCCCACTATTGCCAAATTGTTTTATAGAATCTTTTATTTCTTGGATGCAACGACGTTGCCGAGATCCTATTAGTCATATTGACAGGACTCCGTGTTGTGAAACAGAGCAGTTTCCTTATGTACGAGAGGTATTTGAGTTGTGCATTGTCCACGCAATAAAAAGTCTATATGAAACACCAGTTGAAATTTTGATGCCAGGTATGGCTGGTCCAAAATTTTCTGCAGATCCTGGAAAGCAACATAAAATACAAGCAGTAGTTGTGGAATATGATAGTGTCCATTCTTTCTCCTTATCCTTTTCTGAAATGAATAAATTCTTCAATGAGGTGGAAAGTTGGATGCAAGAGCAGTTAGCAACTGCACCTCCAGGAATGGAGAATGGGTGGTTTGTAAGCGATTTAGATTTTTATGATCTTCAGTTGACATTGTCTAATGGTACACTTGTTGCAATTGTGGTGTCCATGGCTATTAGCTTATCTGTGATCCTTTTTGTCACTCTTAATCTTCTTGTAAGCTTATATGCTGTTATTACTGTAACAGCTATAATATCAGTTACTGTTGGTTCATTGGTGATTATGGGTTGGAAACTCAATATTCTGGAATCTGTTGCTGTAACAGTTGCAATTGGTTTGGCAGTAGATTTTAGTTTACATTACGGTGTTCATTATCGAATGTGCCCAGATGCAAAGGACAGAGTATCAGCAGTTTCCTTTGCTCTGTCAAGAATGAGTGGGCCAACTGCCATGGCAGCACTTACCACAGCAGCAGCAGGAGCATTTATGTTACCGTCATCAGTATTGGCTTACATACAGATTGGCATATTTCTTGTGGCAGTTATGATTGTAAGTTGGGTGTACTCAACATTTTTCTTTGGATCATTATTGGCTGTTTGTGGGCCACAACATGGATTTGGGCAATTTTCGTACTCTGATATGTGGAAGTTTTGCAGCAAAATATGGAGACCTGTAAATACGAAATCTGATGATGGAGTCAGTGAACCAAGTAATACTGGTGCTCCTTCTTATAACAATATGCTGTCAGAATCAACTTTGTCAACATCAAGTACAGCTGCACAAATTCATGTTTCGATTAGTGAAAGTCACGAGCTAGAAGCTCTAAGCACACACATCCATCAACTGCATCGTTCAGGCAGCCTCTCGGCAGTGTCAGTACCACTGATCCCAAAAGTAATTACTCGTCAGATCTCACTTCCTGCAGAACAGTCTGCATTGACCACAAACACAAATGATGAAAATGAAGGTGAACAATCGCGCAGTAGATATTAATCCTCATAATGAAGCTGGTCTTTTGTACTTAGTGTCTGCTAATAGTGACATATGGATATGTTCTCTCTTCCCCCGAAAAAAATTAAGTGTGATAGTTATGGAAAATTTGTCAGTATGGCATATGATCTACAACCAAATCTTTTGTACTTATTTTTTATATGTAACAAGTTTTTTTTTTAATAAGAAGACTGCTTTTACAATTGGATGTTTGATACTGGAATAGTAAAGTTTGGGAAATGGAAAGAAGTCATTGATCTATCATCCACAAATAGTGGAGATACCATTTTGTCATTTTTCCGAGCCAGTCATGATCACACGTTCTGCTTGGCTACGGATATGTCGTCACCCTGTACATCAAGCATTATCTCAAATTTATGCCTTGTGATTGATGATCTCTTTTCATGTATCCCGACTGATATTTGTATAATGGTTTTGTTTACTGTCCATTTTTATTGTGCCTTGTAACACTGATGTTTTTTAAGTAGTTCAGTGTGTTCACTTTGAATCATGACCTGTGTGTTCTGTGAGATATATAATGTAAAATTTTGTAAATTTTTTATCTATGGGTTGATTTGTTCAACAGTTTTACATTCCATTTTCTGCATTTGATTGTCATTTTAAGAAGTTGCCATGATACACAAGTTTTTATAAATCATATTATTCGTACTGTCCAATTTACTAAGTTTGTTCCATATGTCTGTCTGTCCAGTGGCAGTGTTATTTTATTTGCCGATTTGTAATGCATTTCTTGCATATCAAATGTCCCGTGCTTCAGATCTGAGCAATTCAACCACAAAAGGAATTCTGAGCATCATTTTTATGGATAATTAGTAATAATATCAGTGTCCTATTAAAAACTGTTAGTAGCTATATAGCAAGTGGAAATATAACAATAACTTCCATTATGTGGGAAAGATATGAGGTTATGAGTGTTCTATAGTTATTTGATAGCTCATCTGGTTTAAAGATCCGTTTTCAAAAAAGTGCTCTTAAAACAATTGTTGAAGACAGGAAGACAGAATAAGTATGAAGAGAGAATTTGTTTCAGAATTGTAAAAATACTGTCATACATAGAAAAAGTACTGAAAGGAAAAGAGGTGAAGAACATTTGCTCATGATTAGAGTGGGATAATTATAAATTATATTAACAGGAACACTAACAACAATAATAACTGAATGCTTGTGGCATATAATGCAAAGAAGACTTTATTGTAGTCTTTTGGTGACCTAAATGGACATAATTCTGTACACACATCTCCCAACTTATGTGGTTGTACAGTACAGTGATGGAGATGTATATTTTAATTACTCCCTTATAAAAATAACAACAGCACTGAATGCTGTTGGGAAAATATGGTATGCTTGATACCTTTTTTTTCTTTTCTTTTCTTTTATGCAATTATTTATCTAGCAGTTACCCTTCTAATTAACAGGGGAATGACACATATTCTCTCTCTCTCTCTCTCTCTCTCTCTCTCTCTCTCTCTCTCTCTCTCTCTCTCTCCATTAAATTTCTTCTCCAAGAAAGTTAATTTTTGCCTAATGCATGACACTGCTAGAGGAGTAAATTATTTTCATTTCCAGATTTTTATTATTTACCCTTTCAGTTTGTCCATGAAAATGTTCAGTGAACTGTAACTATTTATATTATGGACAGAGGGTCTACACAGAGCAATGTACGGCAGTCAGATCTCAATATCAAGGGCTCCTCACTCTAGAAAAAGAGGGAAAAAGGTTAAAGGAAGAGAGACTAAGGTGTAGAGATAAAAGTGGCTTTTTTCTGTACCCTTTAGCTGTACTAGTCTCCCTCACTTGAACATTATTTGCTCTCCTGCCAGTGAAAGGATCCACAGATTTTGGAAGTTAGCGTATTTACAATTTTATATTGTTCAACTTGTTTCATCTGCTGCTGCTGCTGCTGCTGCTGCTGCTGCTGCTTGGTGAGATAATTTTATCTGTCCACATAATAAATCGAAATTCTGTTTCATCCCTCAGTTTTCAGCTGTTGTCATATGCACCATTTGTAAGTCATAGTTCCTTCAAATTTGTTTTATCAAACATATCTTCAATTCCATCATTCTATCTGCTTCAATAAGTACAACATATTGATTCTCTCCTGTGTACTAAGCCACCTTCAATGTGCAGATTTTGTGCAAATGCCGATCTCTGAGCAAAGATTCTCTTGTGGTGTTTCCGCACTTTGAAAGAAATCAGCATATTATATGCGAATGTTTCTTTAGTCTCCTTTTGAACTATTGATGACTGATCATATTTATTTTATATTAGGTGTCTCCCTCTTCAGATGAAACCCAGTAGCTGTGCAGTAAGTAACATGAATGTATTGCGGAAAGAAGTTGTTGTTGTTTCCCTGTGCAGATAAAACCCAGTAGCTGTGAAATAAATAACATGAATGTATTGTGGACATAAGTTGTTGTTGTTTCCCTCTTCAGATAAAACCCAGTAGCTGTGAAGTAAATAACATGAATGTATTGTGGAAAGAAGTTATTGTTGTTCCCCTCTTCAGATAAAGCCCAGTAGCTGTGAAATAAATAACCTGAATGTATTGTGGAAACGTCTTATTGTTGGGTGGTGTATAACAAAATGAAATTCAAATCATAAACCCCGACATAATTCAGATCAGACCTTTGTACGTGGACATTCATATGTAAATACTTATGGCCTAATGTGTATATTGTCTATGTTTTGTGGGAACAAAATACAAAAACTAATATTAAAGCTGTGTATGTATTTTTGAACAAATTCCACACTTGCTGTTCATTTTGGTTGTGTGTATACATGTTGTTAATGAGGAAACTATTCCCATGTGTTACATGTTTAAATGTGTAATGTAACTTTTGGATGTAACATTGAATTGTAGTAAGTGTTTTCTGTAATTGAAATACCAAATTGTAATGAACGTTATGAAGCTGTTGGAGAAAAATTATGTAATACGGGCGTTACAATCATCAGTTTCCTTAATTAAGGGCTACATATGGATACAAACAGATTTATTTATTTATTTAAACAAAAGCCGTATTTTGTCGTCTTTTATAAACTGACGTTAAATGTGTTACATGGTAACTTTGAAAGCCTGTGGTGCTAAAATATACCAGAAACAAAACTACATGACTTGTCATTATTTTAGTATATGAACCTGTGTGTGTGTGTGTGTGTGTGTGTGTGTGTGTGTGTGTGTGTGTGTGTGTGTGTGTGTTTGTTTGTGTTTGTGTGTGTGTGTGTGTGTGTGTGTGTGTGTGTGTGTGTGTGTGTGTGTTGGGGGGGGGGGGGGGGGAGTGAAAAGCAAGATAATTATAAGAAAGAAAAAGTCTGTAAATCCTGTTTGTGTATGGGGTAATTTATTCATAGTTATAACTTGGATGTGTGACTAGGAAGCTAAGTTGGTAAATGTCAGACTACAAATCCAGAGGTTCAACATTATATTCCCAGTTGGTCATGGACTTTCTTCTGGCATCTATCACATCTTTCACCTATGACAATAATTCTTACATATGAAAAGAACCTAGTTACCCTGTGGTGCTGATTCTGTGTTAAACTGTAGGTAGGTTTCATAATAACTGACTGCATCTGTCAGTTACAAGGTTGGAGGAAGGCAGGGGCATACCAAATCCAGTAGCACCGTGTCTAATAAAGCACTGCCATGCTTGATCCAGTGCTTGAAGTGTTTGACTTATGGACAGATTTACTTGCGTCTTTGACTTCCAGGTCACATCCTTTCTCTTTCTAGTAGGAGTCCATATGAGCATTGAGCAACAAGAGATATATTTGGTCAAAAATACAAATAAACAGCTCTTCAACTTGGACTACAGAAAAGGTATACAGAAAGCTTCTTTATATATCACTTTATCTTACATGGAAAGAAACTTACATTAGTTAACAATTATAATATGGTTCTATTTTGTCGAAAGTCGACATGTTGAGAAACGTGGCTGTTGTACTTAGGTTTATAATTTATATAAAAAACAGCTACCAGTCACATGTATGGTTTAAAAAGGTTTATTATCTTCAGACCATGACCGGTTTCGGATTTTTTCTTTACAAATCCATCTTCAGATGGCAGATTACAAGCATTCTTAGTTGGACCTAGTTTTGTTTGTGTTATTTGTTTGCTGCACTGGGAAAGGAAAGAAATATTTTTGTTGTCATATCGGTAATGGTATTTTTACGAAAGATTTACTTCTTTTACAAGATCTAATTGCTCATGAGATGGTTTTTATAAACATTAGTAAACTTGCAGGTTAGTGTACTTATGAGCTGTGTAGTTCTGACTGACAAAATATTCGTGCGTTTATGTTTTCGAACGCAAGCTTAATACACTTTTCAATATGCACTATGTGAGTGCTATTCCAGTCAATGGACGTCACTTTCAACCTCATCATCTTAATTACACACGCAGCACACACGAATAACGTATACAAAACGTGGCCCAGCTTCACATTACAAACGAGAACAATATTTGCAAAGAGCTTACAGTCATAACGATGTTAACTTACAGATGCTGTATAGTCGATATGGGTACAGTAAAATATCGCTTTGCTATTGTATGAAATTAATCTAAAACGGAATAAATAAAATTACATACAAATAAGATTACAAACATTATATGTAGTACAGAATTACTGTGTGTTACTAATTAGTTGTTACAATAGTAGGAGATAAATTCTAATATATGACATAAAATGCAATGCACATGTTTTCATTATGCAATTTTTTTCAATGACATATAAGCAGTTTTTGGGGCCTGTATACTAAATGTTTTTGATGGAATATTAGGCTTAAGTTATTTTAAAAAACTGAAAGCTTCTTCTGCAAGCAGCCACAGTAACTATGAAAGACAAAAAATCAGTAAAATATGTAGCCCTACCATATATAGGCCCACTTTCATATGAAATTTCCAACTTATTCAAGAAGAAGAATGTCAAAGTCAGTTTCTCTACCAATAACAAACTCCAACAAAGAGTCATACACTCACTCCCACACAATAGCATACCCCACAAAAGATCTGGAATTTATAAACTCAAGTGTAACAACTGTCCTAAATTCTACATTGGCCAAACAGGTAGAGCTTTTGAAACAAGATTCAAGGAACACCTTGATGCCCTACGTCTGAAAAACCTAAGCAAATCTGCTTTTGCCACCCATCATGCAGAAAACAATCATGCAGTTGAGAATATAGAAAACAATCTGCAGATATTACACCTCAAAGACAAAGGTTTCACATTGAATCTCCTAGAGGAGATGGAGATTCATAGACATAAAAATAGGTTCCCTGATCTCATTTTGAATGAACAGACAGAGTCAGTTAACACCCCCTTCCTAAATAACTTTGAAGAAGCTTTCACTTTTTTAAAATAACTTAATCCTAATATTCCATCAAAAACATTTAGTATACAGGCCCCAAAAACTGCTTATATGTCATTGAAAAAAATTGCATAATGAAAACATGTGCATTGCATTTTATGTCATATATTAGAATTTATCTCCTACTATTGTAACAACTAATTAGTAACACACAGTAATTCTGAACTACATATAATGTTTGTAATCCTATTTGTATGTAATTTTATTTATTCCGTTTTAGATTAATTTCATACAATAGCAAAGCGATATTTTACTGTACCCATATCGACTATACAGCATCTGTAAGTTAACATCGTTATGACTGTAAGCTCTTTGCAAATATTGTTCTCGTTTGTAATGTGAAGCTGGGCCAAGTTTTGTAAACGTTATTCGTGTGTGTTGCGTGTGTAATTAAGATGATGAGGTTGAAAGTGACGTCCATTGACTGGAATAGCACTCACATAGTGCATATTGAAAAGTGTATTAAGCTTGCGTTCGAAAACATAAACACACGAATATTTTGTCAGGCAGAACTACACAGCTCATAAGTACACTAACCTGCAAGTTTACTAATGTTTATAAAAACCATCTCATGAGCAATTAGATCTTGTAAAAGAAGTAAATCTTTCGTAAAAATACCATCACCGATATGACAACAGAAATATTTCTTTCCTTTCCCAGTGCAGCAAATGAATAACACAAACAAAACTAGGTCCAACTAAGAATGCTTGTAATCTGTCATCTGAAGATGGATTTGTAAAGAAAAAATCCGAAACCGGTCATGGACTGAAGATAATAAACCTTTTTAAACCATACATGTGGCTGGTAGCTGTTTTTTATAAAAAGTATAAACCCTATAATATGGTTGTTTGGTGACACATGCATGTTAATTGTCCATTTTGATGTTCAACTTTGATATACATGGTGGCAAGAAACAATCTGAAAAGTGTGTAAGGGTGTTACAGGGTAGGTTGTGCTGTTAAAGAAAATATATAGTTACGTTGAGTCTTTCCTGAGTTAATTAGTATTGATGTTAGCCAATTGTGCACACAGATTCAAGCAGCCTGCCATATACAATTAGTGTCAGTTGTTCTCACAGCGTATATGATGGAAGTAAGAGTGCTCAGCCTTTGGCCCGTGTTTGATCCTTACTGCCGTCCCATGTCCAGTTTTTGTTGCACTCTCATTTTGTTTTAGGAAACCAAAGGAAAAACCCATTTGGTGACATCATCTCTAGCTGGCTGCTGGAATTTGTATGGCCAACAGCCTGATTGACTAACTTTAATGCTAATTAACTCAGAAATGGTGCAATGCAACATTTTTTTTTCTTGACAGCTCTTTCTCAGCTCAACCTACCCTGCAACAGCTCAACCTACCCTGCAACACCCTTACAAGCTTTTCAGACTGTTCCTGACCACGCTGTATAGAAACATCCTGGGATGGGCTGAAACAGCTAGGGGTCCTGCTTCACTGAAATTGAGCACTGATAATACATCTTATTAATCTTGTAAAGCCTGATGGGCTAGCATACAAAGAAAGGAGTTGTTTGAGTCAGTGACATTAGATGAAAGAATTTGACATTAAATAATTTTGATCCAAGGGAAAGCATATTGGAAATCGTGGACTGAGGGAACTAAGACAAAGAATTGTGTGTGTGTGTGTGTGTGTGTGTGTGTGTGTGTGTGTGGAAGGGGGGGGGGGGAGAGGAGAGAGAGAGAGAGAGAGAGACGACAGTACAAGACGACAAAGATTTTTCAAGGTCTTATACTTTGTAAGTAATATGAAAGATACTAACTAAACAAGTCTCATTGAGAATAATTACAAATACATTCAGCACATATATTTAGCATTTGTAATTACCCATTAAACCATTTGTGTCACATATGTATTGACAAATGGGAACAGCCATCTTGAGGATCCATTCTCCTTGGTCAGCCAATAAAATAGGCATTATTTATGATTTTTTTTTTTAAAAAAAGACTAATGAACCAATCAAAATCTTTTTGTACATTATTTGCTGATTCTTGTACAACATTTTCCGATTTTTAAGGCATTCAGTTATCATTAAGCCCCCTCCACCACACATCGTCAGGTGGCTTGCAGAGTATGGATGTAGATGTAGATGAAGAAGAGTTAAAGTAGTAGTTTCCAAAGTGAGGTGTGTCCATGACAGAAGTCCTGCAATCTGCAAATCTTATGTGAAATCAAAATACAAAAAATATTATTAATCTATGGGCTATTTCACATGGAGTAATAGCACAGTTTTTTTTTTTTAATTTGAAGAAATAATAAAATGGCAGATGTTTGAAATAAATATGTAGTTTTGTTGTGGGTTTTGTGTCACCTTTTTTGCAGTAACTAATGAGCAAATGAAAACAAAAAAATGTCTTTATTAGTGCGCTGCAATCCAGCTGGAATTTCTCTGTATCCCAAGCTGACACAATATATCGCGGGTACACTAATAAAAATACCTTTCTGAAAGTTGGGCGAATTACTCCTCTGGCATTTCCGCAAGGAGTAACAGGCAAATTTTTTTTGTTCTGCTTCATGCCTTCGTTATTACTGAAAAGGTGGCTAACAACACATGACAGAACTATATCTTTTTTCCAAATGTCCACCATTTTATTATTTTTTCAAATTTCAAAATACTGTGCTGCTACTTTGTGTGCAGTATCTTCTAGATTAAGAAAACTGTTTGTTTTTCAATTTCAGATAAAATTTGGAGACTGCAGGACTTTGGTCATGTACACACTTCATTGTGGACACAGCAAATTTAACTCCTCTAATGGGGGGCTTAATGATGACAGATTTTTAAAAAAATCAAAAAATGTTATCCAGGAATCAATAAATAATGTGCAAAAAGATTTATGTTGGTTGCTTTATTTTTTTAAAAAAAATTGTAAAAATCACCTATTTTAAACGCTGACTGAGGAGGATGTACCCTTCATAAAACTTCATGATCCATGAATACATAGAAAATCCCAGTTCTTTCAGTCAAGTATTCTCTTGTAATGAGGCAAAGCCATGTGGTGCAACATCAGTTCTTTAGGGAGTGTGTTCAAAAACTTCATAGCTTAATCCAAAGAGCCACTACAACCCTGACTAACTCTCAGTTCTTTATCTTTAAGGAATCATTGAAATGCATTATTATTTGGGACATGCATTTTTCTGGATACCATATCACAATGATTGTCCAGCATTATTTGTTTTAAGTACTTCTTATGGTGAAGGAAACCCCCACCATTCTCTTCTGAATAGGTGTAGTTATTCTCAGATTGTGACAGATGCACTCTCACTTTCCAAACATATTTAGTGTTTTTCAGTTAATGTGATAGGAAATAGGGTTAATAAAGTGGATTTCACTGTGTGTGTTAAAGGTGTCTTCACAGCAAGGTCTGCCATTTTCAGAATTATGCACATGTTCTTTGCACCTCAGCAGTTGCAAAGATGGGCCAGTCATTCATCCACCATAGAGTATGGAGGCCCACAAAGGATAACACTTTCCTGGGGACAGTATGAATTGCAGTTTGTTACATGTACAAGAATTCTTTTATCTTAGAAGCTGGTGTGGGTTGCAACAAGACCAGAGGCCTGGGGTTTGATTCCTGGTCATTCCAAGGATTTTTCCTCTGTTACTTATCACTTCTTTCATCTCTGACAACCGTTTGAGTATGTGTGAAAAATAGCAAGTTGTACTGTGCTTAAGAGTCAACGTTAAACTACAAAAACTCGAACTCCATCCGAACAGGTCTTGAAAATCCCAACAGTACTGAGTGACTGACGTGTCATCTTCAGCCAATACATTTCACTAGATGCAAATACGGAAGGACGTGTGGTCAGCACACTGCTCTCCTGGTCATTGCCAGCTTTTGTAACCGGAGCCCTTACTTCTCTACTCCTGAATTGGTGTCAGAAGGGCTGAGTGCACCCTGCTTGCCAACAGTGCTTGGCAGACCCAGTCAGTTACCCATCCAAATGCTAGCTGAGCCTGACAGTGCTTAACTTTGGTGATCTGATGGGAACTGGTGTTACCACTGTGGCAATATTGTTATTGCCACATGAAACTATAGGTCCCCCAGTAACAAGTTGCTAAGTCAATTGGAAGGCTGAAAAATGGCAAAGGCATACCATCTCAAATAGGACGATCTCTAGTAAAGCACTGTGGTGTTGAACCAATCTTCAGGTTCTTAACACCTGTATTTTACTTAAGAGGCTGGTCTTCTATCATTTGTGTCTGTTGTGTTCCAAAATTCTTTTTAGTGTTGGTGCTGAGGGGAGCTTTGTTGAGGATGAAGTTATTCCTCTGAAAATTTATTATGCAGATGTAGAGTGATGTAGAATGTCTTCTCCAAGCATGGGACCCATTTCTTTGGAAAAAATTCTTCACTGTCAGCCCCATAGCAAAAATGTATCGTAACAATACTTATCTCTTCTTTATCCCATGCAACAGCTGTTGTTGCTAATTTACAACCATATAGTAAAGTAGATAAGAAGAGCTCAAGCTTTGTGCCACAGTGCTATATGGATAGGTCTACACATGGAAAAAGTCTATTTATGACATGTTGACTTGGAATCTCACATAGCAGAACATCTGTAGTACCCTTTGTACCAGTACACACCATAACTTATTGACACCCTGATGAAGTTTAAAATCCCTACAAGAAACAACAGAAACTGTAAAATGAAAATCACACTACAGAATAATTCTGGCTGTTTTAATAAAAAGTAGAGAAGAAGATGAGAAACATCTTTTTTGTAGGAAATTTTGAACTTGGTTTCAGAAATATTAGTTAGTTGTATGTTCCATGGATCACTTTCAACGATACATTGCAGTGACATGGAAAAAGCCAATGTACAGAGTTTCTAGAGCTATGTGGTGCCAGATGTCTGTGCAGTTCACATAGATTACATGCCAGCAGTGTGTGGATGCCGTAGTATCCTAGATATATTCCGTTCCATCAAATGAGGCAAATTTGGTGGCCAAGACATAATTGAGAGTTTGCTAAAATGCTTCTCAAACCACTGTAGCATGATTTTTTTAGCCTTGTGACACTGACAATTATCCCTCTGGAATTTGCCATCACAGTTGGGGAAGACATAAAGCATGAAGGAGTACAGATGATTCACAATAATAATCATATATTCCACAGCTGTCATGGTACCTTTGATTACTACCACAGGTCTCATGGAAGCCTAGGTTAATGCACCGCCATCGCATAAGACTGCCCCCACTGGCGTGCATCAGTGGTGTGGTGCATGCTTCAAGGCTGGATGATAGTGCATCCAGCTGTGACCATGTATCTGATGGAACAATAAATGTCCTTCATCCAACCAGGTGACTGGTTTCCACTTATATACAATCCAGTCTCGATGATCCCTTGTCAACTGCTATCGTAATTGATGATACCATTGAGTCAACATGGGAAAACACAGTAGTCAGCTCCTGCGAGAACCCTATGTTTGAAGGGTGTGCTTGGAAACACTTGTGCATGCACCAGCATTATACACTTGTTGTCACATTTGCCACACATCGCTGTCTATCTTGCTTTACAGAGTGGGCCAGAGTCTGACCTCCACATTCTGTGATAAGGTGTAGATGTCCAGTGCTTTGTCACCTACTCGTGGTTTTACTATCCTTCAACCTGTTGTCACAGATGCTTTTGATGGTAACATGTGAACAATTTGATCAGCTCCGCTGTTTACAAGATTCGTGTTCCCAGGCACCATGTCATAACTTTTTTTCAATTCAGTTCAATTTTTATTATCACATAACATACCTTATACAAAGATTGTGACATAGGTGACTTGTCAGTTTTACACTATATATAATAATACTAAAAATAGACAATAAACTAATAATATATGTGGTGTAACATCTTCAAAGACGTATTTTAATTACAATTATAATGCATTGTTGCCATTCACGAAATCTTTACACTATAGTAACATTTATCTTTCAGATATTTTTCCAGGTCTTTTTTGGTACCTTTTACACCTGGGTCATCCATATCTTTCCATATTTTATTTACAAATTTGATGCCCATATAGTATGGTGTTTTTTCATATGATTTTAAATGGTGGGTAGGTAACATGTAGCTCGTTCTATGTCTAGTATCATATTGATGCAAGAAGAAGTTGCCCTCAAAAAGTTGTGGGTTTATTTTCGTGAAAGTGAGAGTTTCATAGGTGTATATGCTTGGAATGCTCATTAGATCTAGTTTTACAAATAAAGGTATACAATGTTGCTTTCCCCCCCCCCCCCCCCCATGAACCATGGACCTTGCCGTTGGTGGGGAGGCTTGTGTGCCTCAGCGATACAGATGGCCGTACCGTAGGTGCAACCACAACGGAGGGGTATCTGTTGAGAGGCCAGACAAACATGTGGTTCCTGAAGAGGGGCAGCAGCCTTTTCAGTAGTTGCAGGGGCAACAGTCTGGATGATTGACTGATCTGGCCTTGTAACATTAACCAAAACGGCCTTGCTGTGCTGGTACTGCGAACAGCTGAAAGCAAGGGGAAACTACAGCCGTAATTTTTCCCGAGGACATGCAGCTTTACTGTATGATTAAATGATGATGGCGTCCTCTTGGGTAAAATATTCCGGAGGTAAAATAGTCCCCCATTCGGATCTCCGGGCGGGGACTACTCAAGAGGACGTCGTTATCAGGAGAAAGAAAACTGGCATTCTACGGATCGGAGCATGGAATGTCAGATCCCTTAATCGGGCAGGTAGGTTAGAAAATTTAAAAAGGGAAATGGATAGATTAAAGTTAGATATAGTGGGAATTAGTGAAGTTCGGTGGCACGAGGAACAAGACTTTTGGTCAGGTGATTACAGGGTTATAAATACCAAATCAAATAGGGGTAATGCAGGAGTAGGTTTAATAATGAATAAAAAAATAGGAGTGCGGGTTAGCTACTACAAACAGCATAGTGAACGCATTATTGTGGCCAAGATAGACACAAAGCCCATGCCTACTACAGTAGTACAAGTTTATATGCCAACTAGCTCTGCAGATGATGAAGAAATTGATGAAATGTATGATGAGATAAAAGAAATTATTCAGGTAGTGAAGGGAGACGAAAATTTAATAGTCATGGGTGATTGGAATTCGTCAGTAGGAAAAGGGAGAGAAGGAAACATAGTAGGTGAATATGGATTGGGGGGAAGAAATGAAAGAGGAAGCCGCCTTGTAGAATTTGCACAGAGCATAACTTAATCATAGCTAACACTTGGTTCAAGAATCATGAAAGAAGGTTGTATACCTGGAAGAATCCTGGAGATACTAAAAGGTATCAGATAGATTACATAATGGTAAGACAGAGATTTAGGAACCAGGTTTTAAATTGTAAGACATTTCCAGAGGCAGATGTGGATTCTGACCACAATCTATTGGTTATGAACTGCAGATTGAAACTGAAGAAACTGCAAAAAGGCGGGAATTTAAGGAGATGGGACCTGGATAAACTGAAAGAACCAGAGGTTGTAGAGAGTTTCAGGGAGAGCATAAGGGAACAATTGACAGGAATGGGGGAAAGAAATACAGTAGAAGAAGAATGGGTAGCTCTGAGGGATGAAGTAGTGAAGGCAGCAGAGGATCAAGTAGGTAAAAAGACGAGGGCTAATAGAAATCCTTGGGTTACAGAAGAAATATTGAATTTAATTGATGAAAGGAGAAAATATAAAAATGCAGTAAATGAAGCAGGCAAAAAGGAATACAAATGTCTCAAAAATGAGATCGACAGGAAGTGCAAAATGGCTAAGCAGCGATGGCTAGAGGACAAATGTAAGGATGTAGAGGCTTGTCTCACTAGGGGTAAGATAGATACTGCCTACAGGAAAATTAAAGAGACCTTTGGAGAGAAGAGAACCACTTGTATGAATATCAAGAGCTCAGATGGCAACCTAGTTCTAAGCAAAGAGGGGAAGGCAGAAAGGAGTATATAGAGGGTTTATACAAGGGTGATGTACTTGAGGACAATATTATGGAAATGGAAGAGTATGTAGATGAAGATGAAATGGGAGATAAGATACTGCGTGAAGAGTTTGACAGAGCGCTGAAAGACCTGAGTCGAAACAAGGCCCCGGGAGTAGACAACATTCCATTAGAACAACTGATGGCCTTGGGAGAGCCAGTCATGACAAAACTCTACCATCTGGTGAGCAAGATGTATGAGACAGGCGAAATACCCACAGACTTCAAGAAGAATATAATAATTCCAAACCCAAAGAAAGCAGGTGTTGACAGATGTGAAAATTACTGAACTATCAGTTTAATAAGTCACGGCTGCAAAATACTAACGCGAATTCTTTACAGACGAATGGAAAAACTGGTAGAAGCGGACCTCGGGGAAGATCAGTTTGGATTCTGTAGAAATGTTGGAACACGTGAGGCAATACTAACCTTACGACTTATCTTAGAAGAAAGATTAAGAAAAGGCAAACCTACGTTTCTAGCATTTGTAGACTTAGAGAAAGCTTTTGACAACGTTAACTGGAATACTCTCTTTCAAATTCTGAAGGTGGCAGGGGTAAAATGCAGGGAGCGAAAGGCTATTTACAATTTTTACAGAAACCAGATGGCAGTTATAAGAGTCGAGGGGCATGAAAGGGAAGCAGTGGTTGGGAAAGGAGTGAGACATGGTTGTAGCCTGTCCCCGATGTTATTCAATCTGTATATTGAGCAAGCAGTAAAGGAAACAAAAGAAAAATTCGGAGTAGGTATTAAAATTCATGGAGAAGAAGTAAAAACTTTGAGGTTCACCGATGACATTGTAATTCTGTCAGAGACAGCAAAGGACTTGGAAGAGCAGTTGAACGGAATGGACAGTGTCTTGAAAGGAGGATATAAGATGAACATCAACAAAAGCAAAACGAGGATAATGGAATGTAGTCAAATTAAATCGGGTGATGCTGAGGGGATTAGATTAGGAAATGAGACACTTAAAGTAGTAAAGGAGTTTTGCTATTTAGGGAGTAAAATAACTGATGATGGTCGAAGTAGAGAGGATATAAAATGTAGACTGGCAATGCAAAGGAAATCGTTTCTGAAGAAGAGAAATTTGTTAACATGGAGTATAGATTTAAGTGTCAGGAAGTCGTTTCTGAAAGTATTTGTATGGAGTGTAGCCATGTATGGAAGTGAAACATGGACGATAAATAGTTTGGACAAGAAGAGAATAGAAGCTTTCGAAATGTGGTTCTACAGAAGAATGCTGAAGATAAGGTGGGTAGATCACGTAACTAATGAGGAGGTATTGAATAAGATTGGGGAGAAGAGAAGTTTGTGGCACAACTTGACTAGAAGAAGGGATCGGTTGGTAGGACATGTTTTGAGGCATCAAGGGATCACAAATTTAGCATTGGAGGGCAGCGTGGAGGGTAAAAATCATAGAGGGAGACCAAGAGATGAATACACTAAACAGATTCAGAAGGATGTAGGTTGCAGTAGGTACTGGAGATGAAGAAGCTTGCACAGGATAGAGTAGCATGGAGAGCTGCATCAAACCAGTCTCAGGACTGAAGACCACAACAACAACAACAATGTTGCTTTGGTTTTGCTTCCACCATTGCTCGGATGATTCTTTTTTGTTGTCTAAAAGCTCTAAGTAAATTTGTATTTTCAGACCCCCAGCAAATTATACTCTATTTAATGACTGAAACAAAATGTGCATTATATACAGTTTTTCTTACAGCTAAATCAGTAATACTATACAAGATATTCATAATATATACAAGACTATTCGGTTGACCTGGTATGTTGACCACATGGTGACTCCATAACAGGTTTTTATTGACTAATATGCCAAGGAATTTTAGCATCCGGGAGGATGATGGTTCAATCCCGGGTCCGGCCATCCTGATTTAGGTTTTCTGTGATTTCCCTAAATCACTCCAGGCAAATGCTGGGATGGTTCCTCTAAAAGGGCACGGCCTACTTCCTTCCCCATCCTTTCCTAATCCGATGAGACCGATGACCACGCTGTCTGGTCTCCTTCCCCAAACAACTACCCACCCCAACCGCCACGGAATTTTACACAGTCTGCAGTCTCTAATTTTTTGTCCATATACCTTATTTCACTTATAGACTGTGCAGATTGTTTTGTGGTGAAATGAACAATTTCTGTTTTTGTAAAATTTAGTGTTAAGTTATTGTTTTTGAGCCATGCCTCCACTTCCTCAAGTGTTTGTTCAATATGACGAATTAGGTCTACCTCATTTTTACAACAGACTACAGCTGTTGAGTCATCTGTGTAGAGGATAGTATCAGACTGGACCTGACATGGCATATCATTAATATAATACAGAAAAAGTAGTGGCCCTAATATTGAACCTTGTGGAACACCTAATTGAGTGTGTTTCCAGCCAGAGAGAGATTTATTGCCGTTGATGTTAATAAGTACTCTTTGTTTTCTGTTTGCCAAGTATGATGACATCCAGCTAAGAGATTTGCCTTGAAAACCATAGCCTGCCAATTTTTGGAGAAGTAGGTCATGATTTACTGTGTCGAAGGCTTTGGACAGGTCAGAAAAGATGCCTGACACACACATTCTATCATCAAGACATCTGCTGACTTTTGTGACTAATTCATTTATTGCATGGATTGTGCTGTGACCTTTTCTGAAACCATATTGATTGCCTAAGATAATGCTGTTAGATGAATTGTGATTTTTGATCTGATCACATGCAGCTCTTTCAAATATTTTTGAGAAAATTGGTAACAGTGAGATTGGCCTATAGTTGCCCAATTCATCTTGTTTGACTTTTTTTTATGTATGGGCCGAACTTCTGCATATTTTAATTGATCTGGGAAACATCCCTCATCAAAAGATTGGTTGATTATGAAAGAGAGTGCATATGCAATACTGTGACAGACTATTTTTATTATTTCAGTGGGGACCTCATCCCACCCCGCAGATTTTGAATTTTTTAGGGACATTATGATTTTGATGACATCTGAGATGGAAACATGAGAAAACTTAAAACATGGGCAATTGCTGTCTGTCATATTGGGCTTTGTTTTTGGTGGTGAACAGTCACCAAATTTGTTACATGCATTGTTAATAACTTATGTGGAGAAAATACACTGCCCATTCACATTAACATGACCACCTTTCAAAAGCCTGCATAACCCCATTCTGCTACTTGGACTGCTCATTGAGGTTCTGGAAGATACAGGCAGGGATGTGGAGCCATGATAACTTCAGTGCCATGGCCGGCTGCAGTAGATTTCTCAGTTGAGGATCCATGGCATGAACAGTCTAAGCAAGGTGGTCCCACATATTGTCGATTAGGTTTAAATCCATGGAATTTGGTGGCCTGGGAGCACAGTAAACTCATCTTTCTGCTCTTCAAACCATGCACGTACACTGCGAGCTGTGCAACCTGCTGCATTGTCCTGCTGGTAGATGCCATCATGCTGTGGGAAAAAAACTGCATGTAGGGGAGGACATAGATGCATACTTGTGTTGATCCATTATGCCTTCCACAATGATGAGATCACACAGAGAATGCCACAAAAATATTTCATAACCGTAATGCTCCCTTTTCTGCCCTGGACCCTTTTACTTTCAGACATTTCGTGCTGTACACGTCAGTGGCTACGTGTCTGATGGAGCATGAAATATAAACTCCAAGTTGGAATAGCAACAGTGTAAGGAAAAGATAGGTTGCTACTTACTGTAAAGATGACACTTGAAATTGCAGAGAGATGTAAGTATCTTCTAATTGTGCCTGTCTGCTACTTAACGTGTCATCTTTATGATAAGTGTCAATCTATCTTTTCCTTACTTTGTTGATAATACAACCTAGCATTTTCATTGTCTGATTTTGCCAAACGGTTTTTCTTCCATCCCACAACCCTGTGATGCTTTCCATTTTTACTATTCTCTGTAGCATAACTCTTCTGTGTCCATTCTTTCTCCTTTTTCCTGTATTTAGTCACTGCCTTTCAGACAGCATCAACTTCTGAGCCTCACTGTTTCAACGATCGTCTGCACACATCGCATGGCTTCGTCACCATGCAGATTGTTGATGAAACATCTGATGGCCCAGTTCTTGCCTCCGATAATTGTATTTATTCCTAATGACCCAACTTCCTCCCTCATGCTCATGTTTATTATTATAATTTTTATTATTATTTATTTTATGGTCTTCATTGGACCACTCTAGTCAAAAATACAAAGTTGTAAACAAGTTGTTATTCCCGGCGGGGTCAGGGATTTTCTATGCCTCGTGATGGCTGGGTGTTGTGTGATGTCCTTAGGTTAGTTAGGTTTAAGTAGTTCTAAGTTCTAGGGGACTGATGACCATAGATGTTAAGTCCCATAGTGCTCAGAGCCATTTGAACCAAACAAGTTGTTGCACAGGGATACAATTTGGCTCCACAATAACTTAATATGATATTTAGGTAATATAATTATTAGAGTCTATTCTTATATGAAAGGTGTTTTGTTCTTCTGTCTGCCCAATATTTCTTCATTCTTTCAGATATTTTCTGTCTTTCTTCATCTGAGACCACTCTTCCTGTACTCCTTTTATCGATTTTCATTTGTAGTCTGGTTTGCGGGTCTTGCAGTATTCTGGTTTTCTCTGTCTTGTTTTTTAGGTCATCTACTGTAATTTGGAGTTCTTTTATATCTTTCTTAATTTCTGTGATCCATTTAATGTCGCTCTTGCTATTCCACAATTTTTGTATTATTTTTTTACTAATTCTGTTTTCTGGAGTTCTCATCAGATGTCCAAAGAATGAGATGTGTTTCTTCCTGATTGTGCTCATGACTGGTTCTATTTTCTTATATACTGTTTGATTTGATGCTATTCTCCAATGTCCATTTATTTTATACTGTTTATTTATACATGTCCTAATTATTCTTCTTTCTATTTTTGGTATTCTGTCAATTTCTGCTGTATTAGTTGTTTTGAAGATAGTTTCAGCTGCATATGTTATTTCTGGTTGTGTAACTGTTTTATAGTGTTTTAATTTTGCGCCTATAGATAGGCTTTTTTGTTGTATGTAGTTTTGGTAATGTAATTTGTGTAGTTCAGTTTTTTTATTCTATTCTGCGATAATGGCTTCTCATTTAGATTGTATGTTATTATTTCGCATAAATATTTAAATTTATCAACAATTTTGATTTCCTGTTCTCCTATTGTAAATTTGTTTGCAAGTGGTGGATCAGTTAGCATAATCTCCGTTTCTTCAAATGATATTCTAAGGCCTACTTTCTCTGCTATTTCTTGTAGTGATTTCACCTGTTGCCTGGGTTCTTGAATAGTGTTGGCTAGGAGAGCAAGATCATCAGCGAATCCCAAGCAGTTTAAGCTAATATCATCTTTTGCACTTCCAATTCTTATCATCTTTGGATTGTCCTTGTACCATTCTCTCATTATGTATTCCAGTGCACAGTTGAACAGTAATGGTAATAGGCAGTCACCTTGTCATAAGTGTGTTTTTATGAGGAATGGTTCCAAAATTTCTCCTCTAAATTTCACTTTTGATTTGGTGTTGGTTCCAGTGAGTTGTATTATTTTAATTAGTTTTGGATGGAGTCCTAGATTTCTTAAAATTTTTAATACTGACGGTCTGTGGAGACAGTCATATGCCTTCTTAAAATCTGCAAATGTTATTGCCAGAGGTTTGTTCTGTTTCTTGTAGTATGCCATAATCAATTTTAAACTAATTATCTGCTCTGCACAGCTTCTCCATGGTCTGAAACCTCCCTGATATTCCTCTAACTCCTGTTCTAATTGCTCCTTGATTCTTTCATATAGGATCTTGAATAGAATTTTGTATGTGCAATCTAGGAGAGAGATTCCTCTGTAGTTGTCTGGGTTGCTCTTATCTCCCTTTTTGTGTAGTGGGTGGATGATAGCTGTGGTCCAATGATCGGGGAATCGTTCTGTTACCCAAATTTTTGTTAGAGCCATGTGAAAGAAGGTCTTGACTGTGTCACTTGCATATTTCCACATTTCAATAAAAACCTGATCTTCTCCACATGCCTTATAATTTTTTTGTTCTTTAAGAATTTTTTCTACTTTTTGGAAAGTTCGAGGGTCTAGTTTGTTATGTTTGCTTTTTATTGAGGTATTTGTGTTGATTTGTAAGGGTTCTTTGGGTTCCTCGCAATTCAGAAGTTTGTTAAATGTTTTTGCCGTGATTTCTGCATTTTCCTTGTTACTGTGTGTCATTCTTCCATCTTCATCTTTCAGTATTAGTGTAGGGTCCTCATATTGTTGTAGTTGTTTCCCAAAGATTTTATAGTAGTTCCTGGGTTCGTTTTATGATAATTACCTTTATGGAATCCGCTCTTGATTATTCTAATATTTTGTGTGAATTTTTTTCGTACATTTTTTAGGTTGATGGCATTTTCTTCAGTTTTATGTGTTTGAAATTTTAACCATGCTTGGTGTCTATCTTCATGGAATTTGTCACATTCTGATGTTCACCATACATGTTTCCTTCGTGGGTTCAAGGGAGCTAGATTCTCTGCTTCTTTTTTAAGATTAGGCACTAGTTGTTCTAGATCATCTGTTAATTTGATGGTTTGTGTTATTTGTTGGTATTTATTATTTTTAATTAGCTGATGTGGGTCAAACCTCCGTTTTATTTTATTAGTTTTTACGGTCCTCTTCTTTAACGGAGTGAATTTGATTTTAATTTTAACTATATAATGGTCTGAGCCTGTGTCTACTCCTCTCAGTACTTTAACATTGAGGAGCTCCTTATGAAAATTTTTGTCCACACAGACATGGTCTAGCTGCCACTTCCCCTTCTCCCAGTCTGGATGTTTCCATGTTTTAAGTTTACTTGGCTTCCTCTTAAAGTATGTTGATTTAGATATAAGGTTGTGTTCTCTGCAGAGTTCTACAAGTCTTTGACCGTTTTTGTTTGTAAATTTATGTGGACTCCATTTTCCAATTATATCTTTATATTTCCTTCATTTCCCAACTGAGCATTGAAATCTCCCAATAAGATTTTTACATTCTTTTTATTTACTCTGTTCACAGTTTGTTCTAGAAAGTCCCAAAATTTGTCTACCTCTTCCTTTGTTTTTGTTAGACAATTTTTTTTCATTTGTTGGGGCATGAGCATTTATTATTGTATAGGTTTTATTCATTGTTTTAAAGCTTAGAGTCGCAATTCTTCGTGATACTGCTTGGAAATCCATTACTGAATCTATTATTTTTATGTTTACTAAAAACCCTGTTCCAAACTGGTGACACTGTTTCATTGCCCTCAGTCCTGGTTTCCCATTATAAATTCTGTATCCTTGTGAATCGAATGGGTCCTCTGCGGTGTTTCTCATTTCTTGGATCTCTGTTATTAAAATTTTTTGTTTATTTAGTTCATCTACGAGCTCCTTGAGTTTTCCGGTCTGAGGTAGTGAGTTTATGTTGTGTGTTGCTATATAATTTATCTGCTCATGTTTAATCCTCTTTTTGTGTTTTAGTGTGCATTTTGATGGTTGCAAACGCTCCGATTCATTGCTATCTTCTAGTTGACTACCCACCGAATCCGATGTAGCCTTTTCCTGCCTTTTTGAGCAGGACGGTGGAATTTTTTTCCTAAAATACCTTTCCATTTTTTACTTTCAAATGTTGTAAACCTTAGTTGGAGCAAGCTCCGATTTACAACTACGGTTGTTAACCACAGATGGTGTGTTTGGTCCATGAGAGCTATTTTATTTCACTCAGGTCTGCCGGTAAACCGGTAAGGACTTCCCTATCATCCACCTGGGATGTGCCACGTAGGAGTATCACCTCTCCTCCTACTATGACAGCATAGTAGGTTCGTGGCTCATGCTCATGTATGGTACTTTAGAGTTTTATCTTCCACACCTGCCCATGACACAGGAACTTGTGACCCTCAATCTAACCCATCCCCCTTCCCCCTCTCTTCCCTTATCACAACACACACCTACTCCCATATCTCATTCATTCCTTTTCTCTCACCGTTTCTGTAAGTTTCCAACGTATTTGTGTGTATTTTTACATGGTTTCTTGCATTTTTGCTTATTTCTATGTATTTTTACGTGATTTCATGCAGTTTCACACATTCTTACACATTTGTGGGTATTTTTACCTATCTGTGGGTATTTTTACGTATCTCTGCATGTTTTTGCGTGTGTTTACGTATTTTTTATATGTATTTTCTCTTATCCAGCTCCCCTCACAACCATCAACACCTTATTATGCCCATCGCCATGTCATTTCCACTTCCCCCCCGACATCCCTGCCACAATTAATCCCCGCTCCCTTTTCCTGGCTAAAATCCAGTCATACATTCTATTTCTTAAATGCTATGTAAACCATGGAATCTCCCACAATGGCCTAACCATAAAAATTCGTTTCTCTGGACTGAGCACTCTGGTTAGCACGCTGGACTTGCATTCGGGAAGATGATAGTTCGAACCTGCGTACAGCCATCCTAATTTAGGTTTTCTGTGATTTCCCTAAATTGCTTCAGGCATGTGCTGGGATAGTTCCTTTGAAAGGGCACTAATCTCCTCCTCCTCCTCCTCCTCCTCCTCCTCCTCAGGGTCCATGGGACTTTTTCTTGGTCCCATGCCTCCTTTCACAGTGACCTTCACCTTTTCAGGTTCCGCTAGTCCTTGGCCCTTACAAACCTGGTACTGCACTGCATAGCACAGGCATCGCAGAACCACTTCTGCTCCCTCTGAAACATGCTGCTACTGTGTGCCCCTGCTACATACATCACACCCAGAAGTCTAGGATCCTGCTGAAAGCCTTAGGCCATTCCCAGAAACTCTCCCCTGAATCCATTTCCTTCTTCACCCCTATGGCACCCAACACACCCACCTTCTACATGCTCCCCAAAACTCAACAATCCTGGATGGCCCATTGTGGCTGGTTAATTTTGCCACCACTGAAAGAATTTAAGCCCTCATTGACCAACACCTCCAACCAATTGCCCATAATCTAGCCTCCCACATTAATAATGCCAACCACTTCCTAGACTGACTCTCCATCATCCCCACTCCTTTACCTCCTGGATTCCTACTTGTCACTGTTGATGCCACCTCCCTATATACCAACATCCCTCGCACAAATGGGTGATATTGAACACTACCTTTCCCAATGCCCTTCAGGGTCCAAACCAAATACCCCGTTCCTCATACACCTTACTAACTTTATTCTAACTTCATGTTTCTTGAGTTTTAGGTTTTGTACATGGCCTGGCAAAAAATTGAAGCATACAGAAGACTGTGTAACTTCACACATATACACACCATTGGTTGGTATATACACGATTAGAGTTGCAATTATGTGTGACAGGTAGAACGACTACCAATGTGCATTAGTATTGTTTGATTTTAGTGTTTTACCAGGACAGGTGGGGTATATAAGGGGGCATGAACAGCATCAGATGGTGAGTAATCACTGTAAATAACATGAACAAGCTGCATAATAATGTGAGACAATGTTATCAGCATCTCACAGAGTTTGAAAGGTGCCTCATGGAGAGTCTTAATTTGACTGGCTGGTTGAATCATGCAGTATCCAGATTTGTATACTAGTCAGATGTACAGTGTCCTGGTGCTGTACTGCATGCGAACATGAGGGCGGGCACTTGTCATCAAGGTTTCAGTCAACTGTGTCTGACCATCATGAATGTGGATCACTATATTGTACTCCAAGCATATCACAACCCCTTCACATCTGCGCCTGCCATCAGAGGAGAAGTAATGGACTCTGAAACAGTCTAGGTCGTCCTGTGCTGTTGTTCAGAAACTAACAGCATCCAGACGAAGTTGCCATTAACACCGCAACACTAATAGCTGCATTTGGAGTGACGCAGTGACAAGGAAGCATGGACTACCGGTGAATGCTGTTGCATTGTGTGGAACGATGAATTGTGGCTCTGCACTATCCCAGATGACCATCATCAGTGAGTATTGCAGCAACCTGGGGAGAAGCCCGAGGGGCACAGCAGTGTTACTCCTGGTGTCATAGAGTGTGGAGCCATTGCATATGACTTTAGGTCACAGCTGGTTGTGATTGAAGGTACCCTTGACAGCACAAAGGTACACCACAGACATCCTGCATCCTTGTGTATTACATCTCATGTGACAGTATTGTGATGCCATTCTTAGCAGGAAATTGCTCATCCATACATGGCATGTGTATGTATGAAATGTCTGTGTGATGCTGAGGTACTCTTGTGGCCAGTAATACTCCAGATCTGTCCTCAATAGAATGTGTGGAACCAGCTCTGATGTAAAATCTGTCCTGGTGCCAGTACCCACGATATCAAGGATCAGTTATGACAGTTGTGGGCCAGTTGAACTCAGGAGAGGGTAAAATAACTTAACGTGATCCACTTACCAACCAAACTGGTGCGTGCATCCAGGCCACAGGTGATGCAACATCATATTGATACATGGGTTCACACTGCCAAGTTCTTTGTAAATTTGACTTGATTTTGTAGTCACTGAAATACCATCACCTACCATCTCTATCTATGAGGTTTCATTTCATTTCCTCCTCCCCTTCTCTGTGCTTCACTTTTATTGTCAAGTGGTGTAGTTCCTTTTGTAGAAACTGAAGACTCCACATGGCAGTAACCATAGTGTCACTGTCAAGCACCGTACACAACAGCAGCAAGAGTCTTTCTGAAAATGGAAACTGTGGTTGAAAGTGTAATAATATGGCAAGCATACATGAAACCTGCTCCCTACCTGTCCCAGAAATTTCTAGCATCTAACCCAGCAGCTCTAAATGAAGATGTAACATAGACTGTGATCCAACCAGCTTAAAGTATCATGAACATATCATTGAGGAGCAGGGAAATTTGTAAGGCTTGCTGGACAATCTCATAAGAATTAAGTGTACAGATATAATCCAGCAATCCCAGTCCTGTTTTCTTAAGATTATCCACTAACATTTGAGAAGCCTAGGAAATTAGCACAATGAATTGGATGCATGTATTAATAAACCAAGAGTTTGAGATATTAGTGAGCACCGGTATTCTGAAGAAGTAGTTCTCACTATGCACACCGTTAACAATGAACCTGTTCAGCTCTCGGAAGGGAGGTCAAGTATGGTGGTGCTAGGGGTTGTTGTGGTGGTAGTAATTAAAGTGCCACAGATTTAAGCCTTTTGGCGTTAAAGGGTCATTGAACTTTCTGCTATAAACTATAGAAGTGAAAGGCAACATACTATAATCGTAGGTGTATAAAGGTGTCCATAGGAAAGCTTGGATGTTTTTCCAGCCAATTCATATCAACTGCTTGTAGAGATGGGTAGTAAATACTCTGAGAGAAATGGCTGGGTGAATATATTAATAACACTGATCTACTGTGGATTTTTTGTGGAATCCAAAGTGGACAGTCTTTACAGATTTCGATGCACTGAATGTGAATATCATGATTAAAATTGTCTCCTAGCTCAGAGTTACAAGTAAGTTGGGACTTTACATTTCATGTATATTGCTACTCAATAGGATATATACATTAATTGAACTTACCTAGTTAATTCACACAATTTCTTTACTTTTGTCTTGTGATGCCAGGAGCATCCAGCAGAAATGAGCCAATGCAGTAGTAATCCGTCATCCTGTGTGCCTCTGTTCCATGATAGAAATGTCCTTGTGGAACCGTTCACTGTGCTCATCACTGAATGAGTCACAGGTCTCTGTCACACATCTAGGTGGGAGTAATATAACTGCATTGTAGCAGCCAATGACTTTATGAGCATGAATGAATTCATCTACAAGATTCCTGTAATTTTTGACTGTGCTCTTTTCCAAGAATAATATTATCACATTACGAAAACAATGTGACGCATGCACCTGTTCAGGGGTTAGCGTGGACTCCAAGTGTGTGTTCCCGAACAGTCAGTATGTCTGTGGACCAGTGAATATCCCCTTTGTGATCTTCTCTGTGCTCAGTGACGGAAGCATCTCACACAAATACTGAAATGCTGCTTCATTTCTGAGCACAGCATTAACCAACGCTGTCATGAGTCCCAACTTAATGTATAATGGTGAGAGAACAATTTTGTTTGGATTCTCTAGTGGTTCTTCATCAATATTTTTTGACCCAGACACCAGGGCTGTTTGTGGAGGCCATTCCCTCTGTGTATAGTGTTTTTCTTTTGTGTGACTGTCCCACTCACACAGTTACCAGCAATACTTAGTGCAAACCCCCTTGCAAACCCAACAGCATCGCAATGACTTTCAAATCTTCACATGCCAGCCATTGCTTCTCGTAATTACCACAGTTTACAATGGATTTCAACATTTCTTTAACTAAGACAGCATAATGACAGGGATGGATAGCCTTTCATTACTGTTGTGTAATGATACTGCCTTCAGGCTTGTTTTTGTACCATTGATAAAGAGTCTCTACTCATCTGGTGTGTACGTGATGTTTGTCTTCCAGTGAACTATCAGTGTTGCTATAGAATGTAATGTCACCTTCACTATTGAAATGAAAGTTTTTTCTAACTCTCCCAAAACACAGACACACATACTGTGTCAGTAAGGAGATTCCACTGCTTATGATTCCACTTTTTTGGCTCTGTGTCTCAGTTCAGCATCATTACTATCACTGCATGATGGTGGTATGTGCGGGGAGGGGGGGCAGTCTTTCTCCATGAGTCACAGGGTGGTTGACAAGTGGGATACCAGGGTACTGAATACTCTTCTTTCTCTTGGTATTGACTCCTTGCCTCAACAGACGTACCATACAAAAATAGCTATCTGATGCATATTTTGTAGGGTCATGCCAGACAGCAGGCGCAGCAAACTTCATGGAGACATTTTTCACCATGCATCCAAGCATTCAGTGTAATTGAACACAAGGTGCAATGTGCAAGTGGGGCCTACGATTTATCATTGTCTCCAACTTAACACCTGAAATACTGGGCATATTCTTGTTTCACTTCTTTAGTAAATTGTTGCCTTCTTGAGTTACAAATATGAAAGTTAGCAGTTTTGTTACTGCTGATGTGGGACATTTATGTGAAAGTTCACAATAATACATTTCTTCAATTTCAGCACTTCATCTCACATACATTCACTCTCAACTTCCAGGACAATCATACCACTGATAGGTGAACTAATGTAGCACAAGAGTATGCAGTCATGGCAAATGATGGTTAAAATTGTGCCTGGTTTCTACATTCAATAATGCTCACATGGCTGGATGGTATGCACATGTGTCATGGTATAAAGAATTGGTTGCCAAATTGTACTGGAAACATCCACATCAATCGCATATGGCAACAGAATCCTTGTGACAATGCTTTTGCTTGTAGCTCCTTTTATGTCCTGTAAGTGTGACTGTGAAATGTAAACATCTTATTCACTTATAACCATAAGCTACGATACAGTTTTAATCTACATATTTGTATTCAGTGCATCTAACTCTATAAAGCACAGTTATTCTATAAAAAATAAAAAGTGAAAATTTGTGGACCAATGTAATCAGTGACATCAATATTGATGCTCTACCTAATAATTACACTACAAAAAATTGCAGCTCTTACTAGATAAATTTAATTTATTAGTTAAAGAAGTAAATAGAGAGACAGGTGGCAGTAAACCCTTTCTTGATAATATTCTCACTAATCTGGATAAGTTTACATGTAGGACAGCTGCACAGTTGTATTCACACTCACTATATATGACCATCAGACTGTGGGATTACAGTCTCTCTAATATAAAACATCATCCCAGTAAAATGGAACAATATGTAATGAAAAGAACAATATATGATTACAGTATAAGAAACATCAACTACATATTAGGAAATGCAGCACAGGTTGCAACAAATTGTTATACTTATGCATACTTTGCTAGTGATTGCTTCTAATATTTTTACATCACCACAGCATAAAAGGAGCTGCATAAAAAATGAAGCTGTCCAAGCAATGAAAAAGTTAACACTGCTCCATTGTAAAATGTTAGAAGATAGAGAGAATGTTTAACTGAGAAAAGCATTAAATAAATATCATGAATATGTAAGGACATACTAGCACAGAGATAAGGAAACATGTAGCTTGCATATTAAATAAATTAAGCAATATTGTTACTAACGTTGGAATGTTATAACTAACTTCTGAATAAGAAAGGATAAATTCATTAATGACCTCCAAATAAATCACAGTGGTACTATTGCAGAATGCTAACATCATTATTGACTGACCTTTTTCCCGTAGAAACCAATTTCAGTGAAAAAAATATCTGTGGGTATTCAATATTTTAGCATCATTTTACATACTTTAAAAATCTATGTGGCAGAAATAATGCACTGTTTCAGCCGCTTCTGTGCATGTTTACGTACACTTGATCTTCAGCAAACATTGTTGTATTTGAATTGTTTCTGCCAACATAATGACGCTAAACACAATGTAGCTTGATGCAGTGAGACTTGTGTGTGTTGCCAGATGGCAACATCATGGATGTGCATATGATTTCCATAAAATTATATGTAAATTTACAGTTTGTTGCCAACTGGCAACACTATGCAATAGAGGGTTAATGAATGTTTCTCTTTTGTTGGTAAATCCAACAGCTATAATTACTTCAAATGTAACTTTAAGGGTGGTGCATCTGCATACAGCATGTACCTTATCCCAAATGACAGCAATCAAATAAAAAGTATAAAAAGGTGTGTGGGATATGTTGAGCTAAATATTAACATCCTAGAGTCCTGCATTGCAAATATATCTTGACCCTTTTCCACTGCTGTTAGTGGCATATTAACTTTAGGAAGTTTTCCTGACCCACTGAAAATATCCCAAGAAACCCTAGTTTTCAAGAAACTTGAGAGATTGTAAATAAAAAACTACAGAGCAGTTTCTGTCTTTCTTTTCTTCTAAAAAATTATAGAAACAGTAACATATAATAGAATTATCACAAGTGTATATACACACAATCTGATCTTTGAAAATCAGAATGTCTTTATTAACAGTAAGTCAACTGTGGTAGTGGCCCCGCAGTTTATTAATGAGGTAATAACTACACCAATAACATGGAATAGGTTTGTGGCACGTTCCTTGATCTAGAAAAGCCACTGGATGACAATATAACAGCACTCTTAGAGAAATTATGGACCACAGGAACTATACACATTGTTCATGACTTGACAAAATCTTATCTAAGAGAAACCAATTTGGACTCTTGAAACTGCAAGTGGCACACACATGTATAGCATTACCAAAATGAAATATGGGGTACAACAGGGCGTGGTACTGGGACACCTTCCTTCTATGCTCTATATAAATACAGGGCTATTACAAATGATTGAAGCGATTTCATAAATTCACTGTAGCTCCATTCATTGACATATGGTCACGACACACTACAGATATGTAGAAAAACTCATAAAGTTTTGTTCGGCTGAAGCCGCACTTCAGGTTTCTGCTGCCAGAGCGCTCGAGAGCGCAGTAGGACAAAATGGCGACAGGAGCCGAGAAAGCGTATATCGTGCCTGAAATGCACTCACATCAGTCAGTCATAACAGTGCAACGACATTTCAGGACGAAGTTCAACAAAGATCCACCAACTGCTAACTCCTTTCGGCGATGGTATGCACAGTTTAAAGCTTCTGGATGCCTCTGTAAGGGGAAATCAACGGGTCGGCCTGCAGTGAGCGAAGAAACGGTTGAACGCGTGCGGGCAAGTTTCACGCGTAGCCCGCGGAAGTCGACGAATAAAGCAAGCAGGGAGCTAAACGTACCACAGCCGACGGTTTGGCAAATCTTACGGAAAAGGCTAAAGCAGAAGCCTTACCGTTTACAATTGCTACAAGCCCTGACACCCGATGACAAAGTCAAACGCTTTGAATTTTCGGCGCGGTTGCAACAGCTCATGGAAGAGGATGCGTTCAGTGCGAAACTTGTTTTCAGTGATGAAGCAACATTTTTCCTTAATGGTGAAGTGAACAGACACAATGTGCGAATCTGGGCGGTAGAGAATCCTCACGCATTCGTGCAGCAAATTTGCAATTCACCAAAAGTTAACGTGTTTTGTGCAATCTCATGGTTTAAAGTTTACGGCCCCTTTTTCTTCTGCGAAAAAAAACGTTACAGGACACGCGTATCTGGACATGCTGGAAAATTGGCTCATGCCACAACTGGAGACCGACAGCGCCGACTTCATCTTTCAACAGGTCCACCGTACTTCCATCATGATGTTCGGCATTCCTTAAACAGGAGATTGGAAAACTGATGGATCGGTCGTGGTGGAGATCGTGATCAGCAATTCATGTCATGGCCTCCATGCTCTCCCGACTTAACCCCATGCGATTTCTTTCTGTGGGGTTATGTGGAAGATTCAGTGTTTAAACCTCCTCTACCAAGAAACGTGCCAGAACTGCGAGCTCGCATCAACGATGCTTTCGAACTCATTGATGGGGACATGCTGCGCCGAGTGTGGGAGGAACTTGATTATCGGCTTGATGTCTGCCGAATCACTAAAAGGGCACATATCGAACATTTGTGAATGCCTAAAAAAACTTTTTGAGTTTTTGTATGTGTGTGCAAAGCATTGTGAAAATATCTCAAATAATAAAGTTATTGTAGAGCTGTGAAACCGCTTCAATCATTTGTAATAACCCTGTACATAAAATATTGCTCTTCAGATTTAAAGACAATTATGGCACTAATGACCTTAGTATTTAGGGTTCTCAACCACAAATCATCATCATCATCATCATCATCATCATCACCATCGTCATCATCAAAGATAATTCTGTACATCTGTGACACAGCTATTTTGAGTGAGTATAAAGCCTACGAGCAATTAGAAATATTGTTCAACGGTATTATGAATGAAATTGTTCAGTACTACAGTGAAATGTCACCACTGTGTCATCACCATGAAAACAGCAGTAATGGATCTTAACTCCACAAGACAGACAGATTTTGGAATGCAATATTGCACTGTAATATATAATGCCATTACACACAATTCCTGAAATAACAATACATGATATACTTGCATTGTGTTCACTGTCTGGCAAGCAAACTGGCTAAAATATTTTTCCAATAGCTACACTTAGCAACTACTGCAATGTACTACACACTTCTTATCATGCATCGGTTTCATATAGTACAGGCTATGGAATGGAAATATGGGGTGCCACAACACAAATAAACTTTTCCAAGCTGTTAAAGTTTGAAGAAAATGCTGTTAGAATAAATGTGATTTATTCTATAAATTTGCAGTACTATTCATTATAAATATGTATATTTTTAAATTGATTATGCTGGCCATAACTTAAACAAAATCCAAACTGACCGACACAAACACAATCTACATCTACATCTACATCGATACTCCGCAAGCCACCCAACGGTGCGTGGCGGAGGGCACCTTATGTGCCACTGTCATTACCTCCCTTTCCTGTTCCAGTCGCGTATGGTTCGCGGGAAGAACGACTGTCTGAAAGCCTCTGTGCGCGCTCTAATCTCTCTAATTTTACATTCGTGATCTCCTCGGGAGGTATAAGTAGGGGGAAGCAATATATTCGATACCTCATCCAGAAACGCCCCCTCTCGAAACCTGGCGAGCAAGCTACACCGCGATGCAGAGCGCCTCTCTTGCAGAGTCTGCCACTTGAGTTTATTAAACATCTCCGTAACGCTATCACGGTTACCAAATAACCCTGTGAGGAAACGCGCCGCTCTTCTTTGGATCTTCTCTATCTCCTCCGTCAGACCGATCTGGTACGGATCCCACACTGATGAGCAATACTCAAGTATAGGTCGAACGAATGTTGTGTAAGCCACCTCCTTTGTTGATGGACTACATTTTCTAAGCACTCTCCCAATGAATCTCAACCTGGTACCCGCCTTACCAACAATTAATTTTATATGATCATTCCACTTCAAATCGTTCCACGCATACTCCCAGATATTTTACAGAAGTAACTGCTACCAGTGTTTGTTCCGCTATCATATAATCATACAATAAAGGATCCTTCATTCTATGTATTCGCAATACATTACATTTGTCTATGTTAAGGGTCAGTTGCCACTCCCTGCACCAAGTGCCTATCCACTGCAGATCTTCCTGCATTTCGCTACAATTTTCTAATGCTGCAACTTCTCTGTATACTACAGCATCATCCGCGAAAAGCCGCATGGAACTTCCAACACTATCTACTAGGTCATTTATATATATTGTGAAAAGCAATGGTCCCATAACACTCCCCTGTGGCACGCCAGAGGTTACTTTAACGTCTGTAGATGTCTCTCCATAGATAACAACATGCTGTGTTCTGTTTGCTAAAAACTCTTCAATCCAGCCACACAGCTGGTCTGATATTCCGTAGGCTCTTACTTTGTTTATCAGACGACAGTGCGGAACTGTATCGAACGCCTTCCGGAAGTCAAGAAAAATAGCATCTACCTGGGATCCTGTATCTAATATTTTCTGGGTCTCATGAACAAATAAGGCGAGTTGGGTCTCACACGATCGCTGTTTCCGGAATCCATGTTGATTCCTACATAGTAGATTCTGGGTTTCCAGAAATGACATGATACGCGAGCAAAAAACATGTTCTAAAATTCTACAAGAGATCGACGTAAGAGATATAGGTCTATAGTTTTGCGCATCTGCTCGACGACCCTTCTTGAAGACTGGGACTATCTGTGCTCTTTTCCAATCATTTGGAACCCTCCGTTCCTCTAGAGACTTGCGGTACACGGCTGTTAGAAGGGGGACAAGTTCTTTCGCGTACTCTGTGTAGAATCGAATTGGTATCCCGTCAAGTCCAGTGGACTTTCCTCTATTGAGTGATTCCAGTTGCTTTTCTATTCCTTGGACACTTATTTCGATGTCAGCCATTTTTTCGTCTGTGCGAGGATTTAGAGAAGGAACTGCAGTGCGGTCTTCCTCTGTGAAACAGCTTTGGAAAAAGGTGTTTAGTATTTCAGCTTTACACGTGTCATCCTCTGTTTCAATGCCATCATCATCCCGTAGTGTCTGGATATGCTGTTTCGAGCCACTTCTGATTTAACGTAAGACCAGAACTTCCTAGGATTTTCTGTCAAGTCGGTACATAGAATTTCACTTTCGAATTCAATGAACGCTTCACGCATAGCCCTCCTTACGCTAACTTTGACATCGTTTAGCTTCTGTTTGTCTGAGAGGTTTTGGCTGCGTTTAAACTTGGAGTGGAGCTCTCTTTGCTTTCGCAGTAGTTTCCTAACTTTGTTGTTGTACCACGGTGGATTTTTCCCGTCCCTCACAGTTTTACTCGGCACGTACCTGTCTAAAACGCATTTTACGATTGCCTTGAACTTTTTCCATAAACACTCAACATTGTCAGTGTCGGAACAGAAATTTTCGTTTTGATCTGTTAGGTAGTCTGAAATCTGCCTTCTATTACTCTTGCTAAACAGATAAACCTTCCTCCCTTTTTTTATATTCCTATTAACTTCCATATTCAGGGATGCTGCAACGGCCTTATGATCACTGATTCCCTGTTCTGTACATACAGAGTCGAAAAGTTCGGGTCTGTTTGTTATCAGTAGGTCCAAGATGTTATCTCCACGAGTCGGTTCTCTGTTTAATTGCTCGAGGTAATTTTCGGATAGTGCACTCAGTATAATGTCACTCGATGCTCTGTCCCTACCACCCGTCCTAAACATCTGAGTGTCCCAGTCTATATCTGGTAAATTGAAATCTCCACCTAAGACTACAACATGCTGAGAAAATTTATGTGAAATGTATTCCAAATTTTCTCTCAGTTGTTCTGCCACAATACGAGATACAAAGATCGTGTTTATCTTGTAAGCCACACAAAAATAAAATAAAAAATTGTTTATGCTGGGACTTACCAACACAATGCTGATTTCAGTAACATCTCTCACCACAGCAAAATTTAAAGAAAGCCTAAAAAAAATACTGACTGCCAATCATCACTGATCACTAGATGAATACCTCAGATTTGCACAGAATAAAGAAAATTTTATATAGGCTTCATATATGTATAATAATGTTGTTTTATATACACTGATGGAAAAAAATCCACAGCATCAAGAAGGAGTTGTGTGACATAAACATAAGTCAGCAGGCACGTTTCTATTGTGATACTGCAGAAAGGCCCAGCAAGAACGAAGCCACTGTACACGACTGCTGACAGCTGTGGTCGCGAGAAAACAGGGCTGCAGACAGCCACGTGACACTACCGTGAGGGAAGACCATTGTGCCTGGTGTGTGGCTCCGGTGCATCGTACTGATTCCACAGCAGGGATTTGAGCAGCAGTTGGCACCATAGTAACTCAATGAAGTGTTACAAATTGGTTACTTCAAGGATAGCTCCAAGCAAGATGCCTCATAGTGTGCATTTCAATGACCCCAAACTACTGCTATCTGCTACTTCAATGGTGTCAAGCAAGAACTCATTTGAGGGCAGGGCGGAGTTCTGTTGTGTTTTCTGATGAAAACTGGTTCTGCCTCAGTGCCAGTGATGGCCGTGTGTCGATAAGAAGTAGGCCAGTTGAGGGCCTGCAATCGACCTGTCTGCGTGTTGGACACACCTGGAGTTACGGTCTGGGATGTGACTTCGTATGACAGCAGGAGTACTCTTGTGGTAACCTCACACACTCTGACTGCAGATTTGTACGTCAATCTGGTGATATGACCTGTTGTGCTACCATTCGTGAACAGCATTCCAGAGGGTGTCTGCCAACACGGTACCTCTTTCCCACATACTGCTGCTGTAACCCACCGTACTCTGCAGTGTGTCGATACATCCCTCGGCCCGCTCGATCGCCAGACCTGTCTCCGATCGAGCACGTATGGGACACCGTAGGATGACAACTCTAGCGTCATCCACAAAAAGTATGAACCGTCCCTGTATTTACCGACCGAGTGCGACGTGTGTGGACTCCGTCCTACAAACTGACATCTGGCACCTCTACAACACAATGCCAGCACATTTGCGTGCTTCCATTCGACATTCTTGTGACTACACGGATTATTAATGTACAACCATTTCACATTTGCAATGACTTAACTTGCAGTGTGATCTCACAATGTTAATCACTTACATATGTTACCTGGACAAATGTATTCCAAAATTTCATTAGTCTGTATTATTTTTTCCCACCAGTGTAACTACTTAGCATCCTGTGTCATTTTCATTCACTTCTAAAATTAATAATATATAATGTGTATTAGTTGCTAAGCTGAAATGTTTCTGCCTTCAACTCAGGCTTCTCCTACAAGCAATTTATTTTGTAAACCTGTCTTATCATACACTGAAGAGCCAAAGAAACTGGTACACCTGCCTAGTATTGTGAAGAGCCCTCACAAGCATGCAGAAGCTTCGTAACACGATGTGGTGTGGACTCGACTAATGTCTGAAGTAGTGCTCGAGGGAATTAACACTGTGAATCCTGCAGAGCTGTCTGTAATCTGTAAGAGGACGAGGGGGTGTGTGACATTCACCTGCTTTATTTCTTTGTCGATAGTCCTCAGTGTCAACATACTGAATTTTTATACTGGCTGAAAAATGGAAGGTGGTAGCTCAACACTGACTATTGTAAATGATGTAGCTGACAGTTGCACAATCGCATTTCACAGTTCTTTACTTTCACTATTCACAGCCCTCCAATAATATACAATTCACTATTGGTAAATGTTGATAAGCCTCATTAATAGGTTGCAGGCAACATCAGCATACTGCTATAATAGGTTGCTGTTGAACATGTATGAGGAATAAAAGCCTAACCAAACAGTGAAGAATAATACAGTACGTGTGACCCTATTTTTCAAATAAATTAAATAGACATTGTCATTAATTGTTCTAACACATGGCCTATTTGTGTTACTCTTATTCTATGGTTAAGTTGGTGCATTGTTGTTAATCTAACCAATACATGTTTCATATCTGAAAATCGGCTGCGGACTGACGCTCTCGGGACCAAAAATCGGTCCTTTATATATCCTCACAATAATAGGAACTCAAACTATACATTGTTTGGAGTTTAAGTTACAGAAATCACAATTAAAACTTGACTCATTCAATTAATTGAAGACATCGAAAAATTACTTCTTTTTAACAGTTCCTTCTACCACAAAGGTTAGGCCGAATTATTTGTTTAAATAATGAAATTAACAGATATAGTTATACAAACAATACTTTTGACAAACCTGGTAATTATTTTGGAATTAATTATGGGCTGGCTTTGCTAATATGTTTTTGAATAGAGCCAAATAAATAATTTAAGAATCCTAGTAGTTCTTCTTCCAAATGTTTACAATTAGTACAGAATTTATACTTGTTTGTATTTCAACAATAGAATCTAAGTCACAAAACTACTACTGTCACCCTATAATGATCTGTAGCAAAAGATATTAACTAGGAATGGTCAAAATAAATTAGGAAATTTATTACATACACAAAGCTAAGTGCAAAATTAGACCTGGTGCTATATTCCTTAAGACTGAGGGCAAATCTTTCTCTTTTATAGAAATGCAGATTACACTCATGCCATGTTAATGGTAATTAGGCAAAAATGAAAATAAAATGAATTTAAGGAGGCAGATGGCAAAGTAAGAGAGGAAGTAGAGAGATCCCAGCTTGCTTCGTCACAGGTGGAGATCTCTTCTGAACAGCACATTGCTCAATAATGTTCATGTCTGGGGAGTTTAGTGCCCAACGGAAGTGTTTAAATTCAGAAGTGTGTTCCTGGAGCCACTCTGTAGCAATTCTGGACGTGTGGGGTGGTGCATTGTCCTGCTGGAATTGCCCAAGTCTGTCAGAATGCACAAAGGATATGAATGCATGCAGATGATCAGACAGGGTGCATACGTACGTATCACCTGCCAGAGCCATATCTAGACGCATCAGGGGTCCCATGTCACTCCTACTGCACACACCCCACACCATTACAGGGCCTACACCAGCTTGAACAGTTCCCTGCTGACATACAGGGTCCATGGATTCATTAGGTAGTCTCCGTAGCCTTACACATTCATCCACTCAATAAAATTTGAAACGAGACTTGTCTGACCAGGCAACATGTTTCCAGTCATCAACACCCCAATGTTGGTGTTAGCAGGCCCAGGCAAGGCGTAAAGCTTCATGTTGTGCAGTTATCAAGGGTACATGCACGGGTCTTCGACTCCGAAAGCCCATATCAAGGATGTTACATTGAATGGTTGCATGCTGAGATTGTTGATGGCCCAGCATTGAAATCTGCAGCACTTTGCAGAAGGGTTGCGTTTATGTCACGTTGAACAATTTTCTTGAGTTGTCATTGGTCCCATTCTTGTAGGATATTTTTCTGGCCTCAGTGGTGTCGGCGATTTGATGTTCTACTGGATTCCTGATATTCACGGTGCACTTGTGAAAAGGTCATATGGGAAAATCCCCACTTCATCGCTACCTCGGAGATGCTGTGTTCCATCACTTGTGTGTTGACTATAACACCACATTTGAACTCACTTAAATCTTGATAACCTGCCATTGTAGCAGCAGTAACTGATCTAACAACTGCGCCAGACATTTGTTGTCTTATGTAGGCACTGCTGACCACAGTGCCGTATTCTGCCTGTATTCGTATCACTGTGTTTGAATATGCATGACTGTACCAATTGCTTTGGTGATTCAGTGTGTATGTAACAGGATGTCGGGATGGCTGGTGAACTCGGGTATCCCACTACAGGTGGTGATGGCATTGAGTGACAATTAGTACGGTGGCGGTTCATGGAGCCAGGTGAATATCAGATGGAAAGGTATGAAAAGTACAGTTACATAAATATGTTTATTCTGAGTGAAAGCTACAACATTCGTATTGTTGCCAAATGATGGTCAGCACACACAAGATAGGCTGGTCTCAATCAGGAAAAGATCTCAGCTCAGTGAGTGGCCTCGGTAATGGCCAGCACCTGGCATCATCCTATAGAGTGGGCAGCAGGTGAGGTGAAGTTATGTGGGTAGCACTCCAGTGGAGTAATGCAGCATCAAGTCTCCAGGGTGGCGGATGGTACATTTCTATGAAAGACTCCACAGTCGATTACATTGGCTGGAGTGACTGCGACACAGTGTGGAAAGCACTCAAGTTGAACTAAGGGCCCGAAAGCATCATTCAGCAACAGTGGCGGGCAGGGACAACGTGCAGCAGTAGAGTGTGCACACACAAGGCGAGCAGCAGCTTGGCAGCTAGTCACGTCCAGGCGAGAAGTGTGGACTTCCAGGTAGACCCACTGACAAAAGGTTGGTAGAAGTCAGTCAGCAAATGGCTGAAAGGCACCATTTCAGTATCCAGCTGCATCAGGACAAGGCGCAACCAGTAGTTCCACAGCTAGCAAAGGTGGCGTCTGGTGGTAGTTGCTAGATGATCCCTTTCAGGTCGATGACAGGTGCGGGTACCTCTCCGTAGACGGCTGCAGGCAGTGACAGACGCTGCGTAGGTAAAATGGACAGTGTTTGTGGTAGATTAGTCTGCCACGGTTTTGCCGAGCCATCAGTCCTTATCACATAGGACAGGGAAGTAGTCTGGTGTCAGGCCTGGATACACTGAAATTCAAAACATAATGGCTACTCAGTCTGCTCCTGTGCTTCTGCAATGTCAGTGATGTTCCCATGCCAACAGTGATCCATGTTAAATACCATTGCTAAAATAATCAATCGTGATTCTTGCTGAGCTAGCAGAGCTTCTTTCGAAATTATGTGGTGCTAGCTTCCGCCTTCTTCCTTTCGCTGAGGTTTCTCACATTATCCTGAGGTGACATTTTTCTGCTGACCAGGCCAATGACTTTCAAGCAATAGAAGTCATGGCTTAACACATAAAAGTATGTTGTAAAATGGTTAGGTGAATAAAAAAATCACTTGTTATGAACTGACAAATTTAGAAAAATGATATTGGTATCATTTGACGTTAAATAAAACTGTTATTATTGAGGAATACATCAAATTACACTGCTACAAGCATTTTCTGTAAGAAATGTGAACACCACTTACAGCCTGTTCTGATTAGCCTACAGCTGCCTACAAGGTGGCATGAGGAGCAATGAATGGCTGTGGGACACAAGATCAGCATGTTGCCAATCCTTCCAGCCACTATTGCCCACAGATGAATCCTGTTGATATCGCTGCTTCTTCGTACAAGATGGTCTTCAACTGGCCTCACAAGAGCTGAATGGGCTGTGTACCAGACCTTCCTACATCCGAAAAAATCTGATGCATTATCAAGAATTGAACATGGGCCCTTCTATGTTAAAAACAGCAATGTCAACTGTTAGGCTATCTGTCAACATCTATACTCTGCAAACCACCATGAGGTGCAAGGAAGAAGGTATATCTGACTGTACCAGTTATTAGGGTTTCTTCCCACTCCATTCATGAATGGAATGTGGGAAGAATGATTGACTGAATGCTTATGTGTGTAA
Organism: Schistocerca piceifrons; assembly: GCF_021461385.2. Classification (NCBI taxonomy): domain Eukaryota; kingdom Metazoa; phylum Arthropoda; class Insecta; order Orthoptera; family Acrididae; genus Schistocerca; species Schistocerca piceifrons. Next base: position 881,424,478 of record NC_060149.1, read on the forward strand.
TGTAATTATTCTAATATTATCCACATGATCCCTATGTGAGTGATACATAGGGGATTCTAGTGTATTTCTAGAGTCATTCAAAGCCAGTTCTTGAAATTTTGTTAATAGGATTTCTTGGGATAGTTTACGTCTATCTTCAAGAGTCTTACAGTTCAGTTCCTTCAGTATCTCTGTGACACTCTCCCATGGCTCAAACAAACCTGTGACCATTCATGCTGCCCCTCTCTGTATACATTGAATATTCCCTGATAGTCTTATTTGGTATAGGTCCTACACACTCTAGCAATATTCTTTGTCGAATGATTGCGTTCCCCAGTATTCTATCAACAAACCAAAGTCTACCCATGACTAAGCCTGTGTGATCATTCCATTTCATATCCCTACAAAGTGTTACACACAGGCATGTGTATGAGTTCGCTGATTCCTACAGAGACTCATTGATTTTATAGTTACAAGATACTATGTTGAAATGATCTGACAGAATACTTATGCAGCTTCTTTCAGATAATGCTACCAATTTTAGGTTTCAACCAGCTTTCTGTACAAAGAAGGAGTCAATAGGCGTTTTTCGTGCTGTCAAAACTTAAAAGAAAGAACGAAAACTCGGTTTCTGGCTAAATTTGTGGCTCGTGTTTTCTGAGCTCAAGTTACAATTCTAGTAATATTTTTCAGATGTTGGCGCATGTGCATAATACAGTGTGTTTCTTTAACATATTTTGATCATAAAATCAAAGACGTTCCACCCAATCTTCACCTTAATGCACAATGTGAAGGCAAATTTAATGAGCAAGCTTGAGCAGAATTCTATATATGTCTTTTAAGTGATAAATATGTTAAGTCAGCAAGATTATATGCCATCAAATTCACACCTGCTTTCTGCAATACACTACCTACTTCACTGAAAAGTCATTTTTCAGGGTCGAAAAATGTAAATACCAATACAGGTGGTGAGGTGAAGAGTAACAGATAGATACTTCTACTTTGTGGCGCCGATGAGGTCGACACCAGTATCGATCTGAGCATCGTTTTTGAACTAAGTCAAACATTAACTTAGTGCAGTTCCACGATCCAGTTCTTTGTAAGCCTTGTTTGTGTAAAGAGGTGAATAAATTAACTTCTGATAATAAGGTGGTAGTTGGTGTAACTGACCCGAGCATCCACCTCACTGGTGACCCCGAGTTGCTAAGTCTTCCGTTTTCGCCGTTTTACTGTGTCCGCGGCCTCCGCGTCGGTTATTTTCGCGTGTATTACATCAACACTACATTCGAACAATGGCTTCGGCCCAACGCCTAATGCCGGATCTTGTGATCGACATGCATCGTGTTACGGGCGATGTACACCCGCCAGGACTGCAAACGATGCCTCTCACTCGATGATTACGCCGATTTCGCCGGACGTTTTCGAGCCTGCAACAATAAGTGAGGTTAGGAGTGTGCATGAGTCTGGCTATCAGACCCCTTTGTTCCCACCACGTGCCCTCCCCCATCGACGGTGCAGTTACCTCTTACAGATCTCTGTGCAGTGCGGGACCAATGCCGATTTCTGCAAATGCTTCATTGGACAACCTACCACCGCCAGGACAACGATTCGCCATGCCGCAGTCCGTGCAGTACCACGCAGATTCCTGCCAAGTGGCCGGAACTGCTTTGTTCATGGGTCAACCTCCTCAGCATCCGACCATGCCCGCACCTGCCTCGGTTCAGCATCAGCACATGCCTTCCTGCTTCGATACCTCGGCCTGCAACAGGAACAATAGCTTGTTATCTGTGCCTGACCTCCATCTCCGCCCTACTGCTACGCCTCAGTGTTTTGTGCCACGTCATTCACCTCATTCGCACACCGTTTTGAGTGGAGTGACTATGAACAGTGAACATTCACACATTCCGTCCGACGTTCGATATCATTTTCCACACTGAGCTTCTGGACAGCCCACACCTGCGCAGCCTCCCTGCAACACAGGTGGCTCCGGCTCTGATCGTACATCGAGCTTTCCGCGGGCTAGCACGCGTTTTCAAACTTTGAACTTTTTCTCACCTGTCGCCCCTGCGCCAGCTACAGTCGAGCTGCCACTACTGTTCTTGGCACATTATGGTGTCTTACACATGTTGGCCTTCTGTGTCACGACGCTGCCACCTGACCAGCCGTCGTCACCACATACCCTGGAATACTGCATCAACAGCAGTTCGTTTCAGGCAGTGCCTCAACGAATTCAACTCAACCTGTTCTTCCAAACATTCTACAATGCTTACCGACGCTGCCGCCGTTCAGTCACAACAGGGCAACAACCTGGTTCAAAATTGTGAACGAAGTGGTCGACCATTTCAAACTCGACGAATCAACCAGATTTCTGTGCCTTATTACCCACCTGCACGACCAGGAAGACTTGATTGCTGACCTGGTCGACGCCCCGGACTCAGCTACCTGGTACACTCTGGCCAAAAAGACAGTTCTATGTTGGCTTGTGCGCTCAACTGAGACAGCAATACGGCAAGTGCTCCATGTCGAGCAACTATAGTCTGATTTAAAGTAGTTGTCACTTGACAGGCAACGGGCTGCAGGGCTCCCGCCACCAATGGCAGCCAGCGTTGTCGGCTGCCACTTCGCTCTGCTGAGCTGACTAAGGCATTGTGCCAGCCAGCCAGTCCTCAGTGAGCCGTTGTAGACGTGCGGGTGAGAAATTTGAGTGACTAGTAGCTTCGCGTGTTTACGATGTCTGATGAAAGCATTCACAAGAGAGGGAGGCCGAGGCTGCACCCTCCTTGGAAACCTCCAAAAAGTGGCAGACAAGGCGTTGTTATACGCAGTTAGGTGAGTGAATACGTGTGTTCCTTAAGGGAGTATTTTGAGAGAGAGGGATGCAGGAGGGCCTCTCGTTCCTTTGGATAAGGTGGTGGAGTGAACTGCAGTTGCTCTGCAAGTTAGCGAACGATCAGTAATAAGAACCTGCAAGGAGAAATTCACGAAAGAAGGCTCAAGTGAATCATCTAAATTGGAGACACCTGGGAAAAAGAGGCGACTAGAGAAGAGGGTCACAAAACTTGACTCTTTTCAGGAAGATGCCATTTGTCATCAAATATATGCATTTTATTCGAGGAAGGAGTATCCAACACTCAAAAAACTACATGCTACCCTCAAAGCGACTGACCTGTTTCAGGGTAGTAAATCGTCTTTGTTACGAGTCGTGAAAATGTTAGGGCTCCGTTATAAATCCATCTCTGGCAGAAAGTTACTAATGGAACGCCAAGATATTGCAGCCTGGCGATGCTGCTTTCTTAGAGAATTAGTGGGGACAAATTTTGATGATATCGTTTGGCTTGATGAAACGTGGGTGAATGCAGGACACAGTTTGAAACTAAAAGGCTGGACAGATGGTACCATCAGTGGTAGTATGGCAGCGCCGATCGGAGGAGGAAATAGGATACTTGTAGCGCATGCCGGAAATTCAAAAGGTTTGATTCCAAATTGTCTGCTGCTATTCAGTTCAAATAAGACCTCTGACTACCATGAAGAGATGAACCACAATACTTTTGTGAAATGGTTTGAAGACTGTGTGCTCCAGAACTTAACAAAAAACTCTCTCATTGTTATGGATAATGCTTTTTATCACTCAGTAAGCACCCACAAAGGCAACGAGGAAAAACGACATTGTTAGCTGGTTACAGAAACATAAGGTACAGTTCGACAGTAATTTGACAAGGGCAGAATTATTAGAACTTGTATCGCGACACAAGCCAAAGAACCCGAAGCATGACTCACGCTCGGTACCCACAGCTTTACTTCTGCCAGTATCCCGTCTCTTACCTTCCAAACTTTACAGAAGATCTCCTGCGAAACTTGCAGAACTAGCACTCCTGAAAGAAAGGATATAGCGGAGACATGGCTTAGCCACAGCCTGGGGGATGTTTCCAGATTGAGATTTTCACTTTGCAGCGGAGTGTGCGCTGATATGAAACTTCCTGGCAGATTAAAACTGTGAGCCCGACCGAGACTCGAACTCGGGACCTTTGCCTTTCGCGGGCAAGTGCTCTACCATCTGAGCTACTGAAGCACGACTCACGCCCGGTACCCACAGCTTTACTTCTGCCAGTATCCCGTCTCCTACCTTGCCCACGAAAGGCAAAGGTCCCGAGTTCGAGTCTCGGTCGGGCACACAGTTTTAATCTGCCAGGAAGTTTCATATCAGCGCACACTCTGTTGCAGAGTGAAAATCTCATTCTACCTATACTCTTACTTCCACACACAGTTTGGTGAGGCGGCATGGAACTGCAGACCATCCCGCTGCTTCCCAAACGCCAATCGCAGGTAGATCTGGGTGCTGCCTCCTGCGCACAACATGACAGGCACCTCCCAGTGCTCCATTCTGTCCGGGAACAATCGGATAATTACAGACGACTTTATATTAAAGACATTTCCTCAGGATACTTTTTCCTAGTGGACACAGGCGCCGATGTTTCGCTGCTGCCTACATCCTTAGTGTCACTGAACATCTGACCTCATCATACTTCACTGCAAGCCATGAATTCAACTAAACTACAATACTCGGGTTCAGCCTCCCACGTTGTCTCACTGTCCGCCAACTCCAAACTCGAGTGGACTTTTTTAGTGTGCAATATTGAGGAACCTATACTAGGCATTAACTTCTTGCGTCACCTCAAACTTTCACCGGACCTAGCGCGAAACACCGTGTTTCATCACCCGTCCAAAACTCACTTCCCCTGTGCTCCGTCGAGCAAACCTCCACATGACATGTTGGCCCGTGCTCATCTCATCCATACATGCTCGTCTCTGTCGACGATGTTACAAGAAACAATGCACAAGTGCCTTGTCGAGCTTGAAAACGTCGCTTGACTATGCAAGGAAAACTTTCAGCTCTCCCTCCAGCTCCACAAAACTCAGCTCCAGCTCTCCGACACAGCAAAGGAATTACAGACACTGCAGCAAGGACAAAGCAAGGTCAGTAAGTGCGCCGAATCTGCTTGTAGTGCCAGAAATCGAGCCTCTGTGTGCTTACCTCCCGCTACCCCTCACAACTGTGCTATCAAGTCTACCATAACGTGTAGTGACAGTTCCATGGGACCACACCCCCCCGAACATGGCAGAATTTGACACTCAGCCGGACACGAGTGCGCATGCACAACGAGCGTCACGTGTTCCCGAACTGACGGCTCTTACCCCTCCCCTCACGGACAGCACTTCAAACTATGCAACTTCGGCTCCTGCGCGCCGCCGTGCGACCACCACTGACAACACAAACAGCGCACTCGTGCCTTGCACTTCATCCGCGACCGTGCTGCCACAGGCTGTGCCCTCGGACAATGGACTCACTAACACTTCACGAGCTCTACCAAGCTCACCTGACCATGGTGCCACTGCTGTGGGCCGGCGGCCATCTTGTCATGTTGACTCCTGGGACAATTCACCGCCTCAGCTCCCGTCGGATCCGCCAAGTGGCTCTGAACACCACGACCATGCCTTGCCTGCCCTGCCCACCACCCATTGTAAACAAACCGCCTCCTGTGCCGCCGGCAACATTTCCATCATCACCAACGGCACGGTTCACAAGTTTCGTCTCATGCCAGGCCCCCCGATCTCCAGTAAACCACATCAACTTTGTCCCGAGCACCTCTCCAACCTTAAAAAGCAGATTTCTGAACTTCTAAGCTCCGACGTCATTGAACCCTCTGCCAGTAGCTGGTCTATGCCCATTCATGACACCCAAGAAATGCGGGTCCTGGTGCATGTGCGGAGACTACCGTTGACTAAACGTACAAACAATTGTGAACACCTACCCCATACCCAACATTGCCGACTTTACCAGTTCCCTCGCAGGTGTGATCACATTCTCGGTCATTGATTGCAAGTGGGCCTACCACCACATCCCCATGGCACCTGAAGACATCGAGAAGACAGCAATCACCACCCCAATTGGGTTATTTCAGTTTTTATTCATGCCCTTCGGTCCGAAAAACCCAACCCAGACCTGGCAACGCTTCATCAATGAAGTGCTATTCGATGTAAAATTCTGCTTTGCATACCTAGATGACATTCTTGTGTTCAGCTGCTCCGTTGAGGAGAACATTCGACTTGTGCAAACTGTTATGAACACTCTCATGGCAGCAGGCATCGAGACCAACCAGGACAAATTGCAGCTACATAAACCCGCTGTCACTTTTCTTCGTTTTCGGGTCTCTGCCGACGGCATTTCACTGCCCTCTGAGAAGGTACAAACAATACTAAACGTACCCAGACCTACGTCATTCAAAGAGCAACGGCGCTTTCTGGGGACAGTTAATTATTATCGCCGACATCTACCTCGGGCTGCGGAAATTCAGGCTCCACTGACAGACGCCTTGGCAGGCACCCACACTTCTGGATCTTAGACCGTTCCATGGACCCCTGCTATGACTGACTCTTTCACCGCCCTCAAACGTCTTCTTGTAGAGGCCTGCACCATCGCGCATCCTCATCCAAATGCGCAGCTTTTCATCGCCACAGACGCGAGTGATACTGTCATCGGCGCTGCCCTTAGCCAGACAATCGATGACCAGACTTCACCTCTGCAGTTCTTCTCATGCAAGCTCACCAGTGCACAACGGAAATATTCCGCTTTTGACAGTGTGTTGCTCGTGGTCTATGAAGTGATCAAGAATTTTAAGACTGACGTTGAGGGTCGCCCTTTCTATGTTTTAACGGACCACAAACCCCTGGCTGCGGCCATTACAAACCCGCCAGTGGACCCGCCTCCTCGCCGCTTCAGATACATGGACTTCATATTTCAGTTCACCATCAATGTCAGACACATAAAGGGTGCTGACAATATAGTTGTTGATTTCCTTTCATGAGTCGACGCCGTTCATTCGCTGCTAGACCTCTCTGAACTGCCTAACCTCCAACCTGCCGACAAGGACACACAATACCTGATTTCAGACTACCTATTCACTACACTTCGTCCACACCACCTTCCTTGGCATTTCTGGTGAGATCTGGTGTGACGACAGTACGGGCACGTTATGCCCCCTCATCCCAACCACGCTCCGTCAAGCTGTCTTCAACGCACTGCATAATTTAGCCCAACCCGGTGTTCGTGCATCTGCCCACCTCGTTGTGGAGTGCTTTGTGTGGAGAAATGTCAACAAGGACTGCCAGCAATGGGCATGCTCCTGTGCCACATGCCAACACTGCAAAGTACACAAGCACACTTCACCCCCCCTCGGAGCCTTTTCGATCCCTCCTGGGCGTTTCTAGCATATTCATATTGACATTGTCGGCCCTCTCCCCCCCTCTAACGGCGTTCGTTATGTCCTCTCGTCTATTGACCGAACAACTCACTGAGTCAAGGCTGTCCCCCTCCCCAATATTGCTGCAGAAACTATTGCTCGAGCTTTCGTCGAGTCATGGGTATCGCATTTTGGATGTCCAGCTATCATCACGACTGATCAGAGCAGACAATTTGAGTCAGTCCTGTTCAACGAGATTTGTAACATCTGCGGCATCCAGTGCATCCATGCTACAGCATATCACCCGCAAAGTAACGGGCTAGTTGAGCGCTGGCACCGCACTTTCAAGGCAGTTCGATGCCACGACTCTCTATGGACAGAGGCCCTTCCCCTTGTGCTACTCGGCATTCGTGCGATCTATAAGGAAGACCTCAAGGGCACAATAGCCGAGTTCATATATGGCCAGAACATTGTTCTCCCTGGCGAACTCGTGAGCCCTTCCGCTTCTCTCCCTGAGTCTGAATTACCTTCCTTCATGGACTGCTTCAGATGCCACTTCATCAACCTCCATTTCCCTCTGCCTGGCAGACACTCCCGCCCTAAGTTTCACGTCCCGAAATCTCTGGACAATTGCGAATACGTCATGCTCTGAGATGACACTGTCTGTGCTCCCCTCCAACCTCCATATACCGGCCCGTACTGAGTTCTCTGGCGCTCAGCGAACACCTATGACATCGAGATAAAAGATTCAGCTGTCACAGTCTCTATCAACAGACTTAAGCCTGCTCATGTCGAGCCTTCTTCTATCCCCATTCAGGCCACGACCACACCACTCACTGTCATGGCTCACGACGCTCCGATCACTCCCTCAAGGTCGGACTTACACACTCAATCGAGTGATCTCCAGCTCCATTCGTCGAGCTCTCCTCCGACCTCGCTCTCTACTCTGGTCTCACGCACTCCGTTGAGTGACTCCATGCTCCCCACGTCGAGCTTACCCATGATCATGCCCCCGCCGCCGGACCCTTCGCTGGTCCCTTCGACCTCTCCCCCTTCGCCTGCCTCGCTCTGTCGAGGTTTCCCACACTCCCCCATCTTGAACGTGACCTCTCTCGAGGCTGCAGCATCTTGTCAAAATTATATGGGGATTATTATATTTTTCAATTATTTCTTTGAAATTTCTTTTACTCCTGTTCCTTTCTTTTCCGTTTCCAAATTATGTCTCTTTTGCTCTTCTAATTCTTTCTCATCTTTTTTCTTATTTATAACTGCATTTGCAATTGCCACAGTTCCACCAGCAAGTGATCCAATTCTGGCTAAATGAGGTAACACAATAATAATGGTAGAAACCCACCTTCCCATTTTGTTTCAATAATCTTTTACACAACAGGAATAGTTAATAAAACAAGTAAATTTCCACCAGTGTTTTTCTCTTCCTTTCGTTTTTGAACATCGGTTAAAATTGTTCAATAATATTTAATTGTTCATTATTGAATTTAAGTTTAACTGATTTTGGTTTAGTTTTGCCACTTGGTAGCGAAGTATAATCAATCATAAAGTTATACATTTATATAGATTAAAAAATAATAAAAGAATTTTTATAAACCCCATCCATTTTAATCAACTTCTAAAAAATTCCTAATTTTCGTTTTCCATACATAATACCTGCAATTGCAGTTGCAGCAATTTTTTCTCCCAATGAAGCATCACTTGCATCTATTCTTCCTTTTGCAAGTAATTGAAATTTTTTTATCAGCTTCATGTCTTCTTTATAATTCTTTATTATCTCTATCTTTACATACTTCATCTAATGGATTAATTCCTTGATCTCCACTAGTAATCTTTCTTCTAATTTGGTTCCTGGACCACAAAATCAATAGCCTGGAAGATGCAACTCAAATGGTAATTTATTAATCAAAATGGTTACTAATCCTTTACCATGTTTTTCACTTTTCCAAAATTTTAGTGGTAAATTATTCAAAAATCTAAACAAACATGGAATTCCTTTGGGATTATTAATCATAAAATCACTAAATTTGTTCGTTAATATTTGCATTATTTCGACGTTTTCCTTATGATACTTTTTATTTTTTTATAATTCGTCACCATGAATTACTGTTAATCTATCAATTAAATCTCTAACAGCATTCATCCAAATACAGTCAACCGGTTTTTCTGAATATTCTTTTACTAAGCCTTCATCAACTTTTTTTCCCCACTTTGCAGTGAATCATCTAAATTTTTTGTCTCAATACTGGAAAAAAGTCACCTACAATTTCTTTTACCAAATATTTATATTTATTTCTTCAGCTTGATTTTATTTTATTTCGATTGTTATCAAAGAAACTGCAAAAAGGTGGGAATTTAAGGAGATGGGATCTTGATAAACTGAAAAAACCAGAGGTTGTAGAGAGTTTCAGGGAGAGCATAAGGGAACAATTGACAGGAATGGGGGAAAGAAATACAGTAGAAAAAAATGGGTAGCTTTGAGGAATGAAATAGTGAAGGCAGCAGAGGATCAAGTAGGTAAAAAGACGAGGGCTAGTAGAAATCCTTGGGTAACAGAAGACATACTGAATTTAATTGATGAAAGGAGAAAATACAAAAATGCAGCAAGTGAAGCAGGCAAAAAGGAATACAAACGTCTCAAAAATGAGATTGACAGGAAGTGCAAAATGGCTAAGCAGGGATGGCTAGAGGACAAATGTAAGGATATAGAGGCTTATCTCATGAGGGGTAAGATAGATACTGCTTACAGGAAAATTAAAGAGACCTTTGGGAAAAGAGAACCACTTGCATGAATATCAAGAGCTCAGATGGAAACCCAGTTCTAAGCAAAGAAGGGAAAGCAGAAAGGTGGAAGGAGTATATAGAGGGTCTATACAAGGGCGATGTTCTTGAGGACAATATTATGGAAATGGAAGAGGAGGTAGATGAAGATGAAATGGGAGATATGATACTGCGTGAAGAGTTTGACAGAGCACTGAAAGACCTAAGTCGAAACAAGGCCCCGGGAGTAGACAACATTCCATTATAACTACTGACAGCCTTGGGAGAGCCAGTCCTGACAAAAGTCTACCATCTAGTTAGCAAGATGTATGAGACAGGCGAAATTCCCTCAGACTTCAAGAAGAATATAATAATTCCAATCCCAAAGAAAGCTGGTGTTGACAGATGTGAAAATTACCGAACTATCAGTTTAATAAGTCACAGCTGCAAAATACTAACGCGAATTCTTTACAGACGAATGGAAAAACTGGTGGAAGCCGACCTCGGGGAAGATCAATTTGGATTCTGTAGAAATGTTGGAACATGTGAGGCAATACTGACCCTACGACTTATCTTAGAAGAAAGATTAAGGAAAGGTAAACCCACGTTTCTAGCATTTGTAGACTTAGAGAAAACTTTTGACAATGTTGACTGGAATACTCTCTTTCAAATTCTGACGGTGGCAGGGGTAAAATACAGGGAGCGAAAGGCTATTTACAATTTGTACAGAAAGCAGATCGAAGATAAATCTGTTCGATAGATAGGTATCGAAGATAGATCTATTCGATAGATAGGTAATTGAAGAAAATGTACCAAAAGCAACGACTCGAATATCCTTCTTTGAATTGACGTAACTAGACCAAGAAGTTTAACTAGGTAGCAGCGTCATTCGCCAAACCGACATTTAGTCCTAGCACACACGCATCGATTTTTATCGTACGGAAATATATCGTACGATCAAATTCTTTTAGTGCAGCAAAGAAGTTCCTATGCTCTCCTTTGTTCGTCTAAAAGAATTTAATCGTGCAATATACAGTCTGTACACTGAGGACACTCCCACGCACACCGCACAGTGCACTGACGACACCGCCTTTTACACTCGCAATGCGAATAAGGAACTGGTTATTCATAGGCCTGTCGCTGGTGCATCACCATCAATCCTGAAAAGACACGGGCTATGCTGATCACCTGGAGACTTAGGAGACGTGATCTCTCTCAACCCCCCCTCCCTTTCATCTGCACCTACATGGATCCCGACTCCCATGGCGCAGATCTGCCAAGTATCTCGGTGTAACCCTGGACTCGAGACTAACGTGGAAACCCCACATAGACGAGATCCACAGGAAGGTCTGCGCCAGATTGTCCATCCTATACCCAGTCCTCAACACAACGAGCTCCCTTTTCTGCCCTATAGGACTAAATGTGTGTCAGGCTCTCATGTGGCCAGTATTGGAGTATTGGAGTATGCGTGCCCTGTCTAGGGATACGTGGCAAAGCAGCACCTGGACAAACTCCGGAGGCTGCAGAACTGCGCTCTCAGGAGGGCACTGCACCTACCCGTGGGATTCCCCACAGACGATCTGCACACCGCTGCCAAAATCCCACTCCTCAAAGAAAGATTCTATGATCTTGCAAGGGCTGGCTCTGAGCACTATGGAACTTAACATCTGTGGTCATCAGTCCCCTAGAACTTAGAACTACTTAAACCTAACTAACCTAAGGACATCACACACATCCATGCCCGAGGCAGGATTCGAACCTGCGACCGTAGCAGTCCTGCGGTTCCGGACTGCAGCGCCAGAACCGCTAGACCACCGCGGCCGGCTGATCTTGCAAGGGCTTTCTATGAGAGCTCTTCCAGATCTGGAAATAACCTCATCCACTCCTTAGATCGGTATGACATATCTCGTCATAAGCACAAACGCCCCATGACGATCTTCGACGATTAAGTCGAAGAGCAAAATCCAAAAACTCTCCAAATTCTAATACCAATCCTTAATCCTTAAAATACCCAACATCTCGCCAACCTCAGGCAAATACTAGACACCACCAGAACTCCAACACAACACACAGACAGCCAAAACAATCAAAGATGACCTCACACACACAACACACATTGTGGAGTAAAAGCCAACAGGCTATAAACCCCTCCATACACTTTCCCAAGGAGGGGAAAGTAAAAGGTGAGAGAGAGACAGCATCCCGACACTTCGCCTGAAGATGATGGATACACAGTCCATTGAAACGTTGTGACTAGAAGACGACGCCACTCGGCTGATAACCTGTGAAGATTTCATAACAAAATCTTTGTATGACGCACTAATAGCCTCTTTTGTTTCTTCGTAACAAACTCAATTTTGCCAGCTGCAACAGATCCGTATCGCGGTGATCCTCCTCCAGCTATAAGGTGTTAAACAGGTATGGTATTTAGCATCAGAAACTTAAAATGTGCTTAGATTCGATACATAACGATTTTGAGGTCTCTCCATCCATCTGCTGGGTGCCTGAAAATGAATTCCGAATGGGTGCACTCGCAATGATTTCTTAATCAGGGGAAATTTGTGTGATCTGGGTGGTGATAGGTAGCTATGCATGGAATGCACTCACACAAACACCGATTCGGTTATCTGTATATATAACAGACAACACTGTGTGTTGTCTGGATTTACAAGTACCAAAAATACGAAAAGGTTTCATTGACAAATATGTGATGGCGGGAGGCTTTTTTGCTACTAGCTAGTGCGGAAACGACATCCAGCTGGTGCGAGTGTGGAAGTATCACAATTTTGTTTTGTTATACACCTATAAATGATAGTCAGAAATGTTATGCTGCTGCTTAAACGTAAAGGTACTGTGGCTTATGTTCCGCCATATCACCAGGCGTTTGAGGGAAGTAATCAGACTACTATTCATGTAAAAAAAATTACGTATGTATAGTCGTAGGGGAAGGATAGATTTGACGTGGTGAATTGTGATTTCAGCGCATTGGGGAGTATATCCGAACGTAAAGGGTGACAGATTCGTTTCGTATACAGCTGCACAATATAGCAATGTGAGGGTTCGACTGGATCTGCTACAGTGTACAAATAGGATGGGCAATACGGCTGTAAAAAAAAAAAAAAAAAAAAAAAAAAAAAAACACAGAACGTCCGCTCCCGTAAGCAGATCCTCAGGTTTTCTTCGTTGCACTATCGACTGCGATGTTGATTACAGTACACCAGTCAGTATCGGTGATGTCTTTCCAACCCTTCGTTGCACTATCGACTCCGATGTTGATTACAGTACACCAGTCAGTATCGGTGATGTCTTTCCAACCCTTTCGTCCGCGGGAGCGCTGTTGATTCATTCATAATGCCAAACGCCTGTGCTTTACAACACTTGTTTGAGACAGTCTTGGCTGGCTGCACCACCTTCTGGAAGTGCTGACTGCAAGACTTAAATGTCAAATAATTTCCTAGAACTGAGGAGAATTGACTCATTGCCGGTGTGAGTGTGGGCAAACCGTAATTTTTTTGGGTGCTGTACACATATAAACGGTAACTGCACTGCTTATCTGAAATGTGTATATGTTGTAAAGTTACTGTGGCCTACGTTCCGGCATATGCAGAGATAATTACTGTGTATCCTATCGTGAGGTTGGTATAGAATCAACACATCGATAAACGTAAGGGTATGAGAGAGATTTTACGTGGAAAACTGTGTGCGCTACGGATATTTAAATTTCATAGTGAGATTCGTTCCAGAACCACGGCCGTCAAGAGGAAACATTTCCAGTGCATCGCCCGGTGTCAGCCGACAGGAGGAACAGTAATACTTAATTGTAATTACAGTGATAATATACGTGCCTGGTTCCCAGTATTCTTGAGTCTGAAGATGGCTGTAGACAGCATAGCAGCAAGGAAGCAGGTCGGGGCCGAAAACGGTATCTCAGCGGAGGCCTTTGTTCCAATCCGGGGCTGGTCCATCCTTTGTACAGCAGTTCAGAGAGTGTGAGAAAGCTTCCGGTCCGCTGCAGCTTATGACGACTTGGCTCGCAAATGCCCCTGGGTGGGTGAATATTGAAATAATACCCAGCTTGCGTTGTGCCGCCTTTGGGACCGCGTGTGTTGCAAGTACACTGAGAGGTGGCCATAGTATTTCTAATAATGTAACAATATTAAATGCAATTGATCGTCGTGTTCTTCTGATAACGAGTTCGGTCGTAATATCATTTTCTGATCGTAATAATGTCATTTAATTTACGTAGCACAGAATTACTGTCCGTGTCTGCAAACCAACACCAAGTTGTAAAAGAATGACCAGAGGAATCGAACTGTTTTTATTGCTTGAATAAGCTAAGAATGCCCACTGTTTCCTGTATTTCCTTATCCTATTAACTCCACAGCAGGAGGGAGAAAGAAATGAATGTATGAAAATAATTGCAGGGAGAATGTTTGGGGAAAGAATAAGGTTCAAATGGCTCTGAGAACTATGGGACTTACCATCTGAGGTCATCAGTCCTCTAGAACTTAGAGCTACTTAAACCTAACTAACCTAAGGACATCACACACATCCATGCCCGAGGCAGGATTCGAACCTGCGATCGTAGCGGTCGCGCGGTTCCAGACTGAAGCACCTAGAACCGCTAGGCCACTGCGGCCGGCTAGAGAATAAGGATTGAACGACATTTAGCGATTGTGGGTGTACGATAGGGAACAACTAGTCGATAGGCAGCCATTATGGAAGCTCTGAAACTTCAGCCTTTGCCTGTAGCGAGGTATAGGAAGGTTGGATAGTCTGCAAAACTTACGTTTCAGTCTTTGGGAGGCAAACCTCGCGATCTTTCCCATTGTGTAGAAGGGAGGTTTGACCGGCAACTGTAAACCGGGGAAATTCTGAGCTGATGATTGGTTGGGAGCCGCCGCCATCATGAGCGGTCAGGCGAGCAGAACAGTTGCGTGGGACCTAGTCGGGGACTGATGCTGAAAACTTGGACGAGAGAGAACGCTTTTCTAAGAAGGGTCGAGTGATGCTCGATTTGAGTGTGGGAAATGTGCTATGTTTATGATTAATGGTTTCACATTAGGTGAACAACCCTCTTTTTGTAGCTAGACGTAAAGTAATATTTATATATTGGGGGAACGAAATTTATTTAGGTAGGTAATGTGCAATAGTAGCTGATGTAGAAATGTTGCTTTGCTTTGTGATTGTAATTCCAGTTTTGGGGTTTTATAACAATTTCGTGATGAATAATTTAATCTTAATTTGTTGAGTAAGCAAGTTCATTAGGAAAATGAAATATTTAAGTGCGTGTGGCAATTTACGTAGTTTTACACCTGGCACTCACCACGTGTGACTGATCAAGTATCTTATAACTAGTGGAGGCACGAGTGCTAGGTACCTATAGCATGTAAGTAGGAAGTGTGGTATTACATGAAATATGCGTGTGGAATTAAGTACTGTTATAATTTTTCAATTTTCTTACAAATCTGCAATCTTGAAAGATTTAGTAACGCAGATCCTTTGTTAAGGACACGTGGTATCTCGTCTGAAAGCATGTGTCGAATTTTAGTAAACAAAGTGAAGATAATGTTCGCTTATTCATGTTTATTGGAATGTAGAGTCACGTGGGGAACTTTTCTGAATAATTAATATTGCATAACGGGGAAAGAGATTAGTAAACTGATAACGTAGCCATGAACTTTGGCTGCAAAAAGTAAATAATTCAACTTGAGTGTGTGTATTTTGTACGTGTAATTTTGGAAGGGTTTTCATATTTCAATGGGTGAAGTTGTCAGGAGTAGGCAGCAGTGGCTTTTAAAGTGAGTTATCAGGTAGGCACGAAATTTTTATGTGATGATTTTGGTTTTCGGTATGATAATTTTGAGTAGAGATAGTTGCTGAATGGTGAATATAGGAACTGCTAACGGCTCGATCCTTACGTTTCTCCTGTGCATTTGTTGGTGCAATAATTGTATGTGCATGTTGATTAATGGATGCAGTTGTGGAATATCCTTTTCTTCCGATCAAAAAGTGGGCATTTGTGGTAATGAGAGATACCATTCTGTAGGAGACGATAGTTTTAGTAAAAAAGTCAGATGCGTTAACGATAAATTTAAATACAAAGTCAGATGCGTTAAATTTTACATTGTTAATAAGAATGTCGGATTCATTTAATTTACATTGTGGAATCTGATGCAAATTTCATGCTGTGTAAAGATCAAATGCGTTAAGATTTGTTTAAAGAAGTGAATTGTTTTGCTCTTGTAATTATCTAAAATGTTTAATGAATAAAGCATTTGTTAAATAAAATTCAAATTTGAGTCGGAGCATGCTTTATATAAGAGTAGACAAACCTTTCATTATTTTGTTATCTGTTGCAAAAAAGAAATTTTATTTAGTGATTTTACTATATGTTTGAATGACAATCATTGGGCCAGGCAGAATTGACATAGCTTTCAAGTTCGGGCATTTAGGCAAAAGTCCCGCAAATAAATCCGTTGCGCGTAGTGTTAAACTGAACTAGTCGAGGGAACCTTTCATAATTACGACCCTGCCAGGAATTTTTTTGGACTGCTATGGAGATATGTCTTCTGGAACAGGTGGTTGTAATACAGATTTTTATTTTTGTTGTAATTCGTAGTAGGAGGTGAGTTATCTGATACGAAATTTTGTGTTAGGAATGCTAACAATGTCAAAAACATGAAACATCGCGAGTAATGAGAACGCAGAAGCATCGGTATTAGAAGATAGCTTTTTGTCAGTTGAATTCCGGGTAAACCGGGCGAAAGACGCCATGAACGAGCAGTGTGTGGAAGGGGACGTTGGCGACTGCAGTCACTCGCGTGAGGAACCGTTGGAAGAGCAGGCACTTAGCAAATCCTTTCAAGCGGACAGCGGAAGCCACGTGATGATCGTAGGCAGGACAATGAGTACAGAAGCCCGCAGGAGTATTTCCGAGGTATGCTGTCCGAATGGGGACGACGCTGACGGCAGAGATGGACCCAGCAGCGGTACAGACACAGCAGCGACTAATGGAAACAGTGAGCAAAGCAAAAGAGTAGAACGCAACATGAATTCAGATGTCGAAAACAGTGGTAGAGGTGTAGCGGGGGTGACGAGCGGCTTAAATGTAGATATATTTCAACAGATCATGAACGCGATGAACGAAAATAAAAAAAGTATGGACAATATGCAAAAAGATATGAAGGATGAATATAAGAAAAGTATAGACGCCGTAATAAAAGGTCAGAATGAAAGTAAGAAAGATCGAGACGTAATGAGAAAAGAAATTAGGGAAAACCAGGATAAAATAAACGAGAAATTAGAGACGCTGGAGGCGATAAGAGCGGACCAGGTCGCGATTAGGCTGGAACCGGAGGTGAACGACGAACTGGTTAAGAGGATAGACGATAAAACAAAGACCGTGAATAAAAGGCTAGATAGTGGGGGAAAGAGCGTGGAAGCAGTAGAACAGAGACTAGAGAAAGTGATTACTAAAGGTCAGGGTGCAGCTGAAACGATGAGAAAAGAGATAAGTGCCGCGAAAGAAGTAGTGAGACGCATGGCAGAACGCGTCGAGGCCTTATAGCAGAATCAAAGACCAAGCTAGGTAACGATTCCGAATTAGGAACAAGTTAAAAATATGGTAGCAGACGTCTGCCAAGATCAACTAAATAGAATAGATTCGGTAGTGAAGCAAGCCAAAGCCCAGAGTGATAAAATGAACGATCACTTGGAGGTAATAGCCACTATAGCGAAGAAGGTAGACCAGTTGTCGATAGTAGTAGAAACTTTGACACAACGTAGTGAGAGTGGGATTTAGATACCGTACCTGTATGCGCGGAAGATAGCGAGGCAGTACTCTCGTTAATGAGATTCAAAGAGGTGCAGACAGCAATTAATAAGCAGAATAGGGAAATTTTAGAGCAAATTGCAAAAAAATACGAATGGAGGTGGAAACGGTCTTGCAGCACCTGTAGCAGTAAGGCGAACTAACGATAGTTTACATGAAAGGAGTACATTACAAGAGACGGAAGAAGGAGACTTGGCATAATTAGGGGAGAGGCTATGCAGGCTAAAGAGGATGGAGAATAGAAGAGTAAGTACTAGTAGGACACAGAAGGACAATGTAGATGAGGAATGCAGAAAGCATTTCGTAACGGTACAGAACTATACGCATTATCCAGACGCCAATGCTTGGCAACACCCGAGTATGTGGCTGGCGCAGTTTCGTGATTCTTTACCGAATTCTTGGGGGAACAAGCTAAGAATGAAGTTTGTGTGTAATTACTTACGTGATGAGGCCCGTGCTATAATGCAAGAAAAGATAGATAGATACGTCACTTTCGAGAATTTTGTAGGCTGTTTCTTGAGGAGCACTAGTCAAGCTCGATCCAGAGCCAGTTCAAACTAAACATCCTGATGATGCCCCACATCAGTGAGTGCAATGAGTGCAATGATAGGGATCTGGTGCATTATTTCAGAGAGATGCTGAAGAGAAACAAATACTTAGATGCTCTGTATGAGGCCCCAGAATTAATGACAATATGCTTAACGAAATTGCCTGGGAGACTAAGAAGTGACATAGTAATCGCCGGCAGAGGGATGCAGAATTCGACGGAATTGCTTAGGGAGCTGAACAGAGAAAGTAATTATGGTAACAATCAAGGGAAACAGTTGAATAATAGGCGAAATAGTAATGAAAGACACGATAGTAATCGGAATGGCTATCGCAGAAGCGATGGGGGAGGTACCAGAGTAATGGCAGTTGGTATCAAGGAAACAATAATAGCAGTTGGCATCAAGGAAACAACGTAAGTGGACGGTATAGGACATATAATAATGGTGGTGAACGACGGAAATACAACGATAGTAGAGGTAATGGCGGTGGAAATGATAAGAGGCCGGACCAGGGAGCAGAAGTGAACAGAGGTAATGAGGACAGGTGAAACAGAATTTGACGACATAGAAGTTAATAATGTGATAATTCCGTTTGTAGTTGACTCGGGGAGTCAGACGAGCGCAATCAGAGAAGATGTATATATAGCGTGCAGTGCAACGAAAGCGTGGCCAATGTAACCACTACAAAAGACCGTAGTGAGAGGGGCTGTGGGACACAAGTGTGTTGAGGTAAAAAGGCAGGCACAGATAAAGTTCGTATACGTGGGACAGACGTTCATTGTTGTGTTATTGTTAATTCCCACACTATAGGTTGGGGGAGTCCTGCGGATGGATTTTTTAGTAGACATAAGACACACATAGACCTAGGAAGGAATGGAGTAACTTTACAAAATCAAGACATAGAAGTTCAGATACCATTCGATGAATGTAAATAGGGAGGGCTTTGTCTCACAGTAAGTTTAGGGTTGGAGATGAGAAGAGATGGGAAAATGTGGTCCAAGGATAAAGGTGAAGAGAGAGTAAATAGCAGTTTATGGGTTCAGGATATAATAGAAGAAGAGATAGATGTCAAAATTGTACACATGAAGGGGACCTTCGAGTACAGAGAGCTTAGGGAAATTCTTAGAAGACGCTCCAGGATCTTTCAGAAAACAAATGGGACCATACGTGGGTTCGTGTATAAATTCAAAGTGAAACCGCACCAACACTTTAAGGCGCAGGTATATCCAATTCCACTGGTGTACTAAGAGAGAGTGGAAAAGGAGATTAAAAACATGCTGGAGCAGGAGATAATCGAACCAGCGGCTAGTCCATACAACAGTCCTCTTGTATGTATTGAAAAAAGGGCAAGAGCATCCGGTTGGTGCTGGATTCACGTAGTGTGAACAAAATCATAGTATCGGAAACAGATCGGCCAGGAACGTTTGAGGAATTGTTACAGCGTGCTAAGCTCTGTCGATTTGCGGACCAACTTCTGGCAGGTGAAGTTGGACCCTGCATGTCGTAAGCATACGGCATTCTTGTGCTATGGAAAGGGCTACCAATTCCGCAAGCTTCTGTTCGGCCTGAACGTATCGTCAGTGGCATTCATTAGGGCCCTAGACACAGTGATTCCGGAACAGATTAGAAACAAAGTGGCTTTATACATCGATGATGTACTCATAGCGGAGAAGAATTGGGTCCACCATAATAGAACGCTAGAAATTTTATTAGACGCATTCGCTAAGTATGATGTCACTGTGAATCTGCGTAAGTCAGAGTATGGCTAGAAGCAAATAGATTTCGTAGGGCATGTCATATCTCCAGAGGAAATTAGGCAGAACCCGGATAAATAAGACGCGATTAGGGATTTTCCGGTTCCGAAGACAAAACTACAATTACTGGGTTGTCTGGGTTTAATCAATTTCTACAAGCGGTTTATTGAAATCAAAGGAGTGACTACGCCACGACTTTACTATTTAAGTGGAAAGAAGGGATTTTGGTCCTGAGATGCGGTGACGCAGGACAGATTTGATTAATTGAAAATGGCACTGTTAGAGGCTCCTCTACTAGGTCATCCAAATTTGGAGAAGGAGTTCTGTTTGGCGACCAATATCTCACTTTGAGGGCTGGGTCTGACCCTGTTCCAAGAAATCGAGCGAGGAGGAACTATCATACAGCAACCAATTGCTTTTGCCAATCGAGTACTGAGCAAAGCTGAGAAAAAACTATTTGGTTACTGAGCTTGAGGCTTTGGCGATCGTGTGGGGGTTTAGTAAGTTCCGGTACTACTTGTACTGGTGGCTTACTAAGATCTACACGGATCATAAAGCGCTCGTGTTCCTGTCGTCCGCCAAACTGACACACCGACGGTTGATGAGATGGCCACTGTACCTGCAGGAATTTCGTTACGAGGTACTACATATACCTGGTAAGGAAAATGTGGTGGCAGATGCTCTGTCTCGCAACCCTGCAGGGAACCATAGGATTGAGGATACAGACATCAGGGAAAACCGGATTGATTTAGTGTATATACGCGGAGTGCCATTTGCAAATTATATTAGAGACTCGATGGGGGAAATAGGAATTTTGCAACAGAGACTCTGGTTGGAGGATGGTTAGAGATAAACTAGGGCAGAAAAATAAACGAAAACTCGATCAAATTTACAGGATAAAGGATAATATTTTGTTTTTTAGAAGAGCAAAGTCTGAGATTTGGGCCATTTGTGTACCAGGTGTACTTGTAAACAAGGTAACATGGCACGTGCTCTTTTGCTACGGACATTACGGACCTAGAAAATGTAGTTCACGTCTTAGGGAGTCGGTGTATTTCATGAATATGGAGAGGAGAGTTAGATTGCTTCTTAGGTAGTGCATTACTTGTCAGAAAGCAAAACCGTTGACAGTGTCAACGAAATCCCCCATCCATCCAATCGTACCGAATAGATTGAGAGAACTAGGAGCGACGGACATTTTGGGCCACTGCCTTTGTCGATGTAAGGGTTTAGGTACTTGATAGTAACGACTGAAAAAAATGGTGCAAATGGCTCTGAGCGCTATGGGACTTAACATCTGAGGTCATCAGTCCCCTAGAACTTAGAACTATTTAAACCTAACTAACCTAAGGACATCACACACATCCATGCCCGTGGCAGGATTCGAACCTGCGACCGTAGCCGTCGCGCGGTTCCAGACTGTAGAACCTAGAACCGCTCGGCCACGCTGGCCGGCAGTAACAACTGAGCTGGTGTCAAAGTATGTTACATTGATCCCACTGAAGAGGGCCATGGCAAGAACTTTAGCTAGGGGAGTAAAAAGACATTTCATCAATAAAGTAGGGGGGGGGGGGGGGGAGGCGAAAAGAATGTATTGTAATCGAAATCACAGGACCTGGAGTGTTTATTTAAGAGAGTTTGAGGAGATTTTGAACGAGATGACAAGTGGTGTAACAGGGATGGCGTCAGTTACTGTTGTGTATAATCAAGCAGCACCAGATGTTTTTAGAGATATTGTAAGATACCCAGAAGGCACAATTACGAGGCATAGAGAAGTAGACGCGCTATAGAAGGAATTACGAAAAGGGCGGAAGAAAGAGTAAAGGGGCAAAAAGGGAAAATTAGAGAAATAGTTATGGAGGAGAGATAAGGTGTTAATTGGAGCCCACAGATTGTCGAAGAAACATCATTTTCAAACAAACAAATTCTTTAATCTGTTTTGCGGGCCATTTCGAGTAAGGAGAGTCATCCATAAGAATGCTGTGCAAGTTGAAACTTTTAGAAGCAGACGTTCAAGGGGAACACACCATATAACAAATGTAAGAATATGCAACAGTTAGTGAAATATCGAACTAAGAGAAGAACAAACTGACAATAGTGAATATTGCTGAGGTGAATTCAAGTAAGAAATCAAGCGAAGTATGTAGGCCAAAGGACGACTTATCGTGAATGAAGTGAGCTGAAAATACGTGTGATGGTATGTTGTAGGACTGAAATAATGATATTTGGGGGAGATAGAGAACGATAAATCGGAGACAATGAAAGAATATAATTGAAGAATTATTGAGTCAGTCGTAAATATGATTAATTAAAAGCATCGAGAGAAAGGGAGACAATATGTTCCAATATTGGAATGGTTGTATTATTGTTTTGTTTCTACATGTATGTTACAGGAGGTAGTGATGTTTATGTGTAGAGAAACTTGAGATCTACGAGTAATAAAGAAGGACGACATCGCGAAGAACGAGGCAGACAGGTTGAGTAAAATGAAGATAAGAAGGTGCCAAGTAATAAGAGCAACAGGTGGTATAATTTTTTTGTAATTTGTGCAAAGGAGGTGTGACAAAAGGTGTAATGCTGTGAATCTGTGTGGACAACTGGGTAGTACATACATGAATGATTTCGAAAAGGATGCATGATAGCTGAGAATGTGACTGGGAATCTTGGTATTATGAGGCCAAACAAGTAGATAGAAGACTGTATACATGATGCATAAATGCTGAGGGATGTGTGAACCAGGTGATTAGCCTGCATCCACCAACCTGAACATTTGAGCATTGACTCAACATAAACGTGACAGTTAGATTCAAAGTAACAGGAATATTTTCCGTGTGGTATCATGATGCACATTAATGGAGTAACAACAGTGACAAGTCACTGAAGATGTTTTTTTTTTCTTTGACACATAAAAATTTGTAGTGTTAGAAATTTTGGGGGTTGACATGTAAGACAGGGAGAAGTACCTGAGGATAATTTTAGTCACATTTAAATTTGTGATTTAAACTGAAAGAAGTATTTACTATGTGGTATTGAAGGAATGTTGTGACAACAGTGACAAGTCACTGAAGATTTTTTTTGGTTTTGTCAAAAAAAAAGTGTAGTATTAGAACTTTTGGGGGTTAAGGTGTAAAGTGATAATTATGGGATGTGTAGTATGTAAGTAGGATAATTAAGATTGTAAGATAGGGAGAATACTAAGAATTGTTGGCTTGTGTAGATAATTGAGAAAAGAACTAGTTACTTTGATCTAGGAGCTACAGTCTAACAAGAGGGGCAAAGGATTTGTTGCATTTAGTAATAGTGATTAAGAAATCACTGTGAGAAATATGGAAAGGGGAACAGAGAAGTCTGTATTCGTAACAGAGGTTGAACTGAAAATGCGAAATTTAAAATCTCGCTAAATTTTTCCTAAATATGGAAACATGTCCATTTATTGAATTGATGATAAGGAAAACCATAAGTAACGACATGTTTCCTAGACGTATGAATTTCTTTGTATATTGTAAAAAATGAACACAGTTGCCTTATAATTAGTTGCAGAACCCAAAATTTACAACAAAGTATACGGAAGGACGGTGTTAGACGACTGGCCTTGGCGCAAGTCTCCACAATGGACAGCTGGAGGTTTTCCAGTAACCATAGACTACTGGACAAGCAGCTGGGGAGTCTGCCAGACTCTTTGCTGTGAAACAGATGAGACAGGGTGGAAGCTGTCAAACCGTGCTAGAAGGTGACAAATGACAGTATGTCACAACTGGAGGCAGGCATAGTTGTGAGAGCGTGCGGCAGTACAACAGGAGGCACGAGTGGGCCTGACAGAGCGAGGACTAGGGGCGCTTGCGGCCGCGATACACACGTCAAAGCTTAGTGGCATTGCAGAGACACGGGGAATATTTAGATGGAGCTATAGTAACTTGTGGATATTGTGTTTTGTGTGGAGAGCAAGACAGAGTGCAAAACAAGATAAATCATAGACGCCAAGGTGGGTTGGAACTTTAGGGAAACGGTAGGATGCATGTGATAATGTTCAGTTGAGAGTGATTATATAAATGTTTGCTAACTGTAGCAATGGGCAAACTATGATTTCAAGACATGAAGCTAGACAAAGTCAACGAAATAACTTTTTCAGTATTTTGATGTTAATTTGGATTGACGGATGTATTTTGGAGTAAGAGGTGTATTTTGCATTAAGGGGAATATGAAGAGTGGTGAACTTCTCACTAACGTCAGTCTTGATAAAGTGTTTTTGTTTTTCTGAATTTTGTTGACGTGAGATGTCAAATGAAGTTGCTGTGGGCAATGAAAAGTGAGAGATGTTGAGTGGAGTGTACGGGTATACATTTTTTAATTTTAAGAATTAAGAGTTGAAAAAGTAAATGTTATATGACACTGAAAGGACACTCAAGTAGTGCCAGTGTATAAAAAAAGAATACTTTTCAATATGCATTGCGTTTTGTGTTAGAAATTCGTAAGAGTAAATGCAATATGTCACTGAAAAGGACACTCAGCTGGTGTCAGTGCACATGAAAATAATGCAGTGTAACATATCTTTTGTGTAATTTTACCTTCTAATTTGTCATAACTGGTAAGAGATGTAATTTTTTTCTAAGACTTAGGAAACTTCCATATGAGTGAGATGGACAGTTAATCTCAGGGAACAATTAAGTAAACTTGGGACAATGTGGGTTGACGGACTAGCTTATAAGGTCCTTTAAGTCAACGATCTTGTATTCAATTATTATTTTTATATTTTGCTAACAATTTAAACAAATTGCCTGCTATATGTCTTGAGAAGTGGACCAGTACAGAGATTAGGGTTTCCTCTGTGCTAGGTCAAATATAACAAATTTTCATAGCATATTTAAAAAATGTGTGAGAATGTTCTCGCATGGCAAGTCCATTCTCGGGCCATTTTTTTTAACGGTAGTGGTTGGTATTTCTAATAATGTAACAATATTTAATGCGATTGATCTTCGTGTTCTTCTGATAACGAGTTCGAGCGTAATATCATTTTCTGATCGTAATAATATCATTTAATTTACTTAGCACAGTCTTACTGTCTGTGTCTGCAGCCCAACACCAAGTCGTAAAAGAATGACCATAGGAATCGAACTGTTTTTATTGATTGAATAAGTTAAGAATGCCCACTGTTTCCTATATTTCCTTATCCTATTGAGTCCACAGCAGGAGGGAGAAAGAAATGAATGTATGAAAATAACTGCAGGGAGAATGTTTGGGGACAGAATAAGGTTCAAATGGCTCTGAGAACTATGGGACTTACCATCTGAGGTCATCAGTCCCCTAGAACTTAGAGCTACTTAAACCTAACTAACCTAAGGACATCACACACATCCATGCCCGAGGCAGGATTCGAACCTGCGACCTTAACGGTCGCACGGTTCCATGCTGAAGCGCCTAGAACCGCTCCGCCACTGCGGCCGGCTAAAGAATAAGGATTGAACGACATTTAGCGATTGTGGGTGTACGATAGGGAAGAACTAGTCGATAAGCAGCGATTATGGAAGCTCTTGAAACTTCAGCCTTTGGCGGTAGCGAGGTGTAGGAAGGTTGGATAGTCTGCAAAACTTACGTTTCAGTCTTTGGGAGGCAAACCGCGAGATCTTTCCCTTTGTGTAGAAGGGAATTTTGACTGGCAACTTTAAACTGGGGAAATTCTGAGCTGATGATTGGTTGGGAGCGGCCCCCACCATGAGTGGTCAGGCGAGCAAAATAGTTGCGTGGGTCCGAGTCGGAGACTGCTGCTGAAAAGTTGGACGAGAGAGGACGCTTTTCTGAGATGGGTCGAGCGATGCTCGATTTGAGTGTGGGAAATGTGCTATATTTACGATTAATGGTTTCACATTAGGTGAACAACCCTCTTTTGGAGCTAGACGTATGGTAATATTAATATTTTGGGGGAACGAAATTTATTTAGGTAGGTAATGTGCAATAGTAGCTGATGTAGAAATGTTGCTTTGCTTTGTGATTGTAATTCGCAGTTTTGGGGTTTTATAACAATTTCGCGGTGAATAATTTAATCTTAATTTGTTGAGCAAGCAGGTTCATTAGGAAAAATGAAATATTTAAGTGTGTGTGGCAGTTTATGTAGTTTTACGCCTGGTACTCACCACATGGGACTGATCAAGACTCCTATAACTACTGGAAGCACGAGTACTAAGGACATATAGCATGTAAGTAGGAAGTGTGATATTACATGAAATATGCATGTGGAATTAAGTACTGTTATAGTTTTTCAATTTTCTTACACATCTGCAATCCTGAAAGATCTAGTAACGTAGATCCTTTGTTAAGGACACGAGGTATCTCGTGTGAAAGTGTGTAACGAATTTTTTGCAAACGAAGTGAAGATAATGTTTGCTTATTCATGTTTATCGGAATCTAGAGTCACGTGGGGAAATTTTCTGAATAATTAATATTGCAAAGCGGGGAAAGAGATTAGTAAACAGATAATGTAGCCATGAACTTTGGCTGCAACAAAGTAGGTAGTTCAACTTGAGAGTGTGTATTTTGTACGTGTAATTTTGGAAGGGTTTTCATATTTCAATGGGTGAAGTTGTCAGGAGTAGGCAGCAGTGGCTTTTAAAGTGAGTTATCAGATAGGCACCAAATTTTTATGTGATAATTTTGGTTTTCGATATGATAATTTTGAGTAGAGATAGTTGCTGAATGGTGAATATAGGAACTGCTAACGGCTCGATCCTTACGTTTCTCCTGTGCATTTGTTGGTGCAATAATTGTGTGTGCATGTTGATTAATGGATGCAGTTGTGGAATATCCTTTTCTTCTGATCAAAAAGTGGGCATTTGTGGTAATGAGTGATACCATTCTGTAGGAGACGATAGTTTTAGTAAAAAAGTCAGATGCGTTAACGATAAATTTAAATACAAAGTCAGATGCGTTAAATTTTACATTGTTAATAAGAATGTTGGATTCAT
This sequence comes from Schistocerca piceifrons, assembly GCF_021461385.2. Classification (NCBI taxonomy): domain Eukaryota; kingdom Metazoa; phylum Arthropoda; class Insecta; order Orthoptera; family Acrididae; genus Schistocerca; species Schistocerca piceifrons. Next base: position 881,451,556 of record NC_060149.1, read on the forward strand.
TTAATTTACATTGTGGAATCTGATGCAAATTTCATGTTGTGTAAAGATCAAATGCGTTAAGATTTGTTTAAAGAAGTGAATTGTTTTGTTCTTGTAATTATCTAAAATGTTCAATGGATAAATCATTTGTTATATAAAATTCAAATTTAAGTCGGAACATGCTTTATATAAGAGTAGACAAACCTTTCATTATTTTATTATATGTTGAAAAAAGAAATTTAATTTAATGATTTTAGTATATTTTTGAATGACAATCATTGGCCCAGGCAGAATTGACATATCTTTCCAGTTAAGGCATTTATGCAAAAGTCTAACAAATAAATCCTTTACATATAAAGTTAAACTGAAGTAGTAGAGGAAACCTTTCGACATTCTATGGAAATTTGAGAAAATTCAATATGACGAGTGTTGGTTCTGGGAGTATTGATGGGACATCTGGAAGGTGAGTACGTGGAATGTAAGAGTATTTTGAGAGATCTCAGGCATCTAGCTGTGAAGCGAGTGCAGCAAGGTGGAGGTTCCCTGCTGCTTTGGGATGGCTCAAATAGAGTGGCCAGCATGTTCTCTAGACATGAACCCCATCGAACGTGCGTGGGATAGATTGAAAAGGGCTGTTTATGGACAACATGACCCACCAACCACTCTGTGGGACCTACACCAATTCGCCATTGAGGAGTGGGATAATCTGGACCAACAGTGCCTTGATGAACTGGTGGATAGTATGCCACAACGAATACAGGCATGCATCAATGCAAGAGGATGTGCTACTGGGCATCAGAGGTTCTGGTGTGTACAGCAATCTGGCCCACCACCTCTGAAGGTCTCGCTGTATGATGGTACAATATGCAATGTGTGGTTTTCATGAGCGATAAAAAAGGGTGGAAATGATGTTTATATTGATCTATATTCCAATTTTCTGTACAGGTTCCACAACTCTCAGAACTGAGGTGATGCAAAACTTGTTGGTGGTATATATATATATATATATATATATATATATATATATATATATATATATATATATATATATATAGACACTCCTGGAGTTTCCATCGATGCCTACTGTCATTCAGTTTTCTTGGTTGATCAATAACAAGAAACCTGTACTGTGTAATTCCAACAGTCTGCACATATCTTTACAAAATCATTGAATGACATGTCAGTTCATACATGCGCCTGATAAATCTGTTTTAGAGTCAAATTGTCTCATATGAAAGCTATAATGAGATTTCAGTTATCCCTCACCAACTGTTTCGGGATTCTGTAATATGAACCAAATAAAATACGTCAATACTCATGACGACCAAAACAGAAATATTGTAGAATTTGATCTTGGTTTTCCACCGCGACATCATCAAATATGAACATTGTGTTTGACTTTACTATTTCGGTGGAGTAATTTGACTGGTTTGACTGAAAGCTGTGTATGTTAAACCATCTACACCCTGCAATATCTTTTGCAGTTGCTGGTACTTGGGTTGAAACACTGTTTTTGCAAATACACATACATGCTCAAAGCGGACTCCATTCCTGGTGTGTTAGTAGTGACATGATAATATTTGTCTTGCCACAGTTGGATGAACCTACAATTTTGCTCTTATGTTATCATTAGGAGCACCCCATTGTTCTTTTTCTTTTTCCGGTTTTGTCATGCACCATAACAGGATCAGTCACTTACAAGGAAGTTCTGATGCTTCACCCACCTGGCCATGATACTGGCTATGACAGGTTTTTGTGTGCAGTGGGCTTTTGTAGAAAATGAACACTTGTAATAATAACAGTATATGTAGCCACTATAGTGCAATCGTCGTACCAACTGAGGTAAAATGGCTACACCTTACATTATAGAATGGTGGGGTAGTTAAATAAGAAAAACAACAAAGATTTGCGATTATATAGATTTGTTTACATTTCAGCAATGATACCTAGGCTGCATCGCATCAGTATCAACAGAATCAAATGACTCATTTTTTACAGTATTTCCCAAATAACTGTTTCTTGTATGCAGTAAATTCAGCATGTATTTCTCTCAAACTGATGGGTGTTACTTAAGTTCTTCTTTTTGACACCATGTTGGTGCACTGTTCTAAATCACCTACATGCACACTATACATGCAGAAATAGTTCACAATATCTTTATACACAATTTGAACACACGGTAACCCACGGCTCAGTCTTTCCAGCACAATATCAAATACCTATTGGCCGAACAAATTTGTAATGGAGGAGTGTTGCAAATAAATGGATCTACCTCCAGATCACACCATGAGTGTCACGCTGTAATACAATAATGTTATAGATAGTGTCAGACCAACACAGTATGTGTACGCAGATGGAGAATAATTGGAGGTCATCTGTTGGTTGATGTAGTTTTCTGCATGACACAGTTCATCCTATTCCAACTCCCAACTCTGTAAACCACTTTAAAACTTCTTGATACATTTTCAATCTCTAACATAACTTGCGAGCACTGTCCACTAATGCTTCTATACCAATATTTAAGCGCTCTGAACCCCTAGCTGTTAAATTATGAGTTGAAATGAAAAGCAGTAGAGCACTGGGAGGAATTGGCAGCTTCCCATCCACCACATCAACACTCTGCCCTTGCAGTAACACTGGAATGTTCTGGGATGGTGCATATGTCAGAAACGAATACTGACCCACACTGTGTGGTGTAGGACACCCAGCACAGTTTTCTGAGAGATGGTGACTTTATGGGTGTCTAAATGAATGAGCCACATCGATAATAGCAGTTCGCTGTTCTGCTGCAACATGCTGGTCAGATGCGCTACAGGCTCCCACGACACTGTTCCTTATAGACTACTGGTAGTGTTCGCTGCATGTCCTGACGAGTCGATGGTAGCTGCTGCTGGTCCAGATACGCTGGATGTTTCTGAATAAAGAAGAGACAATAGGCATCCACAGACGATAACATGGAGTTGAACAACGAAAGGGAACTTGATAAAGACGAGGGGGAGGAGCAGCCGCTACATGAAGTAATAGTAGCAACGACATATACTAAATACTTACTTTTACACTTCTTCTGCAGTGGAGAGGCAGATGAGGATCTCTACTGCTGCTGGCGACGCTTCATGGTTCTTCTTCTTCCAGAGACAGACTGCGATTCAGACTTGTGAGCTACTGTGCCCGCCTTATATCCCTTACATCACGATCACAGGACCAGAAATTAATTAATAAATCAATTTATTGACTTCAGCAGTATTTATGGATAGATTTCCAGTCAGGCATTTCCCTTGAAAGTAGTTCTCGTGTGCACTGGTACTCCGCACAGTATAAGGCTTGGGGGTTTCCCAGGTATCAAATATCAAAGGGCTGCAGTCACCTGAAGCTTTTGTTTGGGGGAATAGTGCAACTTCCAGTCTGGCTGTCGCATGAGGTGGCTATCTGTGCAGCTGCTGACATGACAACTGTCGCATTGTCCGCAGTGGGTATAGGGCAGTCTCTTGGACACTGGCTCGTGGTGCAGACCAGCAGATGGTGGACGACATGTGTTTCATGATCGAAAGACTTTTAACAGTGTAATTACATACGATGAGTGTTTACAGACAGTATTCCTTGCACAATTGGAATAAAAAAAAGCGATCGATTTAGTTACTTCTTTTCGATGTGTTTTACAAGACCTGCATGAGAGAATGATGACACTCAACCCCCTGCGAATGGAATTTTATAAATAAACAATATACCCTCTGCTGTGTAGTTGAATTTTCTGTCATGACATGCTTCCTCTCTAGCATAGAGTCGCCAGTGTTCAGGTGGGGAGAGGGGAGTGGAGGGCTGGGGGATTTCCCAGAGGGGGAGGGGTTAATTAATTAATCGATGTAATTAATTAGTCAATCAAACTGATAGAGCAGAAGGTGGCTATTTGAATAATTCAGGCTTGAAAGTGTACTTGTATTGGCGAGGGGGGGAGGAGGAGGAGGAGGGTTGGAGGTTTCCAGAGGGGTGAGGAGGGCGGGGGAGAGGTGGGGGAGGTTTCTGAAGAGGACAGATTATTTTTACGGTTCATAATCCACTTAGCAGAACAATAGGTTAAGGACCTGTCCATGAAAAGAGAACAATACGTTAAGGGCTTACATAGAGCAGAACAATAGGTTTGCCTCTGAATGTATGCTAGTCCCTGAATGTATTCAACCTGCATTAACAACTGCACCTGCACCCCTACTTTCCTACAACTGCTACTACTGAAGTTTACTACTTGTGTGAGAAGACCATCATATGCCTTTTGTGAGATGGAGAAACGTTTAAAAACACTTGTTGGAATCCTACAGAGGTAGGAATGTGGCCTATCGAGACCGTAGTATATCGTTCCATAAAACTGCCGTTTGTGTCGGTAAAAAAACCTATAGCTGTCATGTGAGTACGCAGTCAGTGAGTTCATGGGGCCTATAGTCAACGCCATGCAGGATCTCTGCAACCCCATGCGACTAGAGCCCAAGAGGACAAGCTCATTATTTGCTCGATCATGCAGGATCATACAGCTATATCATGTATGTTGAGTTAGAAACTGGGCCTGTTTACAGCAAGACAATTATCGACGCTGGCAGTGAGACGAGGCATGGAGCACCATTGATCACCAGGGTGACAAGAGTAGAGAGAGCTGCGCCGATGGCATTGCGCCCAATGACAACACAGTTCACAGGAGTGTCACCACATCATCATTTCCGCTAAGTCTTGGCTCTGTGTATAGCATCACACAGGATGTATCTGTGTGTGAAGGCTCCGAGGAGCATAAATGTTGCAGGTTGCATTCGTCATTCTCATACTGGCCCCCTAGCTGCCGTGATGCTATAAGGTGCCAATGACTACTCAGCATTTTACTACTGCTACTTCCCAGTGACTATTGTCTGATATTCGAGCATCACATGTTTCAACACTGCTGAAGAAAGCAGCTTGTGCAGAAGAATACTGTCATCTTTTTGGTAGGCCGTATTCTTCGGAATGAGACAGAAATAAATGTTTCCCTTACGCACACACTTCTTGTGTTGTGACTCGTGTGGAACATCGCATTGTGAAGCTTTGTTGTCCATAAAACCGTATTTACATAGCAAGAAGTGCGATTTTCGTCTTTTTTGAGCAATCTCTGAACCATGGGATATGCTGTGTCACAAGCGAGATATCCTTTCTTTAAATTCGTCTCGTAGAATGGTGTTAGTTTCATGCACAGATAATACCTGTGTCACGTGGAATGACTCTCGCTGATCGTCATCTTCCACGTTTCTTACTACAACATTCTCTTCAGTGGCTGATGAGATAGTCCTGTATGATAAACACCCACGAAAACTGAAGTTACTGCTCTTAAACTCTCTGAACGAATGAGTGTGATAGAGAGATGAGAACAGTCGTCTGCAGACAGTGAAGACGTTGCCTTGCAGTGTTGATCCACTGTCACTCCTCGAGATGAGTTGTGACGTAATAACACCACCCTCGTTCCTTCCATTGCTCGATGCTAACTAATCAGCAGCTTCGCCAAAGTCAGTCGCATACTCAGGAAATAAGCAGATACGGGAAAACAAGTGTCAAGTATGTATCTGTGTCATGTGGATAACTCTGATGAGTACTTATAATGTGTACTGTTGTACTGTCTCCGCAGTATCCTTTCTTTCAGGAGTGCTAGTTCTGCAAGGTTCGCAGGAGAGCTTCTGTAAAGTTTGGAAGGTAGGAGACGAGATACTGGCAGAAGTAGAGCTGTGAGAACCGGGCGTGAGTCGTGCTTCGGTAGCTCAGATGGTAGAGCACTTGCCCGCGAAAGGCAAAGGTCCCGAGTTCGAGTCTCGGTCGGGCACACAGTTTTAATCTGCCAGGAAGTTTCAGTCTGTGCTTGTTTGCTGATGACGCTGCAGAACACAGGAAACTATAGTCGTTGAGTGACAGTTGACGACAGAAGGCTGGCATGGACAGAATTTATATTTGGTGTAATAAATGGCACCTTGCTCTAAATGTAGCAAAGTGTAAGTTAATGCAGATGACTAGGAAAAACGATCCTGTAATGTTCAAATACAGTATTAAAAGTGTACTGCTTGACACAGTCACGGCGATTAAATATTAAGGCGTTGTTTTGCAATGCGATATGAAACGGCACGAGCACGTAAGGATAGTAGTAGGGAAGGCGAATAGCCGACTTCAGTTTATTTCGAAAGTTTTACGAACGTGCAGCTCATCAATGAGGGAAACTGCATACAGAACACTTCTGCGACCTATTCTTGCGCACCGTTCGACCGTTTGGGATCTGCACCAGGTTACATTAAAGGAAGACATTGAAGCAATTGAGAGCTGTGCTTCTAGATTTGTTACTGGTAGGTTCTATCGACACATGAGTGTTATAGAGATGCTTCCTAAACTCAAATGGGATGCCTGGAGGGAAGCATATGTTCTTTTCGCGAAACACTATTGAGAAAAATTAGGGAACAGGGTTTAGCAGAACGAATCCACCGACGCCAATGTACATTTCGCCTAAGTACCTCGAAATAAGTGAAATTAGGAATCTTATGAAGACATCTCTCTCCAATGAAACATGGACCTGGCCATTGGTGGCGTAGCTTGAGGGCTTCAGCGATACAGATAGCCTTACTGTAGGTACAACCACAATGGAGGAAGTGGATAGAATTTATAGGTTCCCCTATTGCTCCTTTTTCAATGATTAAACTCATGTCATAATCATGTAATGATTCAAGTGGTTGTCTGGCCATTTTAGCATCCCCTAAAAGAGAAACAGGTGAAGTAAAATACCAAGATGGATCTAAATCATAAGTGTTTATACAAGTTTTTCTAAAATTTTCTGAAATAACAGCCAATAACAAAACATCAGTTTTAAGATATAAGTCATGATATCCACCAAGGTTTTTGATATCAATTTTTCTGAAACTAATTGTGTGTATGTATAATATTTATCACTTATGTTACAGTCATTCAGTTTATTGAAAAATTGTTGTCTCGATGATAACTGTGTTTCTTCAAACTATTCCTGTAATCATAGGGATAGACACCTTTCTGGAGTACTAGATTTACCAGAGCTTCTGCAAAAACCACTTGCATTAAATCTATATCTTTTTTATCATAACTAAGTTCTCTTACAAGCAAATGCAAATCATATCCAGATAAATTATGTTGATAAATAGTTACAAAATTAGGGTGTTTTAATTGTAAATTTCGATGATAACATAGTGGATTTATATATTTTATAGTCAAATGATGATGATGAGGAACTTTTTTGTTTGCTTATGAATAGTGACTTCTAGATAATGAACAAATTTTTGATCTTAGATGTCTTGATTATTCTTCAGATGTTAATGGTCCCATTTCTTCAATTTTAGAATAAATTCTTCCAATTACTTCAACTTCTCTTTTCACACAATCAATAAATTTTTTATGACAATTTAGTCCACCATAAACAACTGGGTCTTTATAGTGTCCATTTATATGTTTAATATAATAACAGAAATCACTCGGGTCCTGTCTTTGATATTACACTGTATGAGAATTTTTTCGATTGTCCTCAACAGCAAACTGTCAAAATCACCATAAACAGCTACTGGAATATTATATATATGCTGAGAATTTTTAAAACTTATGCATTCATCTTTCTTTGCCAATTCAACTTTTAATGTTTTGTTAACTAAGTAATTTAAGTGTGACAAAATTTTTTCTTTTGAAGTGGAGGAAACACATATTACAAAAATATTTTACTGCATCATGTTTTGTAATTTGACTGAAAACAAGATTAGATAAATTTTTTACATAACAATCACTTGAATTGGTTCCATTATTAAAATAAAGGAGATTTACATAAGTCTCCCTTTTAGATTTCGTTATTTTTAATGAATATACTTGATAGTTTTCATCAAATGAATAAACAGTAATAGACAATTTTCAAACAGTTTATGGGGATTCAGCCAAGTAATGCAAATATTTTGGTGAGAGTACACCCAGCCATTTTCAAGACACAAACTACAATGGACAGGAAATGTAGAGACAAATTTAAATTGAACCGAGGTTTTAAATTTACCTGTACATCACTTGTACGTTGCAGTTTGTGCCTTGAAAATGGCAGGGTGCACTCCTGCCGAAATATCGGCAGTTGCTGAAAATATTACCTGGCTGAGTTGCCATAAGTTGTTTGAAAATTGTATATGCCAGGAGAACATCAGGTCCAACATTAATAGACAAATTAATTTTATTTTAAAATTTTCGAATATAATCAACCACTACAGGGAATTCATAATTTTCAAGTTTCTGATCAAGATCAAGACCAACATTTCTGCATTTTATAACTCTATTCGCATTTTTATTTAAACGACATAGTGCAGGTTTAATAGCCTACAGAAAACATTTTATATTTTTTTATATTAATACATGCTTTCTTATGTTTTATTGTTTCTCACAAGTCAGTACAAGATGAGCCTCTTAATGTAACATCTGTTAATTCCTAACTGCAAGCTGATTATTCTGTTTACTGATCAGCGAGAACAATGAGCTTGTAAATTAGCCATTTGTGATAAAACATTGTGTTTACCATTCTTAATTTTTTAATTTAACTCTCTGTCTCTCTAGTGATTTTATAGTTTTATGTCTGAAATAAAATTTTTGTAATATTTTTATTTGTCTGCATCCTGTAGTCACAAAAAATTTAAAATTAAATTTCAACTAATGATGTATTTTTTGATAATATTTAAAAATTTTCATGATTTTTTGCTTAGATGCATTCAAGAAGAAGATTGGGTCAAGCAAGTTTAGATTGTTCTCAAAATGTATAGTTTGTAATCTGTTAACAAATGCTTTATCAATGACATAATCTGTAATTGTTTATTTTTTTCTTTATTTCTCAAATACATTATTAGAAGAAGGAAATATACCTTTCAGTGGTTTAGCTCCATTATTTTCAAAAATTTCATCATCAATTCCAATTTTAGAATAAGGTAATTGTTTCCAAAGATTTCCACCTCAATGTCTATGAATGAATACAACCAGACCAGCTTTATTTAATTTACTTTATCCAGTTAAATTATCACTTCTTCAATAATCATGATGTTGGGCAATCGTGAATTGCTATGTTTTAGTCTCTTATTCAACAATAAAAGTTATTAAGAAATTTTAAATAGGGCTTTCTTATTTTTTATATAATCTCGAGTACATTTCTGACTTCTGCTGGTATGTTTGTTTTTACATGATGGAGTTGAGCAGAAACATTCTGTTTCTTTAATCTCTTGACAATAAACACATTTTTTATGTGTTATCAGTCTCAGTCTGGTGTTTATCATCTTTCATTGACAACAATATCTTTAAATGTTCTTCACTTGGATTTCGTTGTAAGTGATTTTTATAGTAATTTATGGTACATATTTTCCACACAAATAAGGAATTCGTTTACTATTGTATACTCTTATATGATGTTCATTTATACATTGCCTACACATTGTGCTACAATCATCTTCTGTGTGTTTTTGTAAAGTAATGTTATCAATTGACTTCTCAGTTTTGCTGTATTTACACAGTTGAAATTGGTTGGCTGCCATATATAGAAAAATTTTTATTAGGAAAAAGTAAATTCTCTAGTTTTTGATATGTATTTTTTAATATATTTATTATCTTGAAAGGTAATCCTGATGGTTTATTGCAATTAATAGCAAATAAACATAAGTCAGCTGTAACAGCTCTAACTAATTTTTTGTGAATTCATTATATCTATAGAAAATCTCATCCTCAAAAAAATACAATTATCCATTAATGTACCTAAATGCAAAATTTATTCCAGTAGGCACTCCTGAAAAATCTCTACTTATAATGGTTTGTCTTTTCTATATAAAATCCTAGTCTTCTATCGCTGTTTGGAAAACTTCATTAAAGAATAAAGATGTTTTTACTGTATGTGTGCTTACAACAACATTTAACTTAAAATCTTGATGTAATCCCATACTAGATATTGGCTTAGGATATCATGATATTAATTGTAATGCACACAAACTTATCATATATATCATGCTGTCAAAAAATAAAACAATTTCACTGCCTGGTCTTTGATACATTCCATCTCTTTGTTTTAAGTCTTGCAGTAAAAATGTTAACTAATTATCATTAGTTGTGATTTCCTATCACTACCTATCCACACCCACTTGTGGTAAAAATATATAAAATTCCATTCACAAGTAATAAGTGATCGAACTTCTTAATTTCACATCAAGATTCAAATGGTTCAAAGGAGACAACTGGATTTCATTTTGGTGTAGATGACTGTGTTGGTACCAATACTTTTTCATCATACATGCTTCGAACGGCGTAGATATCTCCAAGAAATAATTCTAAATGTGAACCATTATAGTATAAACACACCATTGCTCCATCAACCTCCGTGTGTTCTAAACATAATGGATGACCAAATTCATCAATCAAAACTTCAAATATATTTGTTTTCTCTTTTGTTGTATTCCCAACACTCTCCAAGTATCACAACTCTTTGTCATCCATATGTGTTTCCAGAGGATAATTAATCATAGTTGGAAAAAGCATGTGACCTAATGCATTACCATTTCCATCCAGTTCCTTTAGACAGCAGTGACCATATATTTCATAATGGTTTACACATCTTTTATTTGTAATTAAAATATCCAGATTATCATCATCATGATGAATCTGAATCTCAATATCCTTTTGCAAGAAATTATATGCTGCTTTTGTTACTTGTAATAACTTTTTAGTTGCACTTTTATAATATCATTTTATATTTTTATTATTCTGTTCATACCTAGTAGTTCTATAGTCAGTATTTATATCTTTTACACCATAGACATGCTTATTCATAAAATTTAAAGTTTTCTCACTTAACTCACCATTTATTTCAAGACTGTGTGTCCTCAAATTACTGCTTCACTAAATACGATATCACTCACTTGAGTAAGTTTTGGCTCCTCCTGAATATATAAGTAACCATAATGATTCAAATATTTCATTGCTTTAATCTATTCATCTGCAAGTACTATTTTCGTAAACAAGAATAATAGAAGTGACTGCATTCATATAGACTTCAAATATTTTAAGTTTAATCTAGACTGCTTAAGACTGGAGGTGTTGAAAGCAAATGAAAACTCCACTCTATTTGTTGATGAATCTGATTTGTGCACAAAAATTTTCATTAGTAAAGAAACACATAATAAAATAACTTTTATTAAGTGGAGTCAGTCTTAAGTCTCATCAACAACAAGCTTACATATAATAATAAGCAAGTGTTTATGATTATTGATAAAAAGAATAAGCCACAATTTTATGCAAATCATGTTGCTGATCTTGTAGGATATGCTCGTTTTTGAGACGCTGCAAAACTCCATGTTAAGGAAATATATTGTAAAAGATAAGCGTATTTCAGTAGCAGTAAAATGACGCTACCTAAATATATACGAAAAATATCACAATTTATAATCAGCATACTCTGTATTCTTTCATGATGAGATCCAAGATACCTTTTGCAGACAGTTTTCAAGACTGGATTTATGAAGAAGTTGTACCATCAATTCGTAAACATGGAGAATATAAACTTAAAGGTCAAATAACTCACTTGGGAAACATAAACAAAATTAAAGATGACTGTATAAAAATTTAAATGGAAAAACAGATAATGCTTTAGAGATACTTCAAGAAAGAAGCAGAGAAATAGATGCACTATTACCTCATCTTGTTCCTCAAACATACGATCAGAATTTAAGACCAACTTTTGTCCTTTAAAAATTATGTGATAAAAACTTCGAATATAATCAAAAAAGCTAAAAAGGCAGTTGCATTGGATCTAAGATAGACATCCACACTCTGAAGAAATGTTGAGACTCAATTATAGTCCTAATTCAGTAAATTTATACCAAAGAATGAAAGGAAGTTTATTAATTATTTGTTGGCACATTTATTTCAATATTTTGGATAACTATAGACAACAAAAATTGATTAATGATATAAGTAATCTTCATCAGATATAATTTTTAAATATAATTTCTACAGATCAGACAAATAGAATGATCTGTATCTGTTAACGATTAATTAATGCATTCTTTATGAAGAATATGATTACATTCAGTCTTTACAAACTGATAATCTTAATCACTGTAGCGTATAGAACAATCCTCTTCTGTAGTAGATAACATTTCATAAGGTTTTATTATTGTTTTTATGAATAATTTAGATAATTCTTGACAACTTATAAGAATTTCCTGTTAAATTTATCTCTAAATTCTATTATAAAATCTTCAAATAATTTTTGTGTGTGATATGGCATCCAAATTTAATGTATCCAGAAACTGTCTCATAAAATTTTGAGATTATTTTTGATTATATGATATATACTGTCATAAAACAGAGTTACTGAACACAGCCTTCCGAAATTCCTTCACCAAAGAAGACGAAATAAATATTCCAGAATTCAGATCAAGAACAGCTGCCAACATGAATAACTTAGAAGCAGATATCCTCGCAGTAATGAACGAACTGAAATCACTTAATAAAAGCAAGTCTAATGGTCCAGACTCTATGCCAGTTAGTTTTATTTCAGAGTATGCTGATGCAATAGCTCTGTAATTGAAAATCATATACAACCACTCGCTAGATGAAAGATCTGTACACAAAGACTGGAAAGTTGCACAGGTCACAACAATATTCAAGAAAGCAGTAGGAGTAATCCACTAAATCACAGACCCATATCATTAACATCGATATGCAGCAGGATTTGGAACATGTACTGTGTTTGAACGTTATGAATTACCTTGAAGAGGACAGTCTATTGACACACACTCAACACAGATTTGATAAATATCATTCTTGTGAAACACAACTAGCTCTTTGCTCACACAACGTGTTCAGTGCTACTGACAAGGATTTCAAATTGATTCTTTATTTCTAGATTTCCAGGACACTTTTGGCACTGTCTCACACAAGTAGCTTCTTGTGAAATTGCGCGATTATGGAATATCTTCTCAGTTATGTGACTGCATTCGAGATTTCCTGGCAGAGAGGTGATGCAAACTGATCGAGTACAACATGACTGATTTCTGGCGTTCCCCAAGGCAGTATCATAGGCCCTCTACTGTTCCTTATTTGTATAAAAAATTTAGGAGACAATCTGAGCACCTGTCTTAGGCTGTTTTCAGATGCTCGTTTATCGTCTAGTTAAGTCATCAGAGGATCAAAACAAATAGCAAAACGATTTAGAAAAGATACATGTGTGGTGTGAAAATTGGCAGTTGACCCCAAATAATGTAAAGTGTGAGGTCATTCACACAAGTACTAAGAGGAATTCATTTAAATTTGGTTATGTGATAAATCAGTCAAATTTAAAGGCCGCAAATTCAACTAAATTGCTGGGAATTACAATTATGAACAACTTAAATTTGAAAGAACACATAGAAAATGTTGTGGAGTAGCGAATCAAATCTGCATTTTATTGGCAGAACACTTAGAAATGTAACAGATCTACGAAAGAGACTGCCTACACTACACCTTCCATCCTCTTTCAAAGTACTGCTGTATGATCTGGGATCCTTATCAGATAAGATTTAACAGAGTACATCAAGAAAGTTCAAAGAAGAGCAGCACGTTTTGTATTATCCCAAAACAGGGTTTAGGGTGGACACTATTAGAAAAAAAGGCGTTTTTCGTTGTGGCGGAATCTTGTCATGAAATTTGGATCACCAACTTTCTCCTCCAAATACGAAAATATTTCGTTGGCACTGGTCTACCAAGGGAGAAATGATCATCATAATAAAATAAGGGAAATCAGAGCTCACACAGAAAGACAGATGTGTTTGTTTTCCTGCACACTGTTAGAGACTTTAATAATAGAGAATTTTGTTAAGGTGGTATGATGAACCCTCTGCCAGGCACTTAAGTGTGATTTGCAGAGTATCGGTGTAGATGTGGATGTATATTATCCCAATCTAATTTATCTTCAACTTCTCTCATAAAGTCTTCAGATAATTCTTGATCAAAAGATAAGTATCCCCAATTTAATTTATCTTGAAATTCTCATATAAAGTTTTCAGATAATGCTGCATGTGTGGATGTATTATCCCAATCTACGTTATTCTGATATTCTCTTATAATTTTTTCAGATTATGTTTATTCCATCATGTATAAGACCACTCTAATTTATCTTGCATTTCTCTTATGAGAGTTTTAATTACGTTTCGATATGCTTGTCTTTCACCTTTAGCCCACAGACACTTGAGTCAGTCACGACCTTGGACACACCTGTAAGTATGTCTTCCCCCGCGAAATCCAGCTTTTGTCCCTCTTCCGGCCAGCAGGTAGACGGAGCGCGCTCGGTCATACAGGCGGCCACAATGGGACGGACCGGTTCCGGTGGCGGGCTCTTTGTGGCCCACGCGAACGCTCAATCGCTAACGGCTCACTTTGATGAGTTCTGTGACCTGTTCTGCCAATCGATGTTCCATATTATCCTCGTCTCTGAAACTTGGTTGAAACCAAACATTTCTTCCGACGCTATGCTAATCACTGGTTACTCTCTCCTAAGGGCAGATCGGGAAACACGACGCGGGGGTGGTGTGGGTGCCTATGTTCGCTCTGATCTGAGACCTACTATACTATGCACATCGGATGCAAAGGGCGAAGGAGAAGCAGAGTTCTTGTTTTTCGAAATAAATACATCAAATCAGAAACTGCTAATTGGAGTAATCTATAAACCTCCAAACGTCGGTGCTATGTCCTCCTTTCAGTCTGCCCTGTCCTCGCTCGTGACACTGTATGAACACATAATCATTATGGGCGACACAAACATCGACTTGCAGTTAAAATCTCCCTCTGCAGAAAAACTAAGGAGACTGTTCCACTCCAATGATATGAGTTTAACACCGCTGGACCCAACTCATCACACGCCACACAGCCATACACTCATAGATATAATAGCAACAAAGCGACCAGATAAAATAATTCGCGCCAATCAGACATCCGCTCCAGGACTCTCTGCTCATGACGTGATATTCTTAAATTACTCAGTGCATACTACCAAAGAAAAATCTCACCTGGTAACCTACAGAAACCTAAAAAATTTTAACCATGACGCTCTTCAAAAGGGTTGCTCAGACATCCCTTGGCATGATATAAGCAATGAACCGACTTTAGACGGAAAAATTCGGGAATTATGTCGCAAAATTATTGCACTGTATGATAAACATGCTCCTCAACACACTGTCAAGGTAAAGAGAGCTACCGCTCCGTGGCTCACCACTGCATTAAGCCAGTTAATGAATAAACGCGATGCTGCATATAGGGCCTTCAGGCGTAACCCAACTCCCGAGGCGTACGAAGCTTATAGGAAACTCCGAAATAGAACCAAGCAAAGCGTGAGGAATGCCAAAATCAGACATGCCCGCTCTATCGTATGCGGCATATCAAAACCTGCTGCACTGTGGAAAAAGCTGCGCAGTTTCGGTATAGGGAAGCGAAGATCTGACGCTGTTTATCAAGCGTCTGCAGAAGAATTAAACGATTTCTTCTCAACAGCTGTAAACTGCCACGCAGTGACAAATTACCAGCCCCAAGATATCAATCTCTCGAGAGACAAGTTTTTCCTAAAACATGTCACTACCGGCACAGTACAAAAGGCAATTATGAGAATCTCTTCCGAGGCAGTAGGAAACGATGGAGTGAGCATTGGCATGATTAAGAACATCGTAGACACTATTACTCCAGTTATCACAGACATCTTCAACCTGTCTCTTGTCAGTAGCACATATCCTACTGAGTGGAAGCAAAGTTTAATTCAACCTATACCCAAGACTGACAACCCTAAGTCGCCAGGTGACTACAGGCCGATCAGCATAATACCTGCAATATCTAAAGCCCTAGAATACATCGTCCATGAACAGCTGATGGATTACCTCAAAACTCATAACATCCACGACAAATATCAGTCAGGCTTTCGAAAGCACCATAGTACAGCAACTGAATTAATCAAAGTAACTGATGACATTAAACATGCTATGGACAGACGTGAAGCTACCATCCTAACACTGCTTGACTTTAGCAAGGCTTTTGATACAGTTGACTTTGATATATTACTAATTAAAATGAAGCAACTGAATTTCTCAAACAGCGCAATACACTGGTTCGACAGCTACCTCAAAAACAGAAGTCAACAAGTCATTTGTGGGTCGGAAAAGTCATCATGGAAAAACGTGCGCTCTGGAGTTCCCCAAGGCTCCGTACTTGGTCCATTACTCTTCTCACTGTACAGTAATGATATTTCTTCAGTGAGTCACTCCTGCAACTACCATCTATATGCCAACGACATCCAACTGTACATAAGTGCAAGCCCCAAGAACATTGCTGACGCAGTAGCGAGTATGAACGCAGATCTTTGGTCTGTTTCTCGATTGGCACCGAACTTAGGTCTGAAACTAAACCCCAAGAAATCCCAGGTCATACTTATATCTCATCCAAAGTTAATCAGTCGGTACTTCCGCGAAACAGTCCCTCAAATCCTCCTCAATGGTACCCAACTAACATACCAAAAAACAGTAAAAGACCTTGGAATAATCTTGGATGCACACCTAAACTGGGAAGAACAAACAGTCACAGCTTGCCAGAAATCGCTCTCCTCCCTACATGCAATTCAAAAATTTAGAAAAATATTTCCAACCCATCTTAAACAAAAATTAGTCCAAACACTAGTCTTGCCTAACCTTTACTACTGTGATGTTGTTCAACACGGCACAAATAGTGAAAATTCGAGATGCCTCGAGCTAGTGATGAATGCTTGCGTTAGATACATATGCAATATACGGTTGTATGATCATATCAGTCCTTCATACTCCCAGCTAGGTTGGATACGCCCACATAGGGCACACGATCTCCACACGATGTGCTTACTTCATCGATTTCTTAGCCACTGGTGCCCCCAATACTTATCTTCTCACATTAAACACCTATCATCATTCCACAACCGCAATACCAGATCGGATACGTCTAACATCTTGGCTGTACCTTTGCATAACACGAAATCTTTCTCCGTGTCATTCTCCATCTCAGCCATACGACTATGGAACGCACTCCCCTGTGATCTGCGTCTTATCCAGAACCACTCAACATTCAAGAGGGAACTCAAGACTTACATATTAGGGACGGTATAGCCACCATTGTTGTGCCCCTTTCATCTTTTTCTTTCTCCTCTCCATCATAGCTTCGAATTTTACCATTCTATTTCTCTTCCTCTAACCTATCTACCTCTTCTATATCTCTTTCACCCCATTCTATCGTCTTATGTCTCTGCTTGATGAGAATAACTCACAAGCTGCAAGAATATAACGAGTAAATTCCCAACTAGCAATAGGACTGACATTCATAAAAGAAAAATATGTTTACTTTCATATACACAGTCATTACTATTATTATTATTGTTATTCTTGATTGTTATAATTATTTTATGATTGTTATAATTATCATTGTATTACTTTTATAATCTCTATTTTTTTCTTTAACATTAATACTGTATAACATGTTATATGTCCTTCATGTTCTGTAGAAACTGAAATTTGATGAATCTGAGTATGCCTAGTTAGGTGTAAGAGAGGGCCTGAAGGCTCTAATCTTGCCTGGTAAAATAAATGCATAAATAAATAAATAAATAAATAAATAAATAACGCTTTCCAATCTGATTTGTCTTGAAATTCTCTCATAAAGTGTTCAGATAAATTTTGGATCTATGATAAAGTATGCCAGTTAATTTCATCTTGAACTTCTCTATAAAATCTTCAGGTAAATTATAGTATTAATATAAATTCCCAGTCTAATTTATTTTGAATTCTCTCCTAAAACCTTCAGTTATAGAAAATTGTCCTGATATATATTTCCATTCTGTATTATTATATAGATTATTATTTTTAATGCAACCAACAATTTTAATTCTATGTGCTTCAGTTGCTATTGAATGTAAATAATATAATTTGTCAAAACAAATTTTCAAAATTGTAATTAATCAATAAAATAAGTTTTTCTTTTCCTAATTTAGATTATTCTTTAATTCGTAGTTCTTTCACTGTAGCCTTTAGTTCTTTTACATTAGAAGCAGTCTTCACACTGTGTGCAGTTCCCAAACTGTTGTCATTAATAAGATCAATAACTTGTTGTTTTCTAAGATTAGAATAACATCTTATTCCTAATTGTTTTTTTCTAGCTTTTAATTTGCTTAATTTTGGGCTGTTCATGTATAAGAAAAATTTTTATTAGAAAAATGTAAAACTCTACCATTATTATTTGGGAAAATGTGTACAGATTATTACTGATAAATAGACATTTAATTTTGCTAAAGAAATATTTTGTAATAGAGTGGAATACAGATTTTACTTCTGTTTGTTAAGGTACTCATAAACAATACATATTTTTTCTCCATTTAAATTGTGTAAATAATTCATATTCTCATTAGTTAATTGATCTATAAATACAGATACATTGTCATCAGGATAAGATACAGAGAGAAGATACGAAATTGCTAATTTTTCATTTATGTTATATGATACATTTATATATAAATTGTTTTATAAAGATAATTTATAGCATAACATTATCCTTACTCACTGAAGTATTACGTGAACATAACCTATACTTGATTTCCTCCCTTTCTTAAAGCTTTCTCAACCAAATATACATCTGGATAATTTTTCTTATGTAGTTCATAATCATAAAAATTTCCTTTAATTTTTTTTCACCATCCAATGACATTATTTATATGTGATTGGATTAGAATGAAAAACATCACCAGTTGGAAAAATGTCTGTTGACCAATTAGCTGTATAATCTTTTTCAAAAATTCCCTTACTTTACTACTTCTATTTTTTTCAAAAAACTTTATATTTAGTTTTAGCATTAGATACAATAACATCTGATTATAATTTTTGTTATTAGCTTCTGTTGGCTTCATTTTTAATGTTGAATACTTTGTATTGTTGTGTTCATCAACCAATTTTTCATCTTGTCCAATCCATTTATAATTTGAAGTGCGAATTTTTTCAACATCGTTTCTTTAAGTGTTTTGTTAAATCTGTCTACAACAGATGATTTTAATTCTGTAGTAGTTGAGTAATGACTAATATTACATTGTTTTGATACGTTCTTGAATATCTTTATTACAGAATTCTTCACCAATATCTGTTTTTAAATTTCTTGGAGTTCTCTCTCAAAACCATATTTTGAAAGAACGTTGATTACAATTAATAAAAATTTATATGTTTCATTTATTTTTGAAATTCCTCTCAATTTAACAGAATCCATTACTGCTAGATCAGCTTGCCATAAATAGTCAAACCTAGAGATTACATTTCTTCTTTTAAAATTTTTTCTCATCAGTTTATGTAATTCGTCAATAATTTCTTCACAAATATTCAGACAGTGACTGCTGAAGTCTTAGAACTGTGTCCCATCACCTAAGAAATTTTTTAATGAATTTTCTTCTTTTATTATTACATATTGCACAAATTCCTTCCATTCTTTGTCTTCTGTATTTGTTGTTGCTCTATTTGAATGATATGATTCAATGAATTTTTTACACTTCAAGCACCAGGTATGGTTATCCTTTTATATAGATTAAAATATTGATAATCTAACTATATTTCACCATGTAAATTTATTGCTAGTTTTACTGCTACAGTTTTAACTGCATCTTTTATTCTTATATTTAGAAAATCATGTTTATGTTTGTTAATCTAAACATTCACGTTCACTGTTATATGTGGATCATAGTAGTATCTGCTCTTAATGTAGTTTCAAAATCATTTTACCTGATCTCTTTTTCCTTATTCTGTACTATTACAATAATTTTCTTCAGTATAAAATCATAATTTATACCAGTTGAATATTTATGATTTATATCTTTTAATGAAAAATCAAATACTTGTTTATCAAATACATTTCTTTCCAATATTCCACAGCTGTGTAAAGCATAATTAAGAGTTGTATTGATGTTCTGTATGTTTTTATGATAATCTTCTGTAGTACTATCATTAATTGTATTTCATTTATTAAATTGTGTTTTTTGTAGCAAGATTTTTTAGTTATTCTTTGTTGACATAGTTACTGAGCAGTGTTAGAATACTTGTATGTTCAGATTTTGTAACAAGATTAGCTAACGTATTTTTAAATATTGTTTGATAACTGTGACATAACTATTTACAACGTTTTTTATATCTACCAGACTTCTAACTTTAAAACCAATATAGGCTTTGATGCTTTAAAAATATCACTTACTTCATTTTGAAATTGCTTAGTTACACTCTCTATTTTTACTTCCAATAATGATTTTAAATCTATACATGATTATAATCATCACTTAGGTTCTTGTTGAGGTTTTTAATTAAATTTTTTGCTTTTGAATTTGTTTCCTTTCTAATATTTAATTGAAAATTTTGGTTCTTGATTCCAAATCGGTTTCGATTTTTTTTCTAAGTTAATTTGCTCATTGATACTGCAGCTGTCTTAAGACCATGCATTGTTCATTTATTAGATTCAAAATATCGTTAAACTTACAATTATCAGACAAGAGTTTTGAAACATATAGAGACAAATGGCCACAAATTACTTCATTAAAATTTTGTATTCGTGGTATATTATAGTGCAACTCACTTGAGCCAAGATATTTAACCAATTATTTAGGAATATTTCCTCCAAATGAATCAAATACAATTTTTTTATCTTCAGTCATAAACAGATCCACTGTGAGCCAGGATGATCAGATGTATCTAATTTAACTATTCCAGATTAATATACTCTAGGAGGATTAACAACAGCAGAAGCAATCTTAGGACTACATCCAGGTAATTCATCAATCATAAGAACACCATGTAAATATTTGACTTTTAACTGTTTCATAAGTTTTTCTATACCATAATTACTTAATGCTTTAGGAGTCATATGAATTACTTTTGCAATTTTTTATTCCAGTGTCTGCCTTCTTCTCTATTCATTAATTATGTCTCTTTTGTTCTTCTAATTTTTTATCTTTCTGTTTTTATTTATTACTGTTTTTGCTACTGTACTGGCAGCAGCTAGGTATGATAATGCCACCAAAAGTAATGGAAGAAATACTCCTTCATGTTTTGTTAATCCAGACCTTCTTTCTTTTTTGTTAGGTATTAGATAATTTTTTTGACAACAGGTCTACCTAATGTCATGAGTAAATTACCACCAGTTTTTTAATCTCTCTTTCTTTATTGTGCATTATCAGTACTGTGTAACTGATCATTAGTGAGTTCAATTTCAATTGATTTTCGTTTTGTTTCCCTACTAGGTATTAAAGTATAATCAGTGCTGAAGTTATTCATTTACATAGATAAAGATTTTTATAATGATCAATATTTTTATAGTCCCCAAACGTCATCAACAACATCTAAACCCATACCTAATTTCTCTTTCCATACATTATTCCTCTAACTGCCATTGCTGCTAATTTTTCTCCAATTAAAGCTTCAAAAACATGCATTCTTGCTTTTGTAGCTAGCTGGAGTTCTTCATCTGCTTCACTCTTTTTTCTGAATCGTTATTATCTCTGTAGGCAATATTATGTTTTTTGCAAGCTTGTTTAATGAATTTATTCCTTGATCACCTCTGGCTAATATTTCTTATAGTTTCGTTCCTGGACCATAATAATTATAACCAGAGAGATGGGTTTCGAATGGCAATTTATGAATTAAAGTATTAACTAATCCTTCTCCATATTTTTCATTTTTCCAGTACATGTGTGGAATGTTATTCAAAAATCTACTCAAATATGGAATTTCTTTTCGATTGTTGATAATAAAATTGCTAACTTTATTCATTATCATTTTTTTATTGCCAGTTTTTTGTTATGGTAATTTTTTCCAGCTACTTCTTCTCCATGAATAACTGCTAATCTATTGATTAAATCTTTATCATTCATCCATACACATATTCAGCTGGTATTTCTGTCTATTTTCTATTAAGAATTCCCCTGGGTTGTTATCATCTTCTGAAGACTCTGTATTTATAATGGTTTTAATTTTGGGAAATGGTCACTAGCAATATCTTATATCAGTTCAGTGTATTTAACACATTTACTTGATTTTGTTTTATTTCGATTATTTTCATAATATCATGCCCCTGAATGGTAAAAATAACTGCATAATTAGATAAATCGACATCATCAAATTTTTCCCGTATCACATACAGTAATGTGTTTTTTAGTTGACACTTTCATTAGTCCATCTGCACCTTCATATGTCTTATCAGCAATGCCATTACATTTTACTGATAAGTTACCAATATATTTCAATGTACTGACAGGTCTAAGTCAAAAACTGTGTCTTCACTATCACTGATATACTTTAACATTCTTTCGCTTATATTTTTTTCTGACATCACCCTCCTGTATTTTTCTTAACAGCATTCTGAGCTTGAGCTATCTTTTTTCTATCTTTAACCTCAACTTCCTATATTTTGCTAATAAATCTTATAGTTTCCATTTATTTAGCATATAGTCACATTGGGGACTATCATATTGTTTAATTTGTAGTACACCTACAAATTCTTCTTGAAGATGATGAACATAAGGAACTATTTGTTTTCATCCTTTCCATTGTCTTCAACAGCTTTCAGCACATGTGACATCATAGCAGTTGAAGACTGCATCTTATCATCTAATCCTTGAATTCCTTATTTAATTTTTTTGACTGCATCAGTAACAGGTTGATGTTCTTTTTTATATCTTTCATATACTGTTCTTGGCTGTTTTTTCCAAAACTGAATCCTTTTTACAATTATTTAACTTTTCTTCTATTTCATTTAGCTTTTGTAACAACCTCTCAGTTATATTTCGAAAACATTTACTAAGGATTAAAAAATTTCACGAAATCTATTTTTTATGTGTGAATTTATAAAAATTAGTTAGATAATGCATTCTGCTTTTACACTTAACATTTTACACTTTTATACTTAACAAATGGCAACCACATGTATCTGGCCCACAGGTAACTTCATTAGTAGACCATGAACAATTTGTTTAATGTTGAGCATATGTAGACTCAACTATTTCAAATTTTTCATATTTTTTAAAAATAATCAAGAGGTTCTTTAAATTTATTCATATGTTCAAGTAAAATTTCATCATCATAATACATATGCAACATCATCTTTGGAAGAACTCACTTAATAAGGAAATCTTTCATGCAATATCTGTATTTCCCTTCACTAGTTTTCCTAGTTATATTGGTTGTAAACAATCCAAACTGATCATTCCAAGACTTAATACACATTTCTTTAAAATCATCAAATTTTAAATCACCACCAGCAAACTCATGATGGAGAGGATTTAAATCTGTAGCATCTTGTCCAAAAATATTTAAAAAAATTTAAATTAACCCTTACTAAATGTCTTGGTGTTTTTGAATATGTTTGAGCTAAATAAAACCAATCTATGCCTTTACATCTTCCTCTAGTAAAATATTCTGTAACTACATCTTGATTTTCAAGAATGAAATCATGGAATACTACAAGTGAATTATCTTGGCATTGATCTAGTGGTATAATTTCATCATTGTTTTCAATGAAAGTAGTAATATTCACATTATTTTTATCTTCACCATTTTACACATTATTGCAAATCCTTGATATTTCGACTGATCTAAACTTTTTGAATGAACACAAAGTGATTTATCTTATTCCAGTTCAACCATCCTGGAGCTAGAATATAAGTGTCAATCATTAATGTTTCCTTTTACCAGCAGAGGCACGGTTACAGCGTATTGTAGATAATGAGGTTTATGATAGTGATTCCCCTTCCCAAGTGCTCCGTTCGTTGCGCGCGTTGGCGAGAAACGAACTGTTGTCTGGACAATCATTAAAACTCTTCTGGCTCCACACTTTGCCTCAAAATGCACAGGCTGTCCTTTCTGCTTTCTCTGACCTCTCTCTAGATGAACTAGGACGCAAAGCCGATGCTGTGGCAATTGATTGTGCAATCAGTAATTCTTGTGCTGTGACGAGTAAGGTAAGGGACGGCGGTACCGAACCGCGCATGCTAAAGTGGCCAGGCTGAACGCACAGCTTACGAGGAAGGATAGAAACAGTAGCAACGCTCGTTGACTCCACCGCACGCTGGAATTATTGGTGTTGGTACCACAGGCGTTGCAACTACCCAAATGCTTTTGACGAACGCCAGTAGGCGCGTGCACTCGTCCGGATTACTCACAGCGTCTACCTCATACACCGAACGATACCGAATCGGCATTAGAGAGATCTTCTAGATTATTCATTTCCGACAGAACGTCGGGGTTCATTTTCTTGTGGATTATGGCTCAGAGATTAATGTTGTCCTACGAGAGGAAGATTACTGCCAACAGTCCCCCGATCCATTTACAGCTCCGATTTTGGCGGCGGCAAATAATTCGCAGATTCCCACGTTGGGCGAAAAGACCTTAAAGTTGACTTTTAACGAGGAGTTTTCCCCTACGTGGACGTTTGTGGTTGCTGATGTTTCAGGACCGATATTAGAAACAGACTTTTTCAAGCACTTTTCTTTGGCTCCTGGTATGGTACACCGCTGCCTGATCAAAATAACAGTGTCTTCTAGGCTCGCGACCGCGCCAGGCTAGGGACTGCGCGATGCCGTCGATTTCGGACGCATGAAGGTTTCCGGGTCGTCTGCGCCCACCTCGATGCGTGAGTTGTTCCCGCCTCCGTTTTCGCCGCGTGTGCGTTACGCGAGAAGGCGCCGCCGCCGCCGCATAACACTTCCGAGCTTGCTGCACAGGCTAGGCGCAAATTGAGAATATAGAACGATAGACAGTGTGACGTGACAAGATTTTGCCGCGCGACGCGCACGTTCCACACATGTCACGCGGTCCTGCGCATATTGAGACGCATATGACGAATGTGCCCTTCAGTCGGGGTGACACGCTCGTGACAGACGCCGGTTACTGGCCTACTGCTTGTCAAATGGACGATGTGTGATTCGCGAGTAAAAGAGTTGTTATTGTTAGACATGAGTTCCGAATGAGATTCGGATACTAATGCTGAAGAGAAAGTGTTGCTTTATTCATTAATAAACAAAAAAATCAAATCCACAAATAAATATAAAAAATGGTTCAAATGGCTTGAGCACTATGGGACTTAACTTCTGAGGTCATCAGTCCCCTATAACTTAGAACTACTTAAACCTAACTGACCTAAAGACATCACACACATCCATGACCGAGGCAGGATTCGAACCTGCGACCGTAGCGGTCGCGCGGTTCCAGACTGCAGCGCCTAGAACCGCTCGACCACTCCGGCCGGCAAATAAATATATTTTGTCTGAATGGAAAATGTGTGGACAATTTCGAACTACGACCAAGATGAGTGACACTGATTTCACGAATTGCTTCAGAATGACCAGAAAGCAGTTTTCTGAAGTACATGGAATAGTAAAGCACGCCATTGATTCAAATGGATGTAATACACAAGAGTCGATTGCTACTGAACAAAAACGCGGTATTTTTGAGGTAAGTGATGAACACTAGCATTAATTTTTTTAAGTAAGGAATTATAAAATGTTGCACCCATGTATCTAGGTATTTTATATTCAACCCCCCCCCCATACAAAACCGATGGATGCGCGCGCGTATATGTGTGTGCGTGTGTGTGTGTGTGTGTGTGTGTGTGTGGAGGGGGGGGGGGGGAGGGCATCGTAGCGCCGACACTAATGGACTGACTTTAAGGGAGGATTTTTTTTGTTTTTGTTTGAAAGCTGTTTTAATCGGGACTGTTCTTAGCTATGTTTAATGAAAATACGCTAAGCAGTTTTTTAACTAGCCACATAAACTAAAAATGTTTGCCATCAGTAGGCTCTCTAGCTGTACGTTGCCTGTACCATATGATCTACATGAAGGTACATAGTACCAGACTATAGAACTCAAAACGGTCTAAATAAAAGTCATAGAGAGCATACGTTTGAAATGCAATGACCATTTTTGTCTTAGGAAGCCGCCTGGCACAGCATTATATAACACAAAAATGGCGAGTGTGACTCTGTTGTAAAACATAAACATATGTTCTCATATACTATCTAGTAGCTTTTTTGGAGGTCTACAAATCAGAACTGAATCAAGTTCTGTAGCTCTCATGGTTTAGTCAACGTTCTGCAAAAGAGCGCATTGATGACAGAATATTTTCGGACTCGTTGCACTTTTATCGCTACTGCTTCCTCACTGTGAAATGTAAATTATCAAACTATGTACTAGAACTTAGCCATAGAATATATCTACGAATCAGAGTAAGAACAATGTAAATTTAATAAGTGGTTCTGAAGTTATTTGCGTCAATATTGTACTCTGTAACGAATTCTCTCATCTGAAATGGACATTCCTGTACATGCAATCGCATTAAAACGTGGTATCTACTTTATCATCAGTAATGACTAATTTGCATAGTAACAAAACAATGTTATATGGAAATTTGTGGTAAGTTCTAATGGGACCAAACTGCTGAGGTCATCGATCCCTAAGCTTACACACTACTTAACCTAACTTACACTAAGGACAACGCACACACACACCCATGCCCGAGGGAGGACTCGAACCTCCGACGGGGGAAGCCGCGCAAAGAGTGACAAGACGCCCTAGACCGCGCGGATACCCCACGAGGCCAATGTTATGCATATTACTTAAATATTTAAGTGCTATAGATGCTTTTGTTTTTCTTTACAATTCTGCCAAAGCCGATTAGTCGTGGGAACTAGGAAATAACTTTCTTTATATTGTCAACGAATTGCAACACCATGTAAACTTTTCACGCAAATTAATGCCATAGAAGCTTGGTCTTAAGCGAATATCATCTTAAAAAAAAAAAAAAAAAAAAAAAAAAAAAAGATACTGCTACCTGGAGACGGTTTTCTAAAAATTTTGACCAAATTTCTCTTGTTAGTGTGTGATATTCCTGACTGGCCGCCAGTATTTTATCTTACTAGAAGCTCGCCTTGATACATGTGAACTAGCATATGGTACAAACGTGGAGTGAGATACAAGCAGCAGATGGAACAGTACGTACCATTCCCGTGGGACAGTCCGCCAATTGTACTGAACTTGCTTCTGATTGGTCGGCAATTCGGATGTTAGGTGCCAAAACGCCTAACTTCTCTTATTAATTATTTATATAGTTTTCATTATATTTAACCCAGTTTTCAGTATGACAATCTCTCATGGCCACCTTACGAGTCCACCGTTTTTGTTTATTAATTTTCACTAGTTTTGAGAAATATAAGAGTAATGATATTACAACCGAAGTGCTTCGGCCACCTCCGGGTCACTTTGGCGCTCCTGGGAGACGAAGTACTTCGGCTGCACTAGTCACTCTGTTTCGGGTGTTCTTCAGAGCCAGACATGTATCTCTGTTTCGGACGGACATGTCGT
This sequence comes from Schistocerca piceifrons, assembly GCF_021461385.2. Taxonomy (NCBI): domain Eukaryota; kingdom Metazoa; phylum Arthropoda; class Insecta; order Orthoptera; family Acrididae; genus Schistocerca; species Schistocerca piceifrons. The sequence continues at coordinate 881,478,954 of NC_060149.1, forward strand.
ACTCTATATCAGAAGTTGTCAGAAAAGTTACCGTACAATTAAGAAAGCTATGTCGAGTGTTGTAGAAGACAGTGTAAATAATGATATTTTAAAATGTAAACAAACAGGATACATTAATGAGAGGTGTCGTCTCCCATCATTGTCAGTACTGCAGATCTTGCAGATCTGTGACAGCATAGCAGCCTCCTCCGAAGTAGATCTCACGACAGATCGCGCTGGGGCCACAAATTTAGAAGACGACAGGTTGGTGGAAAGAACGGTTAGGGACTCTTATTCAATCTCTACAGATCTCTCCAGCTTCCAGACCTGATTTCCAACATGACAGCTTATAATTTTATAAGTGTTTTATTGCAATAATACATGTTCGTAAACAAAGAATGTTAATTTACAATTAATGAAAATCTGGATCGGTGTACCGAAAACTACTCAGAAAAGAAAACGAACATACACAAAATGCTGATATAAAAACGAATTAACATCTTAAGCATTTTTCTTGAAAACAGTGAACAAAATCAATGAGACTGGACAAACCGCATTCAGTTGTGTTGGCTTTCAAATCTTCCATCTGTTGATGTTTTGAATAGTGAGACGTTGTCTGTTGGTCAGACTCTGTCCATATACATGGCGATGGAGGAAGAGAAAAAGATGCTGTATTGTTTGACTCTGAATCATTTGAAGCAGATGACATTGAAGGTGTCTGGCTAAGTAAGTTCATTATTTCTTCTTCCGCAAGAGACACAGCCCGGAAACGTTGATTCTGATTCTGTGCTGGTAACTTTCAAGAATGTTTTTAGTCAGCTGATACATAGATATGAAAAAAATTGTAAAGAGGGTCATCTTTGATATAGTTTGACTCCAATGCTCTTCTTTCTTCCGCCCGTTGTCGTGTTCTGTCGTCACGCTGTTGCATAGATTGTTCTAGCAGAATTACAAGTCGTCCTGTTTCAAAAAAATGGCTCTGAGCACTATGGGACTTAACATCTATGGTCATCAGTCCCCTAGAATACTATGAGACCATATCCAAGGAGACAGGTTACCGACAATTACGAACATCAGGTCTTCAATACTAGACTTTTTCGAGCACGACGAGTTGTGGAATGTGCTTTCGGTATACTGTCTTCACGTTTTCGTGTGTTCAGGAAACCATTTGAAACTAAAATCAACACAGTGAAAGACGTTGTGAAAGCAGCCTGCGTTCTGCACACTATTTACGATCTTCAATAGTAGCTGCAGATGGTCTTAATGACATCGAACCGTTGCCATCAACTCAGTTATTTCGTGTGAAAAGGAACAGGAGGACTTCATCAGCTGCCTTCAAAGTGAGGAAAAATTTCACTGAATATTTCAACCCTTGCACAGCAGTTCCATGGCAACATCAGTCAGTTTTTCTCGGTAATTATTGAAAATATAGAAACTTCCAATTGTTGTACAATTATTGTGCTCCACAGGTTATGTGCACAGCCGAAATACACATTAGTGATATGTATTATCTATAAAACTATGAAATAAATATTGCAGTCCTTACAATCTTTAAAATTCAAATTCTTTACTACATCTCTCCAAATCCGGTTCTTGAGTTTGACCTTCATGTAGTCTGCGTATTTTGTGTCATAAAGCTCTCTGCGTTCCCTCACTGCCTCTATTAATTTTTCTTCTGCCATTGTGAAAAGTAAACTATTCATCCACTGCACAATGGCCCCTGCACAACGCCCACTGCACAACAGGGTAGCCTGTGTACCGTCAGTAGCTGTGAATGACAAGAATGCAGAAGCTAGCCAGGTGTGCCTTGTGAGAGGAAGAGTTCACGTCATTCGAAAAACATTGTCATGAATATTGACTGTCGTTGTCCTTTCAATAAATTAAGTATATCAAATCACCACATTCTTTCAGTGATACTCATACTTTCGGAATAATACCGACCACATATTCATTTGTGTATCCTGTTACATACGAGGGTTGGAACTTAAATAGTGCAACTATTTATTCACAACCGATACAAAAAAGTTATATGTTTTCACCTGTTACTGTCCTTCAAAGTAGTCACTAGCGTTTTGTAGATCCCGTTGCCAGCGATGTGGAAGGCGTAGTATACCGTTAGCAGAGCCTGTTCTGTTGATGGTGCGAATAGAGTAGTCTACTGCCTGTCGAATCTCTGGAACAGTTCTGAAGCGAAAGCCACGAAGTGGTTCCTTCATCTTTGGAATCAAATCAAGGCCACAAGGACCTACGTCCAGGGAGTATGGTGGATGGTACAGTACTTCCCAGTCCCATAGACCGAACAGAGCAACCACAGCTTACACTGTATGCGTCCACCCATCATTTTGCACGACAATGCGAGGGCGCAAACTGTGGCTGCTCTGTTCGGTTGATGGGACTGGGAAGTACTGTACCATCCACAATACTCCCTAGACTTAAAAACTTGTGACTTTGATTTGATTCCGAAGATGAAGGAACCACTTCGTGGCATTCACTTCAGAACTGTTCCAGAGATTCGACAGGCAGTAGACCGCTCCATTCGCACCATCAACAGAACAGGCTCTGCCAACGGTATACTACGCCTTCCACATCGCTGGCAACGGGTTCTACACAATGCTGGTGACTACTTTGAAGGACAGTAACAGGTGAAAACATGTAACTCTTTTGTATCGGTTGTGAATAAATAGTTGCCACTATTTAAGTTCCAACCCTCGTAATTAGCTTACTAATGCTGATACTGTGTATGCAACTACTGAGATGTTTTTCTCGTCACGACGAGACAAGTAAAACATTGTCATCTGTGAGGGTTTCTCGACTGTTTTTAGCTCGCAGTGCAAATGTGATGTTCATATGCGTGTAGTACAATGTGTCTTATTACATCTGAATCGAAGTAATCACAGTGAGACATCTATACTTCAGATCTTGGACGCTTTTTACCACGAGCACAAAGGGGTCACACCTGTGGAAATTACCCCTTTCTGAATTTTTGTAACAGATAGTAAAGATATGCCAGCAGCACTAAGATAATGTTGTTTTACCTTCCAGCCTTGCTTCTTAATCATATGATTTTATAATATTCCTTGCTTCCTTATTGACTACCCTCTGACCCTTCTTGCAATCTGAAAACATCCTGGATGCATGTGATACAATGCCAGCGGGTAATGGCTCACCAGTAACTGAAATATGCATTTTTCTTGACAGAAGAAAAACAAAACAAAGCAAAACTGTACAGATACAAACAACAGAAAAGTATAATGTACTAACGAAGAAAGCTGGAGCGTTTAAATGATGAAAAACGAAACACTACTCAAAGACAATAAAATTTAGTATACAGTAAGGCAATATTTTTCGAATGGGCAATATTACCACGGCTCATATACACCGTGCCGAAGTGAGTATATGGCCGAGCTACTTTCCCGCTCCCCGCCTCACCTTTCCCACGGTGCTAGCGAGGTGCGCGACGCGCGGCGCGAGAAACTGTGCCACAACCACAACGCCGCGCGACCTGGTGCAGGTGCGTGTCGCGCCCCAGTCGCGTCGCGTCGCAATTTGCGCGGTCCCATTTGAACCTGTGTAGTTACAAAAAAGGGCTCTGTGCTGCATCGCGGCACACGCGCTATACGCGTCTCAATTTGCACCTAGCCTTGAGGTGGAATATGCATTGGTTAACGCAAAAATCTGTGAGATCAACATCTTGTATGCCAAGGAAGTACAGAATGTTGCTACACTATGTGAAGAGGACACCGATTTGAAACTGAAAGTGGCAACACGTGAATAGCAGTTGGAAAACAAGCTTGCAGAGCTACGGCACCTGCGTGTTGCAGCCACATCTCCTTCCTCTGCGCCCCCCTCCTTGGACTCGGTGCCAGCGGTCAACGACCTCCGTCAGCTGCTGCTGCAAGAGTTCGCAGCAGTGACAGATCATGTTGTGGCCCAGGGTAAAGTGAGTCACTCTGCTGCGCACCACATATGCACTACTTCTAGCCATCCCATAGCCAGTAGGCCTAGGTGCTTACCTCATGAAAAATTACACACATTTTTATGTTTGATGAAATGATTTATGATGGGACTGTGTCTAGATCATACAGTGATTCGGCATCGCCGTTGCAAATGGTGAAAAAGAAAAACAGATCATGGTGAATTTGTGGGGATTGCAGGGGTGTCAATGATCGCACTATCCCTGACAGATACCCGGTTTCCAATGTGTCTGTCTTCAACAATAATGTGGGTAAACTGTGAATAATAAAGGTGTTCAGATCAGAAAGTGTGTTAGGGGATCATTGAATATTGTTCCCCAAAATACTAAGAAAAATGAAGTGCTTAATCCATTGAATATACTTGGAGATTTCCTTAGGAATTATAAAGAAATTTTATGGGAAGAAAATCTTACTGTAATTTTTATTTGGAGTTCAGTGCTGGAGATGCTCTTCTTAGATGGTCTGACTAAAATAATGCTGAAGTTGAAGAAATAGATAAAATTCCAAAAGAAGGTAAAACTCTAGTAGAATCTAAGGAAATTCCTGTATCTACTGTTAAACATGAATCGAATTATGAGCTTGAACAACGAGAAAACATACTGAAAAAACCAACAACCCAATATCTTTCTGTAAACTACAAACAATTGAGGTAGCAGAATTAAGTGGGAAGAATAATTTCGAACTAGATATCATGAATTACTATAATTTAGTAGGGTTTGATTTGCCTTATTTTATTTTTGTTGCGTTTCAAACTAATTGAAAAAATAATCACTTGATTGATTCTTTGTTATATGATCACATTAAACTTCAGAACATTCATATTAAAATGGAGGGAATGAAATATTTCCTCAAGAAATGTGAAATTTGGATCAACGAAATAATGATATGAAGGCATATGATGCATTTCTTGATTTTTAAACAAGTTACACACGTGATGTACGATGTAGACATAAGTCCATTTAATTTTGTAATGAACTATCCTATCTATATGATTAACATGACTCGTAGAAAGAATATTGTTACCACTCAGAGGACTACTATGAAATCATGTGCAGCATTCAATGATAAAGTCGCCTACATAATTATGTGTGGAAAGAAGAATCTCATATTTGATGTACAACAGAGAATTCTTTCTGAAAATTTTTAAACTGAAAAATGACGTATCTACTGATATCCAGTGTTATTCATTATTTTTTTTCTGAATAGCCCTTTTCATATTGATTGTGTTAGTATTTTGAATTTTTAAAATCGGTTGATGTTTGGTTGAGAAATTAACAAAATTGAAGATTCTGTTTAACTAGTAATCTGAGGCGAGCCCAGCAGCAGAAAACAAGTGTAGTTCCTGCTTCTGTGAGACCGCTAACTTGAATAGTTGCCACGGGACGTTTATGCAAGATATATAGCTGCAAGAAACCACCTCTTGTTATCAAGCGCCGCCTCCTTATCGCCATCTCGCTCGCACAGTAACTGTCTCGCTTAGACAGCAATGGCAAACAAGGAAATGTTTGAAATTCTGATTATTAGATGTCGCCAGCGTATCGAAATTTAATACGAAATTTTCAAGCATATTTTGCCTATTTCTTAGCTGTTATTAATGGTTTCAACTTTGAGTTACTATTTAAGTGGTTTACTGTCGTTATCTTAATGGTTAAAATTCAATCATTTCTAAAATTAAAAAGTTACGAGAAAAACAAATTTCAGAGAATCTGAGAACCAATCATTAAATTTGAATTATATGTGCGTACAGACGAAGCAGCGTCCAGCATGCATTTTTACTTGTCAACAGATAGCGTTGATGCATATTCCGTTTACATTAATCGGTGGACATGCTTCACTTTAAACACAAATTATTGTGTATTGTGTATTGAACACGGGACGTAGAAACGATGGAGAGACTTCGTCCCGCCGTAACCCTGAGTGGTACACAACCCCACTACAAGTCACAGCAGTCCACCCGCACCGAACCCAGGGTTATTGTGCGGTTCGGCCCCCAGTGGACCCCCTGGGAACGTCTCATGCCAGATGAGCGTAACCCCAAATGTTGCATGGTAGAGTAATTATGGTGTACGCGTACGTAGACACAGTGTTTGCGCAGCAATCGCCGACATAGTCTAACTGAGGTGGAATAAGAGGACCCAGCCTGCATTCGCCAAGGTAGATGGAAAACTGCAATAAAAACCATCCACAGGCTGGCTGGCACACCAGACATCGACACTAATCCGCCGGGAACGTCTCATGCCAGACGAGTGTAACCCCAAATGTTTACGTGGTAGAGTAATTATGGTGTACGCGTACGTGGACACCGTTTCCGCAGTAATCGCCGACATAGTCTAATAAGGGGAACCAGCCTGCATTCGCCAAAGCAGATGGAAAACCTCCTTAAAAACCATCCACAGGCTGGCCGGCACACCAGATAACGACACTAATCTGCCAGGCGGATTCGTGCCAGGGACTGGCACATTTTTCCACTCGGGAAGCAGCAGCGCATTAGACCGCGTGGTTAGCCGGGTGGGCTAACACAAATTACACAGGCCAACGAAAAAATTTTTTTAAACCTTTTTTTACTTTGACAGCTGATCTTTATAGATTTTTATGAGCTGAATCCAAATCTAGTTTTTTTGTATCACCCATAGTTTTCGAGCAATATGCTTTTTATTATATAGTATAAAAATTCTATGCTATACGATAAATGGGGAAATTAATGAAACGCTTTGTTGCAACATAACCATGGTTTGTATTTACAGTAAGCTACTTAAAACAATGATATGTGTTAATAGAGGTTTCACTTGTCAGCTGGAATTGGTTTGTATTTTATTTCTCTTTTTTCTTTGAAGCTTCTTGTGTAGCTTTTTCTACGATGAGTCGCTTGCTGAACTTCTTGGTGAAGTGACCAACAGTAGTCCCCCATCATGTTGGTGTTCCAACGGCCTTGGTAGCGTTTTTCCATCACTTTAATGTCCTGGTGAAATCGCTCTCCTTGCTCCTCACTAACATCTCCCATATTGTCCGGGAAGTAATCTAGGTGACTGTTCAAAAAGTGAACTTTCAAGATCATTAAACAGCCTAAAGTTTTAAACCTCTTTGACATTGTAGATATAATAGAAACATATTCTGGGTCTTTTTCATGTCCTAAGAACTTTGTAATGACTTGCTTGAATGATACCCATGCTTCTTTCTCATTTAAGGTCATTGTGGATTCAAAGTTAACATTAGACATAAATTTTCTAATGTCGGGACCGACAAAGGAGCCTTCTTTCAGTTTTGCTTTTGAAAGGTGTGGAAACTTTTGGCAGAGATACTTAAAACATGGTCTATCTTTAGGCAAAGCTTTTACAAACTGTTTCATTAGGCCTAACTTTATATGTAGAGGTGGTAGGACACGTTTTTTGGATCTACAAGGGTTTTACGTAGAATGTTCTTCTCACGAGGTTTTAAAGACTCCTTCACAGGTCAGTTCTTTGTGCACCAGTGTTGATCCCTAGCCCTACTGTCCCATTCACACACAAGAAACATGGAAATTTAGTAAAGCCACCTTGCTGACCAAGGAGCATGCATGTTACTTTTAGATCGCCACATATCATCCAACCATGAGCGGAATAGCCTGCCTTATTTAGCACTATTTCTAGGTTTTCTTAGCTTTCTTTCATATGTACAGAATGTCCAACAGGTATAGTTGCATATATGTTACCATTGTGTAATAAAACAGCCTTTAAACTAGTTTTGGATGAATCAATAAACAGCCTCAACTCTTCCTTTTTGTATTCAATAATAAACTCATTCATCAGACCAGGAATGACTGAGCAGTACACTAAATCACCTTCTTATTGAAAAAACTTGGAAAGTTGCTGCTCTCTCTTTCTATACATGTATATGCTGGTTCGAACTGGCAATAAGTTATTTTCTTTTAATCTAGAGCCAAGCAATTCAGCTTTTTCTTTCGTTAATCCCAGATACCTAACAAAATCGTTAAGTTCGGTCTGAGTAAACAACTTGGGCTCGAGACTTCCTGTATTACAATGGAACTCATCATCATCTGGCTCATTTAAATCACATTATACATTAGAAAATACCTCTGTTGGAATAGAATTTAAATCATCTGGCTGTTCAGAAACAGGCAAATCTACACCATGCCCTACTGGTCACATGGCGGATGGAAGGTTAAGGTAGCTTATTGCCTTCTTGTTTTTCGAATTGTGGCCAGTATTACAAACACTACAAAAGTAGCAATCATCAGAATGATTTCTTGGCTCCCTCCATATCATAGCAACAGCAAATCTAAAGTCTTTTTTCTCCTTTTTGGACCATTTTCTCAGATCTTCAACACACATAACATTCCTTATGTGGCGCCCAAGATTTATCTTGATCGCCAAGTTTAGATCAAAATTGTGATAGATAAACCTGTTTCACAAAGCCTGTAATGTTTCTTTCGTGTTTTTCAATCACAGATTCACCACAAATATAACAAAAACTGTCAGCAGAGTTTTTGCAACTACGATTAGACATTGTACTGAGCTCATGTACAGGAAACGGGAAAGTGAGGTTAGGTTGACAGTAAACAAAACACCATCTGTTAACACAAAATAGAATCGACCTTTTGCCAGCAAATGTTTTTCAGCAGTGCTACCAACGTCATCTACATTCATTACACCTCCCTTTTCAATTATTGTAACTATATAAAAGCTGTGACTCTTCAAGCTTTTCCGGCGGATGTGTTGTACATAGTCTTCACAGGTTTGCCGCCGGATCACGTTGTGCAAATTCCACAATATTTCCTCGGAGCAACTGTCCGACATCTTCAGGTGGTTCAACCTTGCTCGTGGCTAGGTACGACTGACGGTATCCGCACACCGACGCCCTGTTTTTGGAACGCGCGCGAAGAACGCGCAGCCGCGGAATTCGCATATATAAAAGCTGTTAAATTATTTAAAAAAGCGCTTAATTTAATAAATTTAACTGTAAAATGTGAAGAAATAGTGGGTGATACAGTTTTTTAAGTCCCATATTTGGATTTCCCAGCCTAAAAAACTTAAGAATAAGGTATTTTCAGCAAAAAAGTTTTTTCCATCGTTGGCCTGTGTTATTCTTTTTCAGTGTTGATTTACTACTTAAAGCAGTAGATGAATTTTGCTATTTGGGCAGCAAAATAACTGATGATGGTCGAAGCAGAGAGGGGTAGAAAATGTGAACTGGCAATGGAAAGAAATTGTTCCTGAAGAAGAGAAATTTGTTAGCATCGAATATAGATATAAATGTAAGGAAGTCTTTTCTGAAGCCATTTGTCTGGAGTGTAGCCATGTATGGAAGTGGAACAGTTTAGGCACAAGGAGAAGAAAAGATTCTGAAATGTGATGCTACATAAGGATGCTGAAGATTAGACTGGTAGGTCGCGTAACTAATGAGGAAGTACGGAATAGAATTGGGGCACAAGAAATCTGTGACACTAGTTGATTAAAAGAAGGAATCGGTTCATGGAATACATTCTGGAACACCAAAGGATCACCAGTTTAGTCTTGGAGAGAAGGGGAGGGTCAAAGTTGAAGAGGGAGACCAAGCAAGAGATGAATACGGTAAGCAGATTCAGAAGGATGTAGGTCGCAATAGTTGTAAAGAGATTAAGAGGCTTGCACAAGATGGAATAGCATGGAGAGCTGCATCAGATGAATATTCAGACTGAAGACCACAACAGCAACAATAACAACCACAACAGCAGAGGTACATTTAGACAGTCATTTTCCTCTCACTCCATTTGCAATGGAATAGGAAAGGAAATGACAAGTACTGGTACATAGTACCCTCTGCCATACACGATATGGTGACTTGCGGAGTGTGTGTGTAGAGTAGATTAATTAAGCATGATTGCCTTTCTTACATATTTGTTCATTACGACCATATGAAATACAGGAACAGCAAAACGTCTGTTTTAAGTAGCACCCTATATTTTTTGTTCGGTAATCCTCCCTCTCTCCCCAAGACCTATTCGAAAACGTATTAGAGTATATAATTCACGTAAACTGACTTTATTAACATTTTGAGTACCATGCCTGTAATACATTGTCCAGTCACGTTAATGTGACCACCTGTGGAAAACCTTTTACAGCGGGGACCAATGTGAGACGTGTAGGAAGAGAGCCATGCTCATTCTAGTGCCGTGGCCAGTTACGTCAGATTTCTCAGTTGAGGATGCATGATGCAAACAGTCCGATCGAGGTGGTCCCATAGATTCTCGATTAGGGCAGTCTGCTGGCCAGAGGAATACGCTAAATTCATCCTGGTGCTCTTCGAACGACGCACGTAAACTGTGAGCTGTGCGACACGTTGCAGTGTCCTGATGTTAGATGCCATCTTGCCTAGGAGAAACAAATTGCATGTAGGGGTGAAAATCGTCCTTAAGGATAGTTGTATACGTGTGATGATCCATTGTGCGTTCCAGCATGACGAAATCACCGAGGGGATGCCACGAAAACATTCCTCAGACCGTAACTGTTGCAGTGTGGTTGCTTTCAGACGTTTCACGCTGTACACGCCGACGGCCATCGGTCTGATGGGGCATAAAAAGTGATTCATCTGAAAATATCACCTGATACCACTCAGTGGACGTCCAGTTGCGATATTAGCGTGCAAATTCCAGCCTTCCCACCGATGAACAGCAGTCAGCATGGATGCGCGAACTGGGCGCCTGCTGTGGAGGACTATACGCAGCAATGCTCGTTGAACGGTAGTTGAGGAGACACTGTGGTTAGCCCTTTGGTTCACTTGGGCGGTCACTTTCTCGACAGTTGCACGTCTATTCATCGGTACACATCCCCGCAGCTGTCGTTCACCCCTGTCGTATTTGGCCCGTGGTGTACCACAGTTGTCTCAGAGCTGGTTTTGGATAGCGCCATTTTGCCCTGCACAGTATACATTACTCACGGCGTCGCAAAAATTGTTTACAAACTTAGCCGTTTCGGAAATGCTTCCACCTTTAGTCCGAAAGCCATTAATCATCAACTATTGGACGTCAGATAACTTGTGTCGCATTACGACAACAACTGCACTGTTTTCCGCGTCCCCCAGACATATTTTTTTATATACTCTCCACTGCTACCGCTGCCGAGTGTCATCTGTGAGTGGTTATCGTATGTTGACGTCGAACATAGCCAATGGTCACATTAATGTGACTGGACCGTATGTTACGAGCACAACATCTTTGTGAGGTCCGGAACACTCATAAAGGGCAAGGTTCCTCATTCAACTCTTAGCTCTCGTGAGTAGTATTAGTCGTTCAGCGGGTATGAGACAGCACACAAATACTCCCAGTACACATTTCTGCTGGTTTCATTCACGACAGTGAAATATAATAATTGCAACAATCAGACTGGTCAGATGAGTGTGAGACGCCACTGTTAGCGCTATGTCTACTCGAAAAACTATGTCTGGCAAGACCCCACTCAGTGACGCAGAGTTTCTTCACATCTGAAGATGATTGTAGTGATTTTTTGGATGCTGATGAGACGGACGAAGATCCTCTTTACGATCTATCTCAGTCAGATAAAAAAACAATCGCGCTGGACGACATTTGAAAATGTATTGCAGTCATTGCTTCTGGCCAAAAAATTATTTGGAATGGTCAAGATAAATGTAGCACCCTGTGTATCATACACACTTAACCTTCGTTGTAGAGACAGGAATTAAATTCTGTAACTCTGTACACACGCTACTTACGGGCACGCAAGTGGTCGCGTTTAGGAAGTTAAAAAATAAAAAAAAGAAAGTAAAAATTATTTTTGAATATGTTTCTTAAGAGTCTTCTGCCATAAAAATGTGACGTCGGATTATTCGTCAAATGCAATGTCTACCTGTTAGTGCACTATCTTCTAAGAGTTCTACGTGTTGCGTAAGAAGCTTTGCAGAAGTCTACAAAGGAAACGACGTCTGCTCATTAGCATTTCGCTGCAAGAGGAGGCCCTTCATGAATAGATTAGTCCCGCATGCTCTGTCTGCAGCCAGCATGCGCAGCCAGGTAGCTAACGTCGCTCTTGTAGTGCGCTTCACGTTGTTGTGCAGTTCCGTTAATGCCTCAGGAATGTGTCTAACAGTGGTATCCAGCTGATGAAAATATCCATTCGTGTTTTTGAACTGATTTTGTTCGTTTGTTAACAAAATTTGCTTTATATACACACACCAAAAAAAGTTTTGCATCACCCCGGTTCCCAGAACTCTTGAAGATAGACATTGACTGTGGATATTGTATCACAGAGACGGTCCTTTTGACTGTTCAGTGATGTCACTAAACACGCCCAAAGATGTAAACAACCATGGTTGAGCAGCGCCTATTTGACGGAGGGGGTCCGACAACCGATCAGTTCAAGTCATTCCACCAGGAAGGAGGTACACGGCTAGTATTGTCTGTACTTCAATCATGCCTAGACGGTAAATACCGCGGTTCGATCGCGTCCGCTTTGTTACTTTGCTCCAGGAAGGGCTGTCAACGAGGGAATGTCCAAGTGTCTCGGAGTGAACCAAAGCGATGTTGTTCGGACATGGAGGAGATAGAGAGAGACAGGAACTGTCAATGACATGCCTCGCTCAGGCCGCCAAAGGACTTCTATTTGCAGTGGATGACCGTTAGCTACGGATTATGGCTCGGAGGAACCCTATCAGCAACGCCACCATGTTGAATAATGCTTTTCGTGCAGCCACAAGACGTCGTGTTACGACTCAAACTGTGCGCAATACGCTGCATGATGTGCAACTTCACTCCCGACGTCCATGGCGGGGTCCATCTTTGCAACCACGACACCATGCAGAGCGGTACAGATGGGCCCAACAACATGCTGAATGGACCGCTCAGGATTGGCATCACATTCTCCTCACCGATGAGTGTCGCATATGTCTTCGACGAGACAATTGTCGGAGACGTGTTTGGAGGCCACCCGGTCAGGCTGAGCGCCTTAGACACATTGTCCAGTGAGTGCAGCAAGGTAGAGGTTCCCTGCTGTTTTGGGGTGGCATTATGTGGGGCGCTGGTTGTCACGGAAGGCACCGTAAAGGCTGTACGATACGTGAATGCCATCCTCCGACCGATAGTGCAACCATATCGGTAGGGTATTGGCGAGGTATTCATCTTCATGGCGCCCCCATCGTGCACATGTGAATTACTTTCTTCAGGATAACGACACCGCTCGACTAGAGGGGCCAGCATGTTCTCTAGACATGAATCCCATCGAACATGCGTGGAATAGATTGAAAAGGGCTGTTTATGGACGACTTACCGCACCAACCAGTGTGAGGGATCTACGCCGAATCACTGTTGAGGAGTGGGACTAATCTGGAGCAACAGTGCCTTGATGAGCTTGTGGATAGTATGCCACAACGAATACAAATGAAATGAAATGATCGTACGGCATTGTTGGCTGGAAGACCATGCGGGGTGTTCGCCCCGCCGAAATTGCGAGTCCTTTTTAGCTGACACCACTTCGGCGACTTTGCGAGTCAATGGTGATAAAAGACACACACAACATCCAGTCATCTCGAGGGAGAGAAAATACCTGACCCCGCCGGGAATCGAACCCGGGACTCCGTGCGGGGGAAGCGAGAACGCTACCGCAAGACCACGAGCTGTGGACACAACGAATACAATGCAAGAGGATGTGCTACTGGGTATTGGAGGTATCGGTGTGTACAGTAATCTGGACCACCACCTCTGAAGGTCTCGCTGTATGGTGGTACAATATGCAATGTGTGGTTTTCATGAGCAATAAAAAGGGCGGAAATGATGTTTCTGTTGCTCTGTATTTGAATTTTCTGTACAGGCTCCGGAACTATCGGAACCGAGGTGATACAAAACTTTTTTTGATGTGTGTAGATAACAATCAGATATATGAGCGGCAGAACATTTCTCTTCCTCGTACAGCGACGGTTTTGATATAAAAGAATTTCTTTTTTTCGTTTTTCTTCATACCGTAAGAAATATGTCATTGCAGAAGAGTAGTCTTCAAATGAATTAAATTCTCTGAAATGAAATGAATAAATAGACGGGGATGAAATCGGTGAAGACTTAATGGCAACAGCGCAAACTGTTCAGTCATATTTAACAAGCGATGTAATGAATATGTCACAACAACTGAAAATCTGTGCCAGAACGGGAGTCGAACTCGATTTTCTTACTTATTGCGTGTAATCATTTCTCTTTTTAAAAAATTCATTTTTCCTCCCCTTAGCCCGAGTTTGTGCTCTCCAAACTGATCTTCCTCGGCCCAAGTCGCTTGGTCCGCCTTCCTGGGTCACATAGCATTTTCCATTGGGGGGGCGGGGGGGCAGGGTTGGTCTAGGTCATTCATTTTTCAAAGCTAAAAAAAAAAAAAACTTTCTTCGAAAAGAAGATAAATCCATCTTTGAAATAGAGAAAAACTCCTCGTCAATAAACGAGATGGCGCAGTGGTTAGCGCACTGGGTTCGAATTCCAGAGGACGACGGTTCAAGCCTGCATCCGACTATCCAGAGATAGGTTTTCCGTGATTTCCCTAAATCGCTCCAGGCAAATGGCGAGATGTTTCCTTACCCATCTTTGAAATATTCAGAGCTTGTGCATCGTCTCCAGTGGCCTCGACGTGGATGGGACGTTAAACTCTAATCTTCCTTCCTGCCTCTTCGAGAAACCAATAACACTTCTTCGAGGGACTAATAAACCCTCCTCGAAAACCTAAAAAATTTCTTCGAAAAAATTAAAAGTTTTTCCGAAATTTTTTTAAGCTGTCTGAGGACGCCTCCGGATCTGAGTTTAGGTTTCATTGTTGCTGGCGTTTCCACCAATGATTTCCGGAAGTAAAAGTGTACTTAGATGCCCACGGCATTTCTGTTGCTGCTATTGGTAAAGGTTTCCGTTATGAATGATGGGTAGTGAACTCGACCAATCATTAATCGTATGTGCGTAGCAAATCATATTGTTGTTCGCTATTTCCCCCTCCTCCTCCTCCTCCTCCTCTTCTACTTCTCCTCCTTCTTCTTCTTCTTCTTCTTCTTTTTCTTCTTCCTGATATGTTTCTGCTTATGCATGTCGTCCACAGAGCCTCTTCCAAGTTTATCTTTTCTCCCATAATCTATCGTCCAGTATTTCCTCTCACTGCACTCTTCGGTTTACATTACCCTTCACCAGGTATCTCCATCCTGCTCATAGTCTTCCAAATGGTCTCCTTCCAGATTCTGTCTATTCTAAGGCTCTTCTTGCAAGTGTTTCTTCTCCCATTTTTTTTATTGCTGCCAACCATTTAAGCCTATTTCTCTCCACAGTTTCTTTAAGGGAATTGACTTGATAGGTGTTTCGTATTTCTCATTCCTTATCCTGCCCCTTATCGTCTTACCCAGTATCCCTCACAGAAAGCTCATTTCTGGTACTTGTTCTCTGTTCAAATCTTTCTTTGTCCAACTCCAACATCCTGATCAGCGGGTTAAAATTCGCAGGTAATATGACTTTTATATCATGATCTTTGCTTTGGCAGGTATTTTTCAATTTCTATATGCGCCCCATACAGAATAACAAAATTTTGAACAATTTTCTGTCCTCTCTGAAAATTCATCCTTGATGTTTCCTTTCTTGGTTAACATTTGATATTTGAAAGCATCTATTATTTTAATAGTTTTCCCATTACAGCTTACATCTTTCATTTTTCATTTGTCTTCTGATTATCATTGCCTCATTTTTTGTTAAGCTTATTTCCATGTTTGCTTCTCCAATTATTTTCTGCTAGGTATTTAGTTGTTCTTCCAATTTCTGCTCGTTTCCTTCCTAGATCATCACATCCTCTGCACATCGTAATTTCCTAAGATCGTAACGGAAATTAGCTGGTATTTTTAACTCGTAGAATTACCAGGTGTCCGCCCGGGTCACGTCGTGAGTCCTCGACGAAATTTCGGCAAACAGGATAGCACAGATGTGCTATTAGCTTCTTTCCTAACCACAACCTCGGAAACATCTTTAGATGGCAACGAGTCCGTTTGCCGAAATATTGCGGAGAACGTAAGACATGACCTAGGAGGACACGTGAGGATTTTGCAAGTTAGCAATACTCCTGGAAAATATGTGATTGCGTAGCTGGTATTTTGTTTCACTCGCAGCAATTTAAAATGTGCTATCAGGTTCTACGTTAACCACAAACTCGAAAATCCCGATACATTAGGCATAAATAACAAAATATTTGTGACAGCGAAGCTCATGAATTTCATTGCTGTTCATTTCACTAGCAGCAGTTTACGCTGCTTATTAGGACCCAACCTAACCAAAACCCCAGAAATCACTCTAAATTACGAGAAAACAACAAAATATTTGTAATAACCAAGAATAGGTCCCGTCATAAACAAAACCTTGGAAATCGTGAAGAATTTGGAGAAAACATGATTAAATTGAGCGACTCTTGTTGCCTACTGTGTACTATCACCTGACTGGCTGCGACCAACGACAACAAATTTTCAACAGCAGCCATCTAACGAATGTGCAGCGGGCAGCATAACTGCACCTTAAACTACAGACTGAGATTCTCCCACGGGGTGTATGAGAACAATTCATGTGCATCCCCAGTGATCGAGTAAGCCACGGTCCTCCGTGCTGCAGCGGTGTTATTCCCGAATACCTCGTGGCAGAACCTCTGCTAGTAGCGTTCGGAATTCGTAGGTGGAAACATTAGTGACAATGGAAGTCTTCACCAGCCTTGGAAGAGTCCCGAGTTACCATGTTGTTGTGCATAGAGCATAGTTCAGAATATGATCTTATAAAGTGTCACTGTAGTCTGGACGCTTTCGTAAAATGACGCAATATGGCTAATTTTTACTCGTAATTAATAGTGATTTGAAAATGACGAGAGATACAGATGTTATAAATATTCTTGACAATGACACTTAGGCGAAATTAGCTAATTGCACGATTAAATAAATATCGCATTACAGCCTACTACGGACCATATTTACGTTTATTAAGAATCTGGAGGCTGTCGATCCCACAAATACAAAATTTCTGGACTATTGTGCTATTAAAAACACTTTGTTTTCAATCTTTTATAGCCAACAGAAGTTAATCCAGTGTTGACCAAACTTTATCTACACCTACATCACTTTGCAAGCCACCGTACGGTGGGTGGCCACCCTGTACCACTTGTAAGGTGTCAGGCAAATCCAACACCTTCCATGAAAACACTGACATGATAAGCAAATCCAGTAGTATGTCACATAGCTCCGAATAAATCGTGACATTAAATTAACCAAAGTAATACGAGTAACGAGTGAGCAAAGGGAATACCACAGACTAACACAAGAATGCCTAAATGCATGTCATACCTTCCCACCGTGAGACAGACGCAGTTCCGAGGGGAGAAACGAGAACAGAAGCCGAGAGCAGAACCGTGTTAAGCTAGATGGCCCTACGATAAGGGACGGACATCCACGTCGCCAGCTAACCGCTAGGACCACCCCCCAGCCCATGTTAAAAGATAGAGCCCTCCAGAAGAACAGTATAGATCTTACGATAACACTAAAACGGCCACACCAGCTGCACGTTTTAGGGTGAGACTTTTTCGCGTCTCTGTTACGTTGCAAACTTTAAAAACATTGCCCCACCACGAAAAGTATAACGAGTCTAATTGGATAGACAGAATTTTTGTATGCGGAGCTTAAGGTTACCATTGAGACTCTGATTGGTCAGATGAAAACACAACCAGATAGTTTTTTTTTTAGACCACCTCCGGTAAATTGTAGTAGGGAGAAGTTAGAAAAGAGTTGCTTCGGAGACAGTGAGCTGTATGGAGCTGCCCTGGCCGCCGCCCCCCGACGAACACCGACAAGGTAACAAATGCACGCGATGCTGCATTTTCGAGCGCATGAGGCTTCACTCAGAACTGCAGAAGTCTCATCTGTTACATCCCCTTTTTACATAATACTAGTGTTGATCGTCAATTGAAGCTCATGGTATTCACATTTGCTACGTAAGTTAAAATCTGAATCGCGATGATTTTTCTGTTATATAATTATTGAGAAGCCACATCAGCCACTGTAATTTACGACAAGTTAGATAAATAATTAAAGATAATTGAGGGTCACTGTAGACCATTTCGATAGTTTTCTCTTTTGTGAAACTTAATTTAAACCTAGATTATAGATGTGATATGGCATAAGTCATCCTTTGATCCATTGTAGAACTTGGAAACCCAT
This sequence comes from Schistocerca piceifrons, assembly GCF_021461385.2. Taxonomy (NCBI): domain Eukaryota; kingdom Metazoa; phylum Arthropoda; class Insecta; order Orthoptera; family Acrididae; genus Schistocerca; species Schistocerca piceifrons. The sequence continues at coordinate 881,497,085 of NC_060149.1, forward strand.
TCAGGGAATATTCGTTCACATTTTTGTTGAACGCAGTTGGTTTTTATCGTCCTGTATTAAAACCTTTCCTTTTATCAATAGTGCAATTTATAAACAATGTTTTGTGGATAGAATAAAATTTCCAGTGGTAAACTTAACTGCTTTTTCGACGTTATTTTACCAGCTAACTAAAAATAGGAAAGCCTTGAACCCCTTCCACTAAATTTAGTTAGTATTAAGATTCTTTTACAGGGAGTGCAGTGGAGCTGACACTGAAATCATTAAGTATTTGGTTATATCATCGCTAGTCTCACTGAACTCTTCTGAACTCTACGTGTCATGTGTGGTCTGGCGTCTCCTTACCAGCAACAGGTCCCAGGTTCAAACTAGTCAATTCCCTAAAAAACACGCTCAGAGCGTCGTTGCGCGAAAGTGGTAGGGAGACACGACTTAGAACAAACAGACACCACGCAGAATGTTAGAGAATGGCGACCCTGCCAGCATGGTAAAACACTATGATTGAAGGTCGTCCACATGCCTGACTAGGTCAGAAAAATATCCTGTTGAAAAATTTTCGTAATAAAAATTTTTTTTTTGAAAGGCATAAATAGTTGAAAACTGTAGCTGCAGCGATAGATAGTAAGAAAGTATTCAATAGAAAGCGAGACATTTTAGCAGAGACAATAGCATAATTAAGTTATGAATTTTAAAATTTGTTAGAATTAAGTTTTCTCCTCAATGCAAGCACACAGGTGGCGGATACATCGTTGACACGTTGGTTCTGACCCAACAAGTAAGTGAATGGATTGTCAGTGTTGAGTATAATAAGTGTCAAGTCGTGTGAACAAAAAGTTTATGAAACACGTGAGATCATATGAGCGCATGTTGATTCGAAGTAGGGCGCGTGAATTGCTTTTAAAACAGAAAATAAGGGATTCGGAAAGATTAGCAATGGCAGATCGAGACCTTGACGGAATTGAGGTAGAGACCCAGCATGAAAATGGACGGAGACTAGAGGACAGTATAACAGACGATGCAGTATCGCGAGAAATAGGACATATAACGCACCATAACGAGGATAATGTACGTCAAGGCATAGAAAACGTAAGTCAGCATACGACAGAGGAGCAGGAAAGTAGAGAGACAGTCGATGAGGATTCTAACTTGCGTCTTGAATACGTAGAACCCATAGTACAAGTAATCAGAGCTCCCTCACCACAGAGTACAAGGAATATGAGCAGAAACGTGTCACAGCACAGTTCAATGCAATCGGTTGCGAACCAACACTTGGGCGTAAACACAGAGCGTAGGATGTCGGAAGAAAACGCAATAGGACCCACCAATCTGGCAGAATTATTACAACAAATTACAGAAACCATGACAAGGCAAAATAAAGACATAGCGAATCAAATTCAAATTCATAATCCAGAAACCACGAGATAAATGCGTGAGATTAAAGAACAAAACAAAAAAATTCAGTTACACCTAAGTCATATTGAAGACGAGGCAAAATAATCTCGAGAAGTGATAGGAAACTTAATAACAGGTCACAATCAATTGAGAACAGACATTGACAAGGTACAAGTGGACGTAAAAACATTGCGTAATGACATTCAGGACGAGATCAAAACATTACGTAACAACACCCAGGGAGAAGTCAAGAAACTAGAGAAACAGATAAACGAAATTAGTAGACAAGCAGCAGGTACAGCGCGTGAAATTATTGAAAACAGTGTGTTACACAAACGTATCACAAAAGCAGCGCTGGAAAGATATGACAACCGCATAGTCAAAATAGAAGCGCAAACGAAGATATAATTTGAGAAATTGCGAACAGAGTTGTTGCAGACCATTGAAGAGCGTAGTGAACAGGCTCGAACAAGCACTGAGTCTGCAACCACATCCGTATCTGTAACAGCACCGGAAAAACAAACAATTAACGAAGATATCATGCATTGGCGATTCCAATCACAGGCGGAAAGTAACATACGTCAAATGAGACAGCCTGCACCGCGGGTACGCGAAAGTTACAGTGGACAATATCCAATGGATCTACCACAACCGGAAAGAACGACGGGAGAAATGATCAGAAACAAAAGTGGCGAAGAATCGCGAATATCATATGGAACTATGACAAAGTACGACAATGATCATTTCCTCACAGTCAGAAAATTTCAACACTTTCGAGAAGGAAACTCATGACATCCACGAACTTTTATTGATCAATTCCGAGTAAGATTACCAGAATACTGGACGCTAGCACACAAATTAGACTTTATATGTGCACACATGTCAGGAACAGTCGCAGAAAACATACAAAATGTTGCAGCGACATGCCGATCGTACGAAGATTTCAGAGAGAAGTTTCTCTCACGATATTGGTCCAGCGAAGCACAGAACAGAGTGAAGTACGAATTATTACAGAACCCATAATTTGAAAATTCAGGAGAGAAGAGTCCCGTGAAATTTTTCGAATTAATGGCAAAAAAAATCAATGCTTAGATGTACCATACAGTGATGGGGAGTTTATTAAATTAATACGAGTAACGAGTGAGCAAATGGAATACCACAGACTAACACAAGAATGCCTAAATGCATGTCATACCTTCCCACCATGAGACAGACGCAGTTCCGAGGGGAGAAACGAGAACAGAAGCCGAGAGCAGAACCGTGTTAAACTAGAAGGCCCTACGATAAGGGACGGACATCCACGTTGCCAGCTAACCGCTAGGACCACCCACCAGCCCATGTTAATGCTAGAGCCCTCCAGAAGAAGAGTATAGATCTTACGATAACACTAAAAGGGCCACACCAGCCGCAAGTTTTAGCGTGAGACTTTTTCGCGTCTCTGTTACGTTGCAAACGTTAAAAACATTGCCCCACCACGAAAAGTAACCACCAGGACCACCCCCCAGTCCATGTTAAAAGATAGAGCCCTCCAGAAGAACAGTATAGATCTTACGATAACACTAAAAGGACCACACCAGCTGCAAGTTTTAGTGTGAGACTTTTTCGCGTCTCTGTTACGTTGCAAACTTTAAAAACATTGCCCCACCACAAAAAGTATAACGTTTCTAATTGGATAGACAGAATTTTTGTAGGCAGAGCTTAAGGTTACCATTGAGACCCTGATTGGTCAGATGAAAACACAACCAGATAGTTTTTTTTAAAACCAACTCCGGTAAATTGTAGTATGGAGAAGTTAGAAAAGAGTTGCTTCGGAGACAGCGAGCTGCATGGAGCTGCGGCGGCTGCCGCCCCCCGATGAACACCGACAAGGTAACAAACGCACGCGATGGCGCATTTTTGAGCGCATGAGGCTTCACTCAGAACTGCAGAAGTCTCATCTGTTACATCCCCTTTTTACGTAATACTAGTGTTGATCGTCAATTGACGCTCATGGTATTCACATTTGCTACGTAAGTTAAAATCTGAATCGCGATGATTTTTCTGTTATATAATTATTGAGGAGCCACATCAGCCACTGTAATTCACGACAAGTTAGATAAGTAATTAAAGATAATTGAGGGTCACTGTAGACCATTTCGATAGTTTTCTCTTTTGTGAAACTTAATTAAAACCTAGATTATAGATGTGATATGGCATAGGTCATCCTTCGATCCATTGTAGAACTTGGAAACCCATTCAGGGAATATTCGTTCACATTTTTGTTGAACGCAGTTGGTTTTTATCATCCTGTATTAAAACATTTCCTTTTATCAATAGTGCAGTTTATAAACAATGTTTTGTGAGTAGAATAAATTTTCCAATGGTAACCTTAACTGCTTTTTCGACGTTATTTTACCAGCTACCTAAAAATAGGAAAGCCCTGAACCCCTTCCACTAAATTTAGTTAGTATTAAGATTCTTTTACAGGGAGTGCAGTGGAGCTAACACTGAAATCATTAAGTATTTGGTTATATCATCGCTAGTCTCACTGAACTCTTCTGAACTCTACATGTCATGTGTGGTCTGGCGTCTCCTTACCAGCAACAGGTCCCAGGTTCAAACTAGTCAATTCCCTAAAAAACACGCTCAGAGCGTCGTTGCGCGAAAGTGGTAGGGAGACACGACTTAGAACAAACAGACACCATGAAGAATGTTAGACACTACCAGCCATTTCCTTTCCTGCTCCACTCGCAAATAGAACGAGAGAAAAAGGACTATCTATATGCCTCCCTATGAGCCAAAATTTCTCGTATCTTGTCTTAGTGGCAGTGTATGTTGGCGGCAGTCGAATCCTTCAGCAGTCAGCTTCAAATGCCGGTTCTCTAAATTTTCACAACAGTGTTTCTCGATAAGAAGGTCGCCTTCCCGCGAGGGATCCCCATTTGAGTTCCCGAAGCATCTCAGTGACACGTGTTATTCGAACCTACCGGTAACAAGTCTAGCTGTACGCCTCTGGATTGCTTCGATGTCTTCCTTCAAACCGACCTCGTACAGATACCAAACACCAGAGCGCTGCCCAAGAATAGGTCGCACCAGCGTCCTATATGCTGTCTCCTTTACAAGTGAACCACTCTTTCCTAAAATTCTCCTAATAAACCAGAGTCGACTATTCGCTTTCCCTACCACAGTTCTCACATGCTCGTTCCATTTTGTATCGGTTTGCAACCATACGCCCAGATATTTAAACGACTTGGCTGTGTCAAGGAGGACACCATAAATACTGTATCCGAGCATTACAGATTTGTTTTTCCTACTCATGGGTATTAACTTACATTTTTTCACATTTAGGGGTGGCTGCCATTCATCACACCATCTGGAAATTTTGTCTAAGTCGTTTTGTATCTTCCTACAGTCACTCATCTTCGACACATTACCGGACACCACGGCATCATCAACAGACTACGCAGATTGCTGCCCACCTTGTCCCCCATATCATTTATGTATATAGAGAACAACAGCGGCCCTGTCACACTTCCCTGTCGCACTCCTGAATGTACCCTTTTCTCTGATGAACACTCGCCGTCGAGGACAACATACTGGGTTTTATTACTTAAGAAGTCTTCGAGCCGCTCACATATCTGTGAACTTATTCCATATGCTCGTGCCTTCGTTAACACCTGCAATAGCATAGCGCGCCGTGTCAATCGCTTACCGGAAATATAGAAATATGGCATCTGCCTGTTGCCCTTCATCCATAGTTCTCAGTATATCGTGAGAAATGGGCAAGCTGAGTTTCGCATAAACGGTGCAGTCTCCAGGAAGTTTATTATATTCCAACTGAGAATATGTTCAAGGATTCTGCAACAAACAGAAGTTAGGGATATTGGTCTGCAATTTTTACCACTTTTTATATACTAGAGTGACCTGTGCTTTCTTCCAATCGCTTGGGACTTTGTGCTGGACAAGAGATTCACGATAAATGTAGGTTAGGTAAAGGGCTAACGTCGTAGAGGACTCTTTGTAAAACCGAAATAGGATTCCATCTGGACATGCTGATTTAGTTATTTTTTTTTTCAAATGTTTCACTTGTTCCTCTACGTCAGGGATGTTTATTACTATGTCGTCCGATGGTCAAATGACTGCAGAAACGAAACATTAGCAAAGCAGTGAGTGGAAAGCAAAGGTATTGCACAAGGCGAGTTCGAATACACCTGCCGGAAAGGTCGTGGGCACTGTGTTCTGGAATAATCTTGATAATAATTGCGACAAAAACTAGAGAAAACGATGTAAATTATCTGGACCAATTGTAAGTAAAAACGTAAGAGAGGATCATGCCGTCAAAAAAAAAAAAAAAAAAAGTTCTTTCAGGTAGGTGCAACTGCCTACTAGGAGCTTCGGCAATGTGAAAACTAAGGGTGTGAAACACACATTGTTGTAACATGTACCATACTCAACAGATTAGACACCTGAATTCCATCTGTTCACATGTCTTAAGAAATTTGTGGCTGGAGGACGTTTTGAGTCCAATGAGGAGACTATGCAGGTTGGTAGGAAAGAGTCTGAAAGGGTTATAAGGATGTTACGAGGTAGGTTGTGCTAAGAAATAATTGTTTACAAAAAATTCGATACGTTGCACCGTTTCCGAGTTAATTAGCATTGAAGTTAACTAATCAGGCTGTTGCTCGTACAAATTCGAGCGGCCCGCCACATACAATTAGTTATTCTCATAGCATAGATGACAGCGTACGAGACAACTCAACCTTTTGCTCGGGTTTGATACTTACTACCGATCCACGTACAATTTTTGTGTCGCTGTCTTGTTCGGTTTTAGAAAACCAAAAAAAGAACACGTTTGGCGACACAGTCTCTGACGGGCCGCTTGAATTTTCGCGCGCAACAGGCTAATTAGCTAACGTCAGTGCTAATCAACTCGAAAACGGTGCAACGTATCGAATTTTTTTCTTAACAATAATTTCTCAGTGCTAGTTACCTTGCAAGACCCTTACAAGCGTTTCGGAATGTTTCTGACCGCCATGTAATTGCCGTAGGTCGGTCTTTAGTTAACACTCTCCAGATTCGCACCTGAGCGACGGAATGGACTCACTGGAGAAAACTGAACAACGTACATTGATAATTTTTTTACTTAAAAAGCAGTATTTCACAGTCAGACTGACAAATTTTCTTCTTGATCCAGTATGTCAGCTGCCGGCCGGTGTGTCCGAGCGGTTCTAGGCGCTTCAGTCTGGAACCGCGCGATCGCTACGGTCGCAGGTTCGAATCCTGCCTCGGACACGGATGTGTGTGAAATCCTTAGGTTAGTTAGGTTTAAGTAGGTCTAAGTTCTAGAGGGTTGATGGTCTCAGATGTTAAGTCTCAAGTGCTCAGAGCCACTTGAACCATTTGAACCAGTATGTCGGCGGCAACGCACAAGCGAAACAGTGTTTCAGCTACACTGACGGAAAAAAATCGCAGCACCAAGAGGGAGTTGTGGGACATGAACGAAAGTCGGTAGGCCTGTTTCTGCTTCTGAAAGATGATGTGTATCCAAATTTGACGTCAGTCGTAAAAGAGGCACTAGCAGCCCACTATGACGATGCAAACCAGGTTTTGCTTTAAATACCCGCTGTAACAGTCGTGAGCGTTAGTTATCTTGAAGACTGGACGCGGTGTGTTGATTTTGGCGAAGAATGCCTTTAAGGCGGCAAAGACGCCATTATCAGCATCTCACTGAGTTTGGACGTGGTCATGGAATAGGGTTACGAGAAGTTGCATGTTCCTTCTGCGGTATTGCTTAAAGACTTGGTAAGAATGAAGCCACTGTGCGTGATTACTGGCAACGGTGGTCACGAGAATGTACGGTTGCAAAAAGACCAGGCTATGGATGGCCATGTGGCGCTACCGTGAGGGAAGGCCATAGTGTTTGGCGTATGGCTCTGGTGCATCGAACTGCGTCTCCAGCAAAATTTGAGCATTAGTTGGCACCACAGTGACACAACGAACAGTTACAAATCTGTTACTTCAAGGACAACTCCGATTCAGACATCCTGTAGCCTGCATTCCACTGATACAAAACCACTGCCATTTGTGTCTTCAGTGGTGTCAAGAGAGAGTTAATTGGAGGACAGGATGGAGGTCTGTTGTGTTTTCTGATGAAAGCCGGTTCTGCCTCGGTGCCAATGATGGCCGTGTTTTGATTGGAAGGAGGCCAGATGAGGGTTTACAACCAAACTATCTACGTGCTAGACACACTCGACCTACATGTAGAGTTATGGTCTGGGGTTGTGATTCAGCACTGTCATGGTTATACCATGCAGCCTGACTGCAAATCTGAATATCATTCTAGTGATTCTACCTTTTGTGTTGTCATTCATGAACAGTATTCCAACAGGATGACGCTCGCTCACATATCGCTGTTGTAATTAATTATTTTTTGGTGTTGCGATTTTTTTTCTCTCAGTGTATAAAAAGCATTTAATTCATAAATGGAGAAAATGACAGTAAATGTGGGGATACCTAAATTCGTTCAAAGTCAATAAATCATCTCAGTGTGAGATATACATGGACTATTTAAGGCGGTCTAAGTAAGTAAGGGAAATGATCAGTTTCAGCGTGTACTCACCTTTACTCTATGAGGCACACAATGCAGCCATATCTTGAATGCCATTATTAGGTGTGGGATGAGTTAGTTGCCACTCATAAGCAGTTGGGCAATCGCTCTGACTGCTATCTAGTGACTGGAAGAGGTTACAAATGGTAGGGCAACTGAGAGTTGCATACAAGAGGTACCAAAGGTAACTTATTGTATCCTCTCCTGTTGATTCTGTACCCTCGCCAGGAAATACGGGAACTGTCACCACACATCGATTTGAGTATGAGTGGCGTGTCAGTCGTAGGTCTAAAAAGTACAGTAAAGGGCGAGCAGGAACCAGGCTAATTTCAATATAATGCACCCATCCACATAACCAAAAAAGTGAGAGGTACTGCCTGTCAGTGAAACTGAAACACAGCCACTATGATATATATACTTCACCTGTTGTGACGCCTGCTGCGAGCCATGTCAGGAGGAAACGAGCGCAAAATGATAGGGGTCTTCTAATCATAGGCAGTTCGATCATACGGTGAATAGTGGTACATCTTAGGGCGTGCCTGGCCAAGATTTGCACTCCTGGAATGCACTTACCTTCTGGGAGCACAGTCGAGTGTGCCCATGTAGCGTCTCCCTTCACTGTGCTATAGAGATTCTACAGAGCGATTATAAGTGACTCAGAAAAAAGGAATGTTAGCTCTTTGGATGAGAACTGTTTCTTCGGTGACGTCAATGAGGGGAAAAGATTACACAGCAGGCTGCTGCAACAGTGTACCATTCAACATGTAGAATTGGTCACTACGGCATAAGCTGTGATGCAGGGAAATAAGCCATAGATGATGTATATTTTTACACTTATATAGACTACATTACTATTGTGAGCATATTTTGTCAGCATTAAAAAAAAAAAAAGAAACAGAAGGCAAAGGATGGTCATTTCGTCGGAACACTGCATTACCCCGGCAAACACGTTCTCGCCTTTTATTTCTGATCTTGACTTGCAAAGAGAGCTTGCAAGAAGCTACTGTGCTGGTCCATTTTACGCTTCACTGTGAGAGACAATGCTCTGCACAGGGGAAGCGCTCAGTATCTCACTTGGAAATGAGCTAGCTGCAAGAATTAACTCACTGCTCTTCCCTCAGAAGTCAAAAAGTCATTCTGCTCTTCATGCTCTTGACTGACTCACTGATTCAGCTCCTGACAACCACTCACTGCTCTCCCACTGCTCACTGTTCCTCTACTCGCTCACCACTCACTCGCAGATTCAGCTCACAGTTTGACCTGATTCTTTCTTGCTCAGGACTTGCCATTCGAGTTCAGCTTGCCATGGATATCGTTCATTATAATAATAACAGTATTTATATTACAAAAGTGAATCCAGGCATGTTTTGCAAGTGATAAATATGTATGGGAGTAGGATATACATCCTAATCTCCTTCTCTGCCCCTTTCTTTATCAGTTTCCTTCTCCCTCTCTCTTTGTCCAACTCCTCCTTCCCCTAACTCTATGCATCACCTCCTTCCTCCTCTCCTGTCCATTCCTCCTCTCAACTATCTTTCTCTCTCTCTGTCTCCTCTTCACCCCTCTCTCTGTCCATCACCTCCTTTCCCCTCTTTTTGTCCAGTTCCTCCCGCCCCCCCACCCCCTGTTCATCTCCTCTTCACCTCACTTTCTGACCTTGAGCTATGTTTATTGTTATTGCAATTGAAACCTTGGTTGGGATTGTAAGGCCCCTAAAATGATTGTGTGAATCCATTGGGATTGAAGCGGACGTACTATAGGGTAGGTGTGGAAGGGTAGTTCTCTGCTGGAGGTTGGTGGAGGAGCATGTGACAAATGTTGCCAATCACTTGTTACAACACTTTATTGACAGACCAGACATGAACAGACGTGATTGAGTGCATCTGAATCAGACAGAATGCAGATGACAGGAAGTGAGCCCTCAGTCCATAGCACACTGGTACGGACACAGTGATGCATGCGTTCCCCATGGCGGCCCGACTACCCCCACCATGATGGCGCATGACAGAATATGACTGCTGCAAGGCGACGCGGCAGTGACGTCTGTGGGCCTGGGTTGGACTCTCAGGCAGCAGCCCGCGGCCTTTTGGAGACAGTGTCATAGTTATAGTGACCATTGACACAGGCTGCGCGTCAACAGCGCAGTTGTTATATCGGTTACTGCTGCTAATATGGAAGGTTATCAAGATTTAAGTGAGTCTGAACGTGGTGTTATAGTCGACGCACGAGCGATGGGACACAGCATCTCCGAGGTAGCGATGAAGTGGGGATTTTCCCGCACGACCATTTCACGAATGTACCGTGAATATGAGGAATCAGGTAAAACATCAAATCTCCGACATCTCTACGGCCGGGAAAAGATCCTGCAAGAATGGGATCAACGACGACTGAAGAGAATCGTTCAACGTGACAGAAGTTCAATCCTTCCGCAAATTGCTGCAGATTTCAATGCTAGGCATCAACAAGTGTCAGCGTGCGAACCATTGAGCGAAACATCATCGATATGGGCTTCCAGAGCCGAAGGCCCATTCGTGTACCGTTGATGTCTGCACGACACATATCTACGCATCGCATGGGCTCGTCAGCACCGACATTGGACTGTTGTTGACAGGAAACATGTTGCCTGGTCAGACAAGTCTCGTTTCAAATTGCATCGAGCGGATGAACATGTACGGGTATGGAGACAACCTCATGAATCCGTGGACCCTGCATGTCAGCAGAGGACTGTTCAAGCTGGTGGAGGCTCTGCAATAGTTTGGGGCGTGTGCAGTTGGAGTGATATGGGACCCTGGTACGTCCAGATACAACTCCTGACAGATGAAACGTACGTAAACATCCTGTGTGATCACCTACATCCATTCATGTGCATTGTGAATACCGACGGAGGTGGGGAATTCGTGCAGGACAATGCGACACCCCATACGTCCAGAATTGCTACAGAGTGGCTCCAGGAATAGTCTTCCGAGTTTAAACACTTTCGTTGGCTACCAAACTCCCCAGACATGAACATTATTAAGCATATCTGGGATGCTTTGCAACGTGCTGTTCAGAAGAGACCTCCACTCGCTTTATGGACAGCCCAGCAGGATTCATGGTGTCAATTAAAGCACTACTTCAGACACTAGTCGACTCCCTGCCACGTCGTATTGGGGCGTTTCTGCGCGCTCGCGGAGTCCTACACGATATTAGGCAGGTGTGCCAGTTTCTTTGGCTCTTCAGTGTAGATAGAGAGATGCTAAATGAAATGCGTTTGGCTGTCAAGCCTTCAAAGACTACCATAGCAAAATCTCATCCAAAGACTTCTGAAAAAAAAAAAAATTCTTCTCATATGCAAACACTGTCAGTGGAACTTAAGTTAGTGACCAGACTAACACGGACGACACAAAAACTCAAATTGGTGGTAGCACAGTTGGAGTAGAGATACTAAACTCCATTTTTCACGTGTTCCTTTACAAAGGAGGATCCAGGAGTACTACTACAGTTTATTTCTCCCACCATTTCAAAAATGAATGCTGGAGATGTTAGTGTTAGCGGTGTTGAATAACAGCTGAAATTGCTAAAATCGGACAAAACTCCACGGCCTGATGGAATGTCTGTTAGATTCTATGCATAATTTGCGGTTGAGGTAGCTCTCTTTTACCCATAATATACCGTAGATCTCTTGCAGAAAAAGAAGTACCTGTGTGCAAGAAAAGTATCAAAGGTGACCTACAAAACTATCGTTCAGTTTCATTGAAAATGGTTCAAATGGCTCTGAGCACTATGAGACTTAACTTCTGAGGTCATCAGTCCCCTAGAACTCAGAACTACTTAAACCTAACTAACCTAAGGACATCACACACATCCATGCCCGAGGCAGGATTCGAACCTGCGACCGTAGCGGTCGCGCGGTTCCAGACTGTAGCGACTAGAACTGCTCGGCCACCGCGGCCGGCCCAGTTTCATTGACATACATCTTTTATAATATCTTAGAACATACTGGAGACTCAAACGTCATGTGATATCTCGAACCGAATGACCTCCTCCACGCTAATCAGAATGAATTTCAAAAGCGTTCATCATGTGAAACCCAACTCGCGTCTTTCCCATACATCATCCTGAAAGCCACGGATCAAGCCTGTCAGATACATGCAGTGTTTCTTCGCTTCAGGAAAGCATTTGACTCGGTACCATACCAAGCTTATTATCGAAAGTACGATCAGATGAGATATCTACCAAAATTTGTGAATGGATTGAGTATTTCTTGTTAGGATTGTTACAGCTTCCTGTCTTGGATGGAGAGTCATCCACAGATCTACAAATAAGCCAAGCATGCCCCAGCGAAATGTGTTGGGATCCATTTTGTTCATGTTGGTTATTAATGACCTGGCATACAACATTAGCACTAACTTCGGACTATTCACAGATGATGAACTGGGTGAGTAACCGTTAGCCGGCCGTTGTGAGCGAGCGGTTCTAGCCGCTTCAGTCTGGAACCGCGCGGCCGCTACTGTCGCAGGTTCGAATCCTGCCTCGGCCATGGATGTGTGTGATGTCCTTAGGTTAGTTAGGTTTAAGTAGTTCTAAGTTCTAGGGGCCTGATGATGGTTCAAATCGCTCTGAGCACTATGGGACTCAACATCTGAGGTCATCAGTCCCCAATAACTTAGAACTACCTAAACCTAACTAACCAAAGGACATCACACACACCCATGCCCGAGGCAGGATTCGAACCTGCGACCGTAGCGGTCGCGCGGTTCCAGACTGTAGCGCCTTGAACCGCTCGGCCACCTCGGCCGGCGCCCGCTTAGGAAATTGCTCATTGCACTCTGCTGTTTCCTGTGAGAAATAGCAGCAATTTCGTGACGAATGTTAGTTTTAAGTTCATCTGAAGTGTGTGGATAAATATTGCAGGGGGGTAAATCGAGGGAACGAGGAGACGATATGTTGTTAGTGTTAATTTTATCTGGAAACGCGTCGTGAAGTTGGCTGTATGTGACGCAGAATCCTGCAAAGCGGGCGCCGCACTGCTCCGCACTGTGCTTCGGCGGTCTCGGACGAAACGAGCCGGGCTGGGCCACATGTCTACGTTCGGAGTGTGCGGCCTCTCAGCCCTTCGAAGCGACCAGCTCCACGGGCTGACATCACACTGCTCCGCATTGGGCAATACACTGTCGGGCGAAGCGAGACCGTGACGTCATCGCGCAGGCCAGGCTGCTCCGCGCAGTATTTTACCTTGTATTCTCACAAGTGGGAACACATACTTTATTTTATCGTTAATTTATATAATTCTATTTCACAAATGAAAGTTTACTCTAACAGTTTAATCAAAACTACAAGTCGTGGGTATCGCTTCATGTAGTATAATTAGAGCTATGTTGGGAAGAACGTTTCAGTCTACACATGCAATGCGATGTCGTAAGTACAGCATCTACACGCCTCTGCCCCGTCGTAAAGATCAGTTTAGTTTTTGTTGCATTTATCTACTAGATTTTTTAATTAATTTTAGCATACCACGGTTTCTGATATTATGAACAGTTTTTGTAGTGTCTGAAGTTGGAACATGACAAAGTCGATGTAAGAAATCTTAATGTGGCGTCTTACGTGTACCTGGAAAAAAAAACCAGTAGTCTGCTTTCACATTGATGGTGTTTGTCGTTGTGCACTTGCAAATATTTTCTTCTGTTGGTGAAAGCTGTAGGTTTGGCACCGTTAGTACATAAGACTTTAAATGACGATGATTTCGTGTTAATACGTAATCAAATAGTAACATACGAAATATCGCATGGAATGTGGAACAAAGATAATCTGGCCGCAATTCGATAGTGAGCGTTGGCCATGATTATTGTTAAAGGAAGTCAAATAAGTATACGTTGAAAAAATTCTTGTTTAAAAAAAATAGAGACAAATACGTTCGATTAGGAGAATACGTCGAGGAATTCACTACTGGAGAAACAGAATCAAAGATATTGTGTGTGAATTGAGGGTGCCTGCATGACAGCTGCGTCAGTATATATCAAAAGAAATTATTTTATTAACGATTCTGCTTTAAAGCATAGACACACACATCCGGATGTGTGCTTACTGTCTTCCTACTACAGCGTAAAACTATTACTAAATCATTAGATGAATCTGCAGTCGTTATTCAGTTATAGATTAACTGCTTTTATTGCTTCGACATACAGTCATACAATAATAACGTTCCCTGTCTTTTGTCGATTTTCGTTTTCTTTTTTTGAGGCTGTTTTCCTCCAATGTATAGATTTATTCATATTATTTCAAGTGAGGTCTCGATCGTTGTCAGACAGAGGCTATCTTCCTTTCTCAACGTATTGTGATTTTCGTGTTCTTACCCACAAACATACGTACTGTACGGAGGTTCGAGTCCTCCCTCGGGCATGGATGTGTGTGTTTGTCCTTAGGATAATTTAGGTTAGGTAGTGTGTAAGCTTAGGGACTGATGACCTTAGCAGCTAAGTCCCATAAGATTTCACACACACAATAACCAAATATATGTGAACTGTTTGTCAGACTGTCCACGTAGAATCTGAGGGCAACTTTGACAAAGTTCTCAAATACTGGAAAATATTTCAAATACTTTCGAGAACGGAACTTTTTCAGTGTATCTTTTACATTCTGACGTTTTTCCAAGCGGTATATTAACTCTTCGGTTTACCACCATGAACGAAAGTACGGTAGTTTGCTTTGTGGGCATATATTGTCGACAATACAACTCACACAGATCAGTCAGATATATACTTAAAACAGAATTGTAAATTGGTCGAAAATGTAGCTTATGATTGGATGAAAACGGACAAATGTTTCCGATTCTCCAGAAGCTATCCAGAAAATATGTGTGTGTACAGTCATCCAGCTTTACAAAATGGTTCAAATGGGTCTAATGGTACTGCGAACGGCTGAAAGCAAGGGGAAACTACAGCCGTAATTTTTCCCGAGGGCATGCAGCTTTACTGTATGATTACATGATGATGGCGTCCTCTTGGGTAAAATATTCCGGAGGTAAAATAGTCCCCCATTCGGATCTCCGGGCGGGGACTACTCAAGAGGATGTCGTTATCAGGAGAAAGTAAACTGGCGTTCTACGGATCGGAGCGTGGAATGTCAGATCCCTTAATCGGGCAGGTAGGTTAGAAAATTTAAAAAGGGAAATGGATAGGTTGAAGTTAGATATAGTGGGAATTAGTGAAGTTCGGTGGCAGGAGGAACAAGACTTCTGGTCAGGTGACTACAGGGTTATAAACACAAAATCAAATAGGGGTAATGCAGGAGTAGGTTTAATAATGAATAGGAAAATAGGAATGCGGGTAAGCTACTACAAACAGCATAGTGAACGCATTATTGTGGCCAAGATAGATACGAAGCCCACACCTACTACAGTAGTACAAGTTTATATGCCAACTAGCTCTGCAGATGACGAAGAAATTGAAGAAATGTATGATGAAATAAAAGAAATTATTCAGATTGTGAAGGGAGACGAAAATTTAATAGTCATGGGTGACTGGAATTCGAGTGTAGGAAAAGGGAGAGAAGGAAACATAGTAGGTGAATATGGATTGGGGGACAGAAATGAAAGAGGAAGCCGCCTGGTAGAATTTTGCACAGAGCACAACATAATCATAACTAACACTTGGTTTAAGAATCATGAAAGAAGGTTGTATACATGGAAGAACCCTGGAGATACTAGAAGGTATCAGATAGATTATATAATGGTAAGACAGAGATTTAGGAACCAGGTTTTAAATTGTAAGACATTTCCAGGGGCAGATGTGGACTCTGACCACAATCTATTGGTTATGACCTGTAGATTAAAACTGAAGAAACTGCAAAAAGGTGGGAATTTAAGGAGATGGGACCTGGATAAACTAAAAGAACCAGAGGTTGTACAGAGATTCAGGGAGAGCATAAGGGCGCAATTGACAGGAATGGGGGAAATAAATACAGTAGAAGAAGAATGGGTAGCTTCGAGGGATGAAGTAGTGAAGGCAGGAGAGGATCAAGTAGGTAAAAAGACGAGGGCTAGTCGAAATCCTTGGGTAACAGAAGAAATATTGAATTTAATTGATGAAAGGAGAAAATATAAAAATGCAGTAAGTGAAACAGGCAAAAAGGAATACAAACGTCTCAAAAATGAGATCGACAGGAAGTGCAAAATGGCTAAGCAGGGATGGCTAGAGGACAAATGTAAGGATGTAGAGGCCTATCTCACTAGGGGTAAGATAGATACCGCCTACAGGAAAATTAAAGAGACCTTTGGAGATAAGAGAACGACTTGTATGAATATCAAGAGCTCAGATGGAAACCCAGTTCTAAGCAAAGAAGGGAAAGCAGAAAGGTGGAAGGAGTATATAGAGGGTCTATACAAGGGCGATGTACTTGAGGACAATATTATGGAAATGGAAGAGGATGTAGATGAAGATGAAATGGGAGATATGATACTGCGTGAAGAGTTTGACAGAGCACTGAAAGACCTGAGTCGAAACAAGGCCCCCGGAGTAGACAATATTCCATTGGAACTACTGACGGCCGTGGGAGAGCCAGTCCTGACAAAACTCTACCATCTGGTGAGCAAGATGTATGAAACAGGCGAAATACGCTCAGACTTCAAGAAGAATATAATAATTCCAATCCCAAAGAAAGCAGGTGTTGACAGATGTGAAAATTACCGAACTATCAGCTTAATAAGTCACAGCTGCAAAATACTAACACGAATTCTTTACAGACGAATGGAAAAACTAGTAGAAGCCAACCTTGGGGAAGATCAGTTTGGATTCCGTAGAAACACTGGAACACGTGAGGCAATACTGACCTTACTACTTATCTTAGAAGAAAGATTAAGGAAAGGCAAACCTACGTTTCTAGCATTTGTAGACCTAGAGAAAGCTTTTGACAATGTTGACTGGAATACTCTCTTTCAAATTCTAAAGGTGGCAGGGGTAAAATACAGGGAGCGAAAGGCTATTTACAATTTGTACAGAAACCAGATGGCAGTTATAAGAGTCGAGGGACATGAAAGGGAAGCAGTGGTTGGGAAGGGAGTAAGACAGGGTTGTAGCCTCTCCCCGATGTTGTTCAATCTGTATATTGAGCAAGCAGTAAAGGAAACAAAAGAAAAATTCGGAGTAGGTATTAAAATTCATGGAGAAGAAATAAAAACTTTGAGGTTCGCCGATGACATTGTAATTCTGTCAAAGACAGCAAAGGACTTGGAAGAGCAGTTGAATGGAATGGACAGTGTCTTGAAAGGAGGATATAAGATGAACATCAACAAAAGCAAAACAAGGATAATGGAATGTAGTCTAATTAAGTCGGGTGATGCTGAGGGAATTAGGTTAGGAAATGAGGCACTTAAAGTAGTAAAGGAGTTTTGCTATTTGGGGAGCAAAATAACTGATGATGGTCGAAGTAGAGAGGATATAAAATGTAGGCTGGCAATGGCAAGGAAAGCGTTTCTGAAGAAGAGAAATTTGTTAACATCCAGTATTGATTTAAGTGTCAGGAAGTCATTTCTGAAAGTATTCGTATGGAGTGTAGCCATGTATGGAAGTGAAACATGGACGATAAATAGTTTGGACAAGAAGAGAATAGAAGCTTTCGAAATGTGGTGCTACAGAAGAATGCTGAAGATAAGATGGGTAGATCACATAACTAATGAGGAAGTATTGAATATGATTGGGGAGAAGAGAAGTTTGTGGCACAACTTGACCAGAAGAAGGGATCGGTTGGTAGGACATGTTCTGAGGCATCAAGGGATCACCAATTTAGTATTGGAGGGCAGCGTGGAGGGTAAAAATCGTAGAGGGAGACCAAGAGATGAATACACTAAGCAGATTCAGAAGGATGTAGGGTAGGTACGGGGAGATGAAAAAGCTTGCACAGGATAGAGTAGCATGGAGAGCTGCATCAAACCAGTCTCAGGACTGAAGACCACAACAACAACAACAAGAAGTTTGATTCTAGGTGACGACGGTAACTTCTGGTTGATTGGTTGATTTCGGGAGAGGAGACGAAACAACGAAGTCATCGGTCCCATCGCATTAGGGAACAAAGGGGTTTGAACCGCCATCCTCCCGAATGCGAGTCCAGTGTGTAACTACTTCTAGACCAGGACAATGATGTCTTCTCTTTCTTCACAGCAACTCCAACCTCTGAGAACATGAATGGAGGAATATGCTGTAAATGTTTTTCCCACCACGTTTGGTTTTATATTCTCTGTAAATCGATTGTCGATTATTGTAACTGTTTATCTTGTGGCTATTTACGCAAACTGTTCTCAAATTAGTGTTCATTTATTGCAGCCAAATGAAGGAATCTCTTTTTTTGTGAATTATTATTGCATTGTAGACATTATGTTGACAGTTTTTTCACACCCAAAGTCATCATGTTTTGACGTTAGTGCAGTGACAATCGTTTAATATGAAAACTCTTAATTTAAATAATTCGTTGAAATGAAGTAGTGCTGTGGACCCGGCGTAATAACATACTCCATTTTTCTTTTGCACGAAAGAAAACTTTTTTTCGTAAGAATAATCCGCTTCGCAGTAAAATTATATATGCTGTATATACTTTATGCAGTCGCACCAACACTCAGAAGCTTTGCTCTTATTTTTGTTTCTTTGTTAGGCCGAACACAATAAACAATGCTGCTTTTGTGCAGGTTCAGGTACAGCCAGTCTCAGCACATTTTTTTATACTAGTCAGTCAATTTTCGAATTCCGTTCTGGATGTGTCGAAACCTAATTTACATGTCTAATGGCCGAGAAATCTATGCGAAAACAACCCATCATTTTGCTTAAATTGAAGACATTCAAAGACTAAACAAATGTATCTGATGTATTAGCAACGGAAGGTGTACATTTTAGCAGCAAATACTACTTCAAAAAATGACTTCTAACACATTTTCGAGCATTTATTTCGCATGCACAGTGTAAATTTCTTTTAACAAAGAAAAATATTTTGGCCCCATCAGTTTCGTGTTAAACGCTTTTCACAGTATGTAGAAAAATCGCTTACTGAGAGGTGCTACCGTCACGCGTAGAATGGTAGGGGTTGGTACAAAATGGTTCAAATGACTCTGAGCACTATGGGACGTGACATATGAGGTCATCCGTCCCCTAGAACTTAGAACTACTTAAACCTAACTAATCTAAAGACATCACACACGTCCACGCTTAAAGCAGGATTCGAACCTGCGTCCGTAGCGGTCACTCGGTTCCAGACTGAAGCGCCTAGAACGGCTCGGCCACATCGGCCGGCGAGTCGGTACACAGTGCGGGAAGTATATTTGATAGGCGGCCCAGCGCATCCAGTGTGGCGGGCTGAGCAGCCCAGTGCGGCCTGCCGCCTCAGCTGAGGAAGTGAGCTGGGTAGGAGTCTGATATGACGTCCCTGAGTCCTATTGAAATATCGCGAAAACACGTTCTCTGTCAGCTAACTGGTAAAAAAAAAGTAGCAAAATGTTTTCCGCGTTCTCTCGCTGTTAATTGCTTCCTAGAAAACAATAGGGCCCATTATTGTCTGACCGCTAATAGCGCACCAAGCTCCTATTTTCTGACCGTGCTGGGGTGCCTCGTGAATTACGTTAGGCTTTCCAAAACTCCGGTAACGGGTATTTTGTGAATTAACGTAACCAGATAGGTGGAACCGTGATTCGTCCGAAAAGGAAGTTAGATTCGGGTCAGTTTCTCCGCCATGCAACTTATTCAAAATACATTCACAAAACCACAATCTTTTTACTAGGTCACTCGGTTGAAGTTTTTGCACTGCAATTTTTTTTATAGGACTGTAACATCAGTAACTTTGTAGCCGTTTGAGCAGAGCCATATGAATTTCCCATTTGCTGAGAAAGACGTCGAAATGATTTTCTAGAATACTTTTCCAGAGCATACCCAATGTTATCGAGAGTTTCATCTGTCAGTACTGGACGCGGTTTTCTATGTTTCCTGTCAACCACACTTCCAGTGTCACGAAATTCATTTATCAGTCGTTGAATCGTATTTCGATTACGAACTTCAACATCAGGAAATTCCTCTCAAAATAATCTCCTTGCTGTACATGCTGATTCTATAGGCACATCTGAATCACCATTACGCCATTACAGTTGAAACAGTTTACTCAGTACACCGTATTCTGCCGCCTAACAAACACTTGCTACCTGTGCAACCATTTCTAACAAAGGCCTAGCAGCAAAGGGGAAATATACTCCCCCAGTACCGCCGCCGACTGCTTGCCGGTGGGGGGGAATTCCCACCTGGCGGTGCGTTAGAATTGATCATCCTGCAGTTATCTACACTGATGGAAATAATCCCAGCACCAAGAAATAATTAATGAGGAGTAATGAGATTTCTGGAATACATTTGTCTAGATAACATATTTAAGAGATTAGCGTTGAAAGTTCACAGGTTAATGTAAGCGCTGGAAGAAGCATTGCAAATGTGAAATGCTGGTGCATTAATAACAGGTGTAACCGCCAGAACGTTCAATGTAAGTATGCAAACGTGCATGTATTGTGTCGTACGGGTGCCAGTCGTCAGTTTGTGGGCTGGAATTCCATGCCCGTTGCACTTGATCCATCAATATAGGGGCGGTTAATGATGGTTGTGGATGAGGCTGGATTTATCGTCCAAAGATGTGCCGTACATGCTCGATTGGAGACAGATCTGGGGATCGAACAGGCCAAGGCAACATGTAGACACTGATTACAGCGTATTGGCTTACAACAGCAGTATGTGGACGAGCATTATCCTGTTGGAAAACATCCTTTGGAATACTGTTCACCAAGGGCAGCACAACAAGTCGAATCACGATCCTGACGAACAAATTTGCAATGAGGGTGCGCGGGACAGCCATAAGAGTGCTCGTGCTGTCAGATGAAATCGCTCCCCAAACCGTAACTCCAGATGTAGGTCCAGTGTGTCTAGGCCGCAGACAGACTGACTGCAGGCGCTCATCTGGTCTCTTTCTAACCAACTCACGGCCATTAGAAAACACAATTGACCTCTACTCCGCCCTCTAATGAGCTCTCACTTGACACCACTGCGGTCGCAAACGGTCGTGGTTTGGGATAAGTGAAATACACGCTGCAGGTTGTCTGGCTCAGAGCTTCCTTGATGTAATCGATTTGTAACAGTTCGTTGTGTCACTGTGGTGCCAATTGTTGTTCCAATTGCTACTGCAGACGCAGTACGAGGTGGCGCAGTCATACCCCGAACTCGATTGTCTTCATCACGGCCGTCCGGAGCTCAGCAATCATGTACAGTGGCTACATTTTTCCCCTGTCTTTCTGCAGTATCGCAGAAGGAACATCCAGTTTCTCGTAGCCCTCTTAGATGATCTCGTTCAAACTCAGTGGGGTACTGATAATGGCGTCTTCATCGTCTTAAAGGCATTCTTGACTAACATCAACTCCTACGACCAATCTCAAAGGCAACTAACATTCATGACCGATAGGGCGCGTATTTACAGCAAAGCAGATTTGCATCTTCATATTGGAGTGTCACTACTAGTACCACACTTATGTGACTGGCGTGAAATCTGATCAAAAATTCTCTTTCAGATGTAGGAACACGCCTACCAACTTTCGTTTCTTTCTCACAACTTCTTCTTGCAGCTAGGAATTATTTTTCCGTCGGTGTCTAATGGAGTGCTATCTGAAAAACTGCTTCACGAATGTTAAGAAGAATCTTGATAATATTTCAAAGTGGTGAAGAGATTGGCAAATAGCCTTAGACGTCAAGAAATATGTACCACAGAAAACGTAGAAACGTGGCATTCTATAATCACAATATGTTGTGTTGGCGCAGTTACACTTCTCGACTGTTTCAACCAATCGTCTTCATTTCTTCCTTCATGGGGAGTCCAAATTTGCGGAAGGGTTGCACTTCTGTCACATTGAACAATTCTCTTCAGTCGTCATTATTTCCGTTCTTGCAGGATCTTTTTCCGACCGCAACGATGTCGGAGATTTGGTGTTTTACCGGATTCCAGATAGTCACGGTACACTCGTGAAATGGTCGTACGGGAAAATCCCCACCTCATCGCTGTCTCGTCCGGCCCCGGTAGCTGAGTGGTCAGCGTGACGGACCGTCAATCCTAAGGTCCCGGGTTCGATTCCCGGCTGGGTCGAAGATTTTCTCCGCTCAGGGACTGGCTGTTGTGTTGTCCTAATCATCATCATTTCATCTCCATCGACGCGCAGGTCGCCGAAGTGGCGTCAAATCGAAAGTCCTGCACCAGGCGAACGGTCTACCCGACGGGGGCCTTAGCCACACGACATTTCATCGCTGTATCGGAGATCCTGTGTCCCATCGGTCGTGCGCCGACTATAATACCACGTTCAAACTCACTTAAATCTTGATAACCTGCCATTGTAGCAGCAGTAACCGATCTAACAACTGCGCCAGACACTTAATGTCATATATGCGTTACCGACCGCAGCGGCGTATTCTGCTTGTTTACATATCTCTGTGTTTGAATACACATGCCTATACCAGTTTTCAATTATACTTAAAGTGATTCATCAATATCAAAGTGAAGTCCTCGAAGATGTACTTTAAGTTTTGGAAATAGATGAAAATCAGATGGGGCCATTCAGGACTGTATGGAGGATGATCGATGACAGAGTCCCCAAGGCATCGGTTGTTGCAGATGTCACAGGGCTCGTTTGTGGCTTGGAATTGTCATGCTGAAGGATAGGGCGCTACGTGTGTGGGCGAACACTTCGAATTCGAAACTCGATTACAGCAAACTGTTGCTCACGCACCGACGTAGTTATATTACACACCGCTATGTTATACACTAAAATTCCGAGCCCTCTAACGCCAAAGGTCTGAATATATGTAGATATGAAGAAGAATGGTATCGAATGTTAATAACTTTTGTGTTATTTGAAAAAACTTTAGTTTTTACACAGAAAATTCGGAGGCATTACTTTTCAGCACACCCTTGTAATTTATTGTTTTGTAAATTTAGTAATAAAAATGTGATCGGACCCTCTAGCTTAATATTCCTACACTCCTACAATATTGCTTACTGCTCTCTTAATATTTACAAATCACAAACCTGGTGATAGTTGCCGGGCTCTGAAACTGGCGGTAAGGGCAGTTTTATGCAGGCTGCGAAGCTTAGATGTAAAAGAGTAAAATCTACGGAGTTCGTGTGAGCTGATAGATTTTTTTCCTTAGTATTGGCAGAAATTTAACATATCACAGAGGCACGCCAGGTAATCAGACGTTAAACAATCTGGAATCATCAGTAAAACTGACTCCAAGCCACTGGTCTTAGGTTATCTCACGATAGGCAAGACACCACATTCAACGAACAACGCAGTGGGTATGTTTAAGAGGACTTCATTCAGAGGGTCGGCGAGCGTACAGATTAACTTCTCGTAATCGACAGCGACAATCTGCCTTCTGACGGCAGAATTGTGACTTAGAGTCTGACGCGAGTTGAAGGCATCACTGAGAAATAATATCAGGAAATATTGTTTAGGCATAAGAAAAAACTTGATGCTGTAAAAATGAAAGAAAGGTACCCTCCATTCCAAAAATGCATATGACAACCCATATCAGTTTCATGAAAGAGTTATAAACTCAACTAATATCAGTTTTACAAATAATGAACTTTCTCTCATAAACAAAGGTCTAAAGCGCAATATAAAGCCCAAAATTATTGCCAGTAACTTGAATACTCTTAGTGTATCTACTAAGCTTTCATGTGATGCTGCAAAATTAAATTCCAGGGAAACCAATGCTTTAGCCTTCAAAGCCAATAAAATAATAACAAAAACCTCAAAAACAACCATTCACACAGACACAGTGACCCAAACGATCTAAAATGTATAAACCTCAAATTTTCTAAGAGTAAAACTTAAATAGTCAAACCTGATAAATGTAAGTGTGCAGTCATAGTGTATGAAAATGATTATGTCGACAAAACCATCGAATTCTTCAGTAGCAACAACATAACCGAATTACATTTTGACCCCAATTCTAAATTTTAGGCCAGAATTAAGAAAGCACTCAAGAATTGTAATTTTCTTCTAAGTAAATGAGAAGTATGTGACTGCATTTCCATGAACTCCACTGGATCTCGCCTCTGATCGCAGCCTAAGACCTATAAAGAAAATTGTCATATGAGGTCGATTATTAACTCTAGGAACAGCCCTTCATATAAATTAAATAACAAGGTGCTTGCTCTGCTCAATACCCACCATAATTTGAAAACAAATTCTCCATTAAGAGCACACATGTATCCATCGACAAAATTAAAGATGTGTACACTCCACTGACAGCCAGATTTCCACTGACTTGCATTGCGTGACAAAGCAAACCTTTATACTAACATCCCTGTGGAGGACACCATAAACATAATCAGGAACAGTCTACTCAAACATAAGAAACTAAGCATGACAGAGATCTGTGAACTCATTGAGTTACTTACCTTGGTACTGTCATACAATTACTTCAGTTTTAATAACAAAATATACAAACAAAGCGATGGGTTGGCAATGGGTAGCAGTCCAGTTGGGATATTAGCAGATGTTTATACACTCCTGGAAATGGAAAAAAGAACACATTGACACCGGTGTGTCAGACCCACCATACTTGCTCCGGACACTGCGAGAGGGCTGTACAAGCAATGATCACACGCACGGCACAGCGGACACACCAGGAACCGCGGTGTTGGCCGTCGAATGGCGCTAGCTGCGCAGCATTTGTGCACCGCCGCCGTCAGTGTCAGCCAGTTTGCCGTGGCATACGGAGCTCCATCGCAGTGTTTAACACTGGTAGCATGCCGCGACAGCGTGGACGTGAACCGTATGTGCAGTTGACGGACTTTGAGCGAGGGCGTATAGTGGGCATGCGGGAGGCCGGGTGGACGTACCGCCGAATTGCTCAACACGTGGGGCGTGAGTTCTCCACAGTACATCGATGTTGTCGCCAGTGGTCGGCGGAAGGTGCACGTGCCCGTCGACCTGGGACCGGAGCGCAGCGACGCACGGATGCACGCCAAGACCGTAGGATCCTACGCAGTGCCGTAGGGGACCGCACCGCCACTTCCCAGCAAATTAGGGACACTGTTGCTCCTGGGGTATCGGCGAGGACCATTCGCAACCGTCTCCATGAAGCTGGGATACGGTCCCGCACACCGTTAGGCCGTCTTCCGCTCACGCCCCAACATCGTGCAGCCCGCCTCCAGTGGTGTCGCGACAGGCGTGAATGGAGGGACGAATGGAGACGTGTCGTCTTCAGCGATGAGAGTCGCTTCTGCCTTGGTGCCAATGATGGTCGTATGCGTGTTTGGCGCCGTGCAGGTGAGCGCCACAATCAGGACTGCATACGATCGAGGCACACAGGGCCAACACCCGGCATCATGGTGTGGGGAGCGATCTCCTACACTTGCCGTACACCACTGGTGATCGTCGAGGGGACACTGAATAGTGCACGGTACATCCAAACCGTCATCGAACCCATCGTTCTACCATTCCTAGACCGGCAAGGGAACTTGCTGTTCCAACAGGACAATGCACGTCCGCATGTATCCCGTGCCACCCAACGTGCTCTAGAAGGTGTAAGTCAACTACCCTGGCCAGCAAGATCTCCGGATCTGTCCCCCATTGAGCATGTTTGGGACTGGATGAAGCGTCGTCTCACGCGGTCTGCACGTCCAGCACGAACGCTGGTCCAACTGAGGCGCCAGGTGGAAATGGCATGGCAAGCCGTTCCACAGGACTACATCCAGCATCTCTACGATCGTCTCCATGGGAGAATAGCAGCCTGCATTGCTGCGAAAGGTGGATATACACTGTACTAGTGCCGACATTGTGCATGCTCTGTTGCCTGTGTCTATGTGCCTGTGGTTCTGTCAGTGTGATCATGTGATGTATCTGACCCCAGGAATGTGTCAATAAAGTTTCCCCTTCCTGGGACAATGAATTCACGGTGTTCTTATTTCAATTTCCAGGAGTGTATAAATCACTTGGAGCAGACAGTTTTTGAAGCTAACAGTTACATCAACAGCAAAATCATCTGATACAAACGCTATATTGATGATACCATTACACTTTCTGATGAGACAAATGAATTTTTGAAACATTAGCAGTAAATCTGAGCAACATGCACAAAAACATTAAATTCACCTTTGAACATGAGACCAATAATGGCATCAATTCCTTAAACATAAAAATCACCAAAAAAACCATAAACATTAGTTAAAGATTTATAGGAAACCAACATCCACTGCTGTGTGTAGTTCATCTTGTCATCTAAACCAGCATAATATGGCATATTATAGATCCACATTGAATCGCCTACATAAAATTCCACTTTAACTAGTTCAAAAAGGAAAACAAATCAATATCATTAAAACCACAGTCTCAAACAATGGGTATAGCCCTCTCATGATAGACAAATTACAAAAAGTCCAAAAATCATCAGACAACAAAGCTGATCAGAAAACCATGCAGTTGACAAAAGACACAATAGAAAACAGCAGAAAATATGTTGTACTACCTTTCTTAAGGAGCATATCCTACGAAATAAGCAATCCATTTAACAACCCAAACATAAAGATAAGCTTCCACACAAACAAAAAAACTTCAGCAGATAGCAATTCACAGTTTAAGGATAATAACCCCCGTACAAAAAAGCAGGCACATAAAAACTCATCTGCATAATTTGCCCCTTCTACTATATAGGACAAACTGGGAGAAGCTTTGAGGCTCGGTTCGAAGACTATATAGATGCCACAAGTTTGAACAACATATCAAAATCCACATTTACCATGCGCACAGCTATTAACAATCTTGGAAATAAGAGTATTAAAGACCACATTGAGGTATTGCATCAAGCTGAGAAAGGCTGCTTTATGAATTTTCCTTAAGAGATTGAAATATACGTACACTCTACAGTACAAAATATAGGCCAATCCTGAATTCCATTGTGTAGGCCGCACCTGACTATATGCAACCAACATAGCATAGCCGTATTGCAGGTCCTCTAAACCCTCTGCAGTACAGTCGTTTGACCATACACAATGGGTACAACAACAAGCTACTGCGGAACACTGCCCTTTATGGCAGCAGTCCCGTTGTAAACCAGTACCGTCATACAACAAATACTAGAAAATACATTATTAGAGATGAGACAGCTCCTAACGCTTGGAAATTAAACTTCATTACAATATATGACACTTCAGAAGACACTCATTAAATGGCATAACGAATTGTTGTTCGGGATCCGATTTGAACACACTGTTAACCAAACGAAGTTTTCCTTTCTTACTGAGACTCTACTAGGCATAAAGAGATGCAAAAAATCGAAGTGTTCACCAGTATCAGTTTACAAGATCGAGTGTCCGAATCTGGAAATAAATGATGATACGTTTAGCACTGCACCTGTAACCCCATGAAGCTTATATTGCCCATGAGGAGTAACCACAAAAGGTATGTAATATAATGCAATGCGTAAGTGTGAAAGTGAAGTAAAATTGTGGTATGGACGGGGAGTAGAACCCAGTACTTATTAGAAAAAAAATGGCTCTGAGCACTATGGGACTTAACATCTATGGCCATCAGTCCCCTAGAACTCAGAACTACTTAAACCTAACTAACCTAAAGACATCACACAACACCCAGTCATCACGAGGCAGAGAAAATCCCTGACCCCGCCGGGAATCGAACCGGGGAACCCGGGCGTGGGAAGCGAGAACGCTACCGCACGACCACGAGCTGCGGGCAGTACTTATTAGAATTGTTAACTAAGCACAATCAGATGTCCGATATAAACACATGTTCACCAATAGCCAGATATTAGAAGCTGAAACGAAGATACAATACGTTATATTCTCTTTAGCCGCTTTTATGTCATCTCGTTGTCTCTGTAGAGCTGTACCATGGGAAGCAAGTAGAGGTTGTTGACTGATGACCTCAGATGTTAAGTCCCATAGTGCTCAGAGCCATTTGAACCATTTGTCTGTATGGGGGGCCCTTACCAGTTGGGTCTGATTCAAGCGATTGAGAAGGTCCAAAGAAGGACCGCAAGATTCGTGACTGGTACATTTAGCCATCGCTAATCTCTTTGAAAGTTTAAGTGGGACACACTTGCAGATAGACGAAGTGCTAAATGGAAGGGGCTGCTCACTAAATTCCAAAATCCTATGTTCGCCGTGGATGTAGAGCATATATTATTACCACCGACTTTCATATCGCGCAATGATCACCATTCAAAGATAAGGGAAATTGGAGCTCGTACTGAGGCGTTCATACAGTCGTTTTTCCCTCGCACTTATTGCGAGTGGTACAGACGGCAGGAAATATGACTTTGGCGCGAATAGTGCCATCCACCACACACCGCTTGGTGGCTAGCGGAGTATATACGTAGATGTGGATGAAATATAGTTTAAACAAAAGATCGCTAGTAAGAAACACATCCCGCCACCCGACGCCCGACGCCAATGCCGGAGTCGGGGTGCATCGGCGGTCTCCGCAAAGCTACGACGTGACCGTTCAGGTCCCGCAAGGATGAGACGCCGGCATGTCTTTCATACATGACACCAGGGAAATTCCTGTCGAAATACGTATTCACCTAGGTACCGTTGCTGGCGCGATGACGCATAGGGTCCAGCACGGAGAGAGAGAGATGTTGCAATACTTCCCAGAATAGCACAGGATGCATTCCTGACGGTACAGCTCGTCCTCACTGAACTTACCCGTGAAACTGCTGCTGCTACAGGTGTGGGAGCACTATCCGCCCTTTTCTTTTCTACAGACGAGACTTTCAGCGGCAAAATTATTTTATTTACCAGTATAACTACAATTAAATATTACGATTGCTGCTGCAGTCTGACACCGATCGATGTAGAGGCAATGTCTCCTCTTGACGGCTGTGGTTCTAGAACGAGTGTCAGTATCTATAGCACACACAATTTTCCATGTAAAAAAAAAAAATTTCTCGTGGTTGTCGGTGTCCTGAATCTTTACGCCCCTCCCGATAGGACACACACTCATCTTCTCTGATCATGCCACAACATAAACCACAGCAACTTTACCCTGCAATATACACACATTTTACACAAACAGTGCAGTTATCTTTTATATCTGTACAGCACCAGAAAAAATTATGGTGTATCCACACTCGCACAGGCTGTATGTCTCGATACTCCTAGGAAATTATCCGACAAAGTCGTCGAATCAGCGTTTCTGGAAAGTGCTGCATCCTGCCAAGATTCTGTCAAACAGGTGTTATGAAGGACAGGCGTCAGGCACTATGTGTGATAATGAATACCGCACCCACGGACGTAATGCTTGGAAAGCCATCACTGACGCGGGTTGGTGTACTGTAATCAATATCACTACCGATGGAACAACAAGGAAAATGCTAGGCTACACTTATGGGGTGTCGATGAGGGGACGTATTGTTACAGCCGTATTGCCCGTCCCGTTTTTACACTATAGCAGGTCCAGTTGAACACTTGCATTGCTATATTGTACAGCTTTTTACGAAATGAATCTAACACCACTTACGTTTGGATATACTTCTCAGTGCATTGAAATGACAATTCACCATGTCCAACCTATCCTTTCAATACGACTAGACATACGCACTCTTTTTTACGTGAATAGTAGTTTGATTACCTCCCATAAACGTATGTCGGAACATAAGTCACGGTACCTTCACGTTGAAGCAGCAGCATAACATTTCTGACTATCAATTATAGGTGTATAAAAATTATGATACGTCCACACTTGCACCAACTGGGTGTCGTTTTCACACTGCAAAAAAGTCTCCCGCCATTACGTATATGTCGATGAATAAAGGATGTAATTACAATTTTAAAAAGCCCTAGAGTATTTTCGGTTCATCGATTTCACCACTTCCGCGAAATCTATTGGTATCTTCGATACTTGTAAATCCAGCCAACACACATTGGCGTCTTTAGTAAAAAAATGGCTCTGAGTACTATGGGACTTAACAGCTGTGGTCATCAGTCCCCTAGAACTTAGAACTACTTAAACCTAACTAACCTAAGGACATCACACACATCCATGCCCGAGGCAGGATTCGAACCTGCGACCGTAGCAGTCGCACGGTTCCGGACTGCGCGCCTAGAACCGCGAGACCACCGCGGCCGGCCGCGTCTTTAGTAATATATATAAATATTCAGAGAGCCAAGTCGAGATTTATGTCAGTGCGTTCCATGCATAGCTTCAACCACACACACGCAATTTCCCCCTGACTAATAAATCATTGTCATTGCGAAATATACTAGAGTACATTCATTCGGAGTTAATTTTCACGGGCATAGCAGGTGGGTGGAGAAACTGCAAAACTGTTGCAGTCTAAGCGCATTTTTAAGTTCATGTTGCTTAGCACCGTACCTGTTTAACACTCTGGAGCAGTAGTAGGGTAACCGCGGGACGCATATGTTGTTTCGAGTGGCAAAATTGAGTTTGTTATGACAAACAAAAGAGGCTGTTAGAGCATCATCCAAACAGTTTGTTTGTTACATGTGCGAGAAACGGTGACACAATCCTGTTTAGATCCTATAACGTGTGTGTGTGTGTGTGGTGTGTGTGTGTGTGTGTGTGTGTGTGTGTGTGTGTATATGCTGGAGCTGAATTATCAAAAAGGAATATCATGTTATTTAGAAACCTCCTATAGGCCTGAATGCAAAGAATGCTTAATTACAAGCGTTCAATAAACTTGTGTTTGTCTCTTTCAGCGCACTAGCTTTATGTAACTGACTAATCAATATGATTCCATCGTAATTCAGTTACCCAACTTAAAGTGTGTCTTAGATGTCTGTGAATAAGGTAATGCCGTATTTCTGAGGAGCGGTAGTGAGTGTAGTGTGCAAAGTATGGTCATGCTTTAGTTATCGCTATTAAAGGGGGATAGTGACTGCGTGACTCCGCTTGTTCGACAACAGAGCTGTAGCCACATATTAGAAAAAATATTCCATAGCTCTTACTTCTTTAATATGTTACTACAATTAACCTCGAGAATTATGGATTCAAGGGAAAAGTGAATGTTACTGCTTATAGTGTGTCTGAGCTGATGAAATCAAGAAATGCGTTTAATGTGCTCTTGGATATTTATATGAAAACTGACAATGAAAAGTCATCGCCACGTGAATGAATTTGATTATTACATATTCCCTACACAACTTGTAGCATTACTACGTGATATATAATTTACTTGGCACCTGACGTATGTCTAAGTATGAGCCACGCTTTAATCACTATGACTCGAATGTGCGATGCCACACTGATGAACCGCAATCAGCGTCCCTTATGTCACTTTAGTTTAAGCTTTATAGCAACGTGATTCTCTGTTTTCTGAGTCGTGTAGCGGTTAATTATTTCATAAAACAAGGGAAGCGTGACTACGAAGCAGAATGCGGATGAGGGAATAGCAGATATTGAGTATCATTTAGCTAACGTAAAGCACTTAAAGAATTGGACAGTTACTTTATTTTGAATTCATTCAAACAGAGGCAATTAGTAACAGCAGCGAAATTAGCAAATGTGCAGTCATACCGGTAAAAAAATCATCGTGTCTTCGAAGTCGGTGAACTATACTTTCACGCTAAGCTACAAACTGTTTAATGTTTCCAAAGGCCCAAACAGCGTGACGTTGGGCACAACAAAACCAACAGCATTTCTGAAATAATTGTTAGCTCCCGACACCGGCAGACAAATACGTAGCTGCAGCTACAGGAAAAATTCCACAACCATCTGGACGCAGCCAGTGCTCGCAGACCAGCGCCGACATGTCCCTCGTGATCAGACTGGCACCGTATTAATAATGTATTTTCTGTAGCCCAGTAAGATGCTATTACTTTTTTAATGACCTATTTCCTTACTTCAGGGCTTCTATGATGGTGAGCGTAGACAGTTCATATTTAAAGATGTTGCGTTTGTAGTGTATACAGAACTTTTAGCAGACACATTTTCGGCAAGCGTTGCGTCGCCGAGACCATTCAAAGAGGTGAAGTGTAATAAAACACGGAAGAGTGTGAAGTGGCGAACACGTTTCTATCACGGAATCAACTGGGATGATCCTAATACACACTATAAAGACTTGGTGATGGCACAGACACAATTATTTAAGTCAAAAACACGGAGAAAATCATGTGGCTAAGGCGAATATCCAAGTTTGCAGCTATTCAAAACCTGGAATTCTTTGACTGTAATGCTCTCAATCAACTCAAGAAGAATAAGTGCGAAGAAAATAGTGTTCTGTCTGCCTATGAAAATGTAAAATTACTTTTAAGTTGGATTAATGAACATAAATAATTTTTTCCTGACAATAAGTGTATACTTTTATGACACCTACGTCCTTAGCATGTAAGTTTATCTGTGATACGATACCTGTTTCCATCTATACCTGCATTCCACTGAAACTGTCTGATCCACTTGCCACAACCTGTTACTGGGGGAGTAGCGCTACCTGTGCTATTAATAGGTACGCTTTCACATTCCTCGCCCATCGCTTGCAGTGAACTCTCTGAAAATGTGTATGTTAATGGCGCTAAAGATGCTACGTCTTGCAGACACGCGCACGTGCAATGCAGATGTAACTGCAGAATGTTCAAACATACACTACTGACCATTAAAATTGCTACACCGAAAAGAAATGCAGATGATAAGCGGGTATTCATTGGACAAATATGTTATACTAGAACTGACATGTGATTACATTTTCACGCAATTTGGGTGCATGGATCCTGAGAAATCAGTACCCAGAACAACCACCTCTGGCCGTAATAACGGCCTTGATACGCCTAGGTATTGAGTCAAACAGAGCTCGGATGGCGTGTACAGATACAGTTGCCCATGCAGCTTCAACACGATGCCACAGTTCATCAAGAGAAGTGATTGGTGTTTTGTGACGAGCCAGTTGCTCGGCCACCATTGACCAGACGTTTTCAATTGGTGAGAGATCTGGAGAATGTGCTGGCCAGGGCAGCAGTCGAACATTTTCTCTATCCAGAAAGGCCCGTACAGGACCTGCAACATGCGGTCGTGCATTATCCTGCTGAAATGTGGGGTTTCGCAGGGATCGAATGAAGGGTAGAGCCACGGGTCGTAACACATCTGAAATGTAACGTCCACTGTTCAAAGTGCCGTCAATGTGAACAAGAGGTGACCGAGACGTGTAACCAATGGCATCCCATACCATCACGCCGGGTGATACACCAGTATGGCGATGACGAATACACGCTTCCAATGTTTGTTCACCGCGATGTCGCCAAACACGGATGCGACCATCATGATGCTGTAAACAGAACCTGGATTCATCCGAAAAAATGATGATTTGCCATTCGTGCACCCAGGTTCGTCGTTGAGTACACCATCGCAGGCGCTTCTGTCTGTGATGCAGCGTCAAGGGTAACAGCAGCCATGGTCTCCGAGCTGATAGTCCATGCTGCTGCAAACGTCGTCGAACTGTTCGTGCAGATGGTTGTTGTCTTGCAAACGTCCACATCTGTTGACTCAGGGATCGAGACGCAATACAATAAACCGCAATCGCGATAGGCTACAATCCGACCTCTATCAAAGTCGGAAACGTGATGGTACACTTTTCTCCTCCTTACACAAGGCATCACAATAACGTTTCACCAGGCAACGCCGGTCAACTGCTGTTTGTGTATGAGAAATAGGTTGGAAGCTTTCCTCATGTCAGCACGAGGTAGGGTCGCCACCGGCGCCAACCTTGTGTGGATGCTCTGAAAAGCTGATCATTTGCATATAACAGCATCTTCTCCCTGTCGGTTAAATTTCGCGTCTGTAGCACGTCATCTTCGTGGTGTAGCAAAAAATAATGATCAGTGTATTTTTAAAAATAAGAACAGTGATGGAGGGTAACGATTTTTTTTTTTCCTTTATTCAACTCAATTCAGTTCTTGAGATTACAATTTAGTTCGTGATGTGCAATATATATATATATATATATATATATATATATATATATATATATATATATATTACATATTCGTGTGGTACGTAAAGAGATATGAATGTTTTAGTTGGACCACTTTTTTCGCTTTGTGATAAATGGCGCTGTAATAGTCACAAACGTGTAAGTACGTGGTATCACGTAACATTCCGCCAGTGCGGACGGTATTTGCTTCGTGATACATTACCTGTGTTAAAATGGACCGTTTACCAATTGCGGAAAAGGTCGATATAATGTTGATGTATGGCTATTGCGATCAAAATGCCCAACGGGCGATTGCTATGTATGCTGGTCGGTATCCTGGACGACATCATCCCAGTGTCCGGGCCACTCGCCAGATAGGTTATTTAAGGCAACAGGGAGTGTTCAGCCACATGTGAAACGTCAACCATAACCTGCAACAAATGATGTTGCCCAAGTAGCTGTTTTAGCTGCTGTCGCGGCTAATCTGCACATCAGTAGCAGACATTGCGCGAGAATCGGGAATCTCGAAAACGTCGATGTTGAGAATGCTACTTCAACATTGATTGCACCCGTACCATATTTGTATGCACCAGGAAGTGCATGGCGACGACTTTCAACGTCGTGTACAGTTCTGCCACTGGGCACAAGAGAAGCTAGACAAGTTTCGTTCTTTGTAGTTTTTCGTTTGAAGCTTATTTCGTGAGATATTTGGCCCAGTCACGATCAATGGACCACCCTGTATATATATATATATATATATATATATATATATATATATATATATATAGTTCTTGAGGTACATTTCAGTTCAATGCAGTGATTCTCTTAACTTATTATTATTACCAGAATCCAACCAACACATGTTGGGGATTCCTCGAAGGGAATTTTTTTTCCTTATAGACCCGTACTTAAAACTAAAGCAGAGGTATAGATTAACTTACACGCTAAGTACTATTGCTAATGAAATTCGATCCAAACAGACTATATTGAACCGAGCTGCTCTGTGAATTAACGTTCTCCTACTTAACTAGATGGCTCTAAATTTGTTTTGAAGTAGATATTTTCTGTGAAATAATTAATTAATTGAGTAACTGCAACTTAACGAGACAAGTTCTATATACATATTTATCATTGAAATACTTTAATAACAACATTTAATTGGATAGTCCCAATTTAGCAGCTCTAGATATTTTTCTGAACTGCGTGGCTCTAGACATTTTCCACCACAGACAGCTGAAATACTTTAATAATAACGATTATTTGGGTGGCTCTAATGTGTCCAACAGAAAAAGCTGTACTAAAGGAAAAAAAGAAAAGATTTGGATGGAAATAAAACTACTTTGATTGGATGGCTAGTGGCAGGTGAAAATCTTAAAAGCTATTTTATTTAAAAAATGCACATGGTGCATAGATATATTTACAGCATAGAAATACGTTGTGTATCAATAAATATATATTTTTTCGGTTTTCAATACTTTTTTTCTTTCACACACATGGTATGCATATATATAGATAAAAATTTTTCCGTTTTATCCTTTCTTTTCCACACATTGTCTCTCTATGATACATGTGTACATAGTACACAAAAATATTCCACACACATTCACTGTCTCTGATACATGTGTACATAGTTCACAAAAATATTGGTTAAATTATCTCTGTCTCTCTCTCTCTCTCTCTCTCTCTATATATATATATATATATATTATTATCGTTAATTCCCCATTAAGGAGAGCGTTAAAACACAATCAATATTCACAATGACAATATTTCTTTTATTGCAATGGTTCCATGTAAGTCTGTATGCTTTTTGTAGTTTTGTAACGCTTTCTTCATTGGCTGTTGAATTCAGTCCTGTTTTCTGTATAATCTCTCCCAGGTATTTGAAACTTTCTACTTGTCTTATCTTTCCGTACTTTGTTATCAATGGGCTTCTGTCTGTAGATTCTGTATCTACATACTGGGTTTTTTCATATGATATTTGTAGTCCTGTTCTGGCTGCGATTTCATGCAATATCTCTAGGGCTTCTCTGGCTTCTTTTCTGTCATTTGTAATGATGGCTATATCGTCGGCAAAGGCCATACATTTTATGTTGACGGTTCTATTTTTCTCTCTCCCCATCTTTACTCCATTGACTCCTTTGTCCCACGTCCTGATTATTCTCTCTAAAACAGCGTTAAATAAAGTGGGTGACAGGCCATCTCCCTGTCTCACTCCTGTCTTGATTTCGAAAGATTCTGTGATCTCGCCCATGAACTTCACTTTTGACTTTGTATTTGTTAATGTTTCCTGAATTAGTTTTCTGGTCTTATTGTCTACCTTCATTTCTTCTAGTGTATTAAAAAGTGTTTCTCTGTCTATGGAATCGTAAGCCTTCTTGAAATCAACAAATGATACTGTGGTGTTTCTGGACTTTCTCGTTGTTAATAATGTTCTCAGACACCAGATCTGCTCACTGCATGATCTTCCCTTCCTGAACCCTCCTTGGTATTCTCCGATCTGTGGATCTATCTGAGGTTCTAGGCGATTTAACAGAGCTTTTCATAGAATTTTGTATGCCACCGGCAGTAACGAAATTCCTCTATAGTTATTAGGGACTGTTTTGTCTCCTTTCTTGTGGAGGGGGTGTATTAGGGCTGACTTCCATTCTTCTGGTATCTTTTCTGTTTCCCAGGTGTTTTTGATTATACTATGAATTTTGGGTGTAATGTTTTCATGGTCTAATTTCCAGATTTCTGCAATTAGTCCATCTTCACCTGGTGCTCTGTTATTTTTCAATGATTTTATTATTTTCACGATTTATTCATATGTTGGAGGTTCGGAATCCCGGTTGGGTTGTGGTTTTGTAAACTTTAATCTCTGTTTTGGTTTATCACAGTTAAGTAACGTGTCAAAGCATCTGGCTAATATTTCACAGTTTTTCTTCGGATTTGTCTCCAGTGTTCCATCTTGTCTTTTGAAGCATAAGCTTGGTGGCTGATATCCTGTCATATTTTCTCGGAATACTCTGTAAAAATTTCGTGTGTTGTTTCTGGTGAAGTCTTCTTCTATCTCCTTCAACCTGCTGTTTTCGTAACCTCTTTTTTCTCTTCGGATTATTTTTGAAGTGTTTTTCTGTATCCTGTTGAAGTCCTCCCATTTTTCTTGTGTTTTATGACTGTTAAATTTTTTCCAGGCTTGTGTTCTGTCTTCTATGGCCCTGTCGCATGTCATGTTCCACCATCGGTGTTTCCTTTTTCTCGGTGGCTGCCCCAATTTTATTAGTTCTTTTATTTTTTCTGACAGCTCTGTCCAGTTGTTGCTATTGATTTTCGTAATTTCTTCTATTATTTCTTTCTTGTTTATTTGTAGGTACTCTGGATCTGTTCTGAAAGGTCTGTTGGTTCTCTTGATTTGTCTATTGGGTATAAATTTTACTTTAATTTGGAGAAGGTGATGATCAGATTCGAAAACTCCTTTCCTTGCTCTTACGTTCATTATTTCTCTGGTGTTTTCTGTGGATATTGCTACGTGGTCTATCTGAAATTCTCCTAGAGCATGGTTGGGGGATTTCCAAGTTACAAGTTTTCTGTGTGGTTTCTGGAATTGAGTTGACATGATTTTCAGATCAAAATTTCTGCAGAAGTTTATCAAGTTCTCTCCATTTTTGTTTGTTCTCATGTGGGCCGTGTGTTTCCCTGTCGTGTCTCGGAATTTTCTTTCCATGCCTAACTGGGCATTGAAGTCTCCTAGTATCACTTTTATGTGATTCTTGGGGATTTTGCTGGTAGTTTCTTCCAGATCTTCCCAGAATTCCTCTATCATCTCTGGGTTCTTCTTGTTATAATTTTTTGTGGGGGCATGTCCATTGATTAATGTGTAGGCTTTGTTTCCATATCTTATAGTGAGTGTCGACATTTTTTTTTGATTTTGAGGTGAAATCTATTACGGAGTCCAGTATCGATTTATGTACTACAAAACCAGTTCCGAAGAGTTTGAGATTTCTTCCTGGGATGGTTATGGCTGGTTTCCCCTTATATATTCTGTAATTTTCAGAATGAAAGTGGTTCTCATCTGTAAATCGTGTTTTCTGTATTGCCATAACTTTGATGTTGTATTTATCCATGGCGTTTGTTAATTGTTTCAGTTTACCTGGCCTCAGTAGTGTGTTGGTGTTGAGTGTTCCCATGTAAAATACTTTCTTCATCTTGAGGGTTTTTGAGAGGCTCCGATTCTTCTCTTCATGACATGCCTGATCCCCTGGAATCCGATGATCAGGTCTATTACCCAGTCTTACTGAGTGGGGCCCAGGGTAGTGGATTCTTTCCCGTTGTTCTGTCATGATTATTGGTTTGTGTTGAGGTATTGGTGGTGAAATTACGAAGGATCTCACATAATTTCGACTGGAGTTTTGAGTTCCAGCCGAGCTCACAGAGTCAACAGACGCTGACCAGAGTACCGGTGGCTGCCACG
The DNA here is from genome assembly GCF_021461385.2 of Schistocerca piceifrons. Lineage (NCBI taxonomy): Eukaryota > Metazoa > Arthropoda > Insecta > Orthoptera > Acrididae > Schistocerca > Schistocerca piceifrons. Next base: position 881,535,435 of record NC_060149.1, read on the forward strand.
CAGACCTGTCTGGATTTTGGGACTTCGCATGTAACCCTATGCAGGGGCCCTCACAGGGTGCTACCATCCGGAGCCAGAGGTGTTACTCCTCCCCCTCCTCCTTCCTCATCACTTCCGAGATGAGGCCCCGGGCTTGGTACCGGCAGTGGCGGAGTTCTCTCTCTCTCTCTATCTCTCTCTCTCTCTCTCTCTCTCTCTCTCTCTCTCTCTCTCTCTCTATATATATATATATATATATATATATAAGCGTACATGGTACATAAAAATGTTTACACGACACACACACACACATATGCAATAATTACAAATTACACTATGATAACCTCTAAGAGAACAATAGGTTAACTCAGATCTGAAGATCTGAAAGTGTACCTGAAGCAGCGAGGGGGGGGGGGGGGGCGGGTTCCTGAGTGGGGAGTGGAGTGGGAGGGGCTGAGGGAACATTATGTTATGTGTGGCGACATGGAAAACCACTTAACAGAACAATAGGAGAACTATAGGTTAAGGACCTGTCAGTCGAAGGAGAACAATAGGTTTGCCGATGAGTGCGTACCTGCCCCTGATGTAGGCAATCCGCACTAACAGAGTGCACCAGCTCCTGCTTAGTCCCACTGAACTTCGCCACAACGTGTGGTGTTTCCCAGTTATGTTGTTTATACTTGTAGCCACTAAGACTTTCTTTAGATCTACAAGTTCTACTTATCGATTTCTCGAATCTTGACCAAACCTTCCTAGTAATCGTATATCACCTCACACATTTAGTTGTTTAATGCCAATTCTCAAGTTTTGCACCATGAAGATATGTTGTCAACATCATTTTGCAATTCGCTTTGCTCTTGTGAGGAATTTACTAAATGGCATAATTACCTGCCACAAATCTAAGAGAAAGGCTCTGATTGTCTGCTAAATAGTTTACATATATATTAGAAATAGCAGAAGGTCTACATCACTTTACTTGCGGAATCACACTCACCACTTCCGTCTCACCAGGTGATATACTGTAACTTACTGTGACCTTTCAGGCAGGAAATCGCGAATCCAGTCGCACAACTGAGACGATAGTACTTAGGAAAGCAATGAGGTTGGAAGCCACTTATGAGGAATGATTCAAAACACTTTTTTGGAGCACTCTAAATACGGAATCAATTTGAGAGGTACAGTCATGCTTAAAAGTATCCGAACGACCTGAATAGCATTTCACCTGATTCTCATGCAACCCACATAACGCAGCTGTCTAACAGGTCCCCTAATCGCTCCTCAGTACAGTCGTTTGACTATTGAAAATGGTTCCAACAAGTCACCACTAGAAAACACTGCTCTGTATCGCAATAACTCAACATGTAAAGTGATACCACGATACTACAAATATCAGGGAACGCCTTATCACAGATAAGGCTGTCCTTAAGGCTGCTAAGCTCACATTTATTACAATAAATGACATACATGAAATGTTACCACTCTCATAATTACGTCAGATAGGTAATGCACGTAGTAAGTTCGTTGTATTCATGATTTTCTCTTCAAAGTAACATACTGTACTTATTATTTAAGACAAAATGACATTAAAAATTTAAGTTATTCACGAGTACCTAGTTGAGAATATGTATGAAATTCAAATGACACGATGAACCGTCTCGTTCTGCATATGGATTCAAACCCAGGTCATGCAGACTAAGAAAATATTTCATGACTGACAGAAACTAGCAGTCATTCCTGACTAGGCATACAGAGAGTGATATACCTCGATTTTAGACAGTATATGTTAGCAAATACCAACTTTAAATTACATAATGTAAACATTTTTAAGGGATGCGAATTCCTACCCAGCATCTATTGTCCTTGTTAACGAACTACGAGAAATGTTAAATATTGCTTCTTCACAAGTAACTTACTTGAAATACCGTGAGGTAAAGCTTTGTGTTGGACAGGGATTCGAACCCAGAACTTAATCGGGATGTTATCAAATCACAATAACTGTGACATTGTAACACCCCACCCATCACTTATCTGGTTTTGGTGTGTGTTCACCCCAGGTAATTGACTAACAGATCAACAGAGAGTGCAAAACTGCCACAATGTTGGATAACGCAAAGAAAGTAATAAGGCCCTGTGACTCCTGATTGAACTGCGGTGGCAGTGCTGACATTAATTGATTCAGAATTGATCCCTTTTAATTAAAAAGGGGTGCACATTGATGTTATATTCAGCTATTGAACACCAGATGCAATTGTCGAACATGAAATTAATTAAGAAAGTGACTTGGGATTTCAACTACTTGATTGAAAACAGATGCAGTCGATTAGCACAGATTTATTTTAACTCACGACCTTCAATCGCCACATTACATGACTCTCATAAATTGCGTTTGTGTGGAGTAAAGCATGATAAATCAAAAGTAATTCCTATCGACTGACCCAGGCGTAATGCGAAGTGCGAGAAGAATTCTACAATACACGGACCATGACACCCTCGGGGAAAGTATGCCGATGTGATCCAACAAATTAATCAGTGGCCGGAGCGGGCGCAATATCACCGAATTCAGCGGGGCGGGCGTCGTCGTTATGCGGACATCGGTCGACCTCATGGTGCTGCAGGGCTGCACTCGTCTATTCACTTCTAGCTATCTTGCTCAGTACATAGCTGAACCAAAACTTTCTATCTCCAAGCTCAATCGTTCCGTTTGCTAAATCCTAAACTGCAGAGATGCTCACTCTCTCTCAGGCAAGCTGAGTAATGAACGCTACGCCCGCACTCTAGGCAAGCTGGGAATGGAAGACCACTACGGAGACTTCTCCCAGTCCGCTCTTCGCCTCGGTTTCCACTCCAGCAAAATCACTTACACCAATTGCAGCGCAAGTCGCGTTAATTATGCGTCGCTTCCCAGTACCGACCAATGCCTGCTCTGGGAAGTGAACAAACTCCCAAAGAATTTCCATTCCTCTCAACTTCTGCTATTTAGCTCCTCCCAGGCCACCCATCAAGGTTAGCGTCTGCACAAACACCAATTTTTCCGGAATTCTGACTCCCAGGAGAGTACTTCAAATTCCTTGGTCCTACGTTCCCATTGGAGGCCGGCGTATTTCATTCTGTCGCTCTTCACCCGATTTACTTCAGACTCTGTGGACCGCGAATTCAGTGTGAAGTTGCTATAGTCACGAACACGCATATTTTGGCCTCTATTGACCGCTCCAGTAGATCGACGCGTTTCCACAAAGTTTTCATGTCCTGTGAATTACTTTAAAACCATCTCTCGATATTAATTATTCCAATACGTCCATACTTTACCCTCTACAAGATGCATTGTGCCTTGTCAGTCATTTTTGTTCAGCCCTACTGTTCGCTCAACATGAGTTAGGTGATCTTTAATGACTTCATGTAAGGGACATAGTTCTTGCCATCTTACAACATATCGGATTTTCTCGGTAGTAGCTAGTTGCTTTAACTGAAATGACGAGAAGAAACATTAATTTTTTCCTTGCCAGGACACCAACCCGCCACCTATCGCTGTTGTATTATAGAGAAAACGAACGTTAAATATGGGTTTGTTACACCAGCAGCGACATCTGAGCATGTTGAACTAGAAATAATATGACCGAGAGTTCAGTGCTGACTGGGAATCGAACTCCACATATTTCGTTGTTGACTACACACAAAGAGACGTCAGCTACCGAATTTTTCTCCATCAGCAGCTCGGAATAACATCCTTGAACTTACAGTGATCTCGCAAATAGTTCTGTGTCTCACTGGAAGTCAAAAACGTCAGATAACGTTAATGTTGACAACGAATGAAAAAACATTTAAAAATCGAAATTATGATCCACCAGCAGATTGGTGTTCTCATGCTAGAGCTAGATAATACATAACGAAAACTTTAGTGCCGGGCCAGGATTCGAACCCATTCCCGAGCACCAACCGGTGTGGCCATGCATTTCTAGGCGCTTCAGTCTCGAACACGTGACGGCTACGGTCGCAGGTTCGAATCCTGCCTCGGGCATGGATGTGTGTGATGTCCTTAGGTTAGCTAGGTTTAAGTAGTTCTAAGTTCTAGGGGACTGATGACCATAGATGTTAAGTCCCATAGTCCTCAGAGCCATTTTAGCCATTCCGGTGCAATATGTGGAGATGTTGATGAGTCTGCAGTTTTGAACAAACAACAATTTCTAGTCGAGCTGCATTGACTCAAAGGGATCAAATTCCGCGTTAAGGGCGGTCTGAGTTGCATTCCCAGTTGAGAACCAATTTTATCGACATACAGAAGCTCAAATAAAAGATGGAATAAGTGTCCTGTGACCATACACAGAGTTTGTTTCGTCACTAGAAATAAATAAATAGTATAAGAAAGGTTACTGGTGATAGAGTTTCTACATGTCGCCACTCCTGACTTTATTGTGATTCAACCTAGCATCTACACTTCTGGAAATTGAAATAAGAACACCGTGAATTCATTGTCCCAGGAAGGGGAAACTTTATTGACACATTCCTGGGGTCAGATACATCACATGATCACACTGACAGAACCACAGGCACATAGACACAGGCAACAGAGCATGCACAATGTCGGCACTAGTACAGTGTATATCCACCTTTCGCAGCAATGCAGGCTGCTATTCTCCCATGGAGACGATCGTAGAGATGCTGGATGTAGTCCTGTGGAACGGCTTGCCATGCCATTTCCACCTGGCGCCTCAGTTGGACCAGCGTTCGTGCTGGACGTGCAGACCGCGTGAGACGACGCTTCATCCAGTCCCAAACATGCTCAATGGGGGACAGATCCGGAGATCTTGCTGGCCAGGGTAGTTGACTTACACCTTCTAGAGCACGTTGGGTGGCACGGGATACATGCGGACGTGCATTGTCCGGTTAGAACAGCAAGTTCCCTTGCCGGTCTAGGAATGGTAGAACAATGGGTTCGATGACGGTTTGGATGTACCGTGCACTATTCAGTGTCCCCTCGACGATCACCAGTGGTGTACGGCCAGTGTAGGAGATCGCTCCCCACACCATGATGCCGGGTGTTGGCCCTGTGTGCCTCGGTCGTATGCAGTCCTGATTGTGGCGCTCACCTGCACGGCGCCAAACACGCATACGACCATCATTGGCACCAAGGCAGAAGCGACCCTCATCGCTGAAGACGACACGTCTCCATTCGTCCCTCCATTCACGGCTGTCGCGACACCACTGGAGACGGGCTGCACGATGTTGGGGCGTGAGCGGAAGACGGCCTAACGGTGTGCGGGACCGTAGCCCAGCTTCATGGAGACGGTTGCGAATGGTCCTCGCCGATACCCCAAGAGCAACAGTGTCCCTAATTTGCTGGGATGTGGCGGTGCGGTCCCCTACGGCACTGCGTAGGATCCTACGGTCTTGGCGTGCATCCGTGCGTCGCTGCGGTCCGGTCCCAGGTCGACGGGCACGTGCACCTTCCGCCGACCACTGGCGACAACATCGATGTACTGTGGAGACCTCACGCCCCACGTGTTGAGCAATTCGGCGGTACGTCCACCCGGCCTCCCGCATGCCCACTATACGCCCTCGCTCAAAGTCCGTCAACTGCACATACGGTTCACGTCCACGCTGTCGCGGCATGCTACCAGTGTTAAAGACTGCGATGGAGCTCCGTATGCCACGGCAAACTGGCTGACACAGACGGCGGCGGTGCACAAATGCTGCGCAGCTAGCGCCATTCGACGGCCAACACCGCGGTTCCTGGTGTGTCCGCTGTGCCGTGCGTGTGATCATTGCTTGTACAGCCCTCTCGCAGTGTCCGGAGCAAGTATGGTGGGTCTGACACACCGGTGTCAATGTGTTGTTTTTTCCATTTCCAGGAGTGTACTTGGTAGACAAGGAATATCATGTTTAATGTGAATTTCAGACGACAATGCCATTATATCTTCTTCACTTGGCGTAGCCAGAAGAGAATGGAATGTGTCTCTCCCTATTAAAAATCATCCGCAGAAGTTGGAATCGAATCCAGACCATAAGTATATGATCCTACTATCAATCCAATAGACCCTCAATTTCTCTTCACTGGAACTCATTTTTATATCATAACGCCATTGTGTCACACTGGATCACAATTCTGACACACAGGCTGCCTGTAGTGGTTTGCAGCATGTTTAGTGCATTCATTTACTTGGTTGACCAAATCCATGAACTAGCTGCCTCTGCTACCTAGTGCATTCATTCGACTCTATTTTGTAATCACCAAACTAAATCACGTAACTGCCACATACACAGAACGCCTAAGAGTGTAGGATGCAGAAATTTAAATAGGAAGTGTTCCTTTCCACTTGAGCTACTCTATTGCATTATCTGTTTGTTTAAAACGTCGTGCGGTGCAAAAGAAAAGCTGTAGCTGTCTGTCTCTCAGAAGTCTAGATCCGGCCTTATGCATTATTTCACAGCACTGTGGAATGCGGAAGTTCTGGAGGTATTGCTGCTAGCTTCTGGAACAATGGTAGCTACGTGTCAGCTGGTAGTATAACGGTAAGCATTTTGCGCAACATAAGGTGTCGAGAGTTCGAGTACATTCACTGCTACATTTTTTAGAACGCAATTCTGCTGTCTGCTGAAGTTATCAGTCTAATGGAGCTTCTCAACACAAAACAGTCGCAAGTGGAAAAAGGGCTAACTTCTGCGACAGTTTGTTCTTTTCAGGTTTAATAGATGGCCAGGCAGCAAATGCATCTAGAAACTTTTGTATTATTCATGGGAAGAGCGCATGGTGCCAAAATACATCAAAAAGTATTTTCTACATTAGCTGTCGAGTGGTAGTGGCATTTTATTCTTCTTCAAACCTTGTTTGACAGCTTTAACTCAGAACAAGTTTTCTAAATGCATGTAATCAATTAACTGCATGTGCATTGTTAGACTATTATAGATAATATCAGAGAATTTCCATACATCATTGATGATTCATTTCCCTGTCATGTTTACTATTGTTTCAACAACACTAAAAGAAACCTTACAAAAATTGTGCACTGTATTATAAGAAATGAAATAAAACTACCCACAATAACCTTACGACGGAAATGTGTTTTAATAAAACTGAGTATCTGTACACAAGTGTGCCTCTATCAGCATGAACTAGTAAAATACTACTCACTTAGATTTCGATTGGGTCTGTGTTTAATTGCTATGCTGTGTCATACTACAAATGTAGCATTTCATAAATAAAGTTATGTATTCCTAGAAACCGAAAATTTACTTGTCAGCAGCGGAAAGAGGCGTTACCTGTTGTGCAGCGTTGTAAGCTTATCACCATTGCACTATTAGCACAAAGTATTTTCTTGTGATTTCCTTATTGATGTTTGATCTGACTGCTTGTAGCTCTGTAACAGAAGAGATAAAAACGTTGCATTCAGCGAGACTGGAACCGCGAACCGTAACAGACGCTTTTTTACATACCACCGCGTTACCACAGAGCTAATGAAAACGTATTTGTCTTCGCTTGATCTTACGAGGCCAATAGTGGCTGGAACTCGTAAACCGCAATTTAAAGGATGAGATTAGTTGCGATTTCCACGTGCAACGACTTTACTGGGCTGAAAACCGTAAATTTACTATCTTTTGTTACACCTCAAGCGATAATAACTCAGTTTATTCAATGGAAATGACAGGAGATATCAAGTGAAATTTGAGGTTTAATTCCGTGTACACCAGGAAGTAACTCGTCGATCATAGAGTTGCCAAACATACCTTGCTTTGTTGCCAAATCTCAGTTACAGTACCAACAGGAAGAAGACGAACCGATGTGTTCCTACAGCGGGCTGGGAAGTGACCATAGCTGGCGTCTCAAAGACGCGGCTGCCATGGCCTGGAATACCTAATGCGTCTGATTCGCATTTCTGTAACTAGCTTTAGGGACTGGAGCGTAATTACTAACAATACTCAGAACTGACTGCAAACTAAGCATCATAAACCAGTAACTGTCATCGTTGTTTTTATATTTCTTTCGTAAGTGTACTCAAAAGTAAGTAACTCATTTACAGACATTTTCATGCCTAACCGATAGTCGAGCACAACTAACAAATAAAAAAAAAGAAGGAACGTGTGTGTGTGTGTGTGTGTGTGTGTGTGTGTGTGTGTGTGTGTGTGTGTGTGTGCGTGTGAGAGAGAGAGAGAGAGAGAAAGAGAGAGAGAGAGAGAGAGAGAGAGAAGAGATAGGGAGAGATAAATATAAAAAAGAATGAGAGAGTGAGTAAAAAATTGTTGTAAAGAAATGGAATCATGTTATGTAAAGAAATCCTTCATTAAAATGAAACATTCCACATCGTTACGAAATGTCGTATTCATGATCCATGGAACAAGTATTAATCTACTCAAATTTAGTCTAATCATATTGCTGACAGGTCATGAAGAGTCATGAATTACCTAAATTTTCACCAATATCAGTAACCAAATATAAACTTGAAAATAAAAAACCACAGTTTTTGTAATAAACCGGGACTTCTATCAAGACCCTTTCGTCCCTGTTAACTAACCACGAAAGATGTCTGATGTACCTCCATTCAGAAGTAACAAAGTGTGCATGCATTTAAAGATGAAGCGCATGCTGTGAAGTTCTGTGACGGAAATACGAACCCAACACGTAATCGGATTGTTAACTAAATAAAATCAAATGTTACGTATCGGTTTTTCTTACCAGCTGCTAGGTGTTTGAATCTAAAATAAGGGTACAAATACTTGTGCCCGAGAGACAATCGAACTGCACACCTACTGTCCTTCTTTATCATCCACGAATATAGCTTAAGTATCAATTGCTTACTCACCAAGAGTAAGATGCGTGCGTGATTGACCAGAAACAACGACACCTATTGCGATTGTTGGCAACACATGAACAGACATTAAAAATGTAGGTTAATTTTCACCAGCAGGCCGATGTGCGTGTGATAGGGCTTGAAATGAAATTATGAGTATTTTTGTACTGGATCAGCATTCGGACCCACATACTTACCTTTGGAGGAGATGTAGAGAAGATTGCAGTATTGGGAAAAGGAACGAAATGATTGAATTATAATGTTCTGAGAGATTCAGATCCTCGAAAGAGGAGATACGAAATCGAATCACAGTCCAGCACCAAATTTTTCAGCGTCTCTAGTTCAATCAAGTACAAGTAAAATAAGAGCCCTGTTCTTTTAATTGGCTGTCGGTTCATCAAATAAAATAAAATTTTCTAATGTAAGTAAGTTTACTGGCGACAGTATTTCTGTTTACCATGACCTCTGCCGATGTCATTCCCAACGTAAACCGGCTCTGCCCAGTTGGTAGTGAAGGAAAGTGATGTTTAATGCGGATTATGGATTATAACGTCTTTCTCTTGAGGTTACCAAAGGTAAAGTAAATCTGTTTCTGCCTCTTACAAGTAAATGCCTGAACCCACGTATTGCAACTGTTCAAATGGTTCAAATGGCTCTGAGCACTATGAGACTTAACAGCTATGGTCATCAGTCCCCTAGAACTTAGAACTACTTAAACCTAACTAACCTAAGGACATCACACAACACCCAGTCATCACGAGGCAGAGAAAATCCCTGACCCCGCCGGGAATCGAACCCGGGAACCCGGGCGCGGGAAGCGAGAACGCTACCGCACGACCACGAGCTGCGGACATTACAACTGTGATAGTTCATTCCACCATACCATTGTGGCCACATTTCCCAGCCCCAGGAGTGTGCTGTAACGGATGATGTGCTTAGTTTACAAAATTAGTCATGGTGGAAAAAATGCGAGTCTATTACATGGTTAAGTAGAAGCAAGCTTCTGACGCGGAGATTATGCTATTCTCACGTCAGCAGGATGTAAAGACTCTTGTAGGCATCATAGCCTCGATGTGAAGCCAATTTCAAAATTTCACTAATTCAGCAAATGTTCAGCAATAGTTCGAGAAAATCCACTGTGAAGTGTGAAGTTAGCGAATAATTCGATTATTACCGTCATTATTACTATCATTTTCTTCATACTGCTACTGAAATACATGTGCATGATCATTTAAGGTCTTTTGGTCATTAAAGAAGTAGTTGCCCAAGAACAGGTTCTTTTCCTGTCTACAGAATCCTTTTCATGTTAATATCAAACATCAGCTATTACTCGTAGATTACATTAAAACTAAAGTAATTGATGAAGACGTTACTTGATAACAAAAACGCGCTGCCTTTGTTAATGTGCTTGCAACTAAAAATGGCTGTCGAATACTGCCAAACCAAAAGCCAAGGGATCTTACTGCCTTGCGATACACGTCGCTGTCATTTCTCCCATATGATTTGGTCGACGTGACCTGTTTCAAGATGTGTATGATAAAGAATGTTTTAGAAAATCAATTGTTTCCCTTTGAAATAGACAGAAAAATTTTCATTCTAAGCTATCAGAGTTCAAAATTATCGCAATATTAGTTCAAATTTAATATTCGCTACTATAATGTAGAAAAGTATTTCACAGTTGCAAAACCCACATCCGACTCATTGACCTTACACTTACTTTCTGACCATAAATTCTAGCTGAGAGTCGAATGAATGCACTGGGTAGCCGAGGCAGCTAGTTCATGGCGATTTGGTCAACCAAATAAATGAATGTACTAAACATGCTGCAAACCACTACAGGCAGCCTGTGTGTCAGAATTGTCATCCAGTGTGACGCAACGGCGTTATGGTATGAAAATGAGTTCCAGTGAAGAGAAATTGGTGGTCTGTTGGATTAATAGTAGGTACATATACTTATGGTCTGGATTTGATTCCAAGTTCTGCTGATGATTTTTGATAGGGATAGACAGATTCTATTCTCTTCTGGCTACGCCAAGTGAAGAACATGATATTTCTTCTCTACCAAGTAGACGTTAGGTTGAACCACAATAAAGTCAGGAGTGGCGACATGTAGAAACTCTATCGCCAGTAACCTCTCTAATACTAGTTATTTATTTCTAGTGACGAAACAAACGCTATGTAGGGTAACATGTCACTTATTCCATTTTATTTGATCTTCTGTATGTCGATAAAATTGGTTCTCAACTGGGAATGCAACTCAGACCGCCCTTAACGCGGAATTTGTTCCCTTCGTGACAATGCAGCTCGACCACAAATTGTTGTTTGTTCAAAACTGCAGATTCATCAACATCTCCACATATTGCGCGGGAATGGGTTCGAATCCTGGCCCGGCACTAAAGTTTTCGTTATGTATTATCAAGCTCTAGCATGAGAACACCTATCTGCTGGTGGATCATAATTTCGATTTTTAAATGTTTTTTCATTCGTTGTCAACATTAACGTTATCTGACGTTTTTGACTTCCAGTGAGACACAGAACTATTTGCGAGATCACTGTAAGTTCAAGGATGTTATTCCGAGCTGCTGATGGAGAAAAATTCGGTAGCTGACGTCTCTTTGTGTGTAGTCAACAACGATATGTGTGGAGTTCGATTCCCAGTCAGCGCTGAACTCTTGTTCATATTATTTCTATTTCGAACATGCTCAGATGTCACTGCTGGTGTAACAAACCCATATTTAACGTTCGTTTTCTCTAAAATATAACAGCGATAGGTGCCGGGTTGGAGTCCTGGGAAGGAAAAAATTAATGTTTCGTCTCGTCATTTCAGTTAAAACATCTAGCTACTGCCAAGAAAATCCGATATGTCACAGTTGATTGTGCTTCGATAGCAATCCAATTAGGTTCTGGGTACGAATCCCTGTCCAACACAAAGCTTTACTTCACGGTATTTCAAGTAAGTTACTTTTGAAGAAGGAATATTAAACATCTCTCGTAGTTAGCTAACAGGGACAATAGATGCTGGGTAGGAATTCTTGCCCGTTAAAAATGTTTACATTATGTAATTTAACGTTCATATTTTTTTAACTGATACTGAAATCGGGGTGTATCACTCTCTGTATGCCTAATCAGGAATGACTGTTAGTTTCCGCCGTTCACGAAAGCTTTTCTTACCCTGCATGACCTGGGTTTGAATCCATATGCAGAACGAGACGGTTCTTCATGTCATTTGAAGTTCATACATATTTTCAACCAGCTGCTCTTGAATAACTTAAACTTTTAATGTCTTTTGTGTTAAATAATAAGTACGGTATGTTACTTTGAAGAGGAAATCAGGAATACGATGAACTTACTACGTGCATTACCTATCTGACGTAATAATGAGAGTGGTAACATTTCAGGTATGTCATTTATTGTAATAAATGTGAGCTTAGAAGCCTTAAGGACAACCTCATATGTGATAAGGCGTCCCCTGATATTTGTAGTATCGTGGTGTTACTTTACATCTTGAGTTACTGCGATACAGAGCAGTGTTTTCTAGTGGTGACTTGTTGGAACCTTTTCAATAGTCAAACGACTGAACGGAGGAGCGATTAGAGGACCTGCTAGACAGCTGCGTTATGCGGGTTGTATGCGAATAACGCGAAATGCAATTCAGGTCGAAAAATGGTTCAAATGGCTTTGAGCACTATGGGACTCAACTTCTGAGGTCATTAGTCCCCTAGAAGTTAGAACTAGTTAAACCTAACTAACCTAAGGACGTCACACACATCCATGCCCGAGGCAGGATTTGAACCTGCGACCGTAGCGGTATCGCGGTTCCAGACTGCAGCGCCTAGAACCGCACGGCCACTTCGGCCGGCTAATGCAGGTCGTTCGGATACTTTTGAGCATGACTGTACGTCGTGCAATAAAGTGCCAGCTGTCTCACAAGAGCGATGTGTTCCAAATCCATGCCGGTTCGATGTCAATATTTCGGGGTATATCATAACGTTGGAACAAAGCGATGTTCACATGTCCTGCTACATGTCGATGTCAATCAAATGGATCTGTAACTCAGCGGATTTCGCTTATTTTCTTTCGTATGTACTGCGGTAGTCTGTTCAGTTTTACATTCTTCTCTCCCACCATAAATACTTGACTACTCTTCATGACGTCGTAGGAAAATTAATTAAGCCGCTGCAACGTCGATGCTCAAGATGTACTCGTACATTGTTAGTCCAATCAAGAAAGACATTGCCTGTAGAAATATAATCGTTCTGTTACGGCTGTGATGGTGTCATGACAACATAGTGGACAATGTCTCATGCCACCGTGATAGGTTTGTTTCTTCCTGGAATGACAGACAGTTATCTTGCAAGATTCACTATTCGCGGTATACCAATCAAAGATCCTGAAATGATTCCAATTTGATGTGTCATCGACTTATCGAATGTATTTTTACAGGCAGGGGAGATTACTTTCACTGCGCCAGACACTTGTTGTCATATGTATTCGTTGCCAACCGCAGCGCCCTATTCTGCCTGTTTACACATCTCTATATTTGAATACGCATGCCTATACCAGTTCCTTTGGCGCTTCGGTATACAACTAATCTCGGTGTCTACATTGCCAGTTACCTGTATCAGCCATCAAAAGGGCAACGAGGAGGCTATGAACGCTGTAGATGGTCGCTTACACCATGAAAATGTTGACGCACTGTATAGACTAAGAGACAGTCAGTAGCTCTCAGTTCTAAACTGGTGCCAGAGTGACATTTTACTTCCTTTGTGACGGAGCTACAAACAGCTATATCGAATGCAGAAGTCCGCAGCTCGTGGTCGTGTGGTAGCGTTCTCGATTCCCGGCGGGGTCAGCGATTTTCTCTGCCTCGTGATGACTGGGTGTTGTGTGATGTCCTTACGTTAGTTAGGTTTAAGTAGTTCTAAGTTCTAGGGGACTGATGACCATAGATGTTAAGTCCCATAGTGCTCAGAGCCATTTTTCGTATTCAGAAAGACATCTTTAGAAATTTTGTCATCATAAGACGTCTCGCTGTTTTCAGTAGCCAGTAGATCTAGAGGTAAGAAGTAAAATACTACTGAGCTTGTACTGAAAATACACAAATCTGTTAATAAAGTCGTATCAGTGAATTCTTGGTTGATTGTGTTTCATTCTGCAACTTCTCTCAGAGCCATATTGTCACATTTATCCTGTAGTCCGGTAAAGCTATTTGAGTATGACAAAAGACTTCATGTTTAATTAAGATAGCCATCATTGTATGGTATTGTGATGAGACACCAGTTGTATTAGTACAGTGCATGTTAATAGCGTTTCCAGTTAGGTTATTGAACGAAATAGGCACAAATATCAGAAAAATTGTTAACAACATATTCCACCTCGTTGTCGAAAAGCGTCTGATGATGCGCAGGTAGTTTTTCGGTCCCAAGCATGTAGCGACTTGCTGATTCTGAATTAAGCCATGTTTTAAGCTCAATCGCCAAAACAAAACAAACAAAAGACAACAAGAACTAATTTTCTTTGTGGTCGTTTAGGTGTGGGGGGGGGGGGGGGGGAAGGTAAACACATGCAAGTGGAATATTAGAAGACGTGCGTCAGGTGTGTTTGTTAACCAAGCATCTCGGTGCTATCTTCCAGGTCGCATTTGTTCGTCTGCGATTGCAAAGCAACTCATTTGTTGGCAAGAAATGTCATCTGCGAAGGACACATCCCTGTGAAAGAATTCATGACACAAGACACATTCTGTGTGCCACCACGTGTATATCATTAACAATATACAGGGTGATTATAATTAAAGTTAAATTTCTAACCGCTGTAGAAATAACACCATGAGTCAGAATAACTTCAAATTGCAACGGAATATTATCGGGGAAGGGGGAAAACGTATGGCAGACGAAAAATAAATAGTTACAAAATGTAGCAATAGATGGCACTGTAAGCGTCATAATTTAATAGTGGTCGACTACAAATGACAAATGAATCATACAACAATGCCAAAGGTGTACGTTTGGCGTTAAAGAAACTATACTACTCAGTATGCATGGGTGTACAGGTGTGATACTGTTAATTACGTAAGCCCAACCACCACGGCAAGGATATATCACGTCAAATGGGAAAAATCGGTTTTTAATTGTCCTGCGGCCAAAAACCGCATAACAAGGATCAATCACATCGGTTTTTAATTGTCCTCAGGCCAAAAACCGCACAAAAGCATCAATTATATCGCTTTTTAATTGTCCTGAGGCAAAAACCGCATGAAAAGCATCAGTCTAAATGAAATCGGATTATTAATTTCCGTGTGATTGGCTTAAAACATGTTCAATATGCCATTCACCGTTTTCTGCAACAAGTTGAAATCAAGAAACAGCATGTTCCACAACTGTTCGAAGTGTTTCCGGGATCACTTTCAGAATGTGTGGCGCAATGCGAGCCTTCAATGCAGCTAAGTTTGCAATCGAACACTGAACACAACATCTTTCAGATAGCCCCACAGCCAGAAGTCACACGGATTAAGATCAAGTGATTGGGACGACCAGGCTGTAGGGAAATGGCCGCTGATAATTCTAGCATTTCGAAATGGAGCCTCAGCAGCTGCTTAGCGGGATTTGCAATGTATGGAGGTTCGCTGTCTTACATAAAAATGATCCCATCCACACATCCACGCTGTTGGAGAGCTGGAATGACGTGGTTGCGCAGAAAACACCCATAGCGCTTACTATTACAGGTAAACAGGTAACAGGACTGGAAGTACCTGTCTCTTCGAAAAAATATGGCCCTATGATAAATGATGCCGCAAACCCGCACCACACAGTGACCTTTTCTGGATGAAGTGGTACTGGTTGATTTGCGTGTGGATTTTCCGTTGCCCATATTCGACAATTCTGTGTATTGACATATCCTGTAAGATGGACGTGGGTTTCGTGTGTCCATAAAATCTTCCACGGCCAATCATTGCCCACTTCCATGCGAGCAAGAAATTCTAAAGCAAACATCTCTCTTGGTGGCAGGTCAACAGGAAGCAAATCGTGCATATGGGTAATTTTGAATGGATAGCAAAGAAGGATGTTTCGTAGGGTTTTGTGCACCGTGTTGACGGGTATGTCCAATGCTCGGCCAGTTCTCCGTGAACTACACGTTTGTACACCACCACCGGTCTCCTTCTGCACTGCTGTGGCCATTACTTCCACTGACGTCGAATAAATCCGTTCCCTCCCTCTACGAGGTTGCACACCAAAAGAACCCACCTTTTCGAATTTCCAAATGATTTCCTGCAGATCCACGGCAGTCATAGGACCAACGCCTTTTTTCAAACCCTTCAGTGTCCGGAACTTCTGCAGAACGATGAGTGCACATTCATCATTCTTTTAATACAGCTTTACAAGCAGGGCGTGATCCTGTATTGAGACAGTCATGGCGAACGTCGCAGACGCGAAAGGACGAAAAGCCCTGTACCCAGCGTGTTTGTACCAACTTCAGTGGGTCGTGCGCATGACAGGTGTTTTCTTTTACGTATTCTGACACATACATCGCCATGTATTGATCAATTTCCACACTATTTTTAAAAAATTTTTTCTTCTACCATGCGTTTTACCCCTTTTCCGATAATATTCCGTCGCAATTTGACGTCAGTCTGACCAGTGGTGTTATTTATACAGCGGTTTGAAAGTTTAATTTTGTGGGCGTATACAGGCCATCGTTTGAGATAATGTTTGTAATGGCTTACCGACTATTTTCTCTTTATGAAGTTACCATACGGTACTTCAAATCGCTATCATGCCGCATTGATTCAGGTTTACTGTGACCTCCTTAAATCTATTAGGGAAAATGTCAGTATCAATCCTATGAAAGGGCGCAGAAGACTTCCTTCCCAGTCCGTCCCAGTTCGAGATTCTGCTTCGTGTCTAATGTCATATTCGACGAGACATGGTGCCGTAATCCTCTTTCCTTTCTTTTAACCGCAGTGTGACTACTGAAGGCAAGTGTTGCACGAAAGTTAACTTGTCGTCACGCTTGCCGGTTATCGGTTACGGTGTCATTGACCATTGTAGTAAATCGCAACAACATCCTTCATCAACGCCTGTTTGTCTTCCTGAATATGGTGATTAATTTATTTCAAAACGATCGTACTTGAAACGATATAACTTGATTTTTCGTGATAGTACTCATTCGATACAGGACTCGGGGTACAGTTTGATGACTCAGATCCTGCTAAAGGAACTTATTCACTCAATGGGTGTATGGACGAGGCTTGATGTCCAGTCCCTACGTCCACCCCCCCCCCCCCCCCCTGAAGCGGCGTCCAAGGAAAGAGAAAGACATTACTAGATATCTCCTGTGACCTCAAGAGATTCTAGTAGTATGCCTCTGTGAAGATTTTAGATTTTTTCCTTACGAGCATATTCTGTTGGCACGACACCATAGCCTTCCTGAAAAACAGTCAGCATCACCTTGCCCGGCAATTGTAGACTATTCTCCTTTTTCGGCTGTGTTGAATTCACGTAGCTACACTACTTGCTTTGTTCCTTTATTTTTGCTAGTTATCAGGAGGTCCAATACTAGGCACCGTATGGAGCCTCTTTACCAAATAAAGCTCAGGACTGGAAAGAAGTGCAATGTGCACTCGGTATGTCTGCCTTAGGTCCTCATCATGTGAGCACCACTGATGTGTATCCCTTGGGTTCTGAGACAATCCTCAATTCTTACATGTGGCTCTAAGAAGTGATGAAACAGATAGCCTTACTTGTAGTGTAGTCGGAGGGGGATGGCAAGCTGAGCTTACTGTTTGTAATATCACACCCAGAGTTTATTGGAGTCCTTTGGTTTGGAGCTGAGTGGAGGAGCTCAACCAGAGGTCTGTCAATTTTGTGACAGTCTTGACTGCAGACTTCTGGACCTTTGTTATGAGATGGAGAATTGTAGGTTTCCCGTGGTGTACTACACTACATAGAGGAGGAAGCTATCGAGGTAGCAGAGTACTTATGGAATGCACATGGGTTTTTTTTTTGGGCTAAGCAATCAATTGAGGTCTTCTGATGAACGTTCTCTAGTCAATACACATAAAGCGAAATCAGATGATAGACAAAATAAAGACACACGTAATGTCAAAATTTTAACAGCATTTGTAACAAAGTCCCTGAATTTACCTCCCAGGAGGAAAGCTGTCACGCTACAATTATACCCGAAACCGAGAGCTGAATGAAATTCGAAATAGAAGGCTCAAAAATATATAACGAGGCATGGAACATATATGAAAAAGACAGTTTAGATGCCATAAGATGGGGAGTGTTCAGTGCAATCGACAAGAATATTGTGTCTATTAATTTTGAAATTGAGCCTGGCTGTGAATTTATGTGGACAAACCAGCACAGGTGAACCTAAGATAATCCTCGGATGTTTCTACCAGTCACTCGATTCCGCTGTATCAATTATATAATCACTCAAAGAATGTTTAAGCTCAGTAGAGTGGAAGTATCCCAATCATGCAATATTAGTTGGAGAAGATTTAAAGCTGTTGAGTATAGACTATGTACAGGCTTGGGTTGGATGACCTCTACAGGGGCGAGGTTGTGATGAGGTGGCAGGTGCTGTCGACTGATGGTTGTTCATGAAAACATGATTATTAATCAGACATTTTATTAGTGAACAAACTATAACAACCGTGGCGATGCTCTGAGGTGGCAACAATCTCCAGGATGTGTGCTGAAGATGGTGAGAGTGAAGGCACTGATACAAGCAGATGGCCCACAGGCTGCTGTGATACCACCGATTCAGCAGGCAAAGCTTTGCAGCTCAGGGAGGGCGTACTGGAAAGAGCGGTATCCATCTGTGCATCCTGTAAAAGAAGACATCTCTCAGCAGTTGTGCCCGAACTTTCAAAAGGAAATTGACAGCGACAGTGTGCCCTAACAGGCGAAGGTGAATGGGCGGTAGTACTGATCTGATCTGAAGCAACTGTCCTCCAAAGTTGGAGGTTGGCGGTGACTGAAAGGGCCCCGAGGTTATCCACCGGCTGGGAGATGCCAAGTCCTCAGAGCCAGCAGTTAGTGGGGCCCAACTCCCGTGGTGGCAACTTATACAACCACGTCGACTCACAGACCGGCGTCGACCTCCCTTCATAGCTTGGGGCTGCCAGGCTGCACATATATCTAGAAATGAGAGGTATTTATGGCATGATGTGTACTTGTTTTGGCAAGACATCTATTCTTTTCACATAACCCATAACAGTACCCATGGTACAGACGTGAAGTAATTGGCCCACTGCATCGCAGTAGTTACGTCTTTCTCCTGTTGTTACTACGATGCTGGTCCCTCACCTAACCCGCGTTATGGTAACTGTCCGAACTCGTAGCATCAGTTCTTGTTGTATCAGCAGGCAGTCCCTGACATAACTAAGTTTGGCAGCTGTTGTCAGGACCTCTCCCATGACCTCTTCCAAAAGCTGTGGCAACGTCGTGATTTTATTCAGGAGAGGCAAAAAATAGTGGTGTTGGTACACACCTCCCATCGTCAACACACAATCCTATTCAATTAATCTCGCTATGACCAGCACTTTCTGTCATCTATCCAGTGGTTTCTCTCCTCGTTGTTTTGGTACATCATTCGGAACTTTTTCTCTACAATAAAAGTTTTTCCTATGTTTTCCCAGAAAACATGCATAAAACTATCCTCACAAATAAAACACAGACGGTACTACCACACATAATAAGTAACAGGTAGTTCCACATATTCCCCTAACTTTAACAATTATCATAGATTGACTTCTTCCTGCAACGCTATGTTTCCTTGCGGCTTGCAGTACTACATAACGCGAATTGAACCTTAACGATTTTGCCTGCAGTGTAATTGGTGTGTCATTCATGGAAAACGAACTTTGCAGCTGTTTATCCCTGGCGACTGTTTCTTCTAGCTGGAACAATGTTCCACCTAGTTCCACCATGCATCGTTGAGGATCAATTTTGAATGACTCTACTTTTTACCTAAAAAAAGTATTATAAGGGGCAGTGAAATTAGAACGGGACGGACGGAAGAAGTAAGCAAACTTTATTATTTAAAAAAATAATCGCCATAACTGTTAATACATTTATTCCTCTGTGAGACAAGACAGTCAAAGCCAGCATGGAAAAATGTTGCCACGTTCCTTTCGAATAGGCTGCAGAAGTGTAGATGGGACTACAGTACTATGTTGCGTTCAACTAGTTATCTTTGACGCTGGCTAATAACGCGACAATTCTAATCTTCTGAAGAAGGAAACTAGGTGCTTGAACCTGCAAAGGAATAATCTTTTTCGAAATGGTTGCCGATTTTTTCAAAAATAAATAAATAGAAAATCAACCATATCGATAGCTTCATGTGCATCCTCCGCCGTGTCTACAGCAATATTACTGTCTGTAGTTCCATTCTGTAAGACACAAATATCATCAGCATATGCATGCACTTCCCTGTACATCTGACCACTAAACAATGACCCAACAGGGTAGATACTACGGCACATAAATCAATATTAGCCATGTTGCTACTCACATACTCACACACTTCGTCTATCACTGCAGATGACTCAGACTCTGCATTTTCACAAGGTCTTGGAACCGATAATTCCACATTACTTCCCTTAACTTCTACAGCCACTTAAGTACTATCGTTCAGATCTCTCCAAAAGCCAATCGCTAGAGAAATATAATGGTGCTCGTTTTCAGCCAACCACTGGTCAAATTCCTTATTCCTCTTCTCCCCATGATCTGGAGTAACTTTACTGTGAAAAGTTATGTTCTTTTCTCTAACCTTATTTTTTGTGCTATATCTGCTTTGTCTCCATATATAGCCGTTATTTCCTTAGACATATTTGTACTGTCTGTTCTATCAATGACACCATCAAAAATAAAGGAAACAAAACCAAATAACATTTAAATGTAACACTATTATAACACTCCTTTCTCCAACTCAACTTCACCTCCTGGATCAGTACACGAAGATCACACCTTATACACTTCTAGACAATGAGCTACACTCATTTCTCATTGTAAGACATATTCTCCGTATTAACCAGGAAAAAACTGACATTCATATTTACCCATCCTCAGAACACTGTCTCAGTTTATTTGACACACTTCACAAATGGAATGTCAGTATGTTGACGGACAGTTGTTCATGGGAACATCATTATTAATCAGATATTTAATTGGCGAACAATGTACAAAAATCATGGCGACGTTCTGAGATGGCAACTCCCTCCAGAGCGTGTGCTGAAGACAGTGAGTGTGAAGGTGCTGATGCAAACAGGCAGTCTGAAATCTGCTGAGACGCACGCAGCTAAGTGGGAGTGCTGATGTGATATGCGTGTGAACGCTCGAGCGCAATCTGTACGCAGCTTTGCAGCTCAGCGCATGTTGCAAGGGACGTGTGGAATCCCGCCATGGACCACACAGAGAGAAAGACAGCTCTCAGCAGTAGTGCCGGTCACTGCAAGTGGAAATGATCAGTGACGATGTGTCCCCCAGCGTAGGTGGTTGGCAGAGACTGGATGTAGGATCGAGGTGACCATCTGTTAGAAGATGCTAAGTCCACAGCATCACACCCAGCCAGCAACAGGTCTGCAGTTAGTGGAAGCCAAGTCTCGTAGTGGCAGCTTGTAGAACCATGTCGACTCACAGACCTGTGTGGACCTCCCCTCGTAGCTTGCAGCTGCCAGATTGCATATATTATCTAAAAATGAGAGGGTGGATACTTGGTTTCTCAAGGCATCCACTTTTGTCACATAGCCGCAACAGAGCCTATGGCGTGGGCGTGAAGTAATCGAGCTACCGCTCTGCAGTTGTTCCACGGTTATTACTACAATGGTGGTCCATCACCTGGCCTGTGATGTGGTAACTGCCCGGTGTCGTAGCGGCAGTTCTTGTTCAAATTGTTGAAATGGCTCTGAGCAGTATGCGACTTAACTTCTGGGGTCATCAGTCCAGTTCTTGTTGTATCAGCAGATATTCTCTGAAGTAACTATGTTTGGCCAAATGTGGTATGACCTACCCCCATGGCTTCTTCAAAAAACCATGGCAACGTCGTTATTTTATTCATTAACGCAAAAAATAGTGGTGGCGCTAAAACTGGTCGTGTATGAATTCATTACAGTTGCTATAGACAGAAAGTATTGTAAAAGTATTATGTGCGGATTCATAGCAGGAGGTGCTGACAGACAGTCTTGCGAAATACTTTTGAAAACGTTTTCCGAAAATTGTGTTGAGCAACAATCACACACAATGGACATATTTTAGGCCTACAAGCAGCCATGACTTTATCGACGGCGTCAGTATACAGACAGGGATTAGTGACCAAGATGTCATCATAGTGACTATGATTACTAAAGTTAATAAAACAATAAAGAAGGTTACGAGATTATTTGTGCTAGAAAGACCAGATAAGTAGTTGTTAGTATCCCTCTTAGACAATGAAATGACGTTATTTTGTAACAGAATAATGGACATAGAGGAATTGTGGGTAAAGTTTAAACGGATTGTGTGCCGAGTAAGTGGATTAAGGACGGAAAAGACCCACCGTGGTTTAACGACCAAATTCGGAAAATACTGAGGAAGCTAAACCTGTTGCACTCTTGATTAAAAAGAGAACGCGTAAATGACTACAGTCTGAAGTTAGTAAAGATTTGCGCATCTGTGAAAAGGTCGATGAGCGAAGCATACAACAACCACCATCACCATCTATCCGGGAACCCGAGAAAATACTCGTTCTAAGTAAAATCGCTAAAAGGTTTCTGTCCAGTCACTCGCTGAGCAGTCTGGTTGGCAGTACAAGATAGTAAAAGGAGACAATCGTATAATCATACCGTCGTTTGACAATCGCACAAACTGCCTCATGGAGGGCATAGAACTAAGCATCGCCGGCTGGAGTGGCCGAGCGGTTCTAGGCGCTACAGTCTGGAACCGCTCGACCGCTACGGTTGCAGGTTCGGATCCTGTCTCGGGCATGGATGTGTGTGATGTCCTTAGGTTAGTTAGGTTTAAGTAGTTCTAAATTCTAGGGGACTGATGACCTTAGAAGTTTCTAAGTTCTAGGGGACTGATGACCTTAGAAGTTAAGTCCCATAGTGCTCAGAGCCATTTGAACAATTAGTACTAAGCATCCGTGGCGTAGACAAACAACTGAAAGAGTTGTAAACAAATCAGACGCTGGGTCTGGATAGAATCCCATTTTGGTTTCACAAAGGATACTCTATGGCATTGGTCCATTATACAACTTGCATTTATCGCGAATCTTTCATCCAGTGCAAAGTCCCAAGCGACTGCAAAAGAGCGCAGGTGACTCCTGAACATACGAAGGGTAGAAGACAAAATCCTAACAGAATTCTTGAATATATTCTCTGTTCGAATGTAATTCATTTCTCTGAGGCAGAAGAGCTTCTGTCCATGAATCAGCACAAATGTCATCACTGTTGCTGATTGTAGGGTGCTCGACCTCAAAGCTGGGGACCTGGGTCCCAGGAGAGGAAGACCTCAATGTGTGGGTCAATCTATAGGGAAACAGAGAGTCTGAACACCACATAAAAAAGAGGTTGGTTCGCAACCTGACATTTATAATGGTTGGGCTTCTTTGCTATTGGTAGCAGATTTTGGAAACTGTTTATGTATTTTGGCCTTTATCATTTATGCATTCCGTGTCTTGCGTCTGTAGCTTTGTTGCACCTCTTGTGTTATTAGTTTATTTGTTTTTTACCACAGTAAATAAATTTAATTCTACAATTTTATCTAATTTATCGTCATAATTTGCAAAGATTTTAGTATAACATCCCTTAAGAGTAGTTTTATATTTATCATCTGAAAGTAATAAAATTATTTAAATGCTACAATTCATTTTCATTTTTATTTATATAAAAAATTTAAAGAATCAAAATTTTTTGAAAAATTAAAGTTTTCAGTTTTTATCATCTCTAGTTGCCTGAAAATATTTCAAAAAGAAATGAAAACATGAAGTTAAAAGTTCTTTAAGTTTATCTAATTTTTCATTCATTTGTTTAATTAAAAACTTTCAGCAAGCATTCTGTGTTGGGATTCATATGTTAAATCCTTTTTACCATACATAATAAAATCCTCAAAACAACTTGCTACTACTGCCAAATTCTTGTAGTTTGAGAAGATCCAATGCATCCCGACCCGTTGCAAGCTCAATTTTGGCTCCATGATGTCTCTTGGACAGTCTATTCCTTTTCCCCTGGCAAAAAGTAACTGCACTATGCACATGTCACATATTTGTAGCTTCACAGATTTTCCTCCAATATTCACTATTTTTGATCCAAACTCAACACCGATTGTGACTACTTTCATCCTTAAATTTACATTATATGAACTGGTGCAATAAACACGACTTTCCTGACCCAACACTGTCGATAACTGAAAATTTAAACAGGAAATCGTATGACTCTAACATCATTCAACACATATTTATTACGTCTTTGCCGCAAAATTTACTCCGACGCATTTATTTCTCCAGAACTGCGTTTGATTTCTCCTCCAACAACACTCCACATACGTCAGATGCTACACTTCCCTTTTCAGTGACATGAGGACAGGGATCACCATCACACTTCCTCCCTCTTCAAAAGACGGCTGCTTCAGCAGGCTCACAATACTCGAAAACACATATACGAAAATACAATGCCTAATTAATCTACACAAACCCAATGATACATAACAAGGAAAAAAAAAGACCACAAATTCTCTACACTTTCTGGATCGCAAAGCAAACTGTACTTCATGGTGTACTCTGTCTTCCTGGTTTTCTCTGTTCTTAGCACCTCTCTTCACTCTCTTTTTCTTCTTCTTTCCTTCCTGTGACACGCCTGGAATCACATGCGCGTAACCCTTAAATGGCCGTAACCGCCCAATGAAACTCCTTTCCGCTTTACTCCGTCTTCCTGCCTTTCCACAGCCTTTGTATTCACCTTTTGTACCCGTTTCCAAACATCCCGAATCGTCCTTGCGAATTGACATACAGATTCACCAGTCCTTCCTTTCTGTAGCTTCACTAAATCAAACGGTGACGGCGTTTTTCGCCCGTACACTACCTCATATGGAGACAAACCGGTATTTGTATGGACTTCTGCATCGTACGCGCATACAATATGCTTCAAATACTCGTCCCACTCATGGTGATGAGAATCCAAATAAAAACTCAGCGTCTTCCGGATTGTTCTGTGTATCCGTTCTGTCCTTCCGTTCACCTGTGAATGCAACGTGCTCGTCCTCAACTTCTTTACGTTAAACTATTTACACAGTTCCTTCATTAAATCCGACATGAAGTTGGTCCCTTCGTCAGTAATTATTGTCTACGGTACACCAAACTTGTTTACTAACGCTTGTGCGACCATCGTTATTGTCAGGACGAATCTGTTGCCCGATGGTATTCGCCTGAAAGGTCCTAAGACATCGATCCCCAGCAAAGAAAATGGACATGTGGCATTCCGGTACTCGTTGTAGCTGTATTTGTTTCCGGCTCAAATCTGCTCTCTGCGCACAAGGTACACAATTCTTGACGTACTGATCTACATCTACTTTCCTACCTCTTCACCAATACCTCTCCGCCACTCTCCTATTCGTCGCTCTACACCCTCCATGACCAGATACCACGTGATCATTTGCTTCCTTTAAAACCTCGTCCCTCAACTTTGCTGGTACTACTACCCTTAGCCCTAACTTCGTTTCCCTGCACAGAAGACCGTCGTACATATTAAACTGAGGCTGTGTCCGATACAATTTACAATCGTTTTCAGCGTCTTGTAATTCTTACCATACCGCTAGGTCATAACCTATGACTTCTACTTTTGCCACTTTCCTACTTAGTGCATCCGTATTACCGTGCTTCTTCCCAGGCTTGTGCACCACCTCGTAGTCGAATTCACTAAGCCTCACAGCCCATCTATCGAGTCTAGTGGATGGATCCTTCAACCCCAACAACCACTTCAATGCAGTATGATCTGTCACTACCCGAAATCTTCTCCCACATAAATAACATCTAAAATGTGTGATTCCATAGATTACGCTAAGCATCTCCCTTTCTGTTGTTGAGTAATTCCTCTCTGCAGCATTCAACTGCCTAGACGCATATGCTACAGGATGTTCTTTCCCATCAGTTTCCTGGCTAAGAACACACCCTAATGCTTGATTGGATCCATCGGATGCTAATATAAACTCCTTTCAAAAATCTGGAAACACAAGAACCAGACTTGATGTTAACACTTCCTTCAGTTTGTCAAACGCTTTCTGACACTCTTCTGTCCACTCAAATTTCACACCCTTCCGTAACAATCGTATCAACGCCTGTGCTAAAACTGCAAAATCCTACACGAACTTTCGATAGAAATTGCAAATTCCGATGAATGACTGCACTTCCTTAACTGTTTTCGGTTCCCGAAACTGCCTTACAGCCTGTACCAACCTCGGATCTGTTCACACTCCGTCCTTACTGACAATACGACCCAAATATTTTACTTCTTCTAATGCAAAATGACACTTCTCCAGGCTCAACGTCAAACGAGCTGCTCTTAACATCATAAGGACTTCCCTTAAACGCTGTTTATGTTGCTCCATACTGCTTGAAAACACTATAATGTCATAGAAATAGACCAGACAGTGCCGTGGTTTCAAACCCCTCAAGACACTGTCTAGCAACTTCTGAAACGTTGCCGGAGCGTTTTTCAAACCGAATGGCATTCTAATGTACTGGTAATGGCCTCCGGGTGTAGAGAAAGCAATTTTTGGACGATCCTCTGGGGCCACCTCTAACTGATGATAACCACTTGTCAAATCCATTGTAGAAAAGTACTGCCACTGTTGTAAGTGATGCAAAGTCTCCGATATATTTGGCATGGGGTATGCGTCCGTTACTGTCTTATTATTGAGGTATCGGTAGTCACAACAGAACCTGTATTTCTTAGTTCCATCCATAGATTCTTTAGGCACAACGACAATGCCCGCTCCTCAGCAACTATTACTATGCTCTATAATACCATCCGCAAGCTGCTGATCAATGAAATCCTCCACAATCGGCTGCAAATACCGCGGTATTCTGTATGGTTTGCGGTAAACAGTTGCTTCATTCCCTGTTCGTATCCTATGTTGAACTAATGGAGTTGCTGGTAACGGCCCTTGTGGAAAAAACAAATCCTTAAACTCCCACAATAATTCTTCCATATGCTCTCTTTCTCCTCCTTTCAAATGCTTAATTTTGTCACCCAAAGCAGTTCTATCGGCAGTTAGTGGTTGATCACTTCGCCTACCTCTCGAACACCAGTCTTCGTCATCTGGCACATCCAAATTTGCTACTAAAACTCCTTTCCTCAAATTCGCGTTTACAGCGCTAGAATTATCAACGTTCACGGGAACTACTCGGCCGTCGTTCCCTTCCTGTACACGTACAACACTACGTTTCACAAAACAACCCAATGATCCCAAAAGTTCGTTATCCTCCAATGGTTCAACAACAAATACCGTACCCACAGGTAGATTCGACTCCACACTTACCCAAAACGACTTCCCGGTGCCACTACACACCCATGCGAATTAAGACTTAATGCTAACGTACGCGGTTCAATTGGTTTGTTCATTACGTAGACGCCCCTCGCGACAGCTCTGCATTGACAACAGTTTCCGCTAGCTGAAATAACATTCCAGAAAGTTCCACATTTCTTTGTCCAAGGTCAATTTTGGCTTTATGTTGATGCAAGAAATCTACTCGTAGGATCATGTCATAGCCTTCGCTTACCCATGATACTACCTCCATGCATGCATTAAATCGGACTTTCTCTATTCGAAAGTCAACTGTCACTGGCCCCAAAGATGTGACCTCCTTATCCCCCACTCCACGCAACTTATAACGCGGTGGATCTAACTTCCTTCATCCCATTATATTCTTAGTAGCCACTGACACTTGCGCCCCTGTGTCCGACACAATCTTTAACTTTTTAGTTCCTATGGATCCTACCACTGAACATTCCACCTCTGAATACATAATCGTAGCATTGAAATTAAACGGGAGCTCCATTATGTGGTTCCTGGGGCCCCTCTGCCGTTTAACGAGTGTCCACCCCTCCTATCCCCACTTCTCCATCCTCCACCCTGCTGATTTACACCCCTTCCTCTATTCCTTGGTGACTGGGTACATTGCCTCTACACGTGTCCCATACGACCACACTTATAACATTTTATACCCACTGTAAACACTGTTTGCCTCTCGCGTACCCCTGTTGCCACGTCTATTTCCTCACATTGAATTGCCAGCTGAATGGCCGAATACAAATCTTTCGGAGTTCCTTCACGCACTTTCCGTGACATATGTACTGGTAACCCTCTCAAAAATACATCAAGTGCCCTTTGCTCGGCCGCCTGCAACAGAACACTATTCGCTTCATCGCTCTGACCCAACCTGTAAGTATACTCATTAATTTCCCTTATCCTGTCTGCAGATTTCTGCATCGTCTCTCCCTGCCTTTTTGTCATTGTACTTAACGTCTCTTTAATGTACCGAGCGCTATTCTGTTTCTTGTACCTTTGTAAAAGCCCCTCCTTCAACTGCTTAAACTGTCCTGTCTTCCTTAAGGCCTCAGAACACTTTACATATTGTCTTCGCTTCACCCGTTAATCTAATCTTGGCTACATGTAACAACTGTTCATCAGACCAACTATTCACCACAGCTGAAATTTCCAAGTGCTTCATAAATGAATGCACATCCTCAGATGACTTTCCAGAAAACGAAATAATCCAACTCGTGGCAGCTGGATCAGTCTCCTGAACCCTAGGCAACAACGACTGATCAGATGCGGTTTCCCGCTCACTTGTAGATGTTAATTAATTTCTCAACTGCGTATTGTCTACTGTCAGTTGTGCTACTTTTTCCAACAAAATCCGTACCGCTTCTGCTTCCGGCACACCTCGCACCCCTGACTCTGCCATTGTGTTGCTTTTGTTCCCAGTTAGTCCTGAAATAAAACATTTGAGTACGAGAATAACCCAACTTCTTACAGCTCCGTATCATCACACTCAGTATCATCGTCAACCAATACAAAAGTAATTGAATGTCACGAAAACAAAAATCTTACTGCCCCAAATACTCTAACACTTACTCTGACAACAACAAAAAAATAATAATATACCTACACAAAACATCTAAAATGTGGCTTGCCAGGAGCCATACTCGAAAAAAAACAACAAAAAAACAAAAAAAAACAAGAAAACGTCCAATACTCAAAAGAAAACTGGTCAGAACTCATTACATCTTGTGACTGTAATACAGACGGTGGGCTCGAACGTCGTAGTGTACAGACGACGTCAGCTATTCTGACACCAAATGTAGTGGTGTCAGACGCCAAATGTAGTGGAATGAGGTCGAAGGCACCGTATTAAAACTCGGTGAGAACTTTCCAAGTGATTTATTGTTTCCACCTACAGTGCCCTCGTTCCTCTTGGTCTGCATCACAGGGCCCGGCAATGCTGAGGAAGCACCCCAGTAGCCCATGCAATGCAATGTTGTGTTGTGCTGGCCTCGGACAGCAGTGCAATTGTGACGGCGTCAGGATGCGCCAACAGTTTGCTCAGCGGTCTGTGTCCCTACTGACCCAGCGCTGCTCGGTGTGAGCCGCAGGTGGCCAGCTGCTGCTTCTTCTCTCCGCCATGGCTGAGATCGCAGCGACGACAAGCGCCCGTGATCCGGTGTCCGAATCTGCGGCCCTCGACTTGGGATTCCTCCAGTGTGTGTTGAAAGCTAGGCCGACTGCCCACAGTAGCGTGCTATCGAGTAACCCGGCGCTGGGTGGCTGGCTACAGACCCCGTGTCGGCCTCAGAGGGTCGAACCAACGACCTACCATAGACTGGAACGATGGCGCCCCGTCTGCTGCTGTATGAACCTCGTTAGAAAACGGCAACTATTTATTCTTGGCTGTGCGCCTCTGTTTTGCCAAGCGCGCCGCTTTGCATCACGTACTCATAATACATTAGGTTGGCCAGTGGGCCCCTTCTGCCTGCAACTTGCGACATCCAAAAGATACATTATTTAGAAGAAATTGACGATATTCCAACAATTAAACATTATGAAAGTGATAAAAGAGGTTATACGTTAAGTGAGTCAGAAATAAATAATTTGTTAGAGAATTATGAAAAAAAGCAAATTAAAAGAAAAGAAAAATATGTTAAAATAAATGTAAGAGAAAGAATATCAGAATTTTTTAATCATAGTGTAGATAATGTTTTTGCATTCAGACCTGTTGGACAATTTAAATTTGTTGGAAAATTAGAAATAGTAACGAATGGTGATAAATTAAAAGTAGCTGAAAAAGAATATGAAGGAACAGATGGATTAATGAAACTTTTAACGGGAATACAAATAACAATAGATGATTTATATACAGAATTTGATTCTCTAGATTCACAAAATTCCGCTAGAATTTTATTGAACTCAAATGCTATATATAATGAAAGTAAGTCAAATAAAATAAAATCAAGTGAAGGAAATAAATATAATCATTTGATTAAAACAATTTTTAAAGAATATTTTCCTAGTACTTCAGAAATAAATCTCAGTGATTCATTTGAAAAAGTTGTTGAAGGTTCAGTAAAAAAATATTCAGAAAAACCAGTTAAATATATTTGGATGAGTGATGTTAGAGATTTAATTCATAGATTAACAGTAATTCCTACTGAAGAATTAGCAGAAAATAAAAATTTATCATATTCAAGAAGTCAGAGTAACACAAATGTTAACACATAAATTTAGTGATTTTATTATTAATGAATCAAAAGGAATTCCATGTTTGATTAGATTTTTGAATAATTTACCACATACCTTTTGGAAAAGTGAAAAAATGGTAAAGGATTAGTAAACACTTTGATTAATAAATTACCATTTGACATACATCTTCCACACTATCGATTTTGTGACCCAGGAACGAAATTAGGAAAAAGATCAGCTAGCAGAATTAAGGGCAGTAGGATGTGAAATGGGCTGCCGACATGGAGCAGGAGAGACTCCACAGGACATTTTAATTTACAATGTCTATAAATTACAAACAAATTCGTAAAACTTTGTCAGTATGACCAGGAAAGATTCAGGTACCACACTCATAGCAGTTGAAGTTCAAAAACATAACAAAATAATTTTCTTTTACATGTGAAATTTCATCATTTTTTCACTTACTATTGGCTGTATTTGTTTCTATAGGTACACTTTTCTTCATGTCTAAGAGAGATTCTTCGATGAATTTTGCACAGCATACAAAGCATACTTACAGGTGTACAAAATTCTAGAATTTTCCAAATCTATTAAAAACTGTGGTAAGAAGTGAGATAATTATCTATAAAATTCAAATATTTCTACATATGAGGTTTAAAATGTAACAGCTCATTCATTTTTTCATAAATTAAAAATAAAATCACTTGTATCAAATTCATTTATCATTGATTTCAAATCATTATGAAGTTCTTCAGTTCTTATATCATAAATGAAAGAATGATTATCCACATAGCATAAATCAATATTTTCACCATATTTTGGTTTCATAACATTATAATGAAAATCATGTATTTTTATTTTCAGAAACCTAGAATACACATTCCAATATAAATTGGTTTATTGATCATCATTTTAATTTTCATTGTATGAACTGCAACTAAATGTTCTGAAAATACAGTAGTATGTTCATAATTTGGTTTTGAAATATAATTCCTATATTTTCTTGGATCTGTTATGAATTTAATATTTTGTCTATTTCTAATATTTTACATTGTTTTTACAAATACTGAATTATTAATTAACTTGTAGAAATCCTTTTCAAAATCATTAGTAGCCTTTTTTCTCATTTCTGTATTAATATCGATATTTTTTTCGTCCACTCTGATTGTTAAAATTATAAGATTCTGTAAATCTTCTTTAATTTAAATCCAAGATTTCAACATTGTTTGAGATTTCTACAATGTATTTATTTCCTCCTTCAGCTCCTAAAGGTAAATCTTTAAGTAAATAATATAATTTTCTTGGATGTTCTAAATTAACTTCTAAAATATAACCATATTTATTATCATCTGACTGTTTAAGGATTTTCCAAAATCAAAAAATTTGGTTCTACACAACTGAAATTTTTAAATGATAAAATCTGAGACATTGCCCAACCATATAAATTATTTTATTTAAATATGTAATATAATTTGATTGATTTCTTGACTTAAATTTTTTATTTATTTATTATTGGATTTTGCCTTACTCTTTATCCATACTTTGAGAAATTCCTCCTTGAATTCCTTTTTCAAGAAATAAAATCACAACAAAATCATGTAATAAATGTAATTCAATTTTTGTCATTTTTAACATAGAACCCTAAGAAAATGCTGGAAGTGTAAAATACCAAGAAATACTAAGTTGATAAGATTTAATACATGTATCTATAAAATTTTCGAAAATATTTGCTAATACTAAAACATAACATTTATTATATAATTTTGTATATTCATCTAAATTTTTAATATTGATTTTTTTCCAATCTGTCTTTGCTCTTTTATAATTTTCATCAGAAATATTACCTTCATTAATTTTTGAATAAAAACATTCTTTTCTATGTTTTTAATTTCTTGTAATTTTTCTTTGGAATCCATATATTCATATGGATTCTCCTTTTTAATTATTTAATCTTATTGTTCAACTTCAAATAATTTTGCCATTTCTCTAAATTTTTCTTCTGTAAGGTTGCAAGATATTTTATCAACATTTGACCCTGTAAATTTGAATGTATCTAAAAATACTTAAAGTTAATCCATCTTCAACATGTTTACTAAAACAGGAGCTCAGTCCGTCAGTTCACCTGATGATGGCAACATGTATGACCGCCGAAATATTGTGCTCGTTGGACACTATAGACCGGCAGCACACCTGTGGATATTTTGACAATATATTTTCGTTTATTATTGGGAATTGTATCACTATCATTATTATCTATTGCTAATTCCTTGATAAACATCGTAATTTGTTAAATTCCCGATTTTGTTAACTGAGATGCAACTCCTCAATATTTTCCTGTTGTATGGAAATGATCTCTTACTTTCTTTTCACCAAAAGGATATTCTTCTTCACAAATATGACAATTTTCTGAATATTTATAGTTGATAACAATTTCTTTAGTCATTTTTATTGGAATATTTCGTTTATATATTCTAGCAATTTCTCTTACTTCTTCTTTTAAATTTTCATTACCTCTATAAGGAACTAGATTTTTATAATCACCATTAGACAACTTAACACAATAACTGAATGAAATTGGCAAATGTCTTTGACGTTTGTTAATATTAGATTTTTCAGGATTTGGTTGACATGATTGAATATCCTTTAATAAATATTCGAAATCTGTGTAAAGTACAAAATGAACATGAAACGAATTATAATAATAACTTTTTGACCTTTTCCATTGTGATTGCTTGTTTGTGAACTAATTAATCTAGAAAATTTTTATGCAACATTAATGAAAAATATTTTCATTTCTAATTCAAAGAAGATTTACATATTTTTCTTGTTTATTTTGTGTTTGGTAAAGAGGATATAGAATATTTTTTTCTTCTTCTTCATTGCTTTCATTGGCATGAACATTAATTGAAATATTCAATTTATTTTCAGATTTTGCAATATCTGTTAACTGAACAGCAAAATTAATTTTCTCTTTTTCTAAAATTTCATCCAATTCTAATCCAATATTGTTATATTTACTAAATCTTTCTGCACCACATTCTACAGGATTAGTACTGATTTTACTGAATAAAGAAAACATGTTTGATCTGGATATTGTACATTAATTACTGCTTTTTATCTTTAATTAGTTTTTGAAAATCAGTATAAGAAGAACAAAAATTGGATTGTGTTTATTAATGTTTAATTCTAAACTATCTACATAATATAAAGACCAAGCAGATGTTTTCCTTTGCATTTCTTCAATTTTCCTTAATAGTTTATTTAATTGACTAATGAGAATAATCTTCTTAATCAGTTGTTCTTAATAAAACTTGATTGACTGTTTCAAAAGTAAATTCATGTATTTCTTCTTATCTTTTAAAATTAAAATGAAATTTCATGTTAACTTTACTTCTTCTTCTTTGGATTGTACTATTTTTTAAGTTGGTGATTATTTCTTATTTAATCTTATTAAAAAGTTCTTGTAGTTTAACAACATTATCATTATTATTAATTCCACAAGTTATTGAAAGCAGAAGATTTTTTATAAATTTGTTTAGGTGATTTTTAAAAATCTTCATCATCTAGAAGACTGAAATCTGGTAAATTTTTCTTGTCATTTTTTGTTTAATTTCTTGATACTTATCTACTAGATGTTTTTGAATATAATACTCATTACCATTATTGTTAATATTTTTCTCATATCATGATTATTAATTTTGGTCTCAGATCTAATGATAAGATTGATTGTTGTTTATTTGGACCATAATAATTTTGTAAACTTTTCGTTTTGCGAATTTTACGAAGATGACTTAAGGAATTTTTACTTAAATCTATATTTTTATTAATTTTACTTCCAGGTTTTTTTGATAAGATTAATTAATTGACTTATGCTAAGTTTAAAATAATTTTTATTTGGTTCATTTTACAGATTTGATGAAGTTCTTTTAAAGATTTAATTCATTACCATTATCATTGTTATTAATATTATCAACAGAAGTTACAATAAGAGTGATTAATTCTTCAAAATTTTCTGTTTCAGCAATTGATGGTAGTTCTTTTAAAGCTTTATATTTTAGTTCTATCTTACTTCGATCTCTATCAATTCCTTCCCTATTAAAATAATCAATAAATTCAAACAGATTTCCTCTAGTGACATTTGAATAACCATTTTCTTTACAATAATTTTCTAAATGTTTCCAAGTCAAACCATACTTTCTTTTACTATAATTTTCTAAAATCTTATACATTTTTCAGATTTGTTAATCACTTTTGTTTTCATTGTTTTATATAAAGTGAAATTTGTTTTCTATGTTTATTTAAACGTTCTTGGTCAAAATGTTCCTTTGAGATTTTAGGTTTGATGGTTCTTATTTATAAAGAATAAAATTTATCAGATTTGAAAATATTTAAATGAGAAAATGAATATTTGTTTTTTTCGATGTAGGCAAAAGAGTTTTGATATTTCTTATTTAAAAAGAATAAAATTGTTTAGATTTCAAAATTTTAAATGAGAATTCGGTTTTTTTGATATAGACAAATGAGATTGTTTGGTTGGAAGAAACTGTGAAATTAGATTCTTGGTTTACAATCTGGGATTTTTACTCTAAAATGCTCTCTGCGCAAGAACTCTCATCAATATACTACTTTTTTCCTATTTGCTTGGTAAGATGAACACCTTCCCAACTAGAGCGCCATTACTTTTGGTTGTTACCCATATTTCTTCTGAATTCTTTTTTCACCATTCGTACCTACTACCTTGTATGTATGTATTGAACTGAGGACCTAGAAATGAGGGAGAGGCTTCGACCCACTGTAGTCCTCAATGGTTCACAACCCCAGAACAGGCCACAGCAGTCCACCCACCCCACCACTGCCCGCAGCGAACCAAGGGTTATTGTGGAGTTCAGCCCGATTTGGACCACCTCGGGAACGTCTCATACCAGACGAGTGTAACGCCAAATGTTTGCATGGTACAGTAATTATGATATACGCGAACGTGGAAATGGTGTTTGCGCAACAATCACCGACACTGAAGCGGAATAAAGGGAACCAACCGGAATTCGGCGAGGTAGATGGAAAACCGCCTTAAAAACCATCCACAGGCTGGCCGGCACACCGGACCTCGACACTAATCCGCCTTGCGGATTCGTGCTGGGGACTGGCACTCCTTCCCAGTCAAGAAGCAGCACGTTAGACCACGTGGATAACCGGGCGGGCGTTACTTGCACCTTACTTAATCTCCATGACACGTTATGCGCCCCCTTCACGGTGTTTATCATGAATACAGCCCTGTAGGCACACAGGTCACATAGATGCACTGTATTAGAGTTCTGTAAGTGCAGGCTGAGGATGTTACCGCCGGTTTTTTCGTCGTTCGCCATCTCAGGTTTAAAGCTGATTTACATTTTACGGTGCAGGGTCGTTACTTAGTTTAGAGTGTTGCTTGGTATAGTGTGTGATTTCTACTTAATGTCCTATGGTGGCTTTATTTTTGTAGACTGAATCAATTGCAGGTGGTAATTTTGGGAAAAGAGACATGTACCCAGGCTGCACTTAAAAGCTGGGATTCTTTGAAAAAAAATTTTGCATCATCTCAGTTCCGCGAATTCCTTAACCTGTACAGAAAATTGGAACAGAGATCAACATAAACATCATTTCTACCCTTTTTATTGCTCATGAAAACCACACATTGCATGTTGTACCACCATGCAGCGAGACCTTCAGAGGTGGTGGTCCAGATTGCTGTACAGAACCTCTAAACCCAGTAGCACGTCCTCTTGCATTGATGCATGCCTATATTCGTTGTAGCACACTACCCACAAGTTCATCAAGGCACTGTTGGTCCAGATTGTCCCACCCCTCAACGGCGATTCGGCGTAGATCCCGCAGAGTGGTTGGTAGGTCACGTCGTCCATAAACAGAACTTTTCAAACTATCCCACGCATGTTCGATAGGGTTCATGACTGGCGAACATGCTGGCCGCTCTAGTCGAGCCACGTCGTTATCCTGAAGGAAGTCATTCACAAGATGTACACGATGGGGTCGCGAATTGCCGTCCATGAAGACGAATGCCTCACCCATATGCTGCCGATATGGTTGCACTATCGGTCGGAGGACGGCATTCATGTATCGTACAGCGCTTATGGCGCCTTCCATGACCACCAGCGACGTACATCTGCCCCACATCATGCCACCCCAAAACAGCAGGGAACCTCCACCTTGCTGCACTCGCTGGACAGTGTGTCTAAGGCGTTCATTCTGATCACATTGCCTCCAAACACGTCACTGACGATTATCTGGTTGAAGGCATATGTGAGACTCATCGGTGAAGAGAACATGATGCCAATCCTGAGCAGTGTATTTGGCATGTTGTTGGGCCCATTTGTACCGCCCTGCATGGTGTCGTGGTTGCAAAGGTGGACCTCACCACGGACGTTGGGAGTAAAGTTGCCCATAATGCAGTCTATTGCGCACAGTTTGAGTCGTAACACGACGTCCTGTGGCTGAACGAAAGGCATTATTCAACATCGTGGCGTTGTTGTCAGGGTTCCTCCGAGCCATAATACGTACGTAGCGGTCATCCACTGCAGTAATAGTCCTTGGGCGGCCTGAGCGAGGCATGTCATCGACAGCTCCTGTCTCTCTGTATCTCCTCCATGTCCGAACAACATCGCTTTGGTTCACTCAGAGCCGCCTGGACACTTCCTTGTTGAGACACCTTCCTGGCACAAAGTAACAATGCGGACGCGTTCGAACCGGGGTATTGACCGTTTAGGCATGGTTGAACTACAGACAACACGAGCCATGTACCTCCTTCCTGGTGGAATGACTGAAACGTATCGGCTGTCGGACCCCCTCCGTCTAATAGGCGTTGTTTACATCTTTGGACGTGTTTAATGAAATCTCTGAACAGTCAAAGGGATTGTGTCTGTGATACAATATCCACAGTCAGCATCTATCTTCAGGAGTAGGAGTAGGTTACAACTATAATTTTCCTTTAGTTTTCCAGATACACATGGTGATGGGCCTATGGCCCCGAAACCGTGATAATGTATAGGGACTTTTGTCATGTAGGCTGTCGGTCAATAAAAGCATTTTAGAACAGTGGCAGATTTGATTACTCTGAATATGTTGCGGAACAGTTGTGGATATCACACAAATAAAAAATTTTGCTAAATGGACATTGTCAACGATCTGGAATCGAAAAAACAGAAAAGGCGTCAGTCCCAAAAATATTTTGCGCCAACGGTGAATTTATTTCTAACAAGGTAAGTTACAGTTCCAAATTCTTATAACAATCTGCGATGGAGAATTACTCCCATAATGGAATATACTGCTTACTATAAGAACAACCTGACGTAGCGATCGTTACAACTCAGTGCAGTCCATGACCGTTGCTCCCATGTCTACCTGAATCTCAACCATCCGCTATTCACAACCAACACAAGCAGCATACATTGGGGCGATGCTTGAGGTTCATCACAAACAGCTCCCGAGGCCAGGGAAAACACTATGGTTTCCGATAAGCAGCCTACCGCTCTCTGACCTTCGCAAACCGAAGCCAAAAGACCTACTTTTCGGCATATCTAGCAAATGGCGTCTGTGTATGTGTGATCCTGTCTAATACGCACCAAATGACAATCGGGGTGGGACGACCCACTTGCCCGCTGACTGGAAACAGATGCGGAAGGTGAGTGACGCGGAGAACCGGTAAAGTCGGGAACGGCAATCGTGACTCTTCTACGTACTCGAGCTCCGAGCCTGCTGCGGGCGAAAACGGGCAGCGCCGTGGTGTAACTGCGCTTGAATCGTCAGTGGCATCACACGTTGGCTCAGCGGAAGGCAAGATCGTCTGACCAACCCCTTGAGGCTCGGGGGCTGCTTATCACTCGTATGTGACTTCGTCACCTCTCAATTATCGGAAAGTATGTCCCTTGCCGCTGCCCTAAATTCATATCATTCAGCAATCTGTCCATCTTTGGCTAAAGAGGTGTCAGATAGGGCCAGTGCCCTAGTTTGGACGTTGGCGTAGGGTGCCAGTCGGATGATCACGTCCCAAACTCAGAAGTTCGCTTACGAAGTAGTGTACTGGGATACTCAAACTGACACTATCGTGAGAGACCTTGCAGGTCGGCGATCCATGCTGCATACGACAGCGCATGGTACTTGTGATGCTGGTTGAACTGCAACCGCGCCGCCACCGCACCGGTTTGACTTCCAAAAGCGCGAGCAACGGACAGGGTTCCACATAATTAATTTTCTCGGTTCCGTAGAGGGCTTCAAACTTTGCACGATTTCGTACAGTACTGCACTGTCGGACAATAATAAGACAGCCTGATCAGCTGGATCGACAATACGCCTTACTTGACAAAAACTAGTGGAAGTGATTCTCCCACCTTTCCGTAAACTCGTCGAAACCGGCGAAAGGCGTCAGGGGCATCTTGGAACAACGCCTGCAGACACTTGGCCCGGTGTCAGAGCGGCGTAAGAATATGTCACGCTCCTGCTGCTATTGATATTACACCTGCTGCAGCTGTAGCTATTGCTCGTGGTGGCACAACTCTTCCTGCTAGCATTGCAGAAATGCCAGGTGCATAGTGGTCACAAATTACCACTACGAAAAAAAAATTAAAAGCGTCGGTTGCGTAAGGATATCCTCTGTCTACACTTTTGTAGCTGCACAGGCGTGACAATGTCACGAAATTGTCCTGTCGGCGCAAATGTCATTTCTCTAGCTGATGGTGGATGCTCGACCCATAAGTGAGGGAGCTGAATTCCAGAAGAGGAAAAACTCAGTGTGCAGGCCAGTCTATTAGGGAGCAGAGATTTCGAAGAATGTGTAGTGACTCTCATGAAGAAAAGCACAAAACGCGACCAGCGTGAATGACCGAAACAACAAGGACGCAGAACCGAGTTCACGGCATGATGCGAAAGTCAGGTCTGTGTTAAGTGATCTCACTGTCACAACTGACTGACACAGTCTGTCACCACCTACTAGTAAACACGTGGGTCTTGTTCTGCCCCTGTCCGCACGCCCTGTCACGATATCCAACGCGGAAATGTCGACTCACAAAAGTTAGTAGGAGTTGGTTCAAATGGCTCTGAGTACTATGCGAATTAACTTCTGAGGTCATCAGTCGCCTAGAACTTAGAACTAATTAAGCCTAACTAACCTAAGGACATCACACACATCCATGCCCGAGGCAGGATTCGAACCTGCGACCATAGCGGTCGCTCGGTTCCAGACTGTAGCGCCTAGAAACGCACGGCCACTCCGGCCGGCTTAGTAGGAGTTCGTGCGTCTATAAGTTAGTGAAAGATTTCGGGGAGAACCCGAGAAGATTCTATTCCTATTGAAGGTCCCTAACCAGGCTGAACGCTTCTGTCCAGTTACACGTCGACCACTCTGGTGTGCAGTAGAAGACAGCAAACAGAAAACGGAAGTTTTAAATGTCACGTTTGAATAGCCATTCACCCAGGAAAAACGTACAGACATATCATTGTTTCACGGCCTCCCTGACTTCCATTTGTAGGGCAGAGAAGTAGACATCTCTGGCATTGAGAAACAAGTGAAAGAGTTGAAAACAAGTAAGTTGCCAGGCCCGGACGGAATCCCAATACAGCTTTGAAGAGAGTACTCTTCGGCACTGACCACTTTACTTATCTTGCATTTATCACAAATCTCTTGCCCAGGGAAAGTGCCAAGCGACTGAAAAAAACAGCAGGTGACTCCATGAAGGGGCTCGCAAAACTACAGACCAATATTCTTAGCATCGATTTCATGCACAATTCTTGAACGTAGTCTACGTCTGAATAGCGTAAATGCCCTTGAGACACAAAAGGTTCTCGTCACATATCAGTACGGATTTAAAAAGCGTCGCCTTTGCGAATCTCAGCTTGCCCTTTTCACGCTCAATATTCTGCGAACCGTGAACTGAAGGAGGCTGGTTCCATATTCCCAGATTTCCGGAAATCATTTTACAAATGGTTCAAATGGCTCTGAGCACTATGGGGCTTAACTTCTGAGGTCATCAGTCCCCTAGAATTTAGAACTACTTAAACCTAACTGACCTAAGGACATCACACACATCCATGCCCGAGGCAGGATCCGAACCTGCGACCATAACGGTCGCACGGTTCCAGACTGTAGCGCCTAAAACCTCTCGGCCACCCCGGCCGGCTCATTTTACACAGTGTCAAACTGGAAATTGTTAACTACCGTCCGAGCATACAGAATGGGTTCTCAGATATCTGAGTGGATTGACGAAATTCTTAAATACTAGAGCCTAGTACTTTGTTCTAGACAGCGAGTATTCATTAGGGACAATGGCACCGTCAGGTGAGCCCCTAGGAAATGTGAACGGACCGCTCTAGCACTCTGTATACATAAATGATCTAACGGGTAGGGTGAACAGCAATCTGCGACAGTTTGTTAACGAAACTTTAGTCTACGGATAAGTGTTGTTGTTGAGTGACTCCAGAAGGACATAGGATGACTTAGACAGAATTTGTAGTTTGTGTGATGAATAGCAGCTTGTTCTAAATGTTGAAAAATGTAAGTTAATCGAAATGAGTAGGAAAAACAATCCTGTAATGTTTGAATGGAGTATTAGAGGCGTACTGCCTGACACAGACACGTCGATGAAATAGCTAGGAGTAATGCTGCAAGCTGATATGAATGGAATCAGCTCGTAAGTTCGGTAGTACGGAAGGCGAATGCTCGACTTCGGTTTATAGGGAGAATTTTAGGAAAATGCAGTTGATCTCGTAAGGAGACAGCTTGTAGAACACTAGTGACACCGATTCGTGATTACTGCTCGAGTGTTTGGGATACTCATCAGGTCAGAGTGAAAGAAAACAACGTGACAGTTGAGAAGTGGGCTGCTAGATTTGGTACCGGTATGTTCGATGACCGCTCGAGAATTACTGAAATACTCCGTGAACTCGAATGGGATTTCCTCGAGGAAAGATAACGTTATTTTCGCGACACACTATTGAGAAAATTTACAGAAACGACAGTTACTGTTGACTGCAGTGATTGGGAGCTCCAACGTTAGGCAGGTGATGGAGCCCCTT
This sequence comes from Schistocerca piceifrons, assembly GCF_021461385.2. Classification (NCBI taxonomy): domain Eukaryota; kingdom Metazoa; phylum Arthropoda; class Insecta; order Orthoptera; family Acrididae; genus Schistocerca; species Schistocerca piceifrons. The sequence goes on from NC_060149.1 coordinate 881,576,968, forward strand.
AGGGAAATAGCGGAAATGTCGGGGAAGAAGGCCAGTGTTCACTCTGTCTGCTTGCCGGGGGGTCTCATCCGAGATGTGGAGGAGGCCCTGTCGGAGACGATAGAGAGCACTGGGTCACCCGACTGCAAATTGTTGCTCATGTCGGCACCGATGACTCCTGCCGTCTGGATTCAGAGGTCATCCTCAGTTCATACAGGCGGTTGGCGGAGTTGGTGAAGGCGGAAAGCCTCCCTCGCGGGGTGGAATCTGTGCTAACTATTTGTAATATCGTTCCCAGAACCGATCGCGGTCCTCTGGTTTGGAATCGAGTGGAAGGCTTAAGCCAGGGGCTCAGACGATTCTGCGGAGATCTGTGGTGCAAATTTCTCGACCTCCGCTATCGGGTGGAGAAATTTAGGGTCCCCCTGAATAGGTCAGGCGTGCACTGCACGCAGGAAGTGGCTACAAGGGTAGCGGAGTACGTGTGGAGTGCACATGTGGGTTTTTTAGGTTAGAGAATTCCCTCCCTAGGCCCGACAAGACGCCTCCTGAGACGCGGCGAGGTAGGAGTAGGCAAAATGCAACAGGGAATAACAATATTAATCTGCTAATAGTAAACTGCAGGAGCGTCTATAGAAAGGTCCCAGAACTGCTCTCATTAATAAACGGTACAATACCCACATAGTACTAGGGACAGAAAGTTGGCTGAAACCAGATGTAAACAGTAATGAAATTCTAAATTCAGATTGGACTGTATACTGCAGAGACAGGCTGGACAGTGAAGGGGGAGGCGTGTTTATGGCGATAAGAAGTGCAACAGTATCGAAGGAAATTGACGGAGATCCGAAATGTGAAATAATTTGGGTGAAGGTCACTGTTAAAGCAGGCTCAGACATGGTA